>NW_028238119.1:0-629162 GCF_015680905.1 Coptis chinensis | reverse complement strand
AAAGTTTTATTATTGAATATTGTGGCCATATTAATGTTAAAAGGCTTGCAATATCTGGTCCTAAACTTAAGTACTTGCAGCTGGAGAATATTTATGAAGGATATAATTATAATACCTCGATTAAGATATCTCATGCACCCGGTCCTCAAGATCACTCAAATGCATTGGCTATACCTACAAAAACTATACCTTGGAGAATCTTTCAGCTCTAGTTACTGCTGAGATTGACACATATGTGTATTACATCGTAACCCGCAATATTTCATTTGGTAGATGTTTGAGTAGCATCCTAAAAGGAATCACTAATGCAAAGTCGCTTACTCTATCAGGACATGGCTATCAAGTATGTTTTCTTTCATCTTTCTCTATTGTGAAAATGGCTTTGGCTAGCATTGTGTACTTTTTTTTTTATTAGTGAGAATGGTTCTTATTTCAATTGTATAAAGCTTTCAGAACATTGGGAAAACAAATGTGCTTTATGAGTTCTTTTCTTTTTTATTTTTGGTCAAGAAGTTTGGAACACAGTAATTTGAACTAACACTATTTTAAATAAGTATGTCGGGTGACATAATAGATTTGTTGACTACAAACTTAAATGCCAATTTAGACAATCTCTATACTCTGAGGTACCTTTCTCCGAGGAATACCCCTCTACTGATTAAAGCTATGGTGTCGAATTCCAATGGTTTGTAACTTTGCTAGGTTGTAAATGGTTGATATATAGATGCTCTCCTCGAACAATTCAGTTGTAGCATATGGGAAGGGGTGCCAGTTTCAGTCCAAAGTTTGAAGTATCTGAAGCTTACAGAATGGTGTGACAAATCTTACATCTATTCATTGGCAAAACTGTAAGAGGTTTTCCCACTTTTAGAAACTCTTGTCTTGGAAAGAACCGAGGTATTGATGGATTACTATATCATATTTCATGTTTTTTCAACTCTTGTCTTGTAGTTATACAGTTACAGCTTAAAGTTTTTTTTTTTTTTTTTTTTTCCATAACTAGGGGTTAAGGAGACCCCAACCTTTTATTACTGGCAAAATCTCAAGTACAACTTTCCTTCTTTATCCCCTTTGATCAAAGCACTAAGTTTTTGATCCATGGGGGGGAGGAAGTACATGCATTGATTACTACATTCTATACTATGAGTACTACAATTACTACTAACTCTTGACAGGTAATCCGCAACTTGATTTCCTTCCCTAAGCACATGTTGGAATTTAACCTCTGCAAATCTTGCTTGTACACACCCAATCTGAGCCACCAGGTTCTTACAATACCAAGGTGGAGCTTCCCTCTTCTCCAAGATCTGTATCACTCTCAGTGAGTCAGACTGCACTACCACTTCCCTTATGTTCAGTTTTTCCACTCCTTCCATGCCTTTTTGGACCCCAAGCAGCTCCTGACATAAGACCGACTGTTTTGTGGAGTTTCCGCAGAAAGCCATGAGAACCTCTCCATTTCGATCCCTTAAAACCCCTCCATAGCCTGATTTTCCCTGCTGTAAAGATCCATCCGTGTTAAGGATAAGAATGTCAGAGTCAGGTTTTGCCCATTTGACCCATTGGTCCTCCCTTCACGTGTACGCAACACCAATCCCGAGCCTAGTCAAAACAGTTCTCACTGCGACATCATCCTTCACTTCTTCCAGCGATTTCCCTAGATACAATTTCATACTGTTCACAACCTTCATGCTCACTGAATCAGCACTGAGGAACCGCTACCTCTTGAGCCTCCAATTCCTCTCATTCCATATAGCTTGCACTGCAGGACATGTTAGCGCTCTCAACACTTCAGAGGCTATGGATTTCGGTCTACAAATACGCATGATGTAATACCATTCTGCATGGGAATTCCGAACTCTACTTGGTAACCCCATCGCCTCTTTAAAATTGCTCCACACCAGTTTTAAATAGGAGCAATCAAAGAACAAATGCGCCGAACTTTCCTCATGTAAATCACAGAGGCAGCAGCGCGAATACCCAATCACCTTCTTCGCCATGAGTCTATTCTGGGTAAGTAGCGATCCAAAAAATAGCTGCCATACGGTGAATGAATGCTTCGGCACCGACAGCTTTCCCCATACAATCTTGTACCATTTTACTTTACTTCTAACATTCTTCAAGACCGCATAGGCAGAGGACACAGAAAACAGCCCTGAACTCGATGGCGTCCAAACTACTTGGTCCTCTGAGGTGTACGAGTTAATCTCGGTGTTCATGATCAGCCTTTTCACCTCACATTCAGGTAGGTCGATGACACTCCTTGCCCACTCTCCATTTATAATCACCGAACTGACCAGCGCATCCATTGGAACGACTTCAGCCAGAAGTGCTCTTGCATCAGGGTCCAAGATGAGTGGGCCTGCACACCATGGGTCATGCCAAAAGCTTGTCCCATTACCATTCGCTATGTTGTATCTAACAAACTTTCAGGCAGTCTCTCTGTTCTTTAGGATCCCTCTCCACACCCATGAGCAGTTCTGCGGAACTTTCATGGTCCAAAAATGCTTCTTCTTTATGTGGTTCTCCCAAGCCCACTTAACCCATACACAATCAGTTTTCTGAGCCAATTTCACCACTAATCCACAATATGCAGCTTGATTCCAAACCCGTGGATCCACCAAACCAAGTCCGCCTTGCTCCTTGTCAAGTCTGAGGGTAGCGTGGCTCGCATGGTGCATTTTTTTCGCCATACTCGGTCCTGCCCAGATGAATCTGTTACACAGTTTAGCTACTTTATCCAGCACAGCTCTCGGGAGAACAAAAGTTGTGGCCCAATAATTCGAATGATGAAAGCACCGACTTCACAAGCCGCGACTCTCATACTGCTCAACTCCTTTGTTTTTCCAGTTTGAGATTCTTCCCTAATCTCTTCTATGAGCTGCAAGCATTCATTGACCCCTAATCTTGTAGCCGTGAGTGGAGCCCCAAGTAAAGTGGATCGTGGGGTTACAAGAGAGATGTTCATGGCTTCTGCTAATGCTAGCCCTTCCGCTTCAGTCATACTTCCAGTTAGAAGGGTTGTCTTCGCATTACTGAGCTTTAGTCCTGTAGCTTCAGAGAAAGAAAGTAAGATACCCTTAACAGCCATAATAGAGTCCATGTTACCTTTGCAGAACAGGAGCACATCATCAGCAAAACATAAATGAGATATCTCAAGTTTTTTGCACTTTGAGTGGGCTGAAATTTTCCGAGACTGCAGCCCTTGGAGGAGTAGCGAACTCAGAATCTCCATGACTAGCACGAACAGATAAGGAGACACAGGGTCTCCCTGTCTTAAGCCTCGCTTCCCTTGAAAATAACCTTCAGGAGACCCATTTACCATCACCGAGAAGTACGGTGAAGTATAGCACATCTGGAGCCATTCTATGGACAAAGGTGGGAACTTGAACTTGTGTAGAATTGCTTCAATTGCTACCCAAGAGACAGTGTCATAAGCTTTCTGAATGTCCAGCTTTATTGCACATCTTTTCTGCCCATTCTTCCTTGAATATCCACGCAACAGTTCATGGGCCATCAAAAGATTGTCCTGAATCGATCGTCCAGGAATAAAAGCGGATTGGGGACTTGATATCAAAGATGACATGCAATCTTTCATTCTGTTAGTTAACACTTTTGATACACATTTGTACACAATGTTGCAACATGCTATAGGTCGAAAGGATGCAATATACGAGGCATTTTTCATCTTCGGGATAAGACACAGAAAAGTAGAGTTTATACCACCTGGGATCTGCTTATGGCTGAAAATATGCTGAATAGCTCTAATGAAATCATCTCCAATAATATCCCAGCTATTTTTGAAAAACCAAGCGTTGAAACCATCCGGGCCTGGTGCCTTGTTGTCTCCCATCGCAAACAATGCATCTTTGATCTCCAGGTCACTAATAGGGGAAACTAACATCTGATGTGTACCAAGTTCTACCTCAGTAACATGCACACCATCCAGAAATTCGGTGTCATAACAAGCTATTGACGACACCCCAAGTAGTTCTTTATAGTACTGCAGAAATGCTTCAGCCACTGGTTCTTTACCTTCCCTTCTAGTTCCTTACACATCTGTGATACTCCACACCCTATTTCTGATTTGTTTCTCCTTCAAAGCATTGAAGAAAAACGCATTACATTTATCCCCGAAGCTTAGCCAATCTATATCAGTTTTATAGTACCACTCAGCTTCCTCCAGCTTGAGAAGGTGACACAGCTTCTCCCTCACAGCAAACTCTTGTGCACTAAGAGTAAGGTCGAGCGGCTTACCGTTCAGTTTTTCTTGAATCGCTTCCAGTTCACTTCTTGTTTCAACCACCCTTTTCTGAGTATCATTCCTGACCGATCGTGCCCACCCTTTCAACACACCTTTTAAACTTTTGAGTTTCCTTGTTAGCATGAATGGCGGACTCCCATGATCATCGATTTCCCAACAAGCTCTAACAGTAGGCACAAAATCCTGGCTCATTGTCCACATATTGCTTAATCGAAAAGGAGTGTTTCTTCGAAAAGTTTCCAAAAAGCTCAAAATCAACGGGCAATGATCAGAGAGCCCTTGGGTTAAAATCTCCACCTTTGTTGCTACTAGAATTGACGTCCAAGGCACATTGATGAGACACCGATCAATCTTTGACCACTTCCTTATTTTATCCCCACCGTTGTTCCATGTGTAAAAGCATCCAGATTCTGCGTGATCAAACAGCCCTGCCATATTTAGACAATTCGCAAAAGGGAGAGTCTCTCTGGGGTGAACAGCCCTATCTCCCACTCTTTCGTGCGAAAACAGCACATTGTTAAAGTCTCCCATCACACACCACGCACCTTGAGTTCCGGCACTTATCATTTTCAGCTCATCCCATAAGATGAGCCTCTCATGGCTCCTATTACTAGCATAAATAATGGTAAGGAAAAAGGAGAACCCATGCTGTAGGCTCTGAACCTTGCAGTGTAAGAACTGGGCCCCTTCCACCTCTCTATGTACATCCAAACTGCTCGTATCCCATGCAATCCATATTCGTCCATGTTCATCACTCGCATAATTATGTATGCATTCCCACGAGGGGCAAACCATATCGACAATAGTGAGGTATTTTTCCCTCTTCACTTTTGTTTCCAACAAGCCCATGCAACTAATCTTCTTCTCTACAATAAACTTATTTAAGTTTTTCGCTTTCATGTGATCATTCAATCCTCTTATATTCCAACTACACACCCTAATCATTGATGAGGAATAGGTTTAGCGACCCTGCCTCTTCCCACGCCCTTTCGGCCGTCCTTTTCCACTCTTCCCAGATGTTGTATGCTGTTCTGAGTTACGTTTTTTCTGGGCTCTTGTTTGGATAGCACTATTCTCTGGTACTACTCTCACCTGGACAGGAGTGGATTGCGAGTCACTGAACAGCTCAGGTTCCACATCCGAGAGGTCGTCCTCCTCCAAATCAACAAGTTCCTCAAAGATGTTCCTCTCAGCAGCAAACACTCCAGATTCAGGATGTATAGGTCTGCCTTGTTGAAGGGGGGGTTGCACTACCATCAACATAAGCTCATTAGCGCCATCCTCTTGCCCTTGAAAAGTACATTCAACTCTACCTGGAGATACCAGTTGAATGCTGTTTTGAGTACCTTGCTGGCCTTCTGCAATTGGACTCTGATAGCTGACCCACACTGTTCCTATTCACCACTGCTCAAACTCCGCACATCCGATCCCCTCTCACCATTTCCAGCAACCACAAGGGCCAGAGATGATTCGCCTTCTGCCAGCTGCTCACCCCGACATACCCCCTCTTGTTCCCTATTAGCATCCCTCTCTGTTGCCATCTGGCGACTTTCTTCTATGTGTTCACTAATACCACTCTGTCCATTCTGCCTCTGTACCCACACTCTACTTGGCCCTCCACCAACATGCGGCTGCCCATCCCTTCGTGGCCCCGACCTCATTGCCCGACTTCCACATTGCTGAGTAGTGTGCCCAAAGCGACAACACTTCTCACAGGACTGAGGCTTCCATGGATACTCCAAAGGAATATCAATTTCACAATCCCCAATCTTTATCTTTATGTTATCCTTATACTCGTGGTTTACCGGAAATTAAATACAAAATCGAGCAAACGTCAACCAACCGCCTCTTGGCAGTAGCATCGTCCATAAACTTTGGTGTTCCACCAACCAAACTTGCCAAAAAGGACAATCCATCCAACGTCCACATCTCCTTTGGAACGTCCATCAGCTTCACCCATAACGGTATTGTATTCTCCTTATTCCTGTAGCTGTTGACGTCAATTGTCCAAGGCTTTATCACAAACACTCTCCCCGCAATAAACACTAGGCCTTCATCTAAAATCATTTGCCGATCTTCTGAACAGGTAAAGTTCATATAGAACAACTCCTTATCAGTCGTAATATCAAACTCTCCCTTGAACTTCAACTTCTTTCCCAGAAAGTCTTTGACCATAGGAAACGACAACCACTTATCCAAAAAGTATCCAACCAAGTACTCATCCCATTGTTTTATCCCCTGCTCAACCAGCTCCTCTGGTACTTGAGCAACGCCATCTATAATACTAGGAGTATACGATGTGAAAGCTACTGTAGATTCTTGGTTTCCATTCCGTCCAAACAAAGCACTCCACCTAAATCCACCACCGTTATTTGTAACGTAGCTTGCTGATTTTGTGTCTCTGTTGCCTGAGACGTGGGGTTACTGGTTGAAGCCATTTGCGCTATACCTTGCTCAGGGCCAACAGGACTTCTCTCCGATGTTGATCTAGTGGAACCCAGCGCTGGGGCAACTGGATTTCGCTCAGGTAAGCCTTGTGCAACCGTATGGGCGTTACCAACAGCCACAAAGTTGGAGCGATTGGGGTTTTCAAACTCATACAGATTCATCCTTTTTCTGTCCTTACGAACTCTCACTCTCAAAAGTGAAGGATTTTACCAATAAGGCAATCAAGGGAGTTAACTATCTTGAGCAAACTCACACTGTATCTTAGTGGAGGATTTTACCACAAAAGACAGGTAATAAGAAAACTTTCCCGAACTCACACGCTTAAGCTGTGGAGGATTTCACCGGGATAAGATCAGACAAAGAAGACAAGAGGAGAAGGATTAGATTCCTTGGCGAGAATAAACCTTTGCAAAAAATTTCCTAAAACAGAAGGAAAACTAAAGGTTTAAAGATTCCTAAAACAGCTTAAAGTTACCAACTACTAAGTTCATCAAACGCAGCGGAATAATATATAACAAATCAACAACTAGGGTTTCAACTCAATTTAACATTCACTATCATGATCTTTCAAAAATTATAATTTTTTTTCTAATAACCCATTGAGGCATTGACAAAGAAGGCTACAAAACCTATATATAATAATACTACCCCTTAATAACTAGAACTCTAAACCACTCTAACTGGGGTTTTATTATACAGGCCAACATTGCTACTTAAAATATAAACAAATAAATAAAAGTCTCACTAGGGATGCCTATTACATCTGTTCTGTTTGCCTCTTTTGTACATGTTGCTAATTATTGGAACAAGGGGAAAAAGTAGTAACGGTAGAAAAATAAAAGAAAGATATTGTAGAAACACAAATTGTACTGTTGCTTTACCAATTGTTTTTTATCAGAGCATTATCAAGCCTGAAGATGAGAGAGGAGATTGGGATGCAGAGTTATCATTTACTTGCAAGCTTCATCAACTAAAGTGTATTGAGATGCAAAATTTTGAAGGGTCTGAAAACGAATTCAAGTTTCTCGAGTTTTTACTAAAAAGTGCTTTGGTGTTGAAGAAAATTGGCATTACCTTGACTATTAAATTGAGTGGCAAGGAGAAGGAGCTGGCCGAACTCAATAAGAAGATACAATCACTACAAAAAGCATTTTCAGAGGTTACCATATTGCTAAATTTGAAGACGGTGCTCTGATTAATTATCTCATATCAAGAGTGGTTGATCTCAAAGCACTAGGTATGCTTATAGGTTTTCTATGATTAGTAGATAACCTTTATATATAGGTTGAATTTTTTTCTGTATTTTTCTTTATTGTTTTATTTATATATTTATTATTATTATTATTATTATTATTATTTTGGGGTGGGGCGTTAGGAGGGGAAAAAGAGTTTGTTACAGAAAACTGATTACTTCTTTAACACTATATTAACCCTCTGGATTTTGACCAAAGGAAAAGAAAAGGTTTATCTTATTTTATACTCTCGTCCGTCAGTGCACTAATACTACTCAGGTAAGGTGTTTGATCTATGTAGATATTTTTCTCATTGTAGGTGTCTAGTTTTGTTTCTGGGATGGTCCTATTACAGTCTCCTAGAGACTTCAAGATTTCCATCAGCCCAATCACGTGAACAGAAGTGTTACTAATCCGAAAGTATCTGCATAGATAAAAGTATGAAACACTTCAAGCCATTTCCTTAACAAAGAAGACCACTAAGATCGGTCCAGCACGGATTGAAATAAGAGCCGGTTCAACAGGAAGCTTTTGAAAATGTAGTGCACCTAGGTAAATGGGGAATGTCGATGAATACAAAGGTTAATCAAGCATCCCTATTCCATCACCCGAAAGGCTACCCACATAGGTCTTCCGGACTTTCCCAAAACCCATATGCAAGGCTGGTAGCCAAGGAAAAAGTCATGACAAACCTGCATAGGTCAGTCATCAGTAGAGGATTTCACTTGCTAATATTAAACAGGAACTTTGTTATGGCAGTCAGACCACTAGCGTACATGCTGTCGCTTCCTATTTAGTTATCTAGGATGCATAACGTCTTTCACGTGTTTATGTTGAAAAAGTTCTTAAGAGAGGACGCTTGCCATCACCACATTGACCTTAGTGAGATTGAACTTCAGGATGACACAACGTATGAAAAACATCCCTAGTATAATGGACAGGAAGATTCAGAATCTTACATCGAAGAGCATTCACTTGGTCAAGGTGCAATGGAGTCACCACAATGAGAATGAAGCTTCACCTATGTGTCTGGATTTCTTAGAATTTGGATTTGACTGATTTGGAGTTGTATTTAATTTCATATGAATTGTTTCCTATTACTACACAGACCAGAAACCGTTTTTCTGACATTCCCAAAACTTGAGGTTTAGTCAGGTATTACAATGACTTAGGTACTTAATTAGATAAAAGTTCTTTGAGACTAAATCTAGATCTATGTGTCTGAATGTCACAGGATTTAAATTTGACTGATTTGGAGTTGTATTTAATTTCATATGAATTGTTTCCTATGACTGCGCAGACCAGAAACTGTTTTTCTGACATTCCCAAAACTTGAGATTTAGTCAGGTATTACAATGACTTAGGTACTTAATTAGATAAAAGTTCCTTGAGACTAAATCTAGATCTATGTGTCTGAATTTCACAGGATTTGGATTTGACTGATTTGGAGTTGTATTCAATTTTTATATGAATTGTTTCCCAAGACTGCATGCATTTGTAAACCAAGCTCCGGACGCTTCTTTGAAATTTGATCATGTCATTTTATTTTATTTTTTATTATTATTTTTTTTTACAAGTTGTGACACTCAAATACTCGATTGTGTTTGCAGCTAGTGGACTTTCAATATCTACATGTGATGTTTTATTTTATATAGGTTCATGTTTATTTGCACGTTTAGCTTTGTTAAAGTTAATGAGTGTGCTATATGTATGTGGTTGATTTCCGGCAAAAGGATCCCGCCGTAGTCGATGTCAATAAGTACTACTGAACGTGGGCTTGTTGTGGTTTAAATTTGACGAATGGATCCTGCTGTAGCCATAGTTAATAAGAGCTACGGGACGTGGGCTTGTCATAGTTTCTGAGATATTTGTTTTTTTTAGTTTCTTATGTTTGGATTTGTTACCCATGGTTAATGATAACCATTTTTCTTTGATATTAAGTATTACAAGTCGTACTCTTATTGTGTGGTGTTGAAAATAAATTCTGAATCATTTGCTAGTACAAGTTAAATGAAGTGTTAACTAATATGCAAAAGATGGTTCTATTGCTAAGTAGGTCCTAAGCTTTTGGGTAAGCTTGCTTATATTGAGGTTTAACCTTTTATAGTTGTTGCAGGTTCTTGGACTCAGCCTCGTTAAGGTCGATACACGTATGAGAGTTGGGGGCCTACTCTGCTCAAAGGACTCCTAACCTTTGATTATATGTATATGTTCTTCTTTTGTCTTTTTGGAAAGGGCTTCTTTATGAGGTGCCATGACTTGTAAATATTTTTTTTGAGAAGACTATATGCTAAACCCTTTTATCATCAATTATGAGATTAAATGTTTTGCAAATATTTTTCTTATTTTTGAGTTCTTATATGCTAAGTTTGATATTTAACAATTAATGCTCCTTAAATTTATATGAGGGGTGGCCAACATTATAAATTTATGGGGTATTACAGTTGGTACCCATATGCAAGGTTGTAGCCAAGGTAAAAGTCATGACAAACCTGCATAGGCCAGTCAGCAATAGAGGATATCACTTGCTAATAGGAACTTTGTTATGGCAGTCGTTTTCTTTCTTTTTTTTTACGCTTCTTTTTATCTTCCAAAAATAGTTCTCAGTTTTATTCTCTGCTCCATAAGCCGATTTTCTTTTAATCTTCCTCTGAAAGTTCTTCTCGGTGTTATTGTCTGCTCCATAAGCTGATATTAGTGATAAAAAGTTACCATCAATTGGAAATACGTGAACTTGGTACCTGCTTTTGTTGTTGGAATTAACTTTCATAGTCTGCTTGTCAGTTTCGGTGTTATAAGAAACCAGATACTTGTCATCACACAATAGTATGATCTCTCCGTTCGTTCGAATTATCATAGGTGAAATTGTGTAACATGACTGCAATATTTGTTCTTTCAATATAGTAAACTGCTTGGCCCAAACTCCTGATAAAAGTAAAATGAATAGTTTTTTACCTACGAATAAGCGATTAAACTCAACGCAAGTAAAACTAAAACTAATTTGTGTGAAGGGATTATCAAAGTTTTCTACACTCTCGATGCTATTGCACTAAGTGGAGTAGAGAATTCGTTCCACTCCTAGTTCTTTAGAATTAACGTTTACTAAGATTATCAATCTATCCAAAGTCAAAGTCGGTGAGAGTAACACGAAAATTATACTACAATGATAATTATACTAACAAGATACAATAATTCGACTACTGAATACTAAGATTTGAATCTAGATAAAGAATTAGGGGAATTTGATTCCACCTTGAATCCAACTTAATAAACTAGTATAGATTGTTGTAATCCAATTCTACGATAAGAATTGGTCGTTCTAATCCCTAATCATTTCATTCATGACTAGCATGTGAGAAAGTTCAACCCATTCTCATGGCGAATCAACTACTTCTAGAGTGTAATAGACTCTTACAACTATTTCTACACTACATAATCATGAACTTTGCTTCCTCAAACCCCTCTAATAGAGATTTAGCCTTGATTCATAAAACTATCATTTCTATATGAATTTAAGCAAGACATGATATAAAGATTCTAACTTTGCTTATTTGAACTAAATGGAAATCTACTCATGCAAGATTTAATTGAAACGAATAATGATAAATAACTAAATCTATGAATTAAAACTACAATGATTTAATGAAATGAAACTAGATTATGAAGAACTAACTAACTTTATTGATCTAATGAATAAAATAACAATACCGATTCAACTACTGAATTTAAAACAAGATAATAAAAACTAATTAATGGAGTCTAAAAAAACTAGATCTAAAACTATTCTCCAATGGCTACCTACAAACTAGAATGCTTAAGAGTTAAGTCTTGTGTGTTGAAATGGACGAGACCAGATCCACATTTTCGTGCATGGGCTGAGGAGCCATGTTTTGGGCCGGAAAATCAAGCCCAAAACCCAATTTCTTCAGTTCACATAGGCCTTTTCAGCTAGATTTGACTTCAATAGACTTTTTGTCTACCTCTGCTCCTCTGATTGGGTCAAGGCTTGGACCATTGGAAATCTCTTTCCGAGCCGGTCGTTTTGACATAAGGTAGGCCCAAATCCGAGGTCTGAGTCCAAAGATACGACCTTCGGAAGTTATGCTGATTTTTGTGCACGGTCTCTGCCCGCGTTGACTTTTACTTTTCAGTTTTTACTGGGCTTTAAAAAGGCTTTTAATCTTGGCCTTTAATCACAGAACTTCTTAGCAACCAACCCTTGCTCTTTTTATCTCACCAAAGTAACACATTTCTGCACATAATTGACTCCAATGCCTTAAATACATAAAAGCACGTAATCAGCATTAACTCTTATTTATTACTCGCATAATTGGTCTAAAAGTTAAGGGGTTAAAACTACAGTTTTGGGCTCTTATCAACTCCTTTACTTTATAATTTTTCATCATCCATATGTCAACAACTTGTTCAGAAGAGCAGTTTACCAATGACAGAGACCCTTCAAGCACCCGGAGTATGTAGTATTTCGAACAACATCTGAAATTAGTATTCAAGATAGGCGACTGACTCAGGTACTAGAAATATTGCTAAACTCTTCGGCCCCCAAATGCCATGCTAAAATGAGCAGCCTGAAACTGGAAGATTGATGACCAGTGTGTTTTATTGGTTCCCTTGTTATCCAATGAAAGGAATCATTGATGAATGCCGACGAGACCTCTTCAAACGCGTTAATCAAGTGAAAGCAGAGCTTAACGTTCTAGTAAGCGTATGGGGTACGGACAAAAATGTGTTTGGTTGGTTTTACATCATCCCTCATCTCTTCTCTTCTCTTCATCCCTCTCCCTCTTCTGATGGAAAGGAGTCAATAAATGATGTTAGAACTTAGAAGAAGATGTAAGCGTTTTAAAACCCTGATATTAAACTATTTTTTTCAATTCAATGATTTGGCTGAGATTTTTGGAGACGAAAAAGCTCAGAGTGCACCGTGCACGTAATATATGGAACAGGCCTCTTAAAACAGTTTATATAAGTGATTGTGGGGAGCTTAAAGTGGCCAAGTCTTTGCTTTCTCCTAGTCTGCCTTGATTGTTCCTTTTCGAGATCCATGGGGTATGTTCATAATTTGAATGTTTTACTTAATCTACTAATACGTTTTGTTATCCCTTATTAATTACATGGTCAAAGTGGTAAACACGCTTCATGCTATTTCATTTTCTAAAATAGTATAAGCACTCCCCCCTAGGTCAGATTTCTGGCTCCGTTCAGCCGTTCCTGTATTTTGATTATGCATATACACTTGCCCTCCTAGGTCAGATTTCTGGCTCCGTTCAACCGTTCCTGTATTTTGATTATGCGTATACACTCGCCCCCCTAGGTTAGATTCCTGGCTCCGTCCCTGGTCACACTTTGCAAAGGATAATGAAGCAACATACCAAAAGGTTGTCACTTTAGTGTCTAAAAGTCTGTAACTAAAATTGTAAGTGTGAAACTTTTGTTGTTGTAGCGGAATAGCGGATCTAGAAGATAACCATGCGTGTGATGATGAAGAGAATATGTAAAAATGAAGTAACTTTGCAATCATATGTAATAACAACTGCGATACGCCAATACATCTGTTCATCATCTTCTCCACTGAGATACATACACTAGAAGCGTAATTACAAATATTAAATATCAACGAACTTACTTTTTCGGATCGCCATTGTTGATTTCTCTGTTTCAAAACTGAAACTTTGATTTTGGAGTGTGCTGAAGTACTGAAGTGAAGTTGTGAGAATATATGAGAACAAGTGATTAGTCAAGGATGAGTGGGCCTAAGAGGGGCACTTTTTACGAAGAGTTGTATGGTTCAGATGATGATTCTTCACCCCCAAGGGGCAAGTCCGTTGTGAGAAGTTTGTGAATGGATGTGGCCTTTAATGCTAGGCGCGAAGAAGAACAAAGTTGATGGGAAGTGTTTGTGTTGGTATTGATGCAATGCTAACGGTTGCACGTACGATCTAACTTTATTACACTGATCTAAATGAAGGAAAATGTGCCAGCAAACAATCTCATCTAAAATACTTCCCACATGGTCTTCATATAAGTTACTAGGTCAAAAGATCATTTAGTGCCTGCTGTAGCATATCATTCTATAATTTTGATTATAATGATTACATGTCCAATTACATACTCCCTAAGTCCCTATTGTCTGCATATGTCAGTTAACTAGAACCACTTACCACGTCTTAACCTAACACGCACCCAAAATGCCAATCCTTTTGACATACACTCTCTTCCTAGTTGAAATCGTACATATGAATGCTCTACTCTTAGCATAGTTTAGTTTGTAATATGTTGGTGATGGCAAAATAGATACTCAAGAGACTAGTCAAAATTGAGTGACCATTTCTTTAGATTAAATCGAAGTCATAAAGTGACTAAGCAAGAGGACCACAGGCATTATCTCAACTCTCAAGTTATGCACATACATGCATTCCTTCAAAATTATACATACATGACAAAATTCAATTGATAAATTCATTTCGAGAAGTAATCGTGTATAATTCGAGATCCTGCACAAAAAATATAAAATTATATGCTAGGTTTTCGGTTTAGGGCCTATATATAGTCTATAGCCTATACCAAGGACCAAAATATTGAATTCGGTGAATATCTCGATGTACCAAAAAACCTAGATATATCGGAAATATCGGAGATATTCATTTTTTTGTTGACCAGTCAAAATTTTGTTTTTTATGTCGATGTATCGGATATATTGTCTATTATATCGGAAATAAATTCAATATATCAGTCAAAGTCAACAATATTCGGTCAAAGTCAACAATATCTGTCAAAGTCAAAAATTTATATTGTATATATCGTTATATTTGAAATTGCCAAATATATTGGGAAAAAATATATTCAATATTCGGTTGAGATATATCGGGTATTTCCATCTCGGTGTACCCAAAAAACGATATATATATATCGGCGATATCTCGGCAATTATTTTAGCCTGTTCAATTACATACCCTTCTATCAAGTAGACTATGAACGAGGCAATCCAAGAAGGAAAAGATGGAATTGGAGAAAGTATGTCATCGAGCTCCAAGTGGAAAATGAGTCGAGCCGGGAGTCGTGTTGTGCCCGAGCTATTAGTAGCACTGGACGAGTCGAGCTTCAGCTTCAATATTAAGCTCGAAGTCTTATTCGAGTCAAGCTTCTGCATGTGTGAGTCGAGCTTCGGTATAGCAAAACTCGACTCGGGTAGCTCGATGACCAGCCCTAGAATATTCTTTGTTCATACGACAACTGGACTATGAACATTCTTTGTTCGTATCACAATTGGACTATGAACAGTGATTGTTCATAGTTCGGTAGCTATGAACACTCATTGTTCATAGTCCATACAGAACGTACTATGAACAATCAATGTTCATAGTCATGAGCTATGGCCATACGAGGCAATAATTCGTACAATATCGATATCGGTTTGCTAAAAAATCGGCATATATCGTCATATTTAGTGGCAGTGCAGGACTATAACATAATTTATGTCATACGTAAAAGTTATGTCACCCCCTGTGACATAATACATTGACTTTTCATATTCGGAACTCTACTGCCATGCAGAACAGACACATTGGTACGTGTATGGCACCAACAGTGTCATACCCCAAACTCCAATCTCATTTTTGGCTCTGCTCGACTCTTTAAGCCGAAACGTAAGAATTTCAACATATGTGATCCACACCGGCAGCGGTTTATGCGTCTGATGGATTAAATGGAAGAGTAACATGTATGATGTGTCCGATCAAAATGGTGAGTGGTTCAAACAATTATACCTAGGCTATATGATCCCTGACAATTAATCTGTAACCAAATTTGTTTACCTCTTTTGTTTGTATTTCGAACTTTTTAATATTCATTTACTGGGCTAAGATCAAGTGCAAACTTTTGGTCACTTCGAATGAAATATATATCAGCAGAACACAACAATTTAATTTGTTCTCCGTTTGGCTCCATAGTACGTAGCGATGCGTTATAATTTCCACATATGTCGTCGAAGCGATGTCATACTCCATCGATATCTATCTGCATAACAACAAAAAGAGCAGAAATCCCAAAAAGAAAAGAGGCAAAACAAACATTTCACAACCCGTTCCTTCGCAGTGGTATGCTCCTTTAGTAAATATTTTACATGGGTTCATGCAGCTACACAAAATTTAAATTTAAGCAGGTATCAATTAACATATTCACGCATTGACACCAAAATATTCATCCACATTACATGAACACGGAATGCTCATAGTCCAACAAGAGTATGAACATTCAAGGTTCACAGTCCACTAGGAGTATGAACACTGAATGTTCATAGTCCAACCGTGATGATGCTGACAACGAAAATATTTGTTTAAAAGTGAAGCACTTTTAAGTATGCTTATAATGTACTTCCCAAATGCAATTATAATTACGGATCCTTATATTTAAGAGTAAACATTACTGCATGTTACATTTTTGGTTTCAAAACTTGGAGTGGTGGGTAAATTTTAAGTGAGACATTGTATTGTACGTAGGAGACAATATAGTGTAGGCTGGTTATGAAGCTATTTTAGTGGTGTTTTGTTCGAAGGCGGAGGCTAAACAGGCGGTGGTGGTTGGTGGGAAGGGACTGGGGGTTTGTACAGTTGGCCGGAGTGAGACAATTTTGTGTACGAGAAGTTTGGTGACGTGGTGCAGACTGGAGAGAGAGAGGAGTGAAATTTCAGTGATTTCAGGGGAAGGAAATTTTGCAAAATATCAAGTGTCAGAGGGCTGGTGGGGAAATCTGCGTTGGTTAATGGAAGAAAATTAACCTGGAATTTTTTTATTCTTGATTTAATCCTAGGAGTTCGGAAAATCTAAAATTATTTTAAATATACCTGCTGCTTCCACCTCGTAGGATGAGGACTTGCCTGATAGTTCTAATGACAGTAATGAGATTAAGAAACGAATTCTTGATTGTACTGCGTGGGGAGAAAGGGAGTTTGAACAGAAACATACCGGAAGTTAACTACGAACAGTGATTGTTCATAGTTCGGTAGCTATGAACACTCATTGTTCATAGCTATGAACAATGAGTGTTCATAGTCCATATTGTACGTACTATGAACAATCAATGTTCATAGTCATGACTCATGAGCTATGAATATTCTTTGTTCATACCACAATTGGACTATGAACATTGATTATATACTATTTGATTTCAAAAGCCAATTTATTTTTCATTCGAATATATTGATTCACTTAACTCGACTTGTATGCTTATTAATTAGATATGGTAATACAATGGACAAATGAGATGGACAGTGTTCTTATCGATACATTCCATAGCTAGCTACTTCTAGGTGATAAGAATGAGGATAGATTTCTTCCAATGCCAAAAGAGCGTGAAAAGGATCGACTTGACTATTAGTCATGTAACTTAGCAAATGAAGACCTTAATTACGATGGATAACACGCAATATTGCTAGTGTAACTATACAGCAAGGGTTTGAATGGAGTTATGACGAACAGAAGATCATAACTAGCAACGAGGTTTAGGATCAAGCAATAGCACAAAATCCGATTATGGGAAAGTACAGCTTTAAAATCTCAACTTGGTAGGGCTTTTCTTAATTCGGGCAACTTTGATCCCATATATTATTTTGTAAACTATGATATGGAATTGATTCGGGATATAAATAGCAATAACGTGGGCCATATTTTTTACTCACTAGTGTAGTAGTAAACTAGTAATGTATGGGTGCAATACTTTAAGTAGGTGTAATTATTGAAGTTAGCAATTGCATTTAATTAGTGCCTCTTTAATTAGCATATTAATTAAGCCAGACCCGCAGATTTTCAGGCAGATGGGCCATGTCTTGGTTATATCCAATTCATGGTAAATCATTAGCTGATAGGGGCTTTTACTACAGTGAAGTATTCGGGCAAACCTTGTTACAAGTCCATCCCCTACATCAAAGGCTAGAAGCACAATACATATCGTTTACATAAACATGTACCAACCATTACATATTTACATGGGCATAGACATGAAGCCAGTTGATGCTAACAGGATGACAAAATTTGGTACATTTTCGAAACATCCCCTACACATGTTGCCTTCTCCTCTAAAAAAAAGTGAAGTCATCCTCGTTCCCCTTCACAACAACTTCCATCACACCATTACATCAACGTGTTAGTACTCGTGCAATAGAACATATATTACATCTAATCTACATACTCATCAACAATTTGGGTGCCTACTTCAAATGTGCCTTGCATATTCTTGTTGCACCTGGTTACTCTGACATTTGGGCCTGCTCTTTTGTGCATCTTCCACAGCATGGGTCTCGTTTTTTGCTAGTACGCCTCTTCGTGGTGCTGCACTCGTATAGTATCTTGTTTCTACAGTGATGGTCGTACTTGTTTGTCCACATTAGATAGGTCTTGCATTGGAGATAATAGTTGCTACTGCAGTAGCTGTTCTTGCGCTTCAGATCCTGGTACATACCGACGCCAATGATAAATCTCTGAACAATTGCATATCAACTTTACGACTATAGAAGCTATGTATGTTAGGCCTTTGATCGATCTACTGAAAAAAATATTAAAACATAAAACGTACGAAACCAATCAAACCAAACTACCAGCAAACCATAAGGCAGCTTGGTATGGTAGATTAAGGAGTTTTCAAAGTCTGTTATGCTAGAGTAACAGATGAATGCATACAATTCTACAAGCACTTCAACTTTGGTAGTGTCAATTCTTACACAAGAGAAACAGAAACATCATAAATTTACAAAAAAGGGTTAAAAACCCTCATAACCTAATTGTGTTCCAATATAGTTCACCTGATTATGTTCCCTCATAAGCTCCATTTACCCCTACTTTTCTAACTTGTTTCCGATCGTAAGTACGTCCAAAACGACGGTACTCAACAGTGATGTTGTTGTCAGGTATAATCAATTCTGCATGGATTTGGAATACACGTCAAGAAATCTACCAATATGGATGCCCGGGAAGTTTGATGTAGCATATAATAGCCCTAAGTAGTTAGTACTAAAGATAACAATCATTTAGGATGATTTATATAGGGTTTTTTAGACCAAAAATTACCGAGTAACGCCATCAAAACATGACCATTTCGTCGGGCGAAGGCAAATCTTGTTGGGGAGAGCTACTTTAACGCGGGAGTAGTAATTGTTTCTCTCTGCAGGGTCTTTCTTTGGTTTCTTGTTCATTGGGCCATCTAAATATGAATGAACAAAATAAAACACATAGTGAAAAATTACTTTACATGACAATACGACACAGGAAAAGTTGAATGATAAGATAAACGTGATCAATATATAGTCGACTTACCTATTACACAATCCAGTCTGCTGTGAACCTGAGCCACAAAAGGAGCTGGAGTTTGTGGAGTACAACAAGGTGAATTTTGACTTTGAATACAAATCCCGACTGTTGTCTCAAAGACAAGAGGCTTAATATGACAGCTTCGAGCTGCTTGGCCTTCTATAAACCATTTCTTCATGGGAACATCTATAAGCACACAAATCATATATATTAAATGCTATGACTATGATTTCACAACATATATGTGATTCAATGCGCCTTTAATAAAAATTTGAACAATCTTGTCTATATTATTAATTATTAATTTAGCACAATGTCTAACGGGAATGGTTGCACATCACGAAGAAAATGGTGCTAATAATACATCGTTAACCATCACCTCGTATGAAGGGTGGCAAAAGTTATTTGATACAACATTTCTTAACTACTTTTTGGTGATAGAGTCCGCCCTAGGAATATACGATGTTCCATTATGGTTCCGGCATTATTTAACGACAAATATCAGTATTGAGCACAAGTGCAATAATGCAATGACACAAAAAGGTAACCCCTTTACCTTTATCCCCGATCACATTCACCCTCGCACCACCTCCATTATTGTTGTCTACACATAAATTCGTTATTTAATGCACATACGGAACAAATTTATAAGTCAAATATTCGAAATTACGCACAATAAAATTACTATGGCAAATTAGTTAATATAATATAATAATAGAGAAATGCTAGCGAGCTACCCCTTGTTGGCTCTTTCGCATAGCATGGTCATACCCCGTAAGAATACAAGAAAACTTAAGTTGGTGTATACATGGGAAGTTCACATTTAATACGCAAGAAAAAGTACTCTCTCTGTTCCCTCTCTATTATTAAGCCTTTTTTAAGAATATTGTGCCGTCACAGAGTTGTCTCCTAATCCTCATGTTTTCACCAAAGTACATTGTTTCAGTGGATGATTTTTGATGACCAAAGTACATGAAGATTAAGGACTTGTGTCAAATATACAAATTAAAGTACTTCAAATTTTACAAACAAACCCATTCATGTATCTACTTAACACAAGTATAATGTCAACATGCTACCCCGAAAGAAAGCACGGATGTGAGGGTGTAATATTATTGAGATATAAACCAAATAACGCAAATGAAACTTGCTACCTTCATGCATGTCCCTCTTCGCACTATCTTTGTGCCCCAAGTTCAACATGTTTACATCCGGGCCAGCGCGACTACCTGCATAACCAATCAAGACCTACACAACATATATTAAATGCTAACATTGCGTGGATGTTAAATTTAGACATTGTTGAGTTGATTGTAAGACCTAATAGTACTATGTAGGTCCAGGTTGCATATCACAAAACGGTACTAGTACATCTGTTACCATCACATACACAGTCTCAAGGACAACGTAAGGTTATTAGATATGGTTGCGCACTACCTTTGGTGATTTGCTCCCTCCGAAGAATCGTGTTCCATTTCGATTCTAAAATAAACTACCTACCAAAGAATTACCATTATATACCAATTACAAGTATTTAGCACAAATATTATTAATTTACAAGTATTTAGTACAATTACGAGTATTTTCCTAATTTAATAGATATATAGCATAGCAATACCATTGTGTATAATTTTTTCTTTATAATTGCATTAGCATAGATGTACCCAAATAGTTGCAATAAAAACCCGTTTACCTGTACAGATGTCCAACATCTCCGTTCCTTCAAACACCGACTTCAACATGTTTGCATCCGGGCTACCACAAGTACCTGCATAACCAATGGAGAGAAACGTGCGTTACAAGTAACCCATTTACGTCAAAACATAGTCATCCTTGACTAATTTACCTTCGATCACCTCCTCCTCGACTTCTTCTATGCCACTTGCACAACCTCCACTAATATTATCTACACCAATAAAATTTAATTCATATACGGTAAAAAAAAGGTGAGCAACTCCAACATTTATTGGTTGTCGGCATGCACCTACCATATTCAGGGCGAGGACTAGGTTTTGTTACAGTAACGACAATATTATCAGCTAAAGGAGAAAAATGCATAGCTCTCGGACTAGACCAACTTCCTGCATAACAATAAGGGAAAAGGCATGTTAGAATGATGGAGTTTTAACAATACCACTCCATCCATTTTTCTCTTCAAGTATACGTACCAACCAAGATTTAACTACAATGACAATATAAATCATGTCAATCTAGAAAACTTATACTGCTGAACAAATTATCATACACCACCAACCATGAATCAAATTTATAGTTGGACCCCATTACCTGAAGGCATGGTTTTCCTTCCCCGAGTCCCTGTAGATGGTGAAATATCTTCAAACATATCCGGTTGAGCTTCCACAATATTGTCTTTTTGGCCAGATTCTTCCAAGTCACTGCCACTATCTGCACTTGAATATGTTAATGCCCGAAATGGATCTTCTTGTTCAAATTCATTGTGATTATTACTCAAACCATTACCACCGCCCATTTCAACTAGTCGACCATTTCTCAACATCTCTGCACACAACAGTTGTAACTTGTGGGATTTCTTCATCAGGAATTGTTTTCAGTAATGGTTCAACCAACTCTTGATAGTCATAACGGCGCACCTTCTATAACAAATCCAACGCTAACAATAAGCAGATAATGAAAACAATGTTGAAGATATATAAACTAAAAAAAACTCATCTATGTTTTCAAGTCAGTTGTCAATAAATACTTAATCTCACATGGAGGATCTTCGCTATGGAATTGGGAAGGCAGATTGGTGGTGGCTAAAGTAATATCTTGTGTACTTCTTATCCACCTACACCACATAAAATACAATTGTACGTTCCGATTAGAATAAATTCCTTCCACTTAATTAAATACAAGCAATTCTACGAAAACATAGATAACGACATGTTTTTATTACATTACTTCATCAAAAAATAACATATTGAGCTGATGAGAACCTATGCGGTCAAAAATTCAGCAAAAAGAATAAATAATAGGCACCTTTTTAGCTTTCCAACAAAAAGGCATCAGTAGGTTACGCTTACAATAATTATTTTGAAGTCTAAACTAAATGGAGGGATAATTACAAATCAACGATTAAAAAAAATTAGTGGTAAAACAAAATAAGCAATTCATTGCAAATTTACCTCTTTGGTGCACTGATTCATGAGGAACAACTCCCTTAAGGAAAATGGTTGAGTGCAACTCATACAATGCTCCTGATACCAATATAGATAAGCTTCATTTGAAGCAGAAAGAAAGTTGACTTCTACTTCACAACCACCCTTCCACCAAACATTCCACTCGTAATACATCTTTCCAAAAAGAACTATTTGCTTTAGGATCCCACCGAAAGGGTCGCTTTCGCTCGTATGTGTTGGTCAAGCCCAAATTGACGATACATCGATCGTGCATATACCTTTCTATGGAATCGAAATGTATCATCCATGTAGAGATAGGGCAAGAATGGCGAATGGCGAGGCGAGAATGAGGAGCATGTACCCATATATCCCACGGTGCCGCGGATAACCTAATAGAATAGAATCAATACTAGTAAGAAAGTAGACAATAGTTTGGTATAGTTTGATGAGTTGTGGGTACTAATTTTATACTAACCTGATCTTCACCAAGTGAATTCAACTCTATGCTTAGGACCTTATACACTTGTTTTGTACAAGGCCGGAATTTGGGATTTTTCCATCTGCAAGCAGCAGGGAACACAATTTTCGGTTCCCGTTTCAGTGGGTGTATGCGGAACCTTTCATAGAACCATGCCTACAAGCAAGTTTTCAAAATTTAATAAAAAAATAGTAAGATATACAGAATAAAAAATCATCAAGTATAAACGGGCTATAATGCACCAACAACAACGTGGAAGCTAACCACAAATATTCTGCACAAAATTAGATTCCTTTTCTAGCTTGTTCCTTTTCTTTGTTGTGGATTTACGGCAAAGTGACACTCGACCGAAGCTTTTAAATATATATGCAAGAACAGCAGCAGCCCAAGCATAGGTAGCACACACCTCCTTAGCTTAGCTAGAATTTTAGGTACTTGGTGTGCACGCATTGCCGCCACCTTCCTCAAATATATGTGCTCCCAATGAGGTACAACACATATGCTATTGTGCGTTTTTCCTCGTCAACAACATTTCTAGTACCTTAAATGTATCTTCAACCAGGAGACACGAACGGATTTCCCTCTGATTTTATCTTCTGGAGGAGATACTCCCAAATATTTTAAACAAGCTTGTTCGACAGTCAATTCTGAGGTGTCGACGATTGCTTCCCCAAAGGCATTCAAGCCCAATATGTGGGCCACATCCTGAAGTGTAATTGTCATTTCAAATGACGGGAAGTGGAAAGTATTTGTTTCTGGCCTCCAACGGTCAACCAGAGCATAAATCAGGTCTTATCAGCTTGGAAATGTCCAATTTTCCTGATGTGTTTGAAACCCATTGCAGAGATAAGCTTCTTCTGGCTACGACTCAACTTCCATTCTTTCAATTTTCGGTTGTGCTCATGAATCCACACAATCGGACGCTCCTGTTCACCACTTACACTTGTTATTGGTTGTGAAGTCAAATAAGCAAACTGAAATCGGAGTAATAAATACCAAAAAATTACTGCTCCATGCATTAGTAAAGAAGATATGTGGAGACTCTGCATATACAAGTATTGATTATTTGTTGCCCCTCTCACCGTCCCCATCTCGTCTAGAGATATACTAAAATAAAGCAATAGATTAGTAAGTAGAATCAAACTAAGACAATATATACACAGATGACAATAAATGTAAACCCCTTTCAGAAAAACAGATGTCTACAATGTATAAAACAATATGCAACAAAATCATCGTTCTCATATATTGAATGTTTGTAAGAGATAACAGTGAACTATAGACATGTGTGGAGGTAACGAAGGTGAGTTCTCGACAAGTGCAACCAAATCACGCTCTCAACCACAACCACAACCACTGCATGTAAAGAGGTATCCCAAAAACTCCTCTTTCAGATTAGCGATGTGTGTCAGAAGGATGATTGGAAGTCTTTTCCAAACGGGAAGCACGATTGAAAAACTATTAAATAAATTTCATTGTTGCAACACTCCATTTTAGATAAGTCAGTCTTTCTAAAGAGGATCACTGCATTAATTTAAACCATGAAGTGATCGGAGCTTATAACTTTGCCATGTGTCCATTTGAGTTCACTAAGTATGCTACTTCATTATGTAAAATGTTGGTTTTTTATAGAAGCTGATGGTGGGAAAGAATATGATATATTACTTCATGAATCAGACATAAGTTAGCAACTCTCCATAAATACTTTAATTCTTGACGCTAGTGACTCTTTTCTCAATTTCATAGTAGGGGAAATACTCGAGACATTATCACAACAACAAAACGACTAATAATTAGAACACATACCCTAGTGGCCAAATCACAAAAAACCTTGAAAATTTTATCAATTGTACCATCAATTCTAGCTTAGTACATGCTTGTGAAACGTTTTTGATTTGTATTTAATAGTTAATAGGCAATACGTGAATTTTGCATACAAGTTTCGGTAAAAATATGTAAGATATAAGAAGAAAACATGTTACCAAAACAATGTGACTTTAGACGGTGGAGATGGTGGGTTCTAAGACGCTGGTGGTGGCGGACGTGGTTCTCGGTGGAGTGTGAGGGAGGTTTTGTGTTTATCGAAAAATTGAGGGACGGTTTCTAACTTTCTGCAGCAGGAGGAGTGTTGGAGAAGTTTCATAGAGGGATTATGAAAAGAGGAAATGAAAATTTGCTGACGTGGTCAAAGACTGGAGGGAAATTTGAGTGATTACATGGATTTGATTTGAGGGTGGGGGAGGATTTCTGTTGAAATTGTTACTTACTTTATTCAGGAGAGCGATGGAACATTTCACTCGCTGCAGATATTATTTCCTGAAATATCAGGGTACAATATAGATATTTTGACTATAGGCTATAGACTGTAAATAGGCCCTAAACCAAACCGAAAACCTAACATCGATCTCGAATTATACACGATTACTTCTCGAAATGAATTTATCAATTGAATTTTGTCATGTATATGTATAATTTTTGAAGGAATGCATGTATGTGCGCATAACTTAAGATAATGCTTGTGATCCTCTTATGCCTAACTCTTGCTTAGTCGCTTTATGACTTCAATTTAATCTAAAGAAATGGTCACTCAATTTTGACTAGTCTCATGAGTATCTATTTTGCCATCACCAACATATTACAAACTAAACTATGCTAAGAGTAGAGCATTCATATGTACGATTTCAACTAGGAATAGAGTGTGTGTCAAAAGGATTGGCTTTTTGGGCGCGTGTTAGGTTAGGACGTGGTAAGTGGTTCTAGTTAACTGACATATGCAGAAAATAGGGAGTATGTAATTGGACATGTAATCATTACAATCAAAATTATAGAATGATATGCTACAGCAGGCACCAAATGATCTACTGACCTAGTAACTTATATCATTCTTTAGTTATATGAAGACCATGTGGGAAGTACTTTAGATGAGACTGTTTGCTTGCACAGTTTCCTTCATTTAGATCAGTGTAATCAAGTTAGATCGTGCACCCGTTAGCATTGCATCAGTACCAACACAAACACTTCCCATCAACTTTGTTCTTCTTCGCGCCTAGCATTAAAGGCCACATCCATTCACAAACTTCTCACAACCGAGGGTCCTTCTTGCTGAAAAATTTGATGCCCTCGTGACCGGTACACTTTTGCTTGTGTTTCCTTGACAATTGTGGAATTAGTCAATGGAGCTGGATGCCTCAGAACATCAGTATATGTGAAAAACAATAAAATACAATTAAGAACACTATATTAATTGTCTTTAGCTATATTGTCAAATATATCAGATGTCCTCTAATATACCGAAATAACAAATTGAACTATTTAAGTAAAGAACAAATTCACAGTCAACTGACTCTCAAACAGCCGAAGAAATATAGATATAGGGAAGGGATCCGTTTACTCACTTTCGTACTATAAATAGCATGTCGGATCAATTAATCTAATTAATGGCCAGTTTTTTGCTTGGGTGGACAGCCATGTACTTTGTTCAGAAGGAATATGGCTTTGAGCTTGAGTCGAGAACTCAAGAGCCGAGACTAGTAATGAGTTAAGGACAATTATGGGTCCCATTTCTTCTCTCTCATTCCTTTCCTTTGTTGTTCATACTCAGTGTTCATAGTCCACTAGGAGTTTGAACACTGAATGTTCATACTATTGTTGGACTATGAACATTCAGTGTTCATACTCTTAGTGGACTATGAACATTGAATGTTCATACTCTTGTTGGACTATGAACAATCGTGTTCATACTCTAGTGGACTAAGAACATAGAATGTTCATACTCTTGTTGGACTATGAACAATCGGTGTTCATACACTATGAACATTGAATGTTCGGGACTCTTAGTCTTTCAAATTTCTCGGTTTCACCCACTCGAACTTAGGAAAATCATGTGACAATGACAAGTGAAGATGGAAAAGGAATACTCACCGCCTGGCTGGTTGGTTGAATTCTTGGTCGGACCATCTCTGTCCGGATCTTGCACAAAGTCCACATAAATATGAACGAGCCCATCTTCGTGAGGAGCCGAATTGGCAAAGAACTCTATCACCGCGTTGTCAGTCTCTAGTGTAATTTTCATGCCCCTAACCAGCCAACAAACAGTAACATTTTCATCAGAGGGACATTCAATAACTTCTCGTATCCAAATGCTTTGCTGCCCATTTTGCTAGTTCATGGGCTTGGCTATTAAGATTCCTAGGAATCTAAAAGAAGTTACAGGGAGAACAACTATCTAGAACACTGATGGTGGCCTTGAAAACCGCTTGCATCCTCCAGTTAGCTTTCTCTGGGTTTTGTAATCGGATGTGGCCCTCTAGAGATCTGGCTCGTGTTCTCGGATGTGGCCCTCTAGACATCCGACTCGTGTTTTCGGATGTGGCCCTCTAGAGATCGAACCGCCGTGTTGGTGCCAATCCCACGGCAATTCCGGGCCATCATTAAAATAGAGGCGGCTGTTGAGGAATAGCCATAGTAAAAGTCCCCCCACTTTCCACTCTCCGGCTACCTTCTCCTAGCTTTCCGAGAATCTTGGCTTGGGGTAAATCCTCAGTGCACTAGAACGTATCAGATTCGCAGTCCTCCCATGGTTCGTCCTCCCCAGACTCCCCCTCTTGATTCATCAAGGTATCAGGATCATCCACCACTACCTTCCCTTTAGCCTTTTTCGCCTTCGTTTTGTCCTCTTCTGTCTCACTATTACTTTCCTCATCACTTGTGAGAAGATTGATGACAGCAACCATTTTTACCTTTGTTTCTTGAAAAGATCCTATTTTACCTGTGAAAGCCAAGCTTTTAAAATTCCACTCATCCTTTCCATAGTCCACCACTGAGATTTTGTCATCTTCCGTTGCATTCTCTCTTTTCACCCTAGTTTCTAGAAGAGCCCGCCTGATCGCTATTTCATTATTTCTCCGCTTCCATCTCGTATTTTCTTCAATCTGATTACCATCACCCAATTGATTTCCGAATTTCTCACCATGATTCTTTGAAAATCAAGATCAAAGTTCAGAAACGAAGTGAATTTTCTCTTTTCTGGTTCAGGATAATATAAAGAAACGCACTGTTGGTGCATTGAAAACGGAACAAAATGAGTTGAGATGAGTGCCTGGCTATCTTTTCTTTTTTGGGATTGCTGCTCTTTTTGTTCATTCAAGATCCTTAATGTTGTTAAACTGCGTAAGTTATTAGAGGAGGTTGTAAAGCGGATGCAACTAATTTTGCTTGTAATTGTTGTTGGGCAGAGATATGTCAGTGGAGTATGACACTGCTTCTGACATATGTGGAAATTATACATACTGTTCGGTACTATGGAGCCGAACGGAGAACAAAATTGTTGTGCTCTGCTGATATTTCATTCGAAGTGTCCAAAGGTTTGCACTTGATCTTAGTCCAGTAAATGAAGATTAAAAAGTTCGAAATACAAACAAAAGAGGATAAACAAATTTGGTTACAGATTAATTGTCAGGGATCATATAGCCTTGGTATAATTGTTTGAAAGACTCACCGTTTTGATCAGATACATCATACATGTTACTCTTCCATTTAACTCCATCAGACAAACTGTTGCCGATTGGGATCACATATGTTGAAATTCATCTGTTCAGCGCTAAAGAGTCGAACAGAGCCAAATGTGAGATTGGAGTTTGGGGTATGACACTGTTGGTGCCATACACGTACCAATGTGTATGTTCGGTAATGTAGTTGTAAGTACCCTCCGTTCTACATGAGGGAACAAGTGCAAGAGCTTGGTGGTAAAGTGGCTCTGTTGCAACCCGCTCTGGACTCTGCAAAGCTGGAGGTTCAGCAATGGGTCGCGGAGTGGAAAAGGCTGCGCTCCGGTGCTGATCGGGCTGTGAATGCATACCACGACTTGGTGGACATGGTGGAGAGTGGAAATTCGTACGTGCTGTTTGATGAATATTATGAGGCGTGTGTTAAGTATGATCGCCTTAAGATGGCTATTGAAAGGGGGACTACCACAGTGTCTACTACAGATGCTGGTGTAGATGCTAGTAGACCATCTGATATGCCATCTGACCAAGTCGTTGTGCCACCGGCTGTTCCTTCTGTTGTTTCTGATTTGGATGTTTCTAAAGTTGTTGATGATTAGGTTACCAGTTCTGGTGTTGTAGAGGGCGGTGATCTGGACCCTTTGAATGTGGATACTCTCTGTGTGAACTGTTTCTGAACATCTTGTGCTTTGTGATTGTCTTGTTGTTGGGATTTACTGAACAATATTTAAACAGCTGTTTGTTCTTCATACTGATACAATATTATTTTTGATGGGGTACTGAGGTCATTTTCCCGGGATAATGACCTCAGTATCTGACCGATTTTGTAAGTAGAAATATTTAAATTACTTACTTGTTGAAGTCGTCTTGAAGTATGCATTTGATGGCTTTTGTTTTGACTGAATTGTTGTTTGACGATCTGTGCTGCGTAGTACTAGTTAGCACACTTGAACCAATTGTATAGATGTGATTGCAGGTTGATTTCTAGTCTGGATCTTAGTAAGTTTGATGGTTTGCACACCATAATATGTGTTCTCTACATGTTGGCCTTGATACATTGTGTTAGGATAATTTTTGAACCCATTTTTGAAAGACGTGGATCGGTAGGACCAGGGTTTATACTATATTGTACGTACTATGAACAATCCATGTTCATAGTCATGAGCTATGAATATTCTTTGTTCATATCACAATTAGACTATGAACAATGATTGTTCATAGTCATGAGCTATGAACATCCATTGTTCATAGCTCCAATAGGGATGAACACGCTTTGTGAGTGTCCTTCTGATCTGAGTTTGTTTTCTTTATGTTTTGAAAGTATCTTTCCGATGTGACTTATTTTGTGGTTTGTCGTTTCGCCATGTATGCGTGAAGTCGAGGGAGATGGCAACTATCTCCGACCGCACAAGAAAGAGCTGGAGGTTGCCAAGGAGTCCTATGACAAACTTCTGGCTGTGCAAGAGGCGGAGAGGGTTGAAGTTGTAGGGCATTGTCTCAGTGTGCATTTTGTTAAGCAGATTGTCTCTGCTAGAAGTTTGCATTTTGTAATGTAAACTAGTATTTGCCCGTGTCGTATCGCTTTGACATATACGCTTTTGGTGCCCCAAATGCGATCCACCCCCGACGACCGGATATATATGCGCTTTCGGGCCATCCCAAGCATCCGCCTCCATTACGACATAGATATGCGCGCCTTCAGCGCCCCCCGACGTGCATCGGCCCCCTACTCATGTCTCCAGAGCCCAACAACGAATAAAAGTTTAGCCCAAAAACAGTTCAGGCTTTTTTTGGGTGGGGTGGGTGAGGTGAGAAAAGTTTTTAAACTCACCCAAAAAAACTTGTTAACTCAGCCCAAAAAAACATTTGAGTGGCTAAGATTAGGGGGTGGCACGACCAAGTATCACCTTATGAGGTGGAATTTGTCCACCCACTCCATCCTTCTTTGTTATATAGATATAGGTATATACTAGTATTTGCCCGTGCAGTACGGCACAGATACGTGCGCCTCCGACACGCATCCACATCCCGTACGGTATAGATACGCGCGTCTTCGGTGCCCCCGACATGCATCCGGTAATTACGACACGATACGCGCACTTTTCGCTACGACGCCAAGATCCGCCCCGACGGCACAAATACTGCCGCTTCGCACCGCATACGACACAAATACGAGTGCCTTCGGTTGCGTTAACTAAGAGGCGTTGGTTTGTTTGGAGAAAGCGCCGATACTATAGGCCGGGTTGCGTTAACTAAAGAAACATACCACTTAATAGCCTTAGATCCCACCATGTCATAAGCAAGGTGAAACTGTGAGAAGGCGTTTGCGACCGTAGGATGGATGGAGACCCTTCCCTAATTTGTTATATAGATATATAATATATATAGAAGAAGATATAGATATATAGATATGTAATATGTGCAAGTAATATGTGCAAAAGGTATTTTGAGTAACTCAAATGTGGATGATACTTGAATAGACGGAATTTAAGAGTGTTGCATATAGTTGAACCTTTAGCTCTTATTAATGCAGATCCATTATTATTTTGGTGAGAGTGTTTTTTAGTGAACAAAGCAAGCATGATAGGTTGACTTATAAGAAGAACAATGAACATAACATTGACGTTCTATTCGTGGACCACGGAGTCATTCTTTATCATCCGTGAGCGTAGCGAACTCTTTTGATGTCGCTTTTTAAACAGACAGAGTGAAATCTTTTTTCATATCAAGTGAAATAATCACTCCCAAACCCAAGCTTTTTTCATAATCACTCTCAAAGACCGGGTAGATGAAAGGTCAAGTATACCCTTGATGCAAAATAAAAAACAGGTCGGGTAGATTAAAGGTCAAGTCTACCCCTGACCCAGTGTATATAGTATGAATAATCATTGTTCATATACAAAACATGCGAGCACATTGTTCATACCTATTGGAGTATGAACACTCATTGTTCATACCTACTTCTACTAAAGTATGAACAAAGCTTGTTCATCCCTATTGGAGCTATGAACAATCATTGTTCGTAGTCCAATTATGGTATGAACAAAAATATTCATAGCTCATGACTATGAACATTGATTGTTCTTTGTACAGTATGGACTACGAACACATAATACTCACTGTTCATAGTCCAATTGCGATATTATATTTGTCATGATGCTAAACCTTTAACCCAAACTTCACCTAAGACGTAAGGAAATAACACTACACATTTGTTCAAGAAAAAAAATATATGGGAAAATGGTCAAAATATAAGGGTTCCGAAAATATAATTGCACAAATACGAATATAATCACGTCAAATTAAAATCAAAACTTGAAGTGTACCTTCAACCGCAGATGCTAATCGGGTATACAATTTCGTTTTCAATTTAGGGTTTGAGGGTTAGAGAGAGAATATGTGTAACAATTTTCAAATAAAATTTTATTGGGTCCCACAAAAATTACTTTTTCTTCAACCACTCCTTCTACAAAGGGGATTATTTTTGCTGCAATCTTTGTAATGCTTAGTTTGCTTCTGCCCTAATCATAATATGCCACATGTACATTCAAACAACACAAAATGTCAAGCAAAACTGTATACTTTTCTCAATTTCCTTTCTTCCTATTTTGACCTCTCCTTCCTCCACCTCAAAACCTACCAATCCACCACCACCACCCATTTCCTTTTCCAAAGGGTTTAACAAAACTAGAAAAAGAAGCAAAGGGTTCACAAACCGCAGCACCTAAAGCACCTTTCACTTCTTTCAATTCGTTTTGGACTTCCGTCAACTGAGCTTGAACTGAGTTGACTATATCATACAGGTTGTATGTTTCAGTCCTCACTCTGCATTGCTCTGCATCTTTGTTGCGGAACATGTAAAAAACATAACAACACTAGTCAAGATAAAATATTTAATATTTATGCCATATATATATACGCAGAAAACTTGCGAAAGAAACCAACTTGTTATCTATGCATATATAGCAATCCAAGTAGGAAGTTTACAAGTAGGAATATGAATTTGGTACACTAAAGTCCAGAAAAAAAATTATGAACACTTCCCCACTGAGATACGTACACAAGAAGCTTAATTACAAATATTAAATATCAACGAACTTACTTTTTCGGATCGCCATTGTTGATTTCTCTGTTTCAAAACTGAAACTTTGATTTTGGAGTGTGCTAAAGTACTGAAGTGAAGTTGTGAGAATATATGAGAACTAGCGATTAGTCAAGGATGAGTGGGCCTAAGAGGGGCACTTTTTACGAAGAGTTGTATGGTTCAGATGATGAGTGGGCCAGCAAACAATCTCATCTAAAGTACTTCCTACATGGTCTTCATATAAGTTACTGCTGTATGATAGGTTGCTGCTGTAGCATATCATTCTATAATTTTGATTGTAATAATTAATTACATGTCCAATTACATACTCCCTATTGTCTGCATATGTCAGTTACTAGAACCACTTACCACGTCCTAACCTAACGCGCGCCCAAAAAGCCAATCCTTTTGACACACACTTTCTTCCTAGTTGAAATCGTACATATGAATGCTCTACTCTTAGCATAGTTTAGTTTGTAATATGTTGGTGATGGCAAAATAGATACTCAAGAGACTAGTCAAAATTGAGTGACCATTTCTTTAGATTAAATCGTAGTCATAAAGCGACTAGATTAGGGTTTTGAGATGACTTTTTGAGATATTCATTTCTTGGGTTTTGTGGGAGCTCTATTGAGCTAGGGTTTGAGTGAGGCCTCTTGTTCTTGATTCTTGATATCTCTTGTAAACTCTCCAATCTTTGCTATAAAGGAAACTCAGCTCTTGTGTGGATGTAGGTAACATTTACCGAACCACCTTAAATCTTTGTGTCTCTTTGCATCATTTACTTCCAAATTTATTACTTGCTATGTTTGTGATGATAAATTAGTGGCTTTGTATGTTGTGATAACTACCAAAGTCTTGGGTGGGTGATTTCCTTGGTGTGAGCTCCAAGTTGAAATCATTTGGGATAGAAAGTAGCCAAATTGAGGTGTGACTCTCTAGTGAAATCTCCCTACACTGATATACAGATATACAGATTTTTATTTGTCTTTGATAGCAACTGATATACAGATATACTGACTCATTCACGCACATTCATACATGTCAAAATATAATGTTTTATCCTTCCTCACATTCTTCATTAAACAACCCCTTTCGATAATCTTCCATAAACAAATGATTTTCTAGAGTCCAGCTTCTTGCTGTGTCTTTCAGTAAGTAGCATGCAAGCTTAGGGTGCATGCTGTGTGCTGCTTCTGCATTTGTTACTTCTGGGATATCCCATCGACCATTTAAAAAAAGAGTTTCCATAATTTTGCAAACATGGAGTCCACAATCAGTGCTGCAATTTAGAAAATACAAATCTCAAGTCAATCATAACTTTCTTAATGTAGAAGCTTATAAGAATTTCAGTGAATAATTATGCATTTACCTACTGGTTTGCTGCGGACAATTTGGAGACTGCATTCTTACTTGACTACTGAGCATATTAATTGTCATTTTCTCCTTTCTGATCCGAAGATTTATTTTCTCAACCAGTTTCTTCTTCTGCAAAATAACAAGAAGTTATTCCTTTATTTATGTTAGAAGATACAAAAGTTTCTTCTCATTTTAGTGCGGAAATTACCATTTTTGTTGCAATTTTGTATGACTTTTCCTCGTGTCTTAAGGATTTGAAATGTAACCATTTCTCTTGTTGTCCCATTACGAACTCCACAACCAATAGTGTCCAGTGGTTTTCTGAATGTATTGGAATCGCCAAGAATTTGGCACTCAAGTCGATTGTGTCCACTATTTTTGCAATGCCTCCTCCCAGTATATGCTGTGACATTGAGTGCGTGAAATAATAAGAATGTGAGACCAACCACAAAATAGATATGAAACAATAATTTGAAATAAATAATTTACCTCTGAGTTGGCAGACAGTAGACATGTTTCTTTTTTGGTTGGGAACCTTTGGCGAAGTTGGAGAGACCACCAGTCGATGACCTGTTGAATTGAGCATTTTTGAATTCAAAACAAAGTATAAATGAAGTAGGTTCTACAAATAAATGAAGGTCAGATATCGAAATTAGAAAATAGCAAAGTATAAACATTATTCGGTTGATGAAAGGTCAGGTATGAACATTCATTGTTCATAGTTCAATGGTATGAACATTCATTGTTCATAGTCCACTAGGTGTATGAAGTATGACACTGAATGTTCATAGCCCAACAAGAGTATGAACATTCATTGTTCATAGTCAAGAAAGGGGTATCAGAATTTACCTGATAATCAATTTCCCTATCAAACAAAAGGTCTTCTACTAGAGAACCAGCTATTTGTAAATTCTCACCATCTCCCCATGCGATTATGCTTCAAAAACCTCAAAAAATTAGCATCAGTAAAAAAATGCTATTTGATTTCATTTTAAACTAGTAAAACACTTAGTCTTCCTAGATTTACCTAGTGTCCGCTTTTTTGAAGAGAGTGTCAATAATTTGTCTACTGCTTTCTTCTAATCCATGATAGGAGGGACTTGTCTTAGGGTCTAGCAGTGGGCCACTGTCAATATCTCTGACTTGCTTCCCCTTATCAAGAATTTCTTTACCAGTGTCAAGGTTCATTACTTTTTTCTCTACAACACCAGAACTGGTAGCCTAATCAACAACAACTTCAGAAACATCCAAATCGAAAACAAATGTAAGGAACATTTCGAGCAAATGGCACAAACCGACTTGGTCAGATGGCAGATTAGATGGTCTACTAGCACATACACCAGCATCTGCAGCAAACACTGTGGCAGTCCCACTTTCAATAGCCATCTTAAGGCGATCATACTTATCACACGCCTCATAATAATCAACTAACAGCACGTACGAATTGCCACTCTCCACCGTGTCCACCAAGTCGTTGTATGCAGTCACAACTCGTTCAGCAACGGAGCACAGACTCTTGCACTCAGCAACCCACTGCTGAACCTCCAGCTTTGCAGAGTCCAGAGCGGGTTGCAACAGAGCCACTTTACCACCAAGCTCTTGCACTTGTTCCCTCAGCCCTGCAACCTCCGAACTCTCCACTTGCAGTTCAGCCACCAGCTTGCTACAAGCTTGCTTGCTGTCATCCAGCTCCTTCTTATAATGGTCGGATATAGACGCAATATCCTTCAGCTTCATATACATCGCCAGAACCTAGCAAACAAGATAACAAATATAGACATTAAAAACGGATCAAAATCAACAAAACCCAAAAGGAGCAAGCTCAGAACGGAAGAATACTCACAAAGCACAACGACCTTTCCATCTCCACAAAGTTCATGTCCAGTTCTTACCATCCAAATTGAGCCTATCCCCGCAGTTTAATACTATCCAACAACGCCGCACCAACCAAAGGGGACTTGAAGCTACAGTCACCATCCACAACAATTTTCGGCAACAAACTGTAGGGGTCCACATAAGTAACCAGTCTATCATACTTATCACAGTCACTCTTCTTACTTGGGTCCGTACTTCCTGACCTCTTGCACTGCTCAGTAACAAGCTCAGCCTCACCAACTTTCTCCTTTCCTCGGGCCTCAACCACCCCAACATCAGCAGCCACATAAATAAGGCTCATCCTCTGCAGAGGATCCCGACCTGAAGACAAACAACAGAAAATAGCACCAGGTCGATCTCCAGACTCAGTTCGGACCTTCTTAGCCCCCTCCGACTCAACCACTTCGGAATGCCTTTTCAGATTAGGCTCCCGGAACGAAGTGGGAGAATCACCCTCCCCACCAACACTGCCACCCGCACTTCCAGCACCCGCATCTCCAGAGGAAAAGCAGTTGGATGCAGAACGATCTGCATCACCAGAGGAAAAGCGGTTGAATGAAGAGCGCCCTCCGTCCCCCAGCTCAGAATGTTGGGATGCCAACCGATTTGCATCACCCAAATCAGAACATGGGGATAGCAAACGATTTGCGTCACCTAACTCAGAACGTTGAGATGACAGCCGATTTGCGTCACCCAGCTCAGAGCCTCTGGATGGTGTCACTCCTCCAACCGTCCTCACCTCCCGACCAGATGTCCTAGCTCCACCAGAATAGCTGTCACCAGCACCTCCACTCCTTTTCATTCCAGGAACAGGTACTTTCTTGCGACTCTCCCTCTCCATGGCAGATTCCGAGCTAGAATGAGAAAGTTCAACCACCACCTTGCGAGCCCTAGCCTTTTGCTCTAGCCTCTTACAGTTGATTTTATTCCCTCCACGCCTCTTAAAATAATGCGCAACCTCCCCCAAAAAAGCCTGCTTATCCTCCAAACTCAAACAGGCAAACATTTCAATCACACCGTTCCTCGTACGAGAAGGGATAGAAACCTCTGCAAAAGCAAACCCAAATAAATCATAACATCCAAATTATAATTCAAAACACACAAATTACGACCTACAACCATCGACCTACCACGAGGTTGTACAACACGTTTATCAATCTCCAAACCAGGAGGACAATATCTACCCACAGCCAGCAACGGCCTACGATTCCAGTCCTCCTTGCTCACACCCACAATAACAGAAGACTTCCCCTTAAAAATGTGAAAACTAAAGTTCGTAACACCCGACTTCCTAAAAACAAAGTGCTCAATCACATCATTGAGACAGATGTTGTAACCCCTATCATTCAACAAGTCCAACACATGGAGAACCCTCCAATTGTTCCCCACGAGCTGACAGGGGGCTTTCCTCAAAAAGTTCAAAACCTCCACAGTAAGACGGGAAAATGGCAACCTCATCCTAGCCTTCAACTGCCCATAACAAACAACAACTCCTCCACCCCAAGGAACGAAGTCGTTAGTATACAAATTCTTCTCCCCAGCCAGATCGTACATGGTCAGGTCGGATTTCACCCAACCAAACTCCTTTCTCAAAGCGGCATAACAATTCACCGACTTAGGCTTTCTCTCATCTACCGTCTCCAACGAGGAAGACGACGAAGCCTCATCACCACTACGAACCCTCTCCTCAACTTCTTCACTTACAGTTCTCTTTCTCCGTTCGTTAACTTCAACCTCACCACTCAAACTATCACTAGTCATAGACTTTGCACAATCAAAGAAACAAAGAAAGCTCAAAGTTTTAAAGTTGAAAGACGAACCTGATCGACAAAGTACGAGAAGTTTTCTTTTTTGTTTTTTCTTATTTCTTTCTCTTTTTCCTTTTCTTTCACTCTAGATTATTTTTTCCTTTGGTTGAAAAGTGAACAAAAAATCCCTCAACTGCCCAAACATCTCGAGACCATCAAAACGTTTCGTGTTCCCAAAACTTAAATCATTACTCGCCCACAAATCGCCGTAACTCTGGGCCTACGAATCCAGCCCAACAGTTCTCGAGACAATCAGACACGTGCTTCCAAACTTTACTTTTTAAACCGTTCTTGTTCCACGCAACAGCTGTCCAAAGAACATACACGTTCTACACTACAGAGCACGTGTCCACAAAGCAGGACATCTCACTCCAACTCATCCCACAACATCATATCGTACCAACGACCCAGCACCCAGAGCAAGAGTTTACCAAACAACAAGCCATGTCCATAGTCCCTAACAGTGTCCCCAAGTCTTCATCTGCAACTTCTTCTTTATATCACCGTCAAGTACTATCCCTTACAGAAGTGTTCATAGTCCACTAGGAGTATGAACACTGAATATTCATAGTTCAACAAGAGTAAGAACAATCAATGTTCGTAGTCCACTAGGAGTATGAACACGGAATGCTCATAGTCCAACAAGAGTATGAACATTCAGGGTTCATAGTCCACTAGGAGTATGAACACTGAATGTTCATAGTCCAACCGTGATGATGCTGACAACGAAAATATTTGTTTAAAAGTGAAGCACTTTTAAGTATGCTTATAATGTACTTCCCAAATGCAATTATAATTACGGATCCTTCTATTTAAGAGTAAACATTACTGTGTGTTACATTTATGGTTTCAAAACTTGGAGTGGTGGGTAAATTTTAAGTGAGACACTGTATTGTACGTATGAGACAATGTAGTGTAGGCTGGTTATGAAGCTATTTTATCGCAGCTACCATTTCATAGCCGTTGACTCAGTCGAGGGGAAAACAACAAGCTATTCTCATGGATGATTTGTACTACAGGTGAAGTAATGCTACACTTGAAGAACTAGGACGTGATACTATCTCTGTACAATTTGGGAGAAACTCGAAACCAATTGTATATGCAGATAAAATATTGTCTCTTTTCTCAGACAATATAGTTTAGCTGTGAGACAGTATAAGGTATATTCTACGTGCAACTAACTCACATTTATCTTATATACTGTTGTAATTTTTATCCTTATATTTAAGAATTGAGGTAAGAATTATATTTTGTTGATACTGAACACTATCAGAAGTCCTAATAAGGCTGTATTGGCAAGTATAACCGCTCAAACACCAACGCACGAATCAGGTAGCTTTCAAGAACTTGGAATTGTACCAACTAACAATAAATAGGATAAGAGCACAAGAACCTGATGATAAGAAGCTTCTTTCTTTGGACATTTTCTACTTCTTTTGACGAAAATCAGAAGGGTCAAACACGTCCATTTTGTAAAACCACTGAGGTGGTGGCTCTGTGGATAGACCGGTAAGGAAGGCCACATCGGAAGGATTGAAAGTCAAATATCGGTTTAATTTCCTATGTGGAAAGTCATTGGCAGAATCTTCTTTTCCAAAACCTCAACAATCAAATTTGGGTGGGTAACCAAATGAGTTTTCTCACAGCCTTCCACATCAACTGAATTCATATCAAGGAGAAAACCAAATGGAGACTTTTTGAAATGTTTGGTTTCATCTTTGTCGAATGTGGAAAACAAAGTATAAATGAAGTAAGCTCTACAAATAAATGAAGGTCAGATATCGAAATTAAAAAATAGCAAAGTATAAACATTATTCGGTTGATGTAAGGTCAGGTATGAATATTCATTGTTCATAGTTCAATGGTATAAACATTCATTGTTCATAGTCCACTAGGTGTATGAAGTATGACACTGAAGGTTCATAGCCCAACAAGAGTATAAACACTCATTGTTCATAGTCTAGAAAGAGGTATCAGAATTTACCAGATAATCAATTTCCCTATCAAACAAAAGGTCTTCTACTAGAGAACCAGCTATATGGAAATTGTCACCATCTCCCCATGCGATTGTGCTTCAAAAACCCAAAGAAATTAGCATCAGTCAAAAATGCTATTTGATGTCATTTTAAACTTTTTTTTTTTTTTGAAAAGTTTGCTGGGGTTAAGGCAGACCCCACCTGTTTATTGCACATAGAGAAGTATTACATACCCTCCCTAAGAGTATGGTCATTAGAAGGAGGTACACATAACATAAGGCATCAAACCTAAAACACTTGGGATTTCTCCCTACATTGTCATAAAACCACAATCAGCAACCCCATCAACCATAGCCTGAGGGACCATCTGCATTCAATCAACAAGCCCCAATCAAAGACAAAGGGAGCATACAAAGACTACAACAAGCATGAACCCCTCACACAAATGACATTACACATGCCACAAGCAAGTATTCATAGGAATCATCTCATTTGATCTCCTACTTTTTAGCCTTCAATTGCTTTACTATCTTAGGATGATCTTTCCTAAGATGAAGTTGCGTTTTCTCATAGTCACAGAAAAAACACCCGCAAGCACAACACACGTATTTGAGTCCCATAGTGTCGTCCCAAAACTCTTTTGTATAATCCTCAAGATACCTCTTTTTGTTTTTGGTTAGTGACTTTACCTTCTTCATCATTGTGAGAGTAGGCTCAATTTCTCCAGAAGAACGTTCTTGGATTCTTTTGCTTCTTTTTAGCTTTATAGTTGACCAATCCTCTGAAGACGTTTCATGCCTCGACCTGTTTTTAGGCAAGTGATCATTAAACATTTCTTCCTCATAATCTGATAGGTCATCCATATCATCTACCTCCTCATATTCAGCAACTAACCCTTCGTACATATTTCTTTCTCGGCTATTGGGTAGTTGGGGAAGAGAAGTAATCCTATTCCCTTTTCCTGCTTCCCTTACCTTCTCTGTACCTTGGACTGAGCTATTTGCTACTGTCCATTCAGTACCCATATTCACTGCATTCACCAGGCTTGCGGTTTACGTACTTCTGATACCTTCAAGATTCTCCCTTACAGCATTGTTATTCCATACCACTATAGCCTGACTATTCTCTGTAGCTCTATCTTGTTCCTGAAAAAACCACCTGTCCCTCTTCAACCTCCAGATCTACTAGTGTTTCCTCCACTGGACTTGGTATTTCCCTAGATGTAGAACCTACATTCAAACCTCTATTTACTTCTTGCGGTGTACTCTTTCTTACCCAAACTTGGGTGGGTTTCTCCGTACATTTGTTCTCCTTGTTACCATATCTTTTACATAGAGCACATGAAATATGAACCCATGGATATTCCAGCTTTATAGTTACCTCTTTTCCCAGCATTTTAACTTTAACTTCAGTTCTAAAATCAATCACACGCTTTGTTCATACTCTAGTATGTATTAGTAGGTATGAACAATCATTGCTCATACTTTACAATAGGTATGAACAATGAGTGTTCATACTCCAATAGGTATGAACAATGAGCTCGCATGTTTTGTATATGACCAATGATTGTTCATACTATATACACTGGGTCAGGGGTACACTTGACCTTTCATCTACCCTACCCGTTTTTTATTTCGCATCAAGGGTATCCTTGACCTTTCATCTACCCAGTCCTTGAGAGTGATTATGAAAAAAGCTTGGGTTTGGGAGTGATTATTTCACTTGATATGAAAAAAGATTTCACTCTCTGTCTGTTTAAAAAGCGACATCAAAAGAGTTCGCTACTCTCACGGATGATAAAGAATGACTCCGTGGTCCACGAACAGAACGTCAATGTTATGTTCATTGTTCTTCTTATAAGTCCAACCTATCATGCTTGCTTTGTTCACTAAATAACACTCTCACCGAAATAATAATGGATCTGCATTAATAAGAGCTAAAGGTTCAACTATATGCAACACTTTTAAATTCCGTCTATTCAAGTATCATCAACAATTCCACATTTGAGTTACTCAAAATACCTTTTGCACATATTACATATTTACATTACAAAATGCAAACTTCTAGCAGAGACAATATGCTTAACAAAATGCACATTGAGACAATGCCCTACAACTTCAACCCTCTCCGCCTCTTGCACAGCCAGAAGTTTGTCATAGGCCTCCTTGGCAACCTCCAGCTCTTTCTTGTACAGGTCGGATATAGTTGCCATCTCCCTCAGCTTCCTGTACATGGCCAGAACCTGACAAACCACAAAATAAGTCACATCGGAAAGATATTTTCAAAACATAAAGAAAACAAACTCAGATCGGAAGGACACTCACAAAGCGTGTTCATCCCTATTGGAGCTATGAACAATGGATGTTCATAGCTCATGACTATGAACAATCATTGTTCATAGTCCAATTGTGATATGAACAAAGAATATTCATAGCTCATGACTATGAACATGGATTGTTCATAGTACGTACAGTATAGTATAAACCCTGGTACTACCGATCCACGTCTTTCAAAAATGGGTTCAAAAATTATCCTAACACAAATCAGGGCCAACATGTAGAGAACACATATTATGGTGTGCAAACCATCAAACTTACTAAGATCCAGGCTAGAAACCAACCTGCAATCACATCTATACAATTTGTTCAAGGTGTTCGAGTGTGCTAACTAGTACTACTATCGCAAAGACGATCGTCAAACAACAATTCATCAAAACAAAAGCCATCAAATGCATACCGGGGACGACTTAAACAAGTAATTTAAATATTTCCACTTACAAAATCACATCGATCTCGAGGCCCCGAGGTTATCCCGGAAAACGACCTCGGTATCCCCATCAAAAATAATATTGTATCAGTATGAAGAACAAACAGCTGTTTAAATATTGTTCAATACATCCCAACAACAAGACAATCACAAAGCACAAGTCGTTCAGAAATAGTTCACACAAAGAGAGTATCCACATTCAAAGGGTCCGTTACATACCTCTACAACACCGACACGGGGTAGCTTGATCAACAACAACTTCATAAACATCCAAATCAGAAACAACAGAAGGAACAACTCGAGCAGCCGGTGGCACAACAACTTGGTCAGATGGCAGATCAGATGGTCTACGAGCACCTACACCAGCATCTGCAGCAGACACTGTGGCAGTCCCACTTTCAATAGCCATCTTAAGGCGATCATACTTATTCAATGCCTCATAATAATCATCCAACAGCACGTACACATTGCCACTCTCCACCGTGTCCACCAAGTCGTTGTATGCAGTCTCAGCTCGTTCAGCAACGGAGCGCAGCCTCTTACACTCAGTGACCCATTGCTGAACCTCTAGCTTTGCCACCAGCTTACCACAAGCTTCCTTGCTGTCATCCAACTCTTTCTTATAACGGTCGGAGATAGACGCCATATCCTTCAGCTTCCTATACATCGCCAGAACCTAGCAAATGAGATAACAAATATAGACATTAAAATGGATCAAAATCAACAAGACCAAAAAGGAGCAAGCTCAGAACGGAAGAATACTCACAAAGCACAACCGTTCCATCTCCACAAAGTTCACGTCCATAATGAAGAGAATATGTAAAAATGAAGTAACTTTGCAATCATATGTAATAACAACTGCGATACACCAATACATCTGTTCATCATCTTCCCCACAGAGATACGTACACAAGAAGCTTAATTACAAATATTAAATATCAACGAACTTACTTTTTCGGATCGCCATTGTTGATTTCTCTGTTTCAAAACTGAAACTTTGATTTTGGAGTGTGCTGAAGTACTGAAGTGAAGTTGTGAGAATATATGAGAACTAGTGATTAGTCAAGGATGAGTGGGCCTGAGAGGGGCAATTTTTACGAAGAGTTGTATGGTTCAGATAATGATTCTTCACCCCAAGGGGCAAGTCCGTTGTGAGAAGTTTGTGAATGGATGTGGCCTTTAATGCTAGGCGCGAAGAAAAACAAAGTTGATGGGAAGTGTTTGTGTTGGTACTGATGCAATGCTAACGGTTGCACGATCTAACCTTATTACACTGATCTAAATGAAGGAAAATGGGCCAGCAAACAATCTCATCTAAAGTACTTCCCACAGGGTCTTCATATAAGTTACTAGGTCAGTAGATCATTTGGTGCCTATCATTCTATAATTTTGATTGTAATGATTACATGTCCAATTACATACTCCCTATTTTCTGCATATGTCAGTTAACTAGAACCACTTACCACGTCCTAACCTAACGCGCGCCCAAAAAGCCAATCCTTTTGACACACACTTTCTTCCTAGTTGAAATCGTACATATGAATGCTCTACTCTTAGCATAGTTTAGTTTGTAATATGTTGGTGATGGCAAAATAGATACTCAAGAGACAAGTCAAAATTGAGTGACCATTTCTTTAGATTAAATCGAAGTCATAAAGCGACTAGATTAGGGTTTTGAGATGACTTTTTGAGAGATTTATTTCTAGGGTTTGAGTGAGGCCTCTTGTTCTTGATTCTTGATATCTCTTGTAAACTCTCCAATCTTTGCTATAAAGGAAACTCGGCTCTTGTGTGCTCTTGTGTGGAGATAGGTAACATTTACCGAACCACTTTAAATCTTTGTGTCTCTTTGCATCATTTACTTCCAAATTTATTACTTGCTTTGTTTGTGATGATAAATTAGTAGCTTTGTATGTTGTGATAACTACCAAAGTCTTTGGTGGGTGATTTCCTTGGTGTGAGCTCCAAGTTGAAATCATTTGGGATAGAAAGTAGCCAGATTGAGGTGTGACTCTCTAGTGAAATCTCCCTACACTGATATACAGATATACAGATTTTTATTTGTCTTTGATAGCAGCTGATATACAGATATACTGACGCATTCACGCACATTCATACATGTCAAAATATAATGTTTTATCCTTCCTCACATTCTTCATTAAACAACCCCTTTCGATAATCTTCCAATAAACAAATGATTTTCTAGAGTCCAGCTTCTTGCTGTGTCTTTCAGTAAGTAGCATGCAAGCTTAGGGCATCTTTGTGTCTTTGTTCTGCATTTGTTATACGGGATATCCCAACCACCAAAAAAAAAAGAGTTTCCAATTTTGCAAACATGGAGTCCACAATCAGTGCTGCAATTTAGAAAATACAAATCTCAGGTCAATCATAACTTTCTTAATGTAGAAGTTTATAAGAATTTTAGTGAATAATTATGCATTTACCTATTAGTTTGCTGCGGACAATTTGGAGATTGTATTCTTACTTGACTACTGAGCATATGAATTGTCATTTTCTCCTTTCTGATCCGCAGATTTATTTTCTCAACCAGTTTCTTCTTCTGCAAAATAACAAGAAGTTATTCCTTTATTTATGTTAGAAGATACAAAAGTTTCTTCTCATTTTAGTGCGGAAATTACCATTTCTTTTGCAATTTTGAATGACTTTTCCTCGTGACTAGAGGAGTTGAAATGTAACCATTTCTCTTGTTGTCCCATTACGAACTCCACAACTAGTAGTGTCCAGTGGTTTTCTGAATGTATTGGAATCGCCAAGAATTTGGCACTCAAGTCGATTGTGTTCACTATTTTTGCAATGCCTCCTCCCAGTATATGCTGTGACATTGAGTGCGTGAAATAATAAGAATGTGAGACCAACCACAAAATAGATATGAAACAATAATTTGAAATAAATAATTCACCTCTGAGTTGGCAGACAGTAGACATGTTTCTTTTTTCGGTTGGGAACCGTTGGCGAAGTTGGAGAGACCACCAGTCGATGACCTGTTGAATTGAGCATTTTTGAATTCAAAACAAAGTATAAATGAAGTAGGTTCTACAAATAAATGAAGGTCAGATATCGAAATTAGAAAATAGCAAAGTATAAACATTATTCGGTTGATGAAAGGTCAGGTATGAACATTCATTGTTCATAGTCCACTAGGTGTATGAAGTATGAACACTGAATGTTCATAGCCCAACAAGAGTATGAACATTCATTGTTCATAGTCAAGAAAGGGGTATCAGAATTTACCTGATAATCAATTTCCCTATCAAACAAAAGGTCTTCTACTAGAGAACCCAAATTTATTTGTAAATTGTCACCATCTCCCCATGCGATTATGCTTCAAAACCCCAAGAAATTAGCATCAGTAAAAAATGCTATTTGATGTCATTTTAAACTAGTAAAACACTTACAGTCTTCCTAGATTTACCTGGTGTCCGCCTTTTTGAAGAAAGTGTCAATAATTTGTCTATTGCTTTCTTCTAATCCATGATAGTAGGGACTTGTCTTTGGGTCTAGCAGTGGCCAACTGTCAATATCTCTGACTTGCTTACCCTTATCAAGAATTTATTTGCCAGTGTCATGGTTCATTACTTTTTTGAGTGGTTTCGTCTTCCCTTCTTTGGTGAAATTGGGGTCCATCTGCATAGTTTTCCTATCTCTGTTGTTCTTCACTTTCGTGATTATGGAAGTCATTTTAACTTCTTTCTCCCCATCATTTCTCTGTTCTTTTTCTTTCTCCTTGGGTATAGGTGACAGAGGAATACCGATGGAAATTGATGGACCTCTAAAGTCTGGAGACTCATTCAGTACATGATGGTAGACTGCTTTTTTAGTTTGAGGTTGCACTTCTTCCTTATCCCCCACTTGCTGGTCCTTCTTTTTCAACTCTTCCTTGAACTTTTGATTTTCTTCTTTGCACAACAGAAGTTCTTGTTCGAGTGTGTTCACCTTCTTTTTCAACTCTTCCTTCAAGTTTCCATTTTCTTCTTTGCACAAAAGAAGTTCTTGTTCAAGTGTATTGACCTTCTTTTTCAACTCTTCCTTGAACTTTTCATTTTCTTCTTTGCGCAACAGAAGTTCTTGTTCGAGTGTGTTCACCTTCTTTTTCAACTCTTCCTTCAAGTTTCCATTTTCTTCTTTGCACAAAAGAAGTTTTTGTTCAAGTGTATTGATCTTCTCCCTCAACTCTTCCTTGAACTTTTCATTTTCTTCTTTCCACAACTGAATGTCTTGTTCGAGTGTGTTGACCTTCTTTTTCAACTTTTCATTTTCTTCTTTGCACAAAAGAAGTTCTTGTTCATGTGTGTTGACCTTCTCCCTCAACTCTTCCTTCAATTGTTCAATTTCTTCTTTGCACAACAGAAGGTCTTGTTCAAGTGTGTTGACCTTCTCCCTCATAATTTGGTTCTCCAGTCTTATTGACATGGCCTCATCATCTTCTTCAATCATAGGCTGGACAATCATTTCTTGATCAGAGGGTACAACGCCATTGGATATGTTCTGCAGCAATGCTATTTCATCATCTGTTATACCTTCGGCATCAATAATTACCTAATAAAGTTCAGCATCAACAATCAATGTTCATACTCTTATTGGACTATGAACATTCAGTGTTCATGCCTATTTGGGGGTATGAACAATGATTGTTCATAGCCAGTTTAGTGGTATGACAATATTTGTTCATAACTGTTTTTGGATATTAATAATACAAATACTATAGTATATTTATACACTAATACTATAGTGTGTATTTATACACTTCATATATGTTGAAATCTACCTGATCAGAGGGTACAACGTCACTAGATATGTTTTGCAGCAATGCTATTTCCTCATTTGTTATAGCTTCGGCATAAACAATTACCTGATAAAGTTCAGCATCAACAATTAGTGTTTGAAATTTGCACCATGAACAATCAATGTTCATTCTCTTATTGGACTATGAACATTCAGTGTTCATGCCTATTTAGGGGTATGAACACTGATTATTCATAGCCAATGGAGTATGAACAATGATTGTTCATAGCCAGTTTAGTGGTATGAACAATATTTGTTCATAACTACTATTGGATATTAATAATACTAATACTATAGTATATTTATACACTAATACTATAGTGTGTATTTATACACTTCATATAGGTTGAAATCTACCTGATCAGAGGGTAAAATGTCACTGGATATGTTCTGCAGCAATGTTCTTTCCTCATCTGTTATAGCTTCAGCATCAACAATTACCTGATAAAGTTCAGCATCAACAATTAGTGTTTGAAATTTGGACCATGAACAATCAATGTTCATACTCTTATTGTACTAGTAACATTCAGTGTTCATCCGTGAGCGTAGCGAACTCTTGAGGTCAGTTTCAAAAGCCCCCCTAAAATCCACTTTGTTGGTGTCTGTCTGTACCGTACCCCCCTCTCTAATAGTCTCTCTCTCTCTTATCCACCCTTCATCTTCCTTCTCCCATCTCCTCCCTCCTTCATCTTCCTCCTCTCATCTGCTGATCTTCTCTTCATCTCCCTCCTTCATCTTCCTCCTCTTATCTCCTCCCTTGCTACGCTCACGCCCCCACTACTATATATGCAGTTATTCTAGTTATACACTAATACTATAGTGTGTATTTATACACCTCATATAGGTTGAAATCTACCTGATCAGCTTTTAACATGTTGAGTGCTGTGCTTCAGAATTGTCCAATCAATTTCTTCAGATTCCATCTCGCACACCTTGGGAATTTTCTTTTATGATTTTCCACCTTTTTAATGAGTGCGGTGTGCTCACATATCCAAAACTGCAATGTGTGTGATGAAACCTATATTTAGTGCTAAAAATGTTATACAAACAGGCATTTACAAAGATTTCATATATGAACAATCATTGTTCAAACTCCACCAATTGTTATACAAACATACAAACATATATTAAGGAGATGCAATTGAAATACTATACCATAAACATTATTGTGCATCCACTGATCGTCTTTATCTTCGTTTTTTTGTGCTTTTTGGCTGCAGTAATCAATTCGTCATGTATGGCATTGGGCCAAGACAACTTTCTCAATGATTCCAAGTCTTCTATAGCCTTGATTAAGGGCCAAGTTGCTCTGGAATTGGCGTTAGCAAAGAAGCAAGTGGTAAACATGTAAAGCGACATCAGCCTTGAGAAATCTTCAGTTGCATGTTCATCATTTGTCTCATTCAAGGTCTGCAATATTGCACCCCTTATATCAGCCTTGTTGATTATTGATTTCTTCCCACCACCCAAGTACTTTGATATGAATCTTGTTTGTTTATCTTTAGAACCAATAGTCTCCGTTGGATTAAAAAAACATTTCTGTTACAGGTAGCCCAAACATTAAACTTATCTCCTCATAAGTCAGCTTTAAACTTTTTCCATCTATCTGAAATTCATTAGAGTTGTTATCATATTTGTCCAAGAGATTAAATATTTCTTTGTTGGGCTTGTTTACGTTACCTTCTACAATCTCCCCTTCCCACAATGCTTTAAACAACAACCAGAATGGTGTCTTCTTCATTGCCTCAACATAATTTTCTGGAATTCCCTTTAGAAGTTTTACTAGTTTTATCATATAGGAGAGGCTGCTTCGCAGCTGAGGTGCCTATGCCTTGGTCGATACTAGTTCCTTTCCCTGATCTTCCTTCTCCTCCTCTTCACTCTCCTCTTCTGCCTTCTTTTTAGAAACTGTTTTCCTACTCTTCTTTTTAGGAACTACTTTGCTGCTTGACTCTTTCTTCCTTTTCTTGGTAGGAGTGCTACTCGATTCTGGCTTCTGTTGCTTAGTTGTAGATTTCGAACATGCTCTTTTCCCTGGGGACTTATTTTTCTTTGATTTGTTCTTCCTCTTTGATTTGCTTTTCATCCCTTGGAGTAAGTCCTATAAATAAATGAACGTCAGATATCGAAATTAAAAAATAGCAAAGTACCCTATAAACATTAGTCTGTTGATGTATGGTCAGGTATGAACATTCATTGTTTATAGTTCAATGGTATGAACATTGAATGTTCATAGTCCAACAAGAGTATGATCATTCAATGTTCATAGTCCACTAAGAGTACGAACACTGAATGCTCATAGTCCAACAAGAGTATGAACAATGAATGTTCATACATATATTTCCTAACATTCATATCCTAACATGTAAACTGTGCAAGTTACCATGAAAATCCAAATAGTGATATGAACAAATAATGTTCATATCTTTTTCTAGCAAAAAACTCATGAATTTCAATAATTATAACATGAAAAATATAATTCAACATCATTGAAATGTACCCGTAATGTTAGTTCGCCTTCTTCCCCGTCCTCAAGTTGTGAAAATAACACAATTTGTTGGTCTAATTTATCTTGGTGTTCTTCACAATAAATTTGATTTTGAAGACTTAGATTTGTGCAATTTTCAGTGTTGCATGTGTTCTCTTCAGTCCGCAACGGTGATTTTGACATTTTGTTTTGTTTTGATGGAAATTTGAGATTTTGCTTAGGTTTTCGGTTTGTGGAGAGTTTTTTGCGAGGGTTTGTGGAGCATTTTTTTGCGGGGGTTTTTTATTGTGTTCACGTATTCAAGGGCAAACTTGAACTTTCCCCGTCCCTGTCCTTGAGAGTGATTATGAAATAAGCTTGGGTTTGGGAGTGATTATTTCACTTTCGGTCTCTCATTTATCTTTTAAAACTCTTCTCCAAACTCTACCGGCTTTCAAAAGGTAACAAGTATTCTCTTTAGTCTCTTAATTATTTTTCACTCTTCTTGTTTCTAAACATATATATATATATATATACTTGGAATTAGGGATTTGGAGATATCACCTGCGACCATTCCGAACTCCTTTTTTATTTTTTTATTTTCTTTTGTTGCATTGTTTTTATTAACATACGAAGGCATTAACTTATTAACTTATTTGGTTGATTATTTTTCCTCTTATTTTTGTTTGCCCCTGTTAATGTGTTTTTTGTGTTACATACTTACATATAAGCCTCCAAACTGATCGTTCATTTTAAGATAGTTTCATTGTAGTATACTCAATCTTTTAATTATTATTTATTTGAGGTGGTTGCACAGTTTAAACTATGTTTTTATATAAACAGTAAACACCTACAAATGCGATTATGCATCACAAAATTATTTTAAACGTTCTAGTGATGGGAGATGATCCTCACTTGGTTACAGCTGACATCTAAATGATTACGTTGCAGTGCTTCTACTAGAACCAAAAGAAGTGGTCTGCACGAAATGGGAACGGTCATACCGAGGCGGACCAGCAGTCACTTGTATATGCAAGATGACCATATATCGTCATTACTTGTGGAGGGAGTGGTAATTTATTTCGATTTCTACTCTGCTTTAATTTTATTGCACATATCGATTCACAACCAATAACTCGTGTAAATGATAAACAGGATCGTTTAGTGGTTCGTACCCATGAGCACACTAAAAATTTACATCAGTGGAAGTTATCTGGAAACCAAAAGAAGATGGTTTCAAAAATGGGGTTTCAATACCTTAGAAAAATTCAACATTTCCAAGGGGACAGAGAGTTGATATCTGCTCTGATTGACCGGTGGAGACCTGAAACCAATTCTTTCTACTTCCCGTCGTTTGAACTTACAATTACTCTTTAGGATGTAGGTCACATATTAGGCTTGAACATCTTTGGGAATGCCCTTGTTGACAACTTGGACTGGAGTGCAGAAAAGGCTTGCTCAAAAATTTTGGGCGTTTCACCCCCTAAAGACAAAGTAAGAAGGAAAAGCGTTGATATCCGATGGTTGACAGATACCTTTTCCAATGTTGGATCTGAACATCAGACAAGGGCCACAATTGCATATGTCCTGTACCTCATTGGAAGCACCATATTTTCTGAAGGAGGGGGCAACCGTGTCCATACCAAGTACCTACAATTTCGGAACAATACTGAGTCTTGTGCCATGTATGCTTGGGCTAGTGCTGCTCTTGCGTATTTATTTAAGGCCCTAAAAGGAGCATCAATCCGCCGTACACCAAATGAGTGCAAGAGAGGAACAAAATCAAATTTTCGACTCAACTTGTATGGTTCTTCTACAATGTTGTTGGTACGTATTGTTGGGTATAGTTGAACTTTTTTGGATTAATTGTATATTGTGGAATTGATGTACGTAACTTTTAAAATTTTGACTGTAGAATTGGTTTTATGAGAGGTTCCGCTTGTATCCATTGACTCGTGAACCAAAAGTTGTATTCCCTGCGGCTTGCAGATGGAAATATATCAGGGATTGACCTCACAGAAAGCAATCATATCAAGTTATCAGAGATGAGTTGAACACACTCCGCGAGGATCAGGTTAGCGTCTTATCAGTACCAACAATTTATAAAACACATTATGTCTGGCATACTGTTACTAATATTAATTTGTTTCTTAGGTTGTCTGGCAGCCATGGGATAAGTGGCTGAATACTCCTGATTTTGCCTTTTTGTCTTCACTCTTGGTCCCGACACCTACCTGGCTGATCCACTTCGATTATGTAGTGAAGTATATGCCTGATCGTTGTATGAGGCAATTTGGGTTTCAACAACATATACCAGCCCCGCCAGATAGATGGGACCGTGAAGCGAAATCGGAATTCATGGAAAGATGTGTTAGGGAGTGGAATGATTGGTGGATGGGTCATTGTGAACACGTAGTAGACTACCCTCAGGATACGAGTGAAGTGTATCTGGATTGGTACCTGGATCACTGTTTGACTCGAGTTACACCACTGGCTTCTGGCGAGTTGTTGTTCATGGATAGATGGCATCGAGAGGTGATTTTTTGTGAATCTATTAGTTTGCTCTATACCCCAACTTCTACTATGATGTGACGGATGACTTGAAAAAAAATTAAAATTGGTGTTCAAATAAATAAATAGTCCAGTGGTGACCTACCCATGCCCTATTGTTGTCAATCTATGATGGACTTGTCATTACAATAGTCTCATTATTTTTGTTTACTTATGGTTAGTTCTGTAATTGATGTAATCATTAACAGGTTATTGTAAGTTTCGTCTTTCTTGCAGAGGGAGCGCTCTGTTCAGTTTGCAAAGTTGGTTGAACCAATACTGCTAAATACTCGTGATCAAGAAATCCCTCCACAGTTGCGTTCGATGCTTGCGGAGATATTAAAAGATTCCTCAATACAGCAAAACCCACGACATAGTGAGCAATGTGACTGACCGCGAATCATCCCGATTGGTATCAACTTATACAAGCTCCGATAGTGGCGGTGACACGGACGGAGAGGTCAAGATTACAGTGATGATGATGCTCCAACTAGTGGCACTTTAGCCACTCATCTTGATAGCAAATCCATTAGGGCCCATTATGGAGGGATTTGGGTTGGTAAAAAGATGAGAGGGATGAAAGTGTGGGTGTACAATGGTGGTCAAGTTGTTGATTCTCCGAGATGCGAAATAATGAAATGACAAGAGCGAAGTTGTTTAATTGGATACGAGAAGTTATTGAATGTCCCTCTGATGAAAATGTTATTGTTTGTTGGCTGGTTAGGGGCATGAAAATTACAGTAGAGACTGACGACGCGGTGATAGAGTTCTTTGCCAATTCGGCTCCTCACAAAGATGGGCTCGTTCATATTTATGTGGACTTTGTGCAAGATCTGACAGAGACGGTCCTACCAAGAATTCCACCAACCAGCCAAGACGGTGAGTATTCCTTTTCCATCTTCACTTGTTATTGTCACATGATTTTCCTAAGTTCAGTGAGTGAAACTGAGAAGGACTGAAAGACTAAGAGTCTGAACATTCAGTGTTCATAGTGTATGAACACTGATTGTTCATAGTCCAACAAGAGTATGAACATTCTATGTTCTTAGTCCACTAGGAGTATGAACACTGATTGTTCATAGTCCAACAAGAGTATGAACATTCAATGTTCATAGTCTACTAAGAGTATGAACACTGAATGTTCATAGTCTAACAATAGTATGAACATTCAGTGTTCAAACTCCTAGTGGACTATGAACACTGAGTATGAACAACAAAGGAAAGGAAGGAGAGAGAAGAAATGGGACCCATGATTGTCCTTAACTCATTACTAGTTTCGGCTCTTGAGTTCTCGACTCAAGCTCAAAGCCATATTCCTCTGAACAAAGTACATGGCTGTCCACCTAAGCAAAAAACTGGCCATTAGATTAATTGCTCTGACACGCTATTTAGAGTACAAAAGTGAGTAAACCGATCCCTTCCCTATATCTATATTTCTTCGGCTGTTTGAGAGTCAGTTGACTGTGAATTTGTTCTTTACTTAAATAGTTCAATTTGTTATTTCGGTATATTTGAGGACATCTGATATATTTTACAATATAGCTAAAGACAATATAGTGTTCTTAATTGTATTTTATTGTTTTTCACATATACTGATGTTATGAGGCATCCAACTCCATTGCCTAATTCCACAATTGTCAACGAAACACAAGCAGGTGCAACGACAGTGCAAAGGGCATCAGATTTTCAGCAAGAAGGACCCTCGGTGCAGCAACTACAAAGAGATGTAGTTGACGTTGGCAAACAAAAGAAGGAGAATAAGCGGAAGCTTGGTGTTGAAGAGTCAAATTCCACTCCTAAAGTTGCCAGGATTACAAGATCGATGAAGTGTCTGGAAGGCTGACATTTGTGGAGTTTTACGCCAAAGCAATGTTACATTGGCGTAGTGTTTCTATTCATAAACAGACGAGTGTTTCTCTTCATCAAGTATTTTGGCAATGTAAATAATCAGGTGACAAAGTTATAATCTGAGTTTGAAGTGTGTTAGTTAGCAGCCGATGCAAATCCAGAAGATTGTAAGCTTCTTCAAGACTTGGAAACTAAAGAAAGATGTTTAATCAATGCAGAATCAATTAGATTCCATGGCAGCTTAAGGATAGAATCAAATAGATTCCATGGCAACTATGTCCCAATCGAAATTCAATTCTGTTACTATTGAGACATTTGCACAGCCTAAGCCATGAAAACCTATAATCAATCAATCATCATGTATGCTGAATTGTTTGATTCCCGAAGTTTGAAATGGAGAAGGTTGATCAACTTGGATTCCCTGAGTAAACTCAGCAACTCGGTTAATAGACGAACTGGGGCTTGAGCTTGGCCGTCAGTTCGTTCCTTTGTTTTTGCTAATTGTATGTTTCTTCTTTTTGCTTGGTTTCCTGATGCTTTGAATGTGACATTCCTTATCTTGCTGTAATTGTCTGGCCTTGTATGCAACCCTTGATAAGAGTGGGTGAGGCTAAGTAATCTGTAAGCATGAGTGAGCGTCTATAAGCTGAAGGGTCCTCTATTTTAGAACGTATGAAGCGTCCTCTATTTTAGAGCTGAGGGACGTTAGTATCGTTTAGATGCGTCGGGCACGCGTGTAGGAATATGAACGGCTGGTCTCTTTTTGATGCAGGCATATCGGTATTTAACATTGCCCTTGAATCGTGGACGAGGATTGGGCTACCGCAGACTAAATCCCCACCAAATTTGTACAAACTGTTTCAGTTTAATGGTACTATTGCTATTATGTTCAGGTTCTAGGGTGAGGAGAACAATGCTACTGAGAAATTAGAACTTAGAGTTTTACATGATTACAACAACAGGTTGTGGAGTGAACCGAGGACGTATTGGTTGGACAAATTGTATTCACTACTGTATATGTAGGTTATTTTGGGACTACGACCTGATGATTTGTTGGATAGGGAATGGCTGCACTCTTCTTGGGATAAAAGTTGCCTACGTATCAAGTTTCTCGGGGTCAACTTGAATCAAGCCTTATGTAGTTCATCTCTCTCTATTTATAGATGTGTGCTTGAACCGTTATGGATTGCAGATCCACCTTGTATGCTATCTTGATGATTCACCATTACTCTGATGTTACAAAGTAAATGTCTCCTTGATTGTTGCATTGACTGAGCTCCAGGATTGCGCTAGTTAATATCTTTCCATGAATGGCTGTAACAGTTGCTGGTAACGACTTGGGTGTTGGGTCGTTGCTGAAGTAAGACGTCCTGCCTTGTGGACACATGCTCTGTAGTGTAGAACGGAGGGTACTTGCAACTACATTACCGTCACGGCGTCACTCGTATTTTGTCGACCTACCCACAGAAAATATTGCAGTTTTTAAATGCGACGACAGTATCCTTGGGTACGATTTCAGTGAAGAGAAGTTGCTATTTGTCAATAGAATCCCAACCATCGGCAATCACTCCATTCTCCCATTCATGCCAGAGTTCACTGCAACTCAGTTTAACCTGTATGCTGTTGGTGAGAGCTCTACACAGCGTGCTGGTGACGTGGGGAGCGAGTTCAACTATGTAGTTCTACTTACAACTACAATCTCATCTAAAGTACTTCCCACATGGTCTTCATATAACTAAAGGATGATTTAAGTTACTAGGTCAGGAGATCATTTGGTGCCTGCTGTAGCATATCATTCTATAATTTTGATTGTAATGATTACATGTCCAATTACATACTCCCTATTTTCTGCATATATCAGTTAACTAGAACCAGTTACCACGTCCTAACCTAACGCGCGCCCAAAAAGCCAATCCTTTTGACACACACTCTCTTCCTAGTTGAAATCGTACATATGAATGCTCTACTCTTAGCATAGTTCAGTTTGTAATATGTTGGTGATGGCAAAATAGATACTCATGAGACTAGTCAAAATTGAGTGACCATTTCTTTAGATTAAATCGAAGTTATAAAGCGACTAAGCAAGAGTTAGGCATAAGAGGATCACAGGCATTATCTTAAGTTATGCGCACATACATGCATTCCTTCAAAAATTATACATATACATGACAAAATTCAATTGATAAATTCATTTCGAGAAGTAATCGTGTATAATTCGAGATCGATGCTAGGTTTTCGGTTTGGTTTAGGGCCTATTTACAGTCTATAACCTATAGTCAAAATATCTATATTGTACCCTGATATTTCAGGAAATAATATCTGCAGCGAGTGAAATGTTCCATCGCTCTCCTGAATAAAGTAAGTAACAATTTCAACAGAAATCCTCCCCCACCCTCAAATCAACAGCGTGCTGGTGACGTGGGGAGCGAGTTCTACTATGTTGGGAGGACGGGGAAGAAGCGTATGGTGAAACGTTCTGACTGTAGCTTCCACTCGGCATCCATAGTGACCTGCCTTTTGGAAGGGATAGTACTGGATGGTGATAAAGCAGAAGTTGAAGCTGAAACCCTGGAAACAACTCTGAAGACCACGGATTTGGCCTGTTGTTTGGTGAGTTATTTATTTGTACTGGCTTCTTATTGTTTGATTTTCGAACTTTAACATTGATGTGTTCTTTGTAGTTCCTTGCTGGCTACGATAAGCTGAAGCGAACTGTTCAACGTACTGACGAAGGTGATTGTGACAAGGCTGAGTTGGTAAGAAGGATGCGTGCTGCGTGGGCGGCTGACAAGAAAAAATTGAAAGCTTTGAAGAAAAAACACCAGGACGTTGTTGAGGAGAGGTCGGTGCTGGTCAGTTCATTGATTGACTTGCAAGAAAAGATGGCGGGTGTGACGTGTTGGAATCTCGTGTATTTCTAAAAGCTCATTTCTAAGGCTCCATTTCTAAATACTAGTGTTTGTGTGCAAAGTGGATGAGATGAACAAAGGGTGTTCTCTCCACTTTAGTGCATAGTAGATAGTCCCACATTGTATCAAAAAAAAGAGAGTAGATAGTCCCACATTGGTTATCCACCGGGGGCTTGGGCTTACTGTTGTGGGTAGTGGTTTGACCAATTGCCTAAACTTTTTTTGCTTTTTTCTTGAGCAGCAAGTTTCGGTGTTCTATTAGGAGTCCGACCTAACCTCTATAAATAGGACTGTGAGTCCATAGAGGGATGGACTTGAATAGAAACCCATCTTAGAGAAACAGAAACTCGCACCTGCCCTATTCTTTTTCTCTTCTTCCTGTAGCCGCCAGAGAGAGTTATATTGCTGTTCTAGAGAGTAGTTTATTCTAGTGCAAAGTCAAACTGCTGTACACCATTGAATCCTGTGAGGAAGACGCCACTGCTGCCTTTCTACACCATGGAAAGGGCGAAATCTTTCCTTAAGGACAGTCTAATACGCGCCTTGGTGGTTCCCTGTTACTGCTGTCCTTGTCTACTGTTCCTTCTAGCTGTTCTACTCTAGTTGATGTTTACATACAACTATTCTAACATGATGGAGTACGCCAAGCATTGCCAGGGTGTTGCACGCAAGGCGCATACGACCGGGAGTGCGGAAAATATGCAGAGCTGGAATAGAAGTATTTGCAGCTGAACGAGGCGTGTGCTCGTGGGGCTCTGGGTATGAGTATGCGTGTCGTACCTAGAGATGCGAGGAACGTTCCCTCGACCAGTGCTGCTCCCGCTATGCCTGCTGATGATAAACACATTGTTCCAGGCTCGTGATTGCGGTTGCTGGACTTGTCTTTTCGAAAGTAAGTTGTGAAAAGATTTTGAATGTTTTGTCGATCCTCTTCTTTGTAAGAGAGATAAACTATAGAACCGGTTTCTCAGGCTTGCCTGGGCAGTTCGTCTTGTTTTATAGTTACTTTGCTACAGAATGAACTGGTTTCCACGTAAGTGGCATTTCGATATTTGCAAAAGTTGTAAGAATACCGATCTGAATTTCGGGGTAGTCCCAGCAGATCGGTGGATTCGTGAACTGGTTTCCTGAGTTTATTCAGGCAGTTCAATTGATGGATATCTATAGAATGCATGTCATTTGCTTATGCTTAACTGCTTGTATTTACTATTTTGTTCACAATAAATCGGCAATTTAACAGAAGGGACAAAATCGACAAAGTAGGGAACAAGTTGTTGCACGCCCACCAAATCTTCCCAAGTCCCAACACCCATTGTATACTGTAAGCCAATAACCAGTGGAAACTTTTTCACCCTAGCTTTAACAGAAGGGAGAAATAATGAGGGAGTATTTGGAATGGGTTGAACACTAGGAGGAAGTACTTGAAATGCTCACTATGTATATAAATGAGCATCTTTAGGAGTGATACCAACCTAGCATCAAACACCAAATTTCCAACAATTTGGTGTTTTTTCAACTTCAGGAGAGTCACATGTTGATAAAAACACCAAAAAATCACCAAACCAAACACCAAATCGACCAATATTTGGTTCCAGCTTTGGTGCTGTATCAAATCTCTCACGCGGTTTTGCCAACACCGCTTGGGCTTGGGCTAGATTGTGGGCTTCAAGCACGCGGCAAACAAAACCGCGGGAGAGATTGGGAAAGAAAAAAAAATAAGAAAATTGATCGCGCAGTTTTCGAAAAACCGCGTGGGCTTGGGCTTTTAGGATGGGCTTCACTGGCGCGGTGTTGAGAAAGCCGCGTGGGCTATATGGCACGATTTATCCAAAACCGCGTCATTTGATGTCGAAAATTTGATGTTGCTCCTAAAGTTGCTTGGTGTTTTTTTGGTAGCTCTCTTAAAGATGCTAAGTTTTGAGTGGCTGTCTGATGCGTTGAGGGAGGCAAGACAAAAGACTGAAATAAATGACCCAACAGTTACCATAAAGATGGCACTATCAGACTTTGCAAAAATGAGTCTTAACTCTCAAGTAATGTATGCATGAATAAATCAAGATATGAGTGCGAAATCCCTGTAATGAATAAACATATGAATGCAATTTTCTTAGTTTTTAGCAGTCCTAATCAAATAATGCTCCTAATGAAATAGCCTAATCAATGAAATAACAGTCCCAATCAATTTAGGGTCAATTTATGGTCAATAAATATCTATGGGAAGATCTATATATACTTATTCTATATGAAAACCCAATTTATTCTCTGTCTCTTTGGGAAGTGGGAAACGCAGCTCCCCATAACAAAACACAGACCCGAATACCATTTTGATCACCACACCTTCAGTTAACCAACTTATCAACCACAAATTTGGGTACGACAAAAGTTCCTAAGAAGAACTATACTACCCAAAATGTAATAACCCAATACGACAATGTACAGATTAAGTAACCCAATACGAAAACGGTTACAGTAATCGAGACTTGAGAAAACGGTTACAGTAGCCGAGACTTGAGAAAACGGTTCAGTATAAAATCCTTAAACAGAGTCATGGAAACAGTTTATGCCATACATATTAGAAACAACCAACAGATCAAACATAGAATGGCGGCCTCTTCTTCTACTACTCACAACAACAACAACAGAAAGGAGTTGCATACATATATGTGGGCAGAGGTTCTTAAACGTGCTCCACTCCCATTTGTCTAGAAGTCAAAATTTGTGTCCAGAGAATGGGGAAGCCTTACAAGTCGAAATTCCTTTGTAATGGACAACGCGCTACTGACGACAAAATAACCTAAATCTACCCTCCTTCCTCCTATAAGATTCAAGGTCATTTTCATATTTGAAATCCACCACAGCCATTACAATATGACAGCCACAAAATAAGCTAAAAGATAGACGACAATAAAACTTAATTAGGACGACAAGTACTCCCTAGGCATCATTATACTGTAGATATTTGTCCTTCTCCTTCAGCCTTTTAACTTTCAAGAATCTCATCAGCATGCGTTGATGTCTAGCATGAACATTCTTGCTGAAAAAAGCACTTGATTTGTCTAGACTAACATTTTGCCCATTCTTACTCTTATTTAGCACTGCCCCATGCTTTTCAACCCAAACAAGCTATCGCATTGAAATCCCCAAATAATAACCAAGGACCAGGAACTAAACCAGCAAAGCTCCGCGGGTAATTCTCTTGAAACTTCTCTCTTTTTTTTTTCTTTTTTTTCCCTACAAATTGCCTTCTCGTTGCACACACAGCCCTTAAACAGTAAACAGAGAATCTGAGCCCTCTCGGTCTTGAGTCACCCTAGTTTTGTAAAGGGTTCGCACCTACCCCCTCAGGTTCAGCTATTGTGTCCATCCTTGCATCCGGTTCAGGCTCTACACAATCTTGTACCCATTCCTCCAGATGTAGCCCATCCAGAACAGCTTCAAACCTTGATTTTTGCTTCTTCCAAACACGAGTCTGACTCTTCATGGTGCGAATACATACCCACCAAATTGATATTGATTTTAGCATCTTCCAAATATGACCACCCATTACTGCTACTGAAAGATTTGAATCAAGGTGCAAACAATCGAATCGCGAGCTCTAATTTTGCAACAATGAAGGTAATTTACAATAAATTTTGAACATTTTATTGAGTCTATATGCACATATAGATAATTTTGCAACTTATCTGATTTTGAAATGTGGAATTCTTGTACTTTTTTTTTTAAGTACGAAATCAACGTCTGAAGAAATAGTCTCAGAAATATGATAGACTTTGTTTTGTTTAATAATGTTGCACACTTGTTCATTGGAGTTGATATCAATGTTGCTTCCCTCTCCTCTTTTTATTCTTTTTGTTGGTGAGTCCGGATACTCTGTACTTCTGTAGTATAAGAATTTGAGCTATCACATATCGAATCTGAGTATTTCTTTGGGAATGTGGTGGGCATGGTGGTAGTGGCGTTGATGGTGCTATCACTCGGTGTTGGATCCGAGGTGTCGTGTGTGGAAGTAGTGGAGGTAATGAAAGTTGGACACTAGTCATTGGTCTCTCTAGTACATAACTCATAATATGATAATAGAAGCAGACCCAACACACCTAAGACAGCATATTGGTAGGCAATAAGTTTTGTCTTTCCCTCGCCACCATATTCTAGTTTCATGAAGCCGCGACTACACTACTTAAAACCCGAATGTAGTGACCATTTATCTCTCTTTTTGCACTTTTCTTGAGCTTTCATTGATGTGAAAACTTTGTTGTTTCAACTCTCCTGAATTAGTATATATTTGAGTTGTTGACCGCAGGTTGAATGTCAGTTGTGTGATCAACTTGGACACTCAGCTATTGAGTGCCAATTTCTGTGCTCTCCTTGTAAGGAAGCTGCATGTGATGGTATCCGATTGTTGGGCATATTGCAAACAGAAAATAATCCGGGAAGGAAGTACTTGAAGTGCCAGCATTCGACATGTAGAAGTTATCTGCAATGGTTGGATGAAGCTGTTTGTGAAAAAAAGTCTGGGATTGGATCAAGCTCATCAACAAATGAATGTTCTAAGTGTGGTCAAGCAGGCCATTGGATGGCAGAGTGCCCATGGGTAGGCTGTCATTGCATTCAAAATGACTGTAAGGGAAGGAGTACTATAAAAACTACCGAGAATGGATTAAATGTTGGAAAGAAGTACTTGAAATGCAAGAGCTGCAAAGGATTTGAATGGCTTGAAGATGCACTGAAGAGGGAGTCAAGACAGAAGAAAACCACTTTGACTACGGAACCCATCGTTACCCTAAAAATGACTCTGTCAGAATTTTCAAAACTCAATATAAATGGATGGACATGTACTCAAAATTGTATGTAAGGCTAGTTCATTGTATGCAAGACTAGTTCTTCCCGTGTACTCTATTTGAAACTCAAGTCGGTTTACTCCCTTGTCCTTTTTCCTTAGTTAAATTATTTGAGGAAATTAATTTCCTTAAGTTTGTCAGAAATTTTCCTTGTAAACTAAGGAAACTCGAGTATGTCAGAAAATTTCCATCAATTTTGAGCAACCCTAGTCAGTTTACTCCAATTTGTTGTGGTTTTGGACTTTTGGCTTTTGTTGGATTATTTTGGCCTGTTCAATTACATAGCCTTCTATCGAGTAGACTATGAGCGAGGCAATCTAAGAAGGAAAAGATGGAATTGGAGAAGTATGTCATCGAGCTCCAAGTGCAAAACGAGTTGAGCTCGAGCTATTAGTAGCACTGGACGAGTCGAGCTTCAGCTTCAATGTTAAGCTCGAAGTCTAATTCGAGTCAAGCTTCTGCATGTGTGAGTCGAGCTTCAGTATAGCAAAACTCGACTCGGGTACTCGGGTAGCTCGATGACCAGCCCTATGAATATTCTTTGTTCATACCACAATTGGACTATGAACAATGATTGTTCATAGTCATTAGCTATGAACATTCTTTGTTCATATTCCAAATGGACTATGAACAGTGATTGTTCATAGTTCGGTAGCTATGAACACTCATTGTTCATAGCTATGAACAATGAGTGTTCATTGTCCATATTGTACGTACTATGAACAATCAATGTTCATAGTCATGAACTATGGCCATACGAGGCAATAATTCATAAAATATCGATATCGGTTTGCTAAAAAACCGGCATATATCCTCATATTTTGCGGCAGTGCAGGACGAGCGAAATTTTAAAAGCTTGGCTTTCACACGTAAAATAGGATCTTTTCAAGAAACAAAGGTAAAAATGGTTGTTGTCATCAATCTTCTCACAAGTGATGAGGAGAGTAATAGTGAGACGGAGGAGGACAAAACGAAGGCGAAAAAGGCTAAAGGGAAGGTAGTGGTGGATGATCCTGATACCTTGATGAATCAAGAGGGGGAGTCTGGGGAGGACAAACCATGGGAAGACTGCGAATCTGATACGTTCCAGTGCCCTGAGGATTTTCCCCAAGCCAAGATTCTCGGAAAGCTAGGAGAAGGTAGCCAGAGAGTGGAAAGTGGGGGGACTTTTACAATGGCTATTCCTCAACAGCCGCCTCTGTTTTGTGGCTCAGGTTCACAGCAAACTGGATTGTGTAATAGGTAAGTCGACTATATATTGATCACGTTTATCTTATCATTCAACTTTTCCTCTGTCGTATTGTCATGTAAAGTAATTTTTCACTGTGTGTTTTTATTTTGTTCATTCGTATTTAGATGGCCCAATGAACAAGAAACCAAAGAAAGACCTGCAGAGAGAAACAATTACTACTACGGTTAAAGTAGCTCTCCCCAACAAGATTTGCCTTCGCCGACGAGCGGGTCATGTTTCTGATGGCGTTACTCCAGGTAATTTTTGGTCTAAAAAACCCTATATAAATCATCCTAAATGACTGTTATCTTTAGTACTAACTACTTAGGGCTATTATATGCTACATCAAACTTCCCGGGCATCCATATTGGTAGATTTCTTGACGTGTATTCCAAATCCATGCAGAATTGATTATACCTGACAACAACATCACTGTTGAGTACCGTCGTTTTGGACATACTTACAATCGGAAACAAGTTAGAAAAGCAGGGGTAAATGGAGCTTATGAGGGAACACAATCAGGTGAACTATATTGGAACACAATTAGGTTATGAGGGTTTTTAACCCTTTTTTGTCAATTTATGATGTTTCTGTTTCTCCTGTGTAAGAATTGACACTACCAAAGTTGAAGTGCTTATAGAATTGTATGCATTCATCTGTTACTCTAGCATAACAGACTTTGAAAACTCCTTAATCTACCATACCAAGTCTGCCTTTTATGGTTTGGTCGGGTAGTTTGGTTTGATTGGTTTCTTCGCTTTTCTGTTTTAATATTTTTTCAAGATAGATCGATCAAAGGCCTAACATACATAACTTCGTCAGTCGTAAAGTTGATATGCAATTGTTCGAGATTTATCATGGGCGCCGGTATGTACCAGGATCGAGAAGCCTTGAACAACGACTCTTCGCAGCAAAAGAACTACTATCTCCAATGCCAAGAGCCATCTAATGTGGACAAACAAGTACGACCGTCACTGCAGAAACAAGTTACTATACGAGTGCAGCGACCACGAAGAGGCGTACTAGCAAAAAACGAGACCCATGTTGTGGAAGATGCACAAAAGAGCAGGCCCAAATGTCACATTTGAAGTAGGCACCCAAATGCCAAGGCACATTTGAAGTAGGCACCCAAATTGTTGATGAGTATGTAGATTAGATGTAATATATGTTCAATTGCACGAGTACTGACACGTTGATGTAATGGTGTGATGGAAGTTGTTATGAAGGGGAACGAGGATGACTTCACTTTTTTGAGAGGAGAAGGCGACATGTGTAGGGGCTGTTTCGACAATGTACCAAATTTTGTCATCTTGTTAGCATCAACTGGCTTCATGTCTATGCCCATGTAAATATGTAATGGTTGGTACATGTTCATGTAAACGATGTGTATTGTACTTCTAGCCTTTGATGTAGGGGATGGACTTGTAACAAGGTTTGCCTGAATACTTCCCTGTAGTAAAAGCCCCTATTAGCTAATGATTTACCATGAATTGGGTATAACCAAGACATGGCCCATCTGCCTGAGAATCTGCGGGTCTGGCTTAATTAATTTGCTAATTAAAGAGGCACTAATTAAATTCAATTGCTAACTTAAATAATTACACCTACTGAAAGTATTGCACCCATACATTACTAGTTTACTACTACACTAGTGAGTAAAATATATGGCTCACGTTATTGCTATTTATATCCCGAATCAATTCCATATCATAGTTTACAAAATAATATAGGGGATCAAAGTTGCCCGAATTAAGAAAAGCCCTACCAAGTTGAGATTTTAAAGCTGTACTTTCCCATAATCGGATTTTGTGCTATTGCTTGATCCTAAACCTCGTTGCTAGTTATGATCTTCTGTTCGTCATAACTCCATTCAAACCCTTGCTATATAGCTACACTAGCAATATTGCGTGTTATCCATCGTAATTAAGGTCTTCATTTTCTAAGTTACATGACTAATAGTCAAGTCGATCCTTTTCACGCTCTTTTGGTATTGGAAGAAATCTATTCTCATTCTTATCACCTAGAAGTAGCTTGCTATGGAATGTATCGATAAGAACACTGTCCATCTCATTTGTCCATTGCATTGCCATATCTAATTAATAAGCATACAAGTCGAGTTAAGTGAATCAATATATTCGAATGAAAAATAAATTGGCTTTTGAAATCAAATAGTATATAATCAATGTTCATAGTCCAATTGTGGTATGAACAAAATATATTCATAGCTCATGAGTCATGACTATGAACATTGATTGTTCATAGTATGTACAATATGGACTATGAACACTCATTGTTCATAGCTATGAACAATGAGTGTTCATAGCTACTGAACTATGAACAATCACTGTTCGTAGTTAGCTTCCGGTATGTTTCTATTCAAACTCCCTTTCTCCCCACGCATTACAATCAAGAATTCGTTTCTTAATCTCATTACTGTCATTAGAACTAATCAGGCAAGTCCTCATCCTACGAGGTGGAACCAGCAGGTATATTCAAAATAATTTTAGATCTTCCGAACTCCTAGGATTAAATCAAGAATAAAAAAATTCCAGGTTAATTTTCTTCCATTAACCAACGCAGATTTCCTCACCAGCCCTCTGACACTTGATATTTTGCAAAATTTCCTTCCCTTGGAATCACTGAAATTTCACTCCTCTCTCTCTCCAGTCTCCACCACGCCACCAAACTTCTCGAACACAAAATTGTCTCACTCCAAATGTACAAACCCCCAGTCCCTTCCCACCAACCACTACGCTTTGTCTATCCTCCTCCTTGAGCGAAACACCACTACCTAAAAACGCGTCTTTCCGGTAAAAGTTTGCTTTCATCCGAACTAGAAGTCGAAAAAAGCAGTAGTTTGTAGAGCTTTATTATTTAATTAAGTAATATATCATTATGGAAATCATTTTATTTTGGAGCATTTGTACATCTTTATAGAGCTACAGCTTTATAGAGCTTTAGTAGAGGTAGGGTGGTTGATTGGTACCTTAGAGAGTTATAAAAACTTTTTATCTCCCTCAGCTTCCTGTACATGGCCAGAACCTGACAAACCACAAAATAAGTCACATCGGAAAGATACTTTCAAAACATAAAGAAAACAAACTCAGATCGGAAGGACACTCACAAAGCGTGTTCATCCCTATTGGAGCTATAAACAATCATTGTTCATAGTCCAATTGTGATATGAACAAAAAATATTCATAGCTCATGACTATGAACATGGATTGTTCATAGTACGTACAGTATAGTATAAACCATGGTCCTACCGATCCACGTCTTTCAAAAATGGGTTCAAAAATTATCCTAACACAAATCAGGGCCAACATGTAGAGAACACATATTATGGTGTGCAAACCATCAAACTTACTAAGATCTAGGCTAGAAACCAACCTGCAATCACATCTATATAATTGGTTCAAGGTGTTCAAGTGTGCTAACTAGTACTACGCAGCACAGATCGTCAAACAACAATTCAGTCAAAACAAAAGCCATCAAATGCATGCTTCAAGACGACTTCAACAAGTAATTTAAATATTTCTACTTACAAAATCGGTCAGATACTGAGGTCGTTATCCCGGGAAAATGACCTCAGTATCCCCATCAAAAATAATATTGTATCAGTATGAAGAACAAACAGATGTTTAAATATTGTTCAATACATCCCAACAACAAGACAATCACAAAGCACAAGACGTTCAGAAACAGTTCACACAAAGAGAGTATCCACATTCAAAGGGTCCAGATCACCGCCCTCTACAACACCATAACTGGTAGCCTGATCAACAACGACTTCAGAAACATTCACATCAGACATAACAGAAGGAACAACTTGAGCAGCCGGTGGCACAACGACTTGGTCAGATAGCAGATCAGATGGTCTACTAGCACCTACACCAGCATCTGCAGCAGACACTGTGGCAATCCCACTTTCAATGGCCGTCTTAAGGCGATTATACTTATCACACTCCTCATTATAATCAACCAACAGCTTGTACACATTCCCACTCTCCACATCGTCCACCACGCCGTTGTATGCAGTCTCAGCTTGTTCAGCAATAGAGCGCAGCTTCTTGCACTCAGCGACCAATTGCTGAACGTCCAGCTTTGCAAAGTCCAGAGCGGGTTGCCACAGAGCAACTTTACAACCAAGCTCTTGCACTTGTTCCCTCAGCCCTGCAACCTCCGTTCTCTCCACTTGCTGTTCAGCCACCAGCCTGCTAAAAGCTTGCTTGCTGTCATCTAACTCTTTCTTATAACGGTCGGAGATAGACGCCATATCCTTCAGCTTCCTATACATCGCCAGAACCTAGCAAACAAGATAAGAAATACAGACATTAAAAACGGATCAAAATCAACAAAACCCAAAAGGACCAAGCTCAGAACGGAAGAATACTCACAAAGCACAACGACCTTTCCATTTCCACAAAGTTCACGTCCAGGACCTTACAATCCAGCTTGCGCCTATCCCCAGCAAGCGTAATACTATCCAACAACGCCGCACCAACCAAAGGGGACTTGAAGCTACAGTCACCCTTCACAACAAACTTTGGCAACAAATTGCAGGGGTCCATATAAGTAACCGATCTAACAAGGAAATCACCGTCACTCTTCTTACTTAAATTGTCCGTACTTCCCCTTTGCCCCGCTTCAAGAATGCTGCTCTCGGATCACCAACTTTCTCCTTTCCTCGGGCCTCAACCACCTCAACATCAGCAACCAAATCAATAAGGCACATCCTCTGCAGAGGAAGTCGACCAGAAGACGAACACCCTACAACAGCACCAGGTCGGTCTCCAGATTCAGTTTGGACTTTCTTAGCCCCATCCGACTCAACCATTTTGGAACGCCTTTTCAGATTAGGCTTCCGGAACAAAATGGGAGCATCACCCTCCACACCAAAGATCGCCACCTACAAAGACAACCAAAGCACGACCGACACCAGCATCTCCGAGGGAGCGGTTGGATGCAGAATGATCTGCATCACCAGAGGAGAAGCGGTTGGAAAAAGAGCGCCCTCCGTCCCCAAGCTCAGAACGTTGGGACGCCAACCGATTTGCATCGCCCAAATCAGAACGTGGGGATAGCAAACGATTTGCGTCACCCAGCTCAGAGCGTCTGGATGGTGTCACTCCTCCAACCGTCCTCACCTCCCGACCAGACGTCCTAGCTCCAACAAAACAGCTGTCACCAAAGCACCTCCACTCCTTTTCATTCCAGGAACAGGTACTTTCTTGCGACTCTCCCTCTCTATGGCAGATTCCGAGCTAGAATGAGAAAGTTCAACCACCACCTTTCGAGCCCTAGCCTTCTACTCCAGCCTCTTACGGTTGATTTTATTCCCTCCACGCCTCTTAAAATAATGCGCAACCTCCCCCAAAAAAGCTTGCTTATCCTCCAAACTCAAACAAGCAAACCTTTCAATCACACCATTCCTCGTACGAGAAGGGATAGAAACCTCTGCAAAAGCAAACCCGAATAAATCAGAACGTCCAAATTATAATTCCAAACACACAAATTACGACCTACAACCATCGACCTACCATGAGGTTGTACAACACGTTTATCAATCTCCAAACCAGGAGGACAATATCTACCCACAGCCAACAACGGCCTATGATTCCAGTCCTCCTTGCTCACACCCACAGTAACAGAAGACTTCCCCTTAAAAACGTGAAAACTAAAGTTCGTAACACCCGACTTCCTAAAAACAAAGTGCTCAATCACATTGTTGAGACAGATGTTGTAACCCTGTCATTCAACAAGTCCAACACATGGAGAACCCTCCAACTGTTCCCCACGAGCTGACAGGGGGCTTTCCTCAAAAAGTTCAAAACCTCCACAGTAAGACGGGAAAATGGCAACCTCATCCCAGCCTTCAACTGCCCATAACAAACAACAACTCCTCCACCCCAAGGAACGAAGTCGTTAGTATACAAATTCTTCTCCCCAGCCAAATCGTACATGGTCAGGTTGGATTTCACCCAACCAAACTTCCTCCTCAAAGCGGCATAACAATTCACTGACTTAGGCTTCCTCTTATCTACCGTCTCCAACGAGGAAGACGACGAAGCCTCATCACCACTACGAACCCTCTCCTCAACTTCTTCACTTACAGTTCTCTTTCTCCGTTCGTTAACTTCAACCTCAGCACTCAAACTATCACTACTCATAGACATTGCACAATCAAAGAAAAAAAGAAAGCTCAAAGTTTTAAAATTGAAAGACGAACCTGATCGACAAAGTACGAGAAGTTTTCTTTTTTGTTTTTTCTTCTTTCTTTCTCTTTTTCCTTTTCTTTCACTCTGGATTATTTTTTCGTTTGGTTGAAAAGTGAACAAAAAATCCCTCAACTGCCCAAACATCTCGAGACCATCAAAACATTTCGTGTTCCCAAAACTTAAATCATTACTCGCCCACAAATCGCCGTAACTCTGGGCCCACGAATCCAGCCCAACAGTTCTCGAGACAATCAGACACGTGCTTTCAAACTTTATTTTTTAAACCGTTTTTGTTCCACGCAAAATAAATGTCCCAAAGAATGTATTACACGCTTCTACACTATAGAGCGCGTGTCCACAAAGCAGGACGTCTCACTCCAGCTCGTCCCCACAACATCAGATCGTACCAACGACCTAGCACCCAGAGTCCCTAACAGCATCCCAAAGTCTTCATCTTCAACTTCTGCTTTATATCACCGTCAAGTACTATCCCTTACAGAAGTGTTCATAGTCCACTAGGAGTATGAACACTGAATATTCATAGTTCAACAAGAGTAAGAACAATCAGTGTTCGTAGTCCACTAGGAGTATGAACATTGAATGTTCATAGTCCAACAAGAGTATGAACATTCAGGGTTCATAGTCCACTAGGAGTATGAACACTGAATGTTCATAGTCCAACCGTGATGATGCTGACAACGAAAATATTTGTTTAAAAGTGAAGCACTTTTAAGTATGCTTATAATGTACTTTCCAAATGCAATTATAATTGTGGATCATTATATTTAAGAGTAAACATTACTGCGTGTTACATTTTTGGTTTCAAAACTTGGAGTGGTGGGTAAATTTTAAGTGAGACACTGTATTGTACATATGAGACAATGTAGTGTAGGCTGGTTATGAAGCTATTTGATCGCAGCTATCGTTTCATAGCCGTTGACTCAGTCGAGGGGAAAACAACAGGCTATTCTCATGGATGATTTGTACTACAGGTGAAGTAATGCTACACTTGAAGAACTAGGACGTGATACTATCTCTGTACAATTTGGGAGAAACTCGAAACCAATTGTATATGCAGATAAAATATTTTCTCTTTTCTCAGACAATGTAGTTTAGCTGTGCGACAGTGTAGTATAAGGTCTATTCTACGTGCAACTAACTCACATTTATCTTATATACTGTTGTAATTTTTATCCTTATATTTAAGAATTGAGATAAGAATTATATTTTGTTGATACTAAACACTGTCAGAAGTCCTAATAAGGCTGTATTGGCAAGTATAACCGCTCAAACACCAACGCACGAATCAGGTAGCTTTCAAGAACTGGGAATTATACCAACTAACAATAAATAGGATAAGAGCACAAGAACCTGATGATAAGAAGCTTCTTTCTTTGGACATTTTCTGTTTCTTTTGACGAAAATTAGAAGGGTCAAACACGTCCATTTTGTAAAACCACTGAGGTGGTGGCTCTGTGGATAGACCGGTAAGGAAGGCCACATCGGGTTCCAGTAGAAGCCCGATGAAAAAAGCCCAACTGCCCATCCAAAAAGTCCAGCCGCATTTGTTGACTTCAAACAATGATCCAATACTCCTGTTGCCACTTATTATACTATCCACGCCCCATAAGCCCTAAGATCCGCCACGTCATAAACATTATTGAGTAGATCCAAAGGTTAGGGTTGGTTTCTGGGGCCCCACACCACCCTAATTTGTTATATAGATTGGTGGTTAACAAATTCGGACTTAGTTTCTGCCTACTTCATGGGGACCAGAAATCCCAAATATTTATTAGTTCCTTTCCTTTAGTTTTTGGGGGGAAACAAGACGTTAGTACGTTTCTGTTCCTCTCTCCATCTGTCTTTTCGTAAGTTCTCTCTCGAAAGCTTAACATTGAAGTCAACTTTTCAACCCAAATTTCTGTCATTTAAATCAGATTTAAAATTTTGGAACAACGTGATTTGGTTTTTCCTTAAAGGTATGAACTTTACTGAACTATATCGGTTAATTTGACCATATTTGTTTTCCTTAATTGTACCCTAATTTCTATTGTTGAAAATTTGTAATCGACTCGAATATTCGAAACAGAGTATTCCGTTACTACTTTTAATTTTGGAAATTTTCACAGGGCCGTTCTCATATTTAGGTTACAATGTTCGAAATTGAAAATTTAATTTTCTTGTGTAGAATGAAAAAGGGTGGGGACAAAACGAAAGTAGTGCCCAATTGGAACTATGTGGAGAAAGAGAAGGAGGTGAAGAAGAAGGTTGTTTCGAAGAATAAGGAAAAGCGGAAACCTCCTCAGCGAAGAAACATCAAGGTTACTTGTCGATGTTCTCCAAAAATGCTGGAAGAGCAACTGTTTTCCACATTCGACAAAGATGAAACCACACATTTTAGAAAGTCTACATTTGGTTTTCTCCTTGATATGAATTCAATTGATGTGGAAGGCAGTGAGAAAACTCATTTGGTTACCCACCCAAATTTGATTGTTGAGGTTTTGGAAAAGAAGATTTTGCCAATGACTTTCCACATAGGAAACCGATATTTGACTTTCAATCCTTCCATTGTGGCCCTCCTTACCTGTCTATCCACAGAGCCACCACCTCAGTGGTTTTACAAAATGGACGTGTTTGACCCTTCTGATTTTCGTCTAAGGTATTTTCAGACAGAGGGAAGACGCTCGACTCCGCTTGGGGCCATTATGCTCACCGAGTTTTCGGCAGCAAGGAAAAAAGCTAAGAGAGTTTCTGTACGTAGCGATCTGAACACCTGTGACGACATCCACCGACTTAACCGTTTTCTACTTCTTTGGACGAAAATCAGAAGGGTCAAGGTCTAAGGATTGAGTATTCCCCCATGACAAAGTTATTAATTCATATATTATTTAAAAGATATTATTGAAACAGGAAACTCGAGAAACATTAGATATCGAAGAGATGGTATAATCCATCTCAAATGGTTAAATACTCTAAAATGTAATCAAAGAACATGCATACCCTGAGGTGGACTCCAGTGTATTCATTTTGAATGATAATAATGTTTACGACAAAAATGCTTGAAACTTCATAATTTTATGTCAAAGACGAATACATATGACATGCCTTTTATGCGTGGAGTCAATTTGGATAGACCAAGGACACCCAGGTCGTACATTTGCCTTACAATATCAACCATGAAAGTTGTGAAGAACTTTAGAACTGTTTACCAAAATTTAAATAGTGTCTATATAAAATGACACCAAAAGCCGACATGGGTTACACGTAGCTTAGAACGAAGTGACATGAAGGTATAACCAAGGCAATCCTAACAGTTTTCAACAATAATTTTCCACTAAAAAATGTAATGTAAAGCATCCCAATTAGATTGATGAGTACTTACGTTAGACGGACATGAAAAAGAGGGTCATACTTGCTGAGGCTAATAATGCACTCTGTGAGATCCAGTTGGTGTCTTTTGCTTACTGTAGTTCATCGTAGAAACACATAAGCCAACTCTGAAGAGTGTTTGAACCCCCTAAAGAAAAACTCAAAACAGTGAGAAGGTGTAGGTGCCAATAATAATATGAAACAATTGCATAAAGTATTAATGGTACTCATAAGAAATCAAAAGTTGTGTACCAACTATAAGAGTACAACTAATAATATATACTTCCATAGTTCCATGTTTGTTGTGAAGGTATAATGCATGTTTCAGGCCTTCCATTCATCTTTCTTTCTAATAGACTTCTCCTTTAAGTGATCGATGCATGGCAGAACCAATCATATTACCCTTTTCCCTTGATCAACACATTAATGTCTCGATGCAAGGCAAAACCAATCATATTACCCTTTTCCCTTGATCAACACATTAATGTCTCGAATAGGCTTCACCCCTACAAAATAATGGATGATAAATATTACGTCTAACACTAAGGAAAAACTACTAATGAAACTTGTTCAATACCACTTGTTTTGGTTTGTATGGATATGCAGGAACTGTAGAGTGGAAATGGTGTTGTAACTATTGTCTTGGTTACAGTATAGATTACCTATCAAGAATCATCATATACATAAAAAAAAAAAAAAATGTTCCAAATAAATGTTACTTTTTTATAACATATATATATAACCTTACCAATTTATTCTACACACTGCACACATTACCAATTTGCAAATTATAACCTTCCTACACTTAAATGAGAAAAAGGACAGCATAGATAATACCTAAACAATAGTGGACGACATTGAATCCGATCCTTCACATTCAAATAACTCTACAAAGGCGCATCTTTAACTGGAAACAAAATAAATAAATCTTTCAATCACATAACCTTTCTTTAATAGTTTAATTAAGTACAAAATTGTACCTCCAAATAAGACCCACCAACACGCAACAAAATAATAGTTTTATTCTTTTGTTTTGATTGTAGCATCAATTTCTTTACCGAATACTCGAGTAGGAAACAAAGCTAATTTTGTAACCCATAGACTGACTTTGGAATATTTCATGACTCGATGAAAGTTGAAACTACTCAACATTATGCGCACAAATTATTATCTTGTATGAAAAATATATGATTTTACTTATTTTATTTTTTGGAAAAGCAGATGATTTTTCTGATAACGGTAAAAAAAATACAGTGTATATGATAGTATCATGACTACTCCTAAATAAGATCTAAACCAAATTTGAGTAGTTAATTTAGTTAAAATATTAACATAGTCGATGTCATGGTTATAAAACTGGCATAAGTTTCCTACTTACATAGTACTCCGGCATATTATCTCTGAAAGTGCCACTACCATTTTCTTCTTGCTAACCCTATGAGGACCTGTAAATAATAACCAAACACATCACACTACTTGCCATTTTCTCCTTGTGAATTTCTTAAAATATATGGAAAATCGAGAATCTATATAGAAAATTAAGATGAAATTCTATATACGAAAACTATTTAGCTTGAAATATATGGACTTCCAGCATTGATTAGTGGTCTTTATTTGTTCAATATATTCCATCAACTCATATACAATTCCCACTTAGTAAATAGTTTTATTTGCAAATCCATTGCTCTAGTCAGTATTAGCTCATATTTTAAAGAAAAAAAACGCACGTAGGCAAAAGTTGTCACTAAGCACATTATTGCACGCATATGCAATAAAGAAAACACTTAGGTTTACACACTATCGAAGCTGTATCATTATTAACCCACCAATGCATATATATGAAATAAAATACCTTTACTTTAGTCATAAACTTGTTAACCCCTTGACCCATGTAACATAAACTATTAAAGTATATTCAAACCAAAGACAAAAAAATGGCTCACCATCAACAATAGCCTTACGGTTCTCTTGTACGTATCACATATTCATGCTTTTTAGAAGGAAAAAAAATTGCACTCCTTATTACTGAGCTCTCTTACTGGTCCTACCAAATATCTATGTCACCACTCTCTAAGTCTTAATCTATGAACATTATATCTCCTTACATTCATCTATTCTTTGATATAGAATGATGTAGTGCATCTGTCTTAGTAGAAATTTACATGTCATCCGCGATCTTCCTCCATGTCGTGTGATCTTGGAACCTATAAATAAATGGAGAAGGGATGAGATGATTATGAGTTCAGGGTTGAACCATCTGACAACTGCCTATGTATCTGCTTGTTTATTATGGAGAATCAAACCCTATCTTGCGTAGTTCCTAAGAGCGAATCCCCTTTGTTTATATAGGAAGAGCTACGAGAGTCATAAGGTTAGGGCTGTCTTCACCGCTTGTGAGTTCCCTTCCATCTTTGGACTCTGCCTTCCTATTGGGATTTCTCTTCTTATAAAAGTTTGAATCTAGACCATATCTTATGAGAGGTAAGTTTCCCTTGATGATAATAAAGTCCCATCATATATGGGAATATTATATCTCAGAAAGAAACTCCTATAATATGTCATCACGATTCCTTCCTTATCATCAAAGATTGCCATCTTTAGTTTCCTTTTGTTCAAGAACTGTCTACATCAGTTCCTAACGACTGGGTAACTGTTATGCTTAAAGGCGGTCAGTCATGTGCTTGTCACATGTCCACTAAACACTCATGCTGAGCACGTTTACTCATAGAATTGATCCGATGGTCCTCGCCTCATTCTGGACATCTATAGTCTTAAGCTATTTCCCATACATGTGTCATCTGTTCAATGACGGAAAATCCCCCATACAGATGCCCCCGCTCGTGCCAGCTAGCACGTGGGCGCTAGAAGCGACGCTACTTTTGGAGCAAGAATCCTTTTTCCAAAACTGTTGTTGGGAACTGCTGACATACCCAACTAATTATGGTTCTGAAAAAAATGGCTCAAACAGACACGCCACTTCCCAAAAAAGGTAATGATAGCAGTTAAATCTCGAAAAGACGCACCGCTTGGGCTCATCCTAACCATCCATCTTATCTGTATAAAAAGGATCTGGTGAGAGAAACCTCATTATCTCTTCTGCTATCTTTTTCAGACCACACTTTTTGATCTCCCGCTAGGGTTTAACCAAAACTTGAAACTTTTCCTCTTTTCAGATCATGAATCCCAACTGGTCACTCATAAACTTTGAAGATCTTTCTCTTTGGAACAGATCCGCGAGAAGTTCTACATCCCCGAAGATATCGGACTAGAGTGGGGAAGAGTATCTGGCGAGTTGGCCTACAAGGAGGTGACACTCATCACTATCGGTCAACTTAGGGCCGGACTCACACTTCCCCTCCACCCATTGTTGAGAGAGTGTCTGATCCATTTCAATCTAGCTCTTGGACAGGCTGTGTCTCTGTTTTATAGAACTGTTATGTATTCTGCCCTTCTTGCCAAAAGACATGGATTTTTTCTGAACCGTTGGGTGTTTGGTTATTTTTATGAGGTCAGGCGTATTTGAGACCAGTCATACTATTATCTTATGACCAGAGACAAGAACTCTCTGATTGTCTTTATTGAGGGGAAGCAGAGTGACGAGGGCTGGTCTGACCACCATCTCCGAGTGTTGGGTGATGCTTGGGACGTTCGCCCCTCCGATGCTGATGGGGAGCCAATGGGAATTCATGTTCCCATAAAACACACCCATGCTGCAACCAGTAAGTCACTTTTCTTATGAATTTTGCAATCATAATGAAGGTCTTTCAACTTAGTTTCTTTACTATTCTTTCTTTTTCTTAGATGACTCTTCCCCCTGGAATCAACTAACTGCAACTGATGCTGCTATGGTGGACATTATAAAGAAGATCCCCAAGGAACAGAGGATGCCTTGGATGATAGTTCCTGATCCCACCCGTCTTTTTGAGTATCTCAACATGTCTACTGAAAAACTGCTGCAACTTGTTCCTGGCCATTCTCCCTTTGGGATAAATACTGTGAATTCTGGTAGCACAACCCTTCCTCCTCCTGTTGATCAGAATGCCAGACTTTTTCCTCTTCCAGTTTAGGACAAATCCTCTTTGATTACTAGAAGAAGAGGAAACCGTAAGGAGAAGAGTTTGGAGGCCGTCTCCAGTGATGATGCGGCGTCAGGTTCAGTTCAGGAGCCTACTGTCAGTGATGATTGTGTGATCACCGGCGGAAGGGGCCTTCAACTGCCTCATGAACTACTAATAGCCAGCAACTTTAAGAGGGGATTTTGTGGATCCAACCGTTATAAATTGAAGAGATCTGATATAGCTTCTGATGTTGCCCCCTCTGGTAAGAAAATGAAGTTTCGCCTTTTATCTGTTAGTGACGACCCACTTTTTAGAGTTCCTGCTAGTATTCCCCCACCTGTTCAGTCTTGTGGGAATGTAGCTATACCCCCACCAGTTCCAGATCCTTCTATAGGTTATGAACAAACTGGTTATAATGTCCTTCTAACTGTTGACCCCTCCCTCCCTGATAATCGCAAAGGGAAGGGTATTGCTGAAACCACTAATGTAACAGTCGCTCTCCCCCTCCTCAATCTAGTGATAGGAGGGGGTGAGTGACGACATTCCTTATTCACCAAGATATCCCGATTCCCCTGAGAGGGAGATGATTGTGGAGATGAGGCGTTATGGACGAATTGATGAACTACATGTTACCAATAAGCACTCTATTAAAAATGTTGACATCGCACTGGGAGTTTTGGAAGCTGCACGACTTCCTATTGACAAGGCTGAGGCTAATATAGCTGGGACCTTGGACCTGTCCTATTGCCGATCTGCTATTCATCTTGCCAAGGTAAGACTTTCTTCTTTGTTCACTATTCGGTTTCTCTCATTGCGTTACTTACACATCCTATATTCTTTTCCAGTTAGTGAATAACTTTTTGGCCATGAAAGAACCCATCTTTGCGGCCACTGCAGATAAATCCACTGATGTCATGGCTACCGGTGAGCTAATCTGAGCAAAAGAAGCTGCTGAGCTGCAGATCCAGGTTGACCAGCTCTTGGCGAAAGAGAGGAGATCTAATATTGGCTTCAAGAATATGAGAGATACTATCTCCAATCTTTGAAACTCTCTGGAGAAAGCCCAAAAAGGAGATGGTGATGCTTGTACTTGGAAAGTGAAGTTCTTGGAACTGTGCACCCACTTCACCACCCTACAAGCAAAACATGACCAGGTTCAAGGGGAGCTTCACCGTAGGAACACCAGGATGAAGACCCTTGGCCAAGCCATTTCCCATGCGAATGAGGTCATGTCAGGCTATGAGAGAGCTTTGAAGGAGAAACAACTTCATTCTGGTAAGAAAGTTGATGACCTCCTGGCTGAGACCTCCAAGTTCTATTATAAGGTAGTGCAGGAGGTGAAGAAGAGATCAGCCGAAAATGCCATTCGTTTTGCTTTGATGGTACTGGATGTTTCTCAGGAGTCCTTCGATGTGGCCAAGCAAGTTAAGTTTGAGGAGGCAATTGAGGCTACTAGGTACGTTTCTCAGCTGGATGATTAAGGGCAGGTAACCAACCCTTTTGTCTTGTTCCCTGATTTGAAAACCAGCATCTCTACTATTCAAGCTGAACTTATGCATGATGTCGACGATGACCTCCCTCCAGTTCAGCTTCCTTTTCTGCCAGTTCCAGCTTCAGGTGAATGTTCTGTTCAGCCAACCGTTCCAGCTAATCCTACTACATAGTCTGATGGTGCAGCAACAAGCACTGATGGTGAACCAAAGTTTGATCCTACCCCTACTTCATAAGCCTTTCAATTGATGATTCACATAAACAATTTTTAAACAATTATTCTATGGGTCTCTAATTATTGAGCTATGTAGCTCACATACAATTTACTTTACTGAGCTCTATAGCTCTTATATTTTGTGCATGCTATTTACTTACTGAACTCTGCAACTCTTCTATTTTATGTATGCCTTAGAAATATTATGTGCTACATTACATGTACTTGTTGCCCCCAAAGTCCATTTGAAACAACAATAGGTGATCCTAGTATGCTAAACAGATTAAGATGAGGCATAGCCAGAATCTGATCAGGATATCATGGGAGCTGTTTCAACTTAACTGTAACTGAAAGTTCGATCGCATAGAGGCTTATGCCTTTGCGAAAGCAACTTAGTGCCATGAGCACAACACTGTGTTTAATAATGATAGGTCCAATTTATTTATTTTTAAATAAAAAGGGTATCGCATGCACAGCAGTGGAGGAGTCTTCCTTAGCACCATCATGCCGATGCAGTTCCAGGCCGATGATGGTGTGCTAGGATCTGGATCCCACCCAGATCTTGCTAGTAACCCCTGTGTTTGATGTTTTGAGAGTGCCCAGAACTGGCATACAGTTCAGGCTTGCAAGAACACTATCTCTTATTCCAAGTCAAACCGGCATACAGTTTACTGAACAGTTAGCGTGATTATATTCCCTAACGGCTTAACCCATCTAGGATATTTGCAGTTTAAAAGAACTGGCATACAGTTCCAGCTACATGTGGCTGAGAAAAGAACTATCAGCTCGACTTTCCCTTACTCAGTATCCCTGGTTCCAAAGCAAATTGGCATACAATATTCTTGAATAGATAGTGAGCAAGCAAATCCCTAAAAGCTTAGTCCATTGAGGATAATAAAGAACGTGCAAAGAATATATTCGATTGCAAAGTGAAGAACTTTATTGATGGTAAAATATGCATAACAAAGCATGAAATAACAATTTACTGATAGTACTTGCAAAGGTGTTGTCCGTTCCTTGGTTTGACAAGAACGTCACCTTCAACAGTGCGTAGGTAGTAAAAACTAGTTCGACCAACCTTGTCGATGATGTATAGTCCTTCCCAGTTAGGTCCAAGTTTGTCGTTGGGCTCTGGGATCTCACGGAGAACCAGATCACCAGTTTTGAAAGATCGGATCCGGACTCTCTAGTCGTATGATCTCTTCAAAGTCTATTGGTTAGCAGCTAAGCGAAGTGCGGCACCCTCTCGCTTTTCATTTAGGAGATCCATTTCTCTACATAATAGCTCCTCGTTGTCCAGAGTGTGCACCATATATGACTTCTGAGTTGGAGCTACCAGTTCTGGAGGTATGACAGCTACAATTCCGTAGGTCAGTGAAAAGGGAGACTCACCAATTGACCGCCTGGGTGTAGCTCGATACGCCCATAGGACCTTAGGCAGTTCTTCGACCCATAAACCTTTTGTGTCATCTAATTTATGCTTCATGTTATCCAAGATGACCCTGTTAGCGGCTTCAGCCTGGCCATTACCTTGTGGATACCTTGGAGTTGAGAACAGATGGGTGATGTGAAACTCCTCACACAGTTCAGCAACCAGTCCTCCAACGAACTGTTGCCCATTATCTAAAATGATAACTTTGGATATGCCAAACCTACAAACAATGTTGTTCCAAATGAACATTTTGACGTCCTATTCTCGAATGAAGATAAGGGGAACTGCTTCTATCCACTTGGTGAAGTAATCCGTTGCGACCAAGAAAAATCTAACATTACCAATAGTGGGTGGTAGGGGTCCTACAATGTCAGTTCCTGGCCAGTGGGTGCAGTTCTGCTGCTGGAGCATGGATGAAGGGAGTGAATCGTTGACACTTTTCGCACTTGCGGGAAAAAACTTGCGCAACCTTTTGCATATAAGGCCAAAAGTATCCTTGCCTTAGGATTTTGAGAGCTTGAGTTATGCCCCCAGCATGGTTGCCACAAATTCCTTCATGAACTTCTCGCATAACCTGTTCAGCGAGATCTGGGGAGAGACATCTGAGATGGGGTCCCAGAAAGGACTTCTTGTATAGAACATCTCCAATGAGGGTGTATCTTTGTATCTTTGCAAGCAGACGCCTTGCTACATTTTTATCCTCTGGGAGTGTCCCTTCATTGAGGTAGGACTTATATGGATCTATCCAAGTTGGAGTAATGGTTGGAATGACACAAACCGTTGTAATTGGGACCTAAATGTTAGATTTCCCTTGGAACTTGATGGGGATTGAATGAGACTCACTGTTGCCCAACATTGAGGCAACATATGCTAAGGCTTCTACATGTCTATTGGCTGACTAAGGCAGCTGATAGAACTGAATGTTCTCAAACTTGCTCTGAAGGCCCCTTACCAGTTCCAGGTATTTTTCCATTCGACCATCCCTGGCCTCATATCCACCATCGACTTGAAAAACAACCAACTGTGAGTCACTAAAAACTGTGAGGTGTGTTAGTCCCAGATCGAGAGCCATTGTTAGGCCAGCAAGTGTGGCTTCATATTCTACCTCGTTGTTGGAAGCATTCTAACCTAACCGTATGGATTTCTCCAATCGCATATTGTCAGGAGTGACTAACACAGCACCAATTCCTGTGCCTTTGTCATTCGAAGATCCATCCACAAACAACCGCCACCCGGAGCTAGGCTCCCAGGGATCCAATTAGTTTTCTAGAGATTCAGGATGGATGTGATCATTCGAACTGGGGGTAGTTGAGTCGTACCCAGTGTAAGTTATTGGAAAATCTCCCAAGAATTCTGCTAGTACCTGTCCCTTCTCTGAGATTCTGGAGACGTAAATAATATCATATTCTGACAGTTACACAGACCATTTTGCTAGCCTCCCTGACCTGTTCGGTATTTCTAGAACTAACCAAAATTGGTACTCTGCGATTACTCTGATAGGGTGGGGGCATCTGGATGGTCACAACTTCTCTGCTGCAAAAACAAGTGCTAGAGCGACTCTTTCGAGTTTTGGGTACCTTGTTTCTGCTGGAAGAAGTGTGCGACTCAAGAAATAGACAGGCTTTTCAACCTTCTTTTTATCCACGCGTATTAGTACAGAACTGATTCCATAGTCTGACGAACAAAGAAAAAGACCCAAAACTTCTCCCTCAACTGGCTTAAAGAGGATTGGTGGTGCCCCCAGGTATGTTTTGAGTTGATCAAATGCTTTATGGCATTCTTCTGTCCATGCAAATGAGGTATTCTTTCACAGTAACTGAAAGAGGGGTTTGCACTTATCTGAACTCTTGGAGATGAACCTGTTCAGAGCTGCTAACATGCCCGTAACTTTTTGTACCTCTTTCATATTTTTAGATGAGGGCATACCTAGGAGTGCCCGTATTTGATCTGGGTTTGCCTCAATTCCTCTTTTTGTAACTAGATGCCCTAAAAGCTTTCCTGATGAGAGAGCGGAAGCACACTTTGTAGGGTTGAGCTTCATGCGATACTCCCTGAGAATGTCGAATGCACGTACGCTTCAGGTAGAAGAGATGATCTTCTCGTCTTAGGCTTTTTATTAAAAGATCATCTACATACACCTCCACAATGTCACCTATCAATTCTTTGAACATCTTGTTCACCAATCGCTGGTATGTAGCCCCTACATTTTTCAGTCCGAATGGCATGACCTGATAGCAGTACAGGCCATCCTCGGTTGTGAAACTGGCATGCTTGTGGTCATCCTCATGCAAGGGGATCTGGTTGTAACCATATGACCCATCTGTGAAAGACAACAGTTCATGTCCAGCCGTTGCATCCACCAATTTATCAATTCATGGCAGAGGGTAGCTATCCTTGGGACATACGCAGTTCAGATCCGTGAAGTTGATACAAAATCTCCATGACCCATTTTTCTTTCTTACTGGGACAATATTAGAGATCCAAGTGTGAAAATTGATTTCTCTGACAAATTTAGCCGCTTTCAGCTTTTCAACTTTGGCTTTTACAGCTTTGGATCTATCATCACCTATTTTCCTTGGTTTCTGCTTTACTACTACTGCATCACTGCGGACATTGAGTCGGTGACATGCCACATAGGGATCAATTCCTGGCATCTCTACAAACGACCAAGTAAACACATTTTTGTGCTCTCGGAGAAACTGTATCAGAGCCATGCGCTCTTTAGAACTCAATATGGTGCTGATGAAAGTGGTTTTTAGCGAGCTTCCTCCCCCAATATCCACTTCCTCCAACGGCTCCAGTGAGGGGAGATCCTCCCTCTCTCTTGGGACCAGGTTTGGGAGAGAGGGATCTTACTATAATTGTTATTTGGCAGGTGGCCCCACCTCTATTAGTTTAAAAGGGAGTGGGGACCGCTTTGTTACCAAAGCATAGTATGTCTTGGCAGCCACCTGATCTCCTCTGATTGTCTCAATTTTCCCATGATGTGGGAATTTTAGACATTGGTGATAGGTGCTGGGAACGGCTCTGAGTCTGTGTAGTCAGGTCCTGCCTAAAATCATGTGATATGGTGTGTTAGCTTTTACCACAACAAAATTTATGATAAGGGTTACCGGACCAGTGGCTACAGGTAACTGGATCTCCCCAACTGTGAGAGCTTTGTCCTCACTGAATCCATACAGGTTGGAGCTGGTGGCAACCATCTCCGCATCTGGGATCTACAGTTTCTTAAATGCATCATAATATATTACATCTGCTGAACTGCCGGGGTCCACCAATATGCGGTGCAAATCATAATCTCCAAAAGGGAGTGTGAGAACCAATGCATCCTCATGTGGGCTTTGGATGTTGAGGCAGTCAGCTTCAGTGAAAAGAATGAGGGATCTTTCTGGGGTACTGAGTTCACCTGAGCTCCTGTAACGCTCGTTGTTCATGATCCTCATCTGCTTGGCGATGCGCATTTGATATCGTGCACCCTTGTCAGTGACCTGTCCACTTCGTTTACTTGTTTTACCAAAAATCATATTTATTTGGAGTCAGCCATTGAGCGGTCTAGTACCTTGGGGGTCCTGAACTGATGTGCTGATCTCCTCAGGTTGTACTGCATTTGCCTGTTTGTTTGCCACAAATTGCTTCAAATACCCCCTTTCAATCAGATACTGTAGTTCATTTTTTAGGGTCCTGCAGGCTCTGGTGTTGTGACCCTTACTCTTAAGGAAATTGTAGTAGGTTCTTTGGTCCCTGGTACCCAAGGAACTCCGGGCCGCGGCGAGCCATTTGAGGTAACTTTGGTTTTATCGAGTCCGAACCTCATCCGCATTTTGTTCGAGGGGGCAAGTTTCGGCCATTGAGGGAAGAGCTTCTTCAGTTCCTTCCACACGTGGCTTCTTCTGTTGCTTTTTATCTGCACTACTGCCTACATTCTGGTATTGTCCCCTGGGGATTCGGCCCTTTGGCGACCGCGATTGTGGTCCCTCTTTGATTTTCGAGGGGAAGAATTTCCATTCCCCTCTTGAGGAACTCCAGGGACTGTTCGACTAGCTTTATTTTCCTCTTGATGTCTGTTCAAGACATCTTCTTCCCACCCTGCATGAGTTTCAACTCTGTCAAGGAGTTCCTCTAAATCACGGGGTGGTTTCCTAGAGAGAGATCCGAATAAGGTGTTGTTTTCATCCAACCCTTGTTTAAAAGCTATTATAGCAGTCTGTTCATCACAAGACTCTATTTGGATGGAAATTTCCATGAACCGTTGCATGTAGGATCTCAGTGCCTCTCCATCCTTTTTATTGATGTTGAACAATGCATCGATCCATTTAGGTTGATGCTTATTGCATGAGTACATATCTATGAAGGTCCTAAATAGTTCTTCTGAGGACCTGATCTAACGTTCAGGTAATCTATGATACCACTGGAACATAGATCCAGACAATGAGGCTTTGAATACTTGACACATGACATGGTCATATCTCTTGTATTGTTCCATAGTGGCACGATACTTGAATACGTGATCCACCGGACATGACTTGCCACTAAAGACACTAAACTTCGGTTGTCTATAACCACGGGGATATGGTTTCCTCATCACCCGTGATGTGAAAGGAGATCTGCCTACCCCCATTATGGCGGGTTGAACAAGGGAGTCTTGCATTTTTCTCCCCTTGCCTATCATCTGATGCATCTAACGGATCAGGTCATTCTTCTCAGTTTCCCATGCAGTTTCTTTGGTAGAATGCTTCTTGGTCTGAGCCCTTTTTTCTCTGCCGAGGATCGACATCAAGATCTTAGTCTGTCGACGCTGGTTCGGATGTTGTATCCAAGTCCTCATTTGAGTTGCTGTATTCTGACTCAGATGTCTCGCATCGAGCTGGATCCCCATGCCTTGGGTTCTTTGCATGACCACTTTCTAGAAGGTCCTCATCCTCGAGATCGATGAGTGGCTCATTCCCTGTGTTAGACTGATACAAATGCCTCAGTAGCTGTACTTCTCGTTCAAGATTGCTCCTTTGTTGTTCCAGAGCATGTACTGCCTGGCTTGCCTGAACAGACTCTGGGTTAGTGAGGATAGCATTTTCACCATCTTGATGCTCTTCTTGAGTGTTATTCCTGGGACCTGCACCTGGAATTACTGGTGCATCGGTGCTGGTAATGGGTCTCTGGAGGGGGTTGGTTGCGTTGTCGTGACCAGCGTTGTCCCCTCTTTTAGGTGTATCATGCTCTTCTTCTCTCACAGCGACACTGCGTGTGGTAGCGCCACCCTTTGTTTTCTTTGCTCCTGCCATCACAACAATAAGAGTTTTTAGGCTAAATCAATCGTCTGAAACGAATATTTTACCTGTTTTTGTCCCCACAGATGACGCCACTAGATGTAGGGGATTTTTCGAGTTTTCCATGATCTTCCTCCACACCGTGTGATCTTGGAACCTGTAAATGAATGGAGAAGGGATGAGATGATTATGAGTTTAGGGTTGAACCGTCTGATGGCTGCCTACGTATCTCCTTGTTTATTATGGAGAATCAAACCCTATCTTGCGTAGTTCTTAAGAGCGAATCCCCTTTGTTTATATTGGAAGAGCTACGAGAGTCTTAGGGTTAGGGTTGTCTTCACCACTTGTGAGTTCCCTTCCATCTTTGGACTCTGCCTTCCTATTGGGATTCCTCTTCTTATGAAAGTCTGAATCTAGACCATATCTTACAAGAGGTAAGTTTCCTTGTTGATAATAACGTCCCATCATATATGGGAAGATTATATCTCATAAGGAAACTCCTAAGATATGTCATCATGATTCCTTCCTTATCATCAAAGATCGCCATCTTTAGTTTCCTTCTGTTCAGGAACTGTCTACATCAGTTCCTAACGACTGGGTAACTGTTATGTTTGAAAGCAGTCAGTCATGTGCTTGGGCACATGTCCACTAAACACTCATGCTGAGCACAAGATCACTTACTCACATAACTGATCTGATGGTCCTCGTCTCATTCTGGACTTCTATAGTCTTAGGCTATTTCCCATACACGTGTCATCTGTTCAATAACGGGAAATCCCCCATACATAGTAATAGACTGGACTGTCAGGGTAATATTGACGAACCTAGCTTGTTGTACGTCTCAAATATAATAATCAATAATCAATAATCAATAATCAATAATCAACTCATTGTTGTAAGATAATCAATCCACCACTTAGGCTGAAAATCACTTATTTATATAAGTACCAATATAAGCTTAAAAAATTGCACTTACCGTAGGTAAATTTAAGATTCCTTTGCCCATTTCGTTTGTTTTTCAGCAATAGTCTTCCTCATTTGTTTTAACTTGAAAATGCAAAGACTGAAAACAATGATGATCTAAAACTCTCAAAGATACCTAACTGAAAAACAATGGGAAAATAATAACATGAACACACAGAAATTGGAACTTTTGCTGAAATATGAGAGATTTATGAATCAAAATTTGACCATATAACTACAACAAAAGTACAATATCAAAACTACCTATGATAACTAAAAGATCAGTTTAGCCATTATAGCAACTAACCTCACACTCACAACCACTTGCACGTGATCACCACTCCTTATGATATACAGAGGAACACCAAGCAACTTAGAACCTCTAGGTAATTCAAGCTCCAAAAAGCAACATAACTGAACTGGCTATGGATAGGTAGTTTAAATTATAATGACACTGCAAGTGCCCAAAAAATGTCACTCATGTAATTTGAAAGTTGTAAATAAAGAGGTGTAACATTATTAGATGACATGCGAAACTATGCACAAACAAACACATTAAGTTTGTGATGTTTGAATTACACCTCCCATGCATACTAATTTTTTTAACTGTTGGCTTAACTTTTCTAGCAACTCTCCAACAGAATAACGTATATGCTTTAGTAAGGAATGTATATTAAAAAAAATAAATAACATGACTTTATATGGGGGAAAAAATGGTACAGAAACATTCGTTACCTCAAATATTTTAAAAGAATGCTTTCAAATAAGTCTTTCAGCAGAACGACTTCTTTCACAGATGTTGAGAGAGTAATGTGTACCTAGGTAAAAATGCCCGTAGCAATAATGGCCACATTACATAAAAAAAATCAATATTAAGCAACAAATCCACTTCTTTAATCATAGAAAATTGGCATCAAGTAAATACATTCTAAACTCCCTTGCAGCATATTATTGAATCCAATGGAAAATTTATTTTTGTTATCAATTTGTTGTAATTTTGCATTTATCTACCAATGTGGCACGTAAATTTTTAATGTTCATTGTAAACTATCATGAAGAGATTGTCATAATAACCAAACATTGTAAATCCCCTGGTGAATGCTTGCATGACATAAAAGGACATAGTGCCTATTTCTTCAAGGTAAAATACTTCTTTGATGCAGCTCAAAAACATTCTTATGAGATGAAACATAAGCCGAAGCTGACAAATCAAATCTACTTGAACATAAAAGAAATCTCATCTTTTCGATTAGCAATAGATAGTGTGACAAAATCCTTTCGATCAGGAAGAAAGTGCTGAAGAGAAGATCAATCGTGGATTTTTTAAGAAGGGTTTTTGTTTTGGGTAAGTTATTATACGCCAATCGGAATTCTTTTTGGGTTATAGTTGGATCCTAATTAATCGACTTGAATTTGGGATTTTCCAGTTTCCTAACAAATCACTCTTTCTATAAATTTGTTCCTATAGTAGGTGGTTGAAAAAATTCACACAGGTTACTGGATATAACCATCGGCATGTTGAACATCCTTTCTTATCTAATAAACCCCTTGTGATACAAATGAATCATTTAATAAAGCTTATAATGCCAAATAATTGACAGTTAAATCTAACATTCTAACACACATAGCTCAATCAAAATAGATGTAGAAAACATATTATTTATCAAAGCAATTAATGGTGCACTTATTTTTACCTCAAGCAAATAAAAGAAAATGTTTTAGCCAAACCCAAACACTCCAATACTCTTTTGACCTTCAATGCTTCAATAATAAACAACATATTTTATATTGTACTGAGATGCTTAAAATCTTTAGTTCTAGAAGAGCTCCAACAACTCAACTGTTAATAGTTGAGAAATTTGAGTCCTCTTCTTAAAGTTTTGTATTTATTACAAATATATTGAAGTGGCAATTTAAGTACCACTTGTGTAGGTAAAATTTCCTCAGACAGATGATGGTACCCACTGACAGAAAGTTCTTGATAGGGTGTATCTATACATAGAAGGTCCTCCAAAATTAGTGTTGCAAGATATGAACCACTAAACTTAATTCTAGTCACGACATCAAATCCTTATAGTCCTTGTATGTTTATGCCTATATAATGCAAAGGTTGAACTCAAGCAATAAGTTGTATAGTAACAATAGTTAAAAACCATAATAGACCTAAAGCTATATATTCAAGCTTAAAATTGCCATCAAGGTCTATTAACTAATAGTCACACTGCACCAACAATACTTTATATGGTATTTAACACACGCAAAGCTTTTGATGATAAATTCACAATTGCTATAACATGTTAAACTCAAGCAATTAATGTCAAAAACATGTCATTATTTTTATTAATCGTAGTAATGGAGCACTTACATAAGCATCAGGAAAACTCAAACGTCTTATAGTCAATTCCAATTCTATGTCATGATAGAAAGGCGAAGTCCAGCATGCTTGCTCAATTAAGTCACCAAGTCACCACTTCAAACTCTGAAAATTAATTTCTTTGGGCTCCAATTCATGTGTCGAGTTGGTTGAATTGCCTAGATGCAATTCAAACTTCTTATAAAACATGCATGATATAGGCAAAGGAAACTTGAAGTAGATTCCAGCACTGTCTACTCCATACAATGCCAAATTGACAACTTTAATTTAAGCCAGAGGAACAAAGGAATTAACCAATGAACAAAGGAAAAAATTGTAAGAGGAAGGAAGAAATCAAATTTTAAAGAGAACGCAAGGAATCATGTAAGAAATCACAGTAATAAATCCGTATATATTTTGGTGTTAGCTTTGAAAGGCAGGATTATGGTTGCTTGAAATTGTTTGATAGCTTTAAGTTTCAAGAATTATTGTTGAGGCACGATGGATGGAGACTTTTGTAATGTAGGTTTCTCAAGCAATCAATAAAAACTGTAAAAGAGAAAAAGATCTCACCTGAAAAATTCTTCGCCAAACCCCTAGAGTCTAATGAGGTTGAAGAGAGACATTAATAACTTCTCTAGGTGAGTGATTCGTTGATGCAGTGGCCAAACTGTGCCCAAGCTTACAGAAACAACAGATAAATATTCTTCACTAAGTACATCTCTAATGTCCATGCCATATAAGCCATTGACCCAACGGTTGTTTTGCTTCTTTCCTAATTCTTAAACGCCGGCACTGATAAGAGATAGAGTGTGTGCGGGGTGCAAATTCAGCATTTACAGTTTTCAAGACTATGAGACTATCTCTATACGAAACAAATTTCTCTCTGACTCTATTTCTCAAATGATTAGAATAAGTGAAATAAATCAAATAAGTGAGAGTTGGGTGCATCACAAAACCTGTCACTGATTTGTCGCTGCTCGATGTTGGCATCCAATTTGGTTTTATCTTCTTCAGCTAAACTCCCGATATCTACCAAATTGCCACTAATTTTCTCCAATTCCTGACTTAAAAATCATTTCATAACAATTAATCATCGCAAGAAAAACCAGAGAGAATAAAAGAAAAAAAGAGATGAAAAATGAATACCTGGAGCTTTGAGGAAGGACTCTAAATAATTCTTAGTTTCAGAAAATCCCATGTCTCTCTATGAACATGGGAAACCATAGCTAAAATCATCTCGAGACTACAGAGTGCAGAGATACATTCAAGGAAAATCTGAGATCTATTTTTGTGAGAGAAAGAGGCCAGTATTGTTTAAGGGTTTCCATTCTATTAAGCTTCAAATTTCTATTTTGTTGTTGAGAAAGGCGAGAAAATAAATTGACAAAGGGTTGCAAGCAAGGTTTTTCTTTTTTTTTTTGGTAAAGGTCGGGGTGGGGTTTTGAGTTTTGACGGAAGGTTTTTTTTATCTTTTTCTTTTTTTTTTTCTATTGGTTATTAATGTTGTTACGCTAATAGCAAGTCCAATGGGGGTGCTATATGGGCTGATAAATGTCCATATAGCACTCCAACCACAAAAAATGTCATTCCAATAGGGCTGCTAAAAGGGTCTTAAATTTGGAATGAGTAAAAAACCCAGCCAAAGTTAACACCTTCGCTAGTAGTTACCATAATAAGTTGTCGGGAGACGAACGGCATAGTTTTTGCCGTCTGTTAGTAATTGTAGCAAGATGGCAGAAATTATGTCGTTTGTCTCCCATTTTAATTAAATGGATGGACGATAGACATTGTGCCATCCGTACCTTCCAAACACTCAACACGATTTTGACTGTAGCCAAATTCAACCAATTTTTCACTCACATACATTTACTTGTCATCAAAGCCTCAACCCTTAACTCCTCAACCAACTTCATTTATACCATTTCAATCACAACCATCTATTGTTCTAACTCTATTTCTTGTAACCTTTCTTCTCACATTCAAAATGGCTTATTCTTCTCGCTATGTTGAATCAAGCTCCTCATCCGAAGAAGATGAGAACAAGGTGAATGACGATGAGAACATGTTTGTACCTATTTTCTCATTATTGCAAGACATAGCATGCACGAAGCTACTCGTGATCATCGAGGCTCGTTCCCCGATAGAAAGTACATTTATCATGATCAAATCGATGCTCACAATAGGATTATGAGGGATTACTTAGTGCAAAACTCGAATTATCCCCTTGATGTTTTTCGTAAGAGGTTTAGGATGCAACACCATCTCTTCCTTTGAATCTTGAAAGTCGTCTTCGACCATGACAAGTACTTCACATAAAAGGTTGATGGCATTGGAAAACCATGTTTGACAGGTATACAAAAGGTGGTTGCTTGCATTTATTTGCTTTCAGATGGTTGTGGTGCGGATGCGTGGGATGAATACGTTCAAATCGCAAAGAGCACCCTTTTCAAAGGCTTGAGGCATTTTTGTGATGTCGTGTTGGCAGTCTTCAAAGAAGAATATTTAAGGGCTCCAAATGAAGAAGACATTCAACCTCTACTTGCACAAGGTGAAAATCGTGGCTTCCCGGGTATGCTTGGAAGTTTGGATTGTATGCATTAGCAATGGTAAATGTGTCCTACGGCATGGCAAGGTACACATGTAGGACATAAGAAGAAACCTACAATTATTTTGGAAGTCTTTGCAGATCAAGACTTGTGGATTTGGCATGCATTTTTTGGTGTGGTGGGTTTAAACAACGAAGTCAACGTGCTTCAATATTCTCACCTCTTTGACAATCTGATGCATGGTGATGCTCCTCGTTGCAATTACACCGTGAATGGTTGCACATACAAAATGGGTTACTATCTAGCCGATGGGATTTATCTTAAATGGGCTGCACTTGTACAAACAATTCCTCACCCAACAACTCAAATAGAGGGATTCTTTGCTAAGATGCAAGAAGCGTGTCACAAAGATGTGGAGCATGCATTTGGTATCTTACAAGCTAGGGGGATAATCAAGAGGCTGGCACAAATGTAGAGTAGGGATGACATTAATCGGATAATAAATATATGTATAATTTTACATAATATGATTGTCGATGATGAACGAGAGATTGATATCAAAGATTGGCAAATTAACATGGATTGGAAGCCACCAGTCACATTGCATGTTGTCGGGAATCGAAATGAGGAAATTGCAAGAAGACTCAACACACTTCGTCACATTCAGAGTAAAGAAACTAATAATGTTCAACTAAAAGTTGACCTCATCAATCACCTTTGACAATTTTGTGCGGATAAAATAATATAGTATGAGTATTATCTATGTTTGTTATATAGTTTGAGTATTATCTATGTTTGACTTTATGTTGTTTCAATACAATTCAAATTAAAATTGAAATTACAATATTGGAAATGAACTAACAACAATAATGGAAATGAAATAACTAAAATAACATTGAAATTAATCTAAGTAGTATAAGCACCAACCCCACTAAAAGCACCACCACCACTAGAAGCACCACTTGGAGTTCCAAACATTCTACTCTCTCTCTTTTGGTGAATTATCTCCATTTTAATCGTCTTTAAGTATTCAACAACTTCCGGCTCAAGAGTGGAAGTATCTTGTGCTAATATTTTGTTGTCTTATTTCCACTTCTTGAGCTTCATCATCTTCACCCTATCGGCGGCGACGGCATTCGTCATTTGTGTCAAATACTTCTCCATCATCTTGTAATTCTCTCCTCCTTTCTTCAACCTTTCTTTCTCACCCCTTGTTCCCAGTGGTTGTTTTTTCTTGGTTCCATTTCCACTTCCACTTCCACCTTCACCTCCACCTCCACCACCACCACCATTTCCATCCCCAACTTGTGTAGGAAATGGATCAATTGGAACGCCACCAAGAGTTGCCGATGGCGTTGTGGGTGTTGAAGGCACGACTTCATCATTTACATCGAGAATGACGATGGTTCGTCTCCTAGATATAGTTGTGGATTGACTCTCTAATTCTTCATTCTATTTTGGGCTATCCTTGAGGAGGGCCCAACAATGCTCAAATTAAAAGTATGTGTTATGAGCTAACATATATGTTGTTTTTGCCTCGGCCAACCAATCTTAGATCGTTGTGCCACTTCTTGCGGTCCTCTACGAAGATGAGATAATTCCCGCCCATCGGTTGCAAGCTCGTTAGATGTGTCCAAATCGAGTGGACACCGAATCGGTGCTTCTCTTATTATTTTTGCCAACTCTCTCTCGAAATTTCTTTAATATTCTCTCCCAATAGTGTGTGACTCGTTGCCTCGCACCAACAATTGGATCTTCATTAACATATATCCACGCTTTGCAAAGAGCCTCGTCTTCTTGAATTCAAAAATTGGCGGACCTTGTAGAGTTCTTTCCTTTTCATGTGGTTGCATGTTCATTTGGATCCATTGTTGTACTTGGAGTAGTAATTGTTGTAGTTGGAGTAGATATAAATTTTATGAGAATTGGGAGCAAATGGTGAGAGAGTTGTGTGAAGTAGTTGCTATAAATTTACAATTTTAGAAAAACTAGCCATTTCTAGCCATTGGGATGTTTGGACTAGACAGACGGCAGAGTTTATACCGTCCGTTACAACTTAACATACGGATGCCAGCGTTTCAGCCGTCCGTCTCTCAAACTTAATAGCTGCTAAAAAGTGTGATTGGAATGGTTTTTGGAGTTTAGGCTACCAAATTTAGCTAGGGCAACTAAAAGGCATATGTGGCATCTTTTAGCAGCCCATTATAGTAGTTGTAGGGGATTTTCTGAGTATCCCCTGATCCTCCTCTGTACCTTGTGATTTAGGAGCTCCCCTCTCGATCCAGAAGGGATGAGATGATTTAGAGTTCGGGGTTGAACCGTCTGGCGGCTGCCTACGTATCTCCTTGTTTATGCAGAGAATCAAATCCTATTTTGTGTAGTTCCTAAGAGCGAATCCTTCTGGTTTATATAGGAAAAGCTTTGAGAGTCCTAGGGTTAGAGCGAACCTCACTACTTGGGAGTTCCCTTCCATCTTTGGACTCTGCCTTCCTATTAGGAATCATCTTCTTATAGAAGTCTGAATTTAGACCATATCTTGTTAGAGGCAGGTTTTCTTGTTGACCATAACGTCCCATCGTATATGGGAAGATTATATCTAAAAGGTAACTTTTAAGATATGTCATTACGATTCCTTCCTTATCATCAAAGATTGCCCTCTTCAGTTTCCTTCTGTTTAGGAACTATCCATATTAGTTCCTAACGAGTTGAAGAACTGTCATGCTTAGAGGTGGTCAGTCACGTGCCTGGCACATGCCTACTAAACACTCGTGCTAAACACGAGATTACTTATTTGTGGAACTAATTCGATGATCCTTGTCTCATTCTGGACATCCATAGTTCTAGGTTATTTCCCACACGCGTGTCATCTATCCAATGGCGGGAAATCCCCCTTACAGATGCCTCCTCTCGTGCCATCTAGCACTTGGGCGCCTAAAGCGACACTACTTTTGGCGAGAGAATCTTTTTTCTGAATAGTGGCTAGAACTGCTTACGTACCAAACTAATTAAGGCTATGAAAAGACGGCTCGAACAGACACGTCGTTTCTCAAAAAAGCTAATGATGGCAGTTGCATCCCGAAGAGACACAAGGCTTGGGCTAATCGTAACCATCCATCTTATCAGTATATAAAGGATTCGATGTGAGGACCTATATTATCTTCTTGTCCAGCTTCCTCTGCACACTAAACCTCTCATTCTCCTACTATGGTTTACCTTAAAAACTTCAAACTTTCTCTCTTTTTCAATGACGCATCTAAATTGGTCGCTCATAAATTATGGGGATCTCTCTTCCCTGAGCTGATCAGGGAGAAATTCCATATTCCTGCCAATATTGGGCTGGAATGGTGAAGGTTATCCAACGAACAGGCCTACAAGGAGGTGGCGCTCGTCACTATTAGCCAACTTAGGGCCGGTCTTTCCCTTCCGCTCCACCCATTGTTGAGGGAGTGTTTGATCGACTTTAACCTTACCCTGGGTCAAGTAGCGCCCATGTTCTACAGAACTGTTATGTACTCTGCCATTCTGCTGAAGAGAGATGGGTTTGTTCTGAACTGCTGGGTGTTCGGGTATTTCTATGAGGTTCGCCGCATTCGAGACCAGTCTTATTTTATCTCATGACCAGGGATAAGAACGCTCCAATTGTTTTCTTTGAAGGGAAACACAGCGACGAGGGCTGGGCTGATCACCATATCAGGGTGCTGGGTGAAGAATGGGACATTCGTCCTCAAGATGCTGAAGGTGAGCCAATGGGAATTCCTGTCCCCAGAAAGCATGCCCATGCCCCTACTAGTAAGTATGCTCCTTTATAAACTTTACAAATCCTGTGTAAGTGCTTTGGACTTAGTTCTTCTACTATTATTTCTTCACATGACTCTTCTCTCTAGAACCAATTGACTGTAACTGATGCCACAACAGTGGATATCATCACACAGATCCCCAAGGAGCAGAGGATGCCTTGGGTGGTAGTTCCTAACCCCACCCATTTGTTGGAGTATTTCAACATGTCTGCCGCATAACTGCTGGCACTTGTCCCTAGCTTTTCACCTTTCGGAGTTAATACTGTGAATTCTGAACGCACAATACTTCCCCCCCTCAGGATGCTGCCCTTTTTCCTCCTCCAGGTCAGGTAGAACTCTCTCTTATTTCTAAAAGGAGAGGGAACTGGGGAGTGAAGAGTTCTGCTGATGCTACCAACGAAGCTACCCTAACTGGTGCAGTTCCAGAGCCTGATGTCGGTGATGACTGCGTGATCACTAGTGGGAAAGGCCCTGAACTGCCTCATGAGCTATGGGCTTCCAACAATTTTAAAAGAGAAGTACGTGCGTCTGTCTGCTCAAGGTTGAAGAGAAGTGGTCCAGCTACTATTTCTGAGGCCGCCCCTACAAGTAAGAAAATGAAATTCTGTCCTCTAACTGTAGATGAGGAAGCACCTATCCAAGTTCCTATAATTTCTCCCCAATCTAGTAAGTTTTGTGAAGAAGTAATTGCACCGTTACCGGCCTCAGATCCTCCCACAGGTTTTGTATAGGCCGATGAAAATGCACCTTCTACTGTTAATCCCTCCCTTCCTTATGATCGGAAGGGAAAAAACATTGTTGATGCCACTGCTATCACAGTGGCCCACCCTCGTCCTTACTCAGAATATGGACACAGGAGGAGGAGGGGGGATGACATGCCCTTTTCGCTAAAATCTCCCGACTCTCCTGAAAAGGAGATGATTGTGGAGATGCGGCGTTGGGGGCGATCTAGTGAGCTTTCAATTATCAACAAACATTCTGTTAATGATGCTGATATCGCGTTTGGAGTTTTAGAAGATGCACGACTTCCAATTGACAAAGCTGAAGCCGGTATGGCTGGCAGTCTGGACCTGTCATACCACAGATCTGCCATTCATATGGCCAAGGTAGAACTTCTTTCCCTGTGTACTATTTGACATATCTTGTTGCGTTACTTATACACTTCGTACCACTCTTCAGCTGGTGAATGACTTCCTAGCTATGAAACTAGCTGAGGAACTGCAGTGCTAGGTTGACCAACTCCTAGCCAGAGAGAAGAAAGTTGATGCTGGCTTTAGGAATATGAGAGAGACAGTCTCAACTCTTTGAACCTCTCTTGGCAAAGCCCAGAAAGAAGCTACCAAATCTGCCTCCTGGAAAGTAAAATTCTTGGAACTGCGCTCCCAATTTACTACACTGCAAGCACAGAAAGACCAAGCCCAAGGCGCTCTGGATCGTAGAAATGTTGAGATGAGGTCGCTTGGTCAGGCCCTCATTCAATCTAACGAGCTTATGTCAGGTTATGAGAGGAGCCTTAGGGAGAAGCATTTACGTTCTACCACAAAGGCTGATGATCTCCTGATTGAAACCTCTGAGTTTTATTCCAAAGTGGCCAAAGAGGTAAAGAGGAGGTCCTCTAACAACGTCGTTCGTTTCGCTTTGAGAGTTCTTGATGTTACCGAAGATTCCTTCAAAGTTGCTAAGCAAGTTAAATTTAAAGAAGCTGTGGGGGCTGCTGGATACATTCCTCAGGTGGATGAGCAAGGGCAAGTGACTAATCCTTTCATCCTGTATCCTGACCTGTCTACCTGCATTTTGGCCATTCAAAATGAGCTCATGCCTAATGCTTCCTCATCTTCTGAAGAAGAAACTGATGATGACCTACCTCCTGCTCCAGTCATACCTATTCCAAGTGAGTGCTCTGTCCAGCCCTCAACCACTCAGTCAGTTCCTGCAAGTATTACTAAGGAAGATACTATTTTTGATCAACAAACTAAGTAAAAACTTAGTTATTCAGTTCGAGGTACGCTTATTCATAAACAATATTTCTCTAGGTCTGTAATATTGAGCCGTGTTGCTCACATATAATTTCTATTTCTATGGTGTGTAACTCACATACAATTTGATTTACTGAGCTCTGTAGCTCTTCTAATTTATGCACACATTTAATTCAATTTATGTTACGTACAGTGTAACATGATATGAAGTACTATGCGTATTCTACCCCTGATATGAGTCCATCTATTTTTAAATCATATCAAATAATTATGTTCGAGTATAAGTGATAATTTCTTCCAAGTTCATTATATATTTTATTTTGTTTGAAGGATTAGTAGATAGCAAAAAAAAAAAAAAAAAAAAAAAAAAAAAAGAATAAAATGTAGATATATATTTCAAATAAATAAAGTTTATTATTGTCTTCTATATCTGGTTTCCGGCTCCTTTGATAGGTAGAGAGAGAATTGACTCTTCCATCGTTGGCGGGGCAATGAAAGAAGAGTGGGAAGAAATATTTCAGTCAGTGTTCATCGGCTTAATCTTTACATTCCTAGTTGCAAAGCTTTTCTCAATACTTGTCTCTTTCAAAGAAGGAAACTTGAAGCTCATTCGCTTAGAAGATGATGATTGGGATGAAACTAGTACTAGTACTGAGTTATTAGATGAAGAGTTTAATGCTGCCACTACTTTCATTACTTGTAATGTTCTTAAAGAGGGGTTTTTTATTTCTAATGAAGTTATATTGGAGTTATTTGAACTTTACAAAATTGCTACTCATGGTCCTTGCAATGATGCCCATCAACCTTCTCCTCTCAAAGTATCGAATCGCGCAAAGTGGTATTATTTTTTCTGTTCAAGTGCAAAATTTAACTGTTATAGCATGTTATGTGTTTAGTACTGTTTGAAATATCTGATTTTGGTTACATGTACAAAGGGATGCATGGCAGAGATTGGGTGATATGGATGGGGAAGAAGCAATGTGTCGCTATATTTCGATTGTTACTGAGTTATATCCTTCTTGGGCAGATGATTCTACCTCTGTAAGTTCTTAAGTACGTAATTTTTTGTTCTCGGTGTTGTATGTGTAGTTGTGCAATTTGGTACATTCTTTTCTTTTAATTGCTTAAGAATTGATATGCAGAAGAATAAAGATGGCGATTATGAGGCAAGTAGTTCACCGCTAAAGAAATAGTTGGACCAGTTTTCGCATTACCTTTTACATGAGGATTCGACGACTTAACCCGTAAGGTTTTCTTCTTTCGTGATGCTTTGGTAATAAGTCTTTGATCTTGCATGTTTTTCCTCCAACTGGTGATACTTGTTTAGGCTTTGATATTGTTAGTTTCCTGGTAAACTTTTAGAGGATGGATATTGGTGAAATAGCCACATTACTATGTATGGCTTTGTTCTATTCTGGAAGAGTTGTTTCTTCCTTGTCCACTATCTATCTGACTCTTCTTAACAATGTTACTTGACTTCAATGTTTTGGATGCTGGTTTATATGTATGTTACATACATTCTTGTTCTCTTCATTGACTTTTAGTGATGTGATAGAGAATGAAATAAATAATTAACGTGGGTAATGTAATTGTATGTGTGGTTTAAAGTAATTCTAAGTAATGTGCTTCGCAACAGAATAAAGGCGGTTCAAAATTCCAGTTGGATTTCTTTTTTCCTTTCCCAGGAAGCTGCAACTGATACATGCCTCTTCTAGAGAAGGGGAGATCAATAATTTGCTCAAATGTATAGACAGTGGAACTTCCGTGAATCTGAAAGGTTTGTCACTTTGTCTTTGCCTAGTCATTTTCTCTATTGACATTGCATGAAATTTCTATTATGATATCAAAATTCCAGATGCAACTGTTCTTTTCATATATAGTAAGGCTATAGAGTTGCTAAGCGTTGGGACAACATACACATGTAATGTAAAGGCTTGTGTTGTAAAATACATTGACGAAGCTACAAAAAGATGGTGGATCTATATGCAATCTCTGCTACAATATGTTCATGCCAGGTTTAACGCTTTATGAATGATAGAACACTTAAAAAATTGACTTGTTCTGTTTTACATGTCAATTTTAAGAAGTTATAAGACAAAATAATATAGAATCGGATTAGAGCTTTCTATGAGAATTTTCTCTAGTGGGGAAAACTAATATATGAGATATGGAGGGGATTGGCAAAGAAGTTTTTCGAGAATTCAGTATCTGGGATTCTGGTTGTTTTCTCCATTATCAGTTAAGAATGATACTCGGGGCAAAGAAATAACAAAATGGGTTGTAATAGTTCCGGGGTAGAGGTGAAATGAGACTTGTCTATTTTCATAGCCTTAGTGCTTAACATGTGGATGGCTTGTACAGTCTCGAGCCCAACCCACACGAGGTTATTCAAAGATTGAGGCTATCTTGTCCGCCTTGGTTTTTCTTTTTTAATTTGAGATTGTAATGAATTTTGACATTATCTTTGTGTTAGGATGCATTCTTTATGTATAGCACTTTTTTTAAGGATATGGCTTGTATTCTACATTTCTACCCATTTGGATAGGTTCAAGTTTTCTCAGAAATTCTGTTTGAGTGAATTGTTCTCACGTCATTATAATTAATTATATTGAGGATGTGGTATGCTTTGGGATCCCAAGATTCATTCTCGAGACAAAAGGATCGCTGATGTAAGACAACCCCAACATGTGATTATAGGGAATACACTCATATGGGTGTGGATTTGATGAAATCCATGAGTTGGTCATGGTTGTAACACATTGTTTTGTATCGCAACAGATGGATTCTATGTATGTCCAGAATTTTTCTGAAATTTATGGGGTTTTTTACAATTTATCTTTAACCGTGGAATAATGTCTATGTTGAATTTTCCTAATAGTCATCGTGTGGCAACTGTTTGTTTCCTAATAGTCCTAGAATCTATGTTAGTGACTTAGTGCAACATTCTTAAACTTCATCGAGAACTTGATGGCTGAACCATGAGGTTATTAGAGAACATCCCAATGCAAGTCAGTGTTTTTCACCTCCACATAGACTCAATTTTCCCTATTTGCTATCGTTTTGGTGAAAAGCAATGTGAGGGTGCCCAATGCAGAGGTGACTTTGAATTTCGGTCGGGATGTTTGATTCCGTCTGAATGTAAAAATAAAAAAAACACGCCGGAAGGAATGAAACATCCCGTCCGAAGTTATAAAAAAAACCGAAAAAACACACGAGACAGAATGAAACATTCTGTCCGGAAAAAAAACAACACACACGAGACGGAGACGGAATAAAACATTTCGTCCAAAACTCACAACTCAGTGAAAATCTCAGTAGCAAGTGCTACCATCGTTGTGACTTAGTTACAAGTCACCAACTTTGTCACCCTTGCATTGGGCAAGGGTTTTTTGGTATTCAAAAGTGAAAACTCTCAATTTCCCCTCATAGTGACTTGCATTGGGAATGCTCTTAGCCAGAGCTCTCATAAGTCATAATGTAAAGATTTGGATTTTAAATCAACCAAGGTATTAAAAATAAATAAAAACAAAAAAAAACAAAAACAAAAAACATTTTCTATCGGATATCCATTTGTAGCTCTTGATGCCCTTATATACCTTTAAGGAAGGGTTCTAGGGACATATATTACAAAAACACGTAAACAAACTCATGATTGTTAAGGCATTTTTAAGTTTTAGATTTGGCTAATTTCTGGTACATATGATCTTTCAACTAATTTAAACATTGTCCCAAAAAATTATTTGAATCGGAAATTTTTAATCCCATCGCATGCAGTCAACAAATTAAGAAATGTAGATCGTTTATTTTCACAATTATAGATACTATATTTAGCCTAATCTAACACTTAAATATACCATAACGACTATGAGTTTGCATGTTTATGTGTTTTTATAACATGTCTCTAAAGCCCCTTTAAACATTTCAGGCATGTGCATCACACCAACATTTTTTTTTTTTTTTTTTTTTTTTTTTTTTTTTGATTCTTGTTACAACTTATATGAAAAGTTTAATTGAAATGAAGGGAGACTGTAGAGATCAAAGTTTACAGTAGGAGATTGTCCCGAAAAATTTTCTGCAACAAACGAAAGAAATGCAAGTGTAAAGGGGGAAATAACCAAACTTCGTTTAATTTTTTTTTTTTTTTTTTTTTTGCATGCAAGTAGAATATTTTATTAATAATATACTATAAAGAATCCAACTCTGAAGATGGGAACAATAGACTCTAATAACATAATTTCTAATAAATCTGTAGTAATTCCGGTGAGGACATTCTAATGACTCAATGAAAGGAGGTCTATTGAGACTCCAAAATAAAACTCCTTTACTCAAAGTCGATCCATGTTTTGTTGCCGCGTCCACTCCAAACTTTGTTTAACTTAAAATGCATCATAACAATTTTAGGGATTCGATCAGTTTGTAACTAATGTGTTTTACCAATTCCAGTAAATTGTAACAATGAGGCTATGGACTCATTGTCCGATCTTTCAAATATTATGAGCTAATTTTGGCAGGCAGTAACAATGTAAACGACTCTTTTAGTGTCGCTAAATTGTAAAATCATGAGAAAAAATATAACTGAATTACTGAAGCAGTATTTTGCCAATATAACAATAAGTGCAAGAATGATATGTTCACTTAATTTACCATACAATTATTGGAAAAAAAAACTTAATTTATTATACAAAACAAGGGCAAAGGGTACACAAAACTATAACTGAAGTAGTATTTTCCCAAACGACATCCTCACCTGCCGCCACTACTGATAAGGCCACTAATTGATCAGAACCTTCAGGACAGAACCCAAGCTTAGGCATCATTTTACTAATCTTATCTACCCCCATATCCAAACCAACAGATTGAGCTCCTCTGTAACAAGTACATCTCATTGAAAAGCCTTCTCATCAATCCTAGATAATCAGCCATAGTCTCAAGTGCATTCTGTGCCTTATCTAACCTTGTAGCGCCCTCCATTTCCACTTACATCCGTTTTTTTTTTTTTTTTTGAAATAGACGTGTAAACATCAGGGTGGAATTTGTTGTTCCTGATCATATCCTTTAGTAATTTCTCCATATGTTTAAGCACCTCAGCGTATCACATCACTCAATTAAGATATTATAGGTTACAATGCTACACTTGATACCCATATGTGACATATCTTTGAGTGCGCACTCAATCAGATCAAAATGACGAAATTAAGAACAACAATTCATGAGAACCAAGTATGTGTAGATGTTTTTGCAATCAGTAACATACTTCATATCATCGACTGTACCAAAAGCCTCATCAAAGTGCCCAATCGAGACCGTAAACACGATAAGGGAAGGCATAAAACCTCAATAGAGGGTTTAAGCCCTTCACCAAATTTTCTCATTTATCAAACTCGCAAATCCAGGCTGCTAACGCTTCCCAAGAATTCTGAAAAGTTTTGTGAGTGTTTGACATGCTGGTATGCACCAATCTTGCTTACAAAGTAACTTGAGAACCTGACAGGCAAAACAAACGTAGTACCATTTCAAATATTCATCAAAAATAATGAAAATGAATATAAACTCTGACAAACAAATGTAAATATGAGTTTTATAAATGGGTCCAAGATGGATCAAAAGTATATTTTTGTATGTTATGCAGAATATTTCAGAGCTTATAAGCTAATAGTTATTGTGGTCTAGAGATAGAATTTATTGAAAACTAATTCTATAATGATTCTTGTACTACTGCAGAACGTACACAAGTGCTACAAACTGATTTGATTGGATCCTAATTTGTCTCTGATTGAGAAGAGAAAACAACAACTATAAATTACAACTAAACTTAGAAGAAGTCAGTGAGTTAGAAAAGAAAATTTTCCTGGTCTTGATTTCATCGCACCGGAATTATTGTTCAGGTAGGAGGTAGAAATATTGTTCTCAATAAAATACCCATTTTACTTCACATAGAGGAAGATCCTAGAGTCTAAGTGATGTAATGGCTTCTAGAGACGCAGCTTTTTGGAAAGACACTGTAAATGATGAGATAATTCACTGATATCAAATCAAACTTGGACATTGGTATATTTACCAATTGGATCAAAACCAAGAAGTTGTAAATGGATGCTTAGATACATTCTCTTTTCCAATAATAAGCTCATGACATGTAACTGAAGTTCCATTGACCACAACAAAGGTATTCAGAATTTACCCACAAATAAATGTCTTGAAACCATGTAAAAACAATATCCATATCGAGAAAATTTGTAGACGGGAAAATAAACTAACAGCGGTATAAGACATATAATTTGTAGACAAGGTATTAAAAATAAATAAAAACAAAAACAAACAACATTTTCTATCGGATATCCATTTGTAGCTCTTGATGCCCTTATATACCTTTAAGGAAGGGTTCTAAGGACATATATTACAAAAACACGTAAACAAACTCATGATTGTTAAGGCATTTTTAAGTTTTAGATTTGACTAATTTTTGGTACATATGATCTTTCAACTAATTTAAACATTGTCACAAAAAATTATTTGAATCGAAATTTTAATCCCATCGCATGCACGATCCAACAAATTAAGAATTGTGGATCGTTTATTTTCAATGATTATTGATACTATATTTAGCCTAATCTAACACTTAAATATACCATAACGATTATGAGTTTGCATGTTTACGTGTTTTTATAACATATGTCCCTAAAGCCCCTCGCATATTTTTAAACGTTTCAGGCATGTGCATCACACCAACATTTTTTTTTTTTTTTTTTTTTTGAGATTCTTGTTACAACTTATATGAAAAGTTTAATTGAAATGAAGGGAGATTGTAGAGATCGAAGTTTACAGTAGGAGATTGTCCCGAAAAATTTTCTGCAAGAGACAAAAGAAATGCAAGTGTGAAGGGGGAAATAACCAAACTTCGTTTAACTTTTTTTTTTTTTGTATGCAAGTAGGATATTTTATTAATAATATACTATAAAGAATAAAACTCTGAAGATGGGAACAACAGACTCTAATAACATAATTTATAATAAATCTGTAGTAATTCTAGTGAGGACATTCTAATGACTTAATGAAAGGAGGTCTATTGAGACTCCAAAATAAAACTCCTTTACTCAAAGTCGATCCATGTTTTGTTGCCGCGTCCACTCCAAACTTTGTTTAACTTAAGATGCATCATAACAATTTTAGGGATTCGATCAGTTTGTAGCTAACGTGTTTTACCAATTCCAGTAAATTGTAACAATGAGGCTATGGACTCATTGTCGGATCTTTCAAATATTATGAGCTAATTTTGGCAGGCAGTAACAATGTAAACGACTCTTTTAGTGTTGCTAAATTGTAAAATCATGAGAAAAAACATAACTGAATTACTGAAGCAGTATTTTGCCAATATAACAATAAGCGCAAGAATGATATGTTCACTTAATTTACCATACAATTATTGGGGAAAAAAAACTTCATTTATTATACAAAACAAGGGCAAAGGGTACACAAAACTGTAACTGAAGTAGTATTTTCCCAAACGACATCCTCACCGCCACCACTAATTGATAAGTCCACTAATTGATCGTAACCTTCGTGACGTAACCCAAGCTCGAGGGCATCATTTTACTAATCTTATCTACTCCCATATCCAAACCAACAGATTGAGCTCCTCTGTAACAAGTACATCTCATTGAAAAGCCTTCTCATCAATCCCAGATAATCAACCATAGTCTCAAGTGCATTCTATGCCTTATCTAACCTTGTAGCGCCCTCCATTTCCACTTGCATCAGTTTTTTTTTTTTGAAATAGACGTGTAAACATCAGGGTGGCATTTGTTGTTCCTAATCATATCCTTTAGTAATTTCTCCATCTGTTCAAGCACCTCAGCGTATCACATCACTCAATTAAGATATTATAGGTTACAATGTTACACTCGATACCCATATGTGACATATCTTTTCGGTCGCGCTCAATCGATCAAAATGACAAAGTTAAGAACAACAATTCATGAGAACCAAATATGTGTAGATGTTTTGCAATCGATGAATGACTTCATATCATCGACCGTACCAAAAGCCTCATCAAAGTGCCCACTCGAGACCATAAACATCGATAAGGGGAAGCGCAAAACCTCAATAGAGGGTTTGAGCCCTTCAGCCAAATTTTCTCATTTATCAAACTTGCAAATCCAGGCTGCTAACGCTTCCCAAGAATTAGGAAAAGTTTTGTGAGTGTTTGACATGCTGGTATGCACCAATCTTGCTTACAAAGTAACTTGAGAACCTGACAGGCAAAACAACCGTAGTACCATTTCAAATATTTATCAAAATAATGAAAATGAATATAAACTCTGACAAACAAATGTAGATATGAGTTTTATAAATGGGTCCAAGATGGATCAAAAGTATATTTTTGTATGTTATGCAGAATATTTGAGCTTATAAGCTAATAGTTATTGTGGTCTAGAGATAGAATTTATTGAAAACTAATTCTATAATGATTCTTGTACTACTTGCGAACCTACACAAGTGCTACAAACTGATTTGATTGGATCCTAATTTGTCTCCTCGATTGAGAAGAGAAAACAACAACTATAAATTACAACTAAACTTAGAAGAAGTCGGTGAGTTAGAAAAGAAAATTTTCCCCGGTCGTGATTTCATCGCACTGCATTATTGTTCGTAGGAGGTAGAAATATTGTTCTCAATAAAATACCCATTTTACTTCACATAGAGGAAGATCCTAGAGTCTAAGTGAAGTAATGGCTTCTAGAGACGCAGCCTTTTGGAAAGACACATGTAAATGATGAGATAATTCAATCGATATCAAATCAAACTTGGACATTGGTATATTTACCACCTGGATCAAAACCAAGAAGTTGTAAATGGATGCTTAGATACATTCTCTTTTCCAATAATAAGCTCATGACATGTAACTGAAGTTCCATTGACCACAACAAAGGTATTCAGAATTTACCCACAGTCGAAATGTCTTGAAACCATGTAAAAAACAATATCCATATCAGAGAAAATTTGTAGACGGGAAAATAAACTAACAACGGTATAAGACATATAATTTGTAGACAAGGTATTAAAAATAAATAAAAACAAAAACAAACAACATTTTCTATCGGATATCCATTAGCTCTTGAAGCCCTTATATACCTTAAAGGAAGGGTTCTAGGGACATATATTACAAAAACACGTAAACAAACTCATGATTGTTAAGGCATTTTTATGTTTTAGATTTGACTATTTTTTTGTACATATGATCTTTCAACTAATTTAAACATTGTCACAAAAAATTATTTGAATCGGAAATTTTTAATCCCATCGCTTGCAGTCAACAAATTAAGAATTGTGGATCGTTTATTTTCACGATTATTGATACTATATTTAGCCTAATCTAACACTTAAATATACCATAACGATTATGAGTTTGCATGTTTATGTGTTTTTATAACATATGTCCCTAAAGCCCCTCGCATATTTTTAAACGTTTCAGGCATGTGCATCACACCAACATTTTTTTTTTCGAGATTCTTGTTACAACTTATATGAAAAGTTTAATTGAAATGAAGGGAGATTGTAGAGATCGAAGTTTACAGTAGGAGATTGTCCCGAAAAATTTTCTGCAAGAGACGAAAGAAATGCAAGTGTGAAGGGGGAAATAACCAAACTTCGTTTAACTTTTTTTTTTTTGTATGCAAGTAGGATATTTTATTAATAATATACTATAAAGAATCCAGCTCTGAAGATGGGAACAACAGACTCTAATAACATAATTTATAATAAATCTGTAGTAATTCCAGTGAGGACATTCTAATGACTTAATAAAAGGAGGTCTATTGAGACTCCAAAATAAAACTCCTTTACTCAAAGTCGATCCATGTTTTGTTGCCGCGTCCACTCCAAACTTTGTTTAACTTAAGATGCATCATAACAATTTTAGGGATTCGATCAGTTTGTAGCTAACGTGTTTTACCAATTCCAGTAAATTGTAACAATGAGGCTATGGACTCATTGTCGTATCTTTCAAATATTATGAGCTAATTTTGGCAGGCAGTAACAATGTAAATGGCTCTTTTAGTGTTGCTAAATTGTAAAATCTTGAGAAAAAACATAACTGAATTACTGAAGCAGTATTTTGCCAATATAACAATAAGCGCAATAAGCGCAAGAATGATATGTGATATATGCTTGTTACTACTACTTAGAGTTTTGAACTCTCTAAATTGATGCAAAAGCACTCAAGGTTCCTTACTCACGATCTTCGTTTCGTAGAGTTGGAATAAGGATTTGAACTACCTAAAGTTTAGAACAACTACAAATTGGATGTTACAATAAAGGGAACTAAGGAGTAAGGATTAATTATTAATGCTAGGTTTTCCTTCCTACACAAACATTAAGAAAAACATTAACGTTGAAAACATGCACTTAATACCAAAGTAGAGATTTGAAAGAAAAGGTGGAGAGTTAATCCTCCTCATGTGAACTATCATTAGTTGTTGATTTGAAAAAAGTTATTTGATCCTTCCTAGACTCATAGACAAGCCCCTAATGGAAGAAAAGACTTGATCCCTAGCATGTATGGCTCACTTAAGAGCTCACACATGCTAGCAAGTGGAACTAAACAATGACTTATCTCTAAGCTCATTGCCTTGATTCCTAACTAGACACTACACCAACTATCATTTTGGGATAGAGTGTAGAGCTAGTTGTTCTTCCTAACAACCTATCAAACCAACAAAAATTGATTTACCCTCACATGAGTTGGATTAACTCCCCAAAGGGAAAGTTATCTCATGATCCTTGGGACAAGGATTTATAAACTAAAAAAAAAAAACACAAAAGAGAGAGAGAGAGGAGAAAGCTAAACAATCAAACTCACTTCTATTTATTTTCTAGAAGAAACAAGTGTTTCCTCCATTAAAACTATTACAAGCTTTCTAATAAAAACTAAAAACTAACTTATGATTTTTTTCACTAAGGAACTAAAATAATGTCATGTGAGGAAAATAAGTCAAGGGAGTAAATGGAGTATCCCCCACCCTTGTCTAATTTCTTCTCCGTTTGAGAGAAATCTCATTTCCTCCCACGTGAATTATCAAACCACATTAATTCATTTTTATCCACCACATTAAAACAAAGTGACACCTTGCCTTTTTTTCACTATTAACACCTAATCTAATTTTTTACATGCAAGGTGTCAACTTTGCACCAATAATTTGTTATTTTTGTCTTGACATGCTCCATGATTGATGACTCATCCAATCTTGTGGCCCCGCATAGTGGGTCCATGTGCAGTCCAGTGGCGGTCCGGTATTTTGGGCAGTGTTACAACTTCCCGCCTATGCATAGAGTTCATCGCCCTAATTGTCTGAGCAGCTCTCTTGTCGCATTCGGAGTCCTGGTTCTAGAGGTAGGAGCTTTGGAAGTTTGATGCTTCTGTGTGGATTTGGGAGAATTCGTATATACGCCGTTCCTCATGTTTTATTTCAGGTTTAACCAATATTTCCATGTTTACTGCAAATACCTGCAAAAGTATGAAAACATATTTATTTCATGATTATTAAGCACATAATTAACCAAATTTATATGTCTCAATGGGGTTTCATAATACACTTTTGGGTGCTTATCACACTACCCCCAAACAGCACTTTGCTTGTCCTCAAGCAAAGAAGAGACACTAAAATAGATAAGTGGCCAAAAATGTGTAGTCCTAAACTAATTCTCGTTTCGCAGAGTGCGGTTGCATTGACCATATGCAACAAGGCCTTAAACCACTAGGAATTCCCTAGTGGACGAGTTATAGCCTCGTGAGAGTTTTCCAGAAAAGATACTCACAAACTTCATTTATACTACAACGACTTCGGATGTAAACTTCGTTTCCTAAATTAATCTCAGATATCCATACATCTCCTTAGCAGGGAACGAGGATTGATTTCTTTGAAACTCAAGTTAATATGTATTCAATAATTAAAACATCTACATATGATTATTCATGTAGTGAACTTTTCATTGAAATATACTAGCAGGGTTGTTTCGGATCCCTTGAGAGCGCATCCTAAATGGGTTCTCACGCGGTATGTGTCGAAAATACAATTCCACTCAAAATTTTACCACTCGTGGTTTTGTTAACTCCAATGTGCGGTGGGCGACGTTTCCTTACATCTCAATGACAGTCAGAGGAGCCGATGTCGATCAATCACGTCTACTACTTATTATCACACCACCCTACTCCTAATTGAGCTAGAGTTATTTATTAGGTATTGTGGGGCTTAGGTGATAGTGTACAAGAAAATGGAAATGGATAATCAAAATTTACGAGTATGAGAGAATAGGGTCTTCATATATTTACACTAGAGAAATCCTTGTTTCCTTTCCTTCTTCTAACTGAGTTTTTCCAACCTTGTTCTTAAGCCTCTGGATACTAAGGATTTTTTTTTTTCATTTTTTTTTAATATATATTTATATTTATATATATGGCTTAAGAACATGATTCTATTTTCCTTTCCTGAAGCAAGTAACTGACTTATATTTAGGACAAGTCTTTCTCTTTATTCTTCCACATTTCATCCTATTTCTCATACTCATCACTTAGGTAGGTTCTTTTATTTGGTTTAATAGATGGGTAAGGAATTTTTGTGGTGAAAGTGAAAGGTTTGATGAAAGGTTCAGTGGAGTGACTAGTTGTAATATTTATAACAGGTAAGAATTTTTAGCTATGTCGATCCAAAGAAGGCCTAAATTCTCGCTTAGAGTTCGGATGGTGATCAAGTAAGTAGATGCGTGATTTCCTCTAATCGGAAAAACCACTCCTCTGTGTCATCACACACAAATCACTCATGTCATGGCTTTTGGTTAGAGTCTCACAGGATTTATAGTTTAAGTAACTAACCGTTGGTTCCAGAAACTTACTGTTATGTACAATCGATGATACTCAGTACATGAATATTCATGAAAAGATGTATAAACTATTGCATGCATATTATCTAAAGTTTCTTAAAACAAATCCTAATTCGGATACTAATGTGAGATTTCTAGACAATTTTCATCATTCACTACAACAGAACAGCACTTTTGTGACGGCTGGGAGGCGTCAGAATTATTTTTTGTGACGCCTCCAAGGCGTTGGAATTTAGGCGTCTCTATTGGTGTCAGAATTATTTGTGACGCCAAGGTGCCGTCACAATTGCTAATTTCTATCGACTTTATGCAGCCCGTCACTAAATATGCATTACTAACGCCTATCTACCCGTCACTAAATATGAATTATCGACGCATGTGACGTCACTAAACGTGCATTACTAACGCCTATCGCCCGTCACTAAATATGAATTCTTCGGCGACCAGACCGTCACTAAACGTGCATTACTAACGCCTATACACCGTCACTATTGAACTTTCGAATCTCTCCAAAAACTGGCGCTATAACTTGGCGCCAAAACAAATTAACACCTCGCATCACGTCGAATTATAAATTTGCATTTTTTTTTAGGCTTTACCGACGTCGGGCGTCAAATTATTATATATTTGAAAAAAAATAATATTTGTTTTTGGTTTCCATCCTAATATTTACCTTATCCCACCTTCCCCTCCAATTTAATTGTACAAGAGAGGAATCTCATCATCTAAAACACAGACCAATATGTACGCAGCAGCATTTCTTCATTTACATTAAGCCACAATTAGCTGGAGCGACCATTACAAATTTCCCATAACAACTTTACATTAAGCCACATTGGGCATGGGCATGTATGATCTCTGAGTCCTTAAACCCACATGTCCACTCTCCATCCCCTTTTTGTTCCATGAAGATCCATACGCGCACTTCGCCCTCTCGGGAGGATCAATGGGAAAGCCGGATCCAAAGATCCTCTTGTGGATTGTATTTCACCGTTGCTTTTGGGTTTGATCTGTGGCTCACGCTTCTGAAAATGCCATAGAAGTCAAGAGAGAGGTAAAGGAAAGGTAAAATAAGGCTAAGACTTCAATCAAATTGATAAACAAAATATAAAAAAGGGCCAACTCTAATAACAAGTATGAAGACATGGACATACTTGTAATGAGATTTGTAACTCGGATTCACATTTGGATCTGGCTGCAGGCGTTGGAGTTTCTCGAATCCCTCCTCCCATATTCGGATTCACGGCCTTTAACAGTTGCTCTTTGCCTGCATAAATATATCGTCAATTCAAGATGGTGGTAGAAAAATAATTGCATGATAGAAAGAAAATAGTAACACTTTGTGCCTTTTGTGGAAGAGGTTGCGAGTCCTCCAGTTAGTGTTCGGATCTTCCTTTTCATTTTCATATTCAAAACAGGCGTAAGAGCTTCTAGCTACCATCTAAAACCATCTATAGAGGACTCTACCTTTTCATATTCCTTTTCATTTTCATTTCCAGAACAAAAGAATGACATAAGCTGAAATAAATTAATTATTACATACCTTCTAGCTTCCTCATCCCGGAGTTTAGTATCAAACTCCTTGCTCGGTGGATAGTATCAACTTCAATAGCAGTCTTTTTATGGCTTTCCTCTTCCAGCCAAGCCCAAAATTGTGAGAGAGCAGCTGCATCCCTACAAATGAAATATAATACCTTATACTCATGTTGTTAAGATTCTCCATATTTTTTGTACACGTTCAAATCATGGTTCAAAACATCCTAAATATTAGTCAGATACATCTCTCTTTTGTCAATACGATACCTACAGATATATAAGAGAGACATGCTACACCTTTTCTGGGATAAGAATCTCTTTTAATAGGAGTGAGTTGTGTGCATGAACCATGGTTCAAACTAGGATCATATATATCACATTCACGTAAAAGGTATTATGTACCTCAAGTGTGAACTCTGCATCCCTTCCAGTCCAGCTTTGTTTTTCACTGCCTTGGCCCTAGAGATGGGGGAAATTCAGTACACTGCAGAGGGATGTGCAATCCAGCCATTTGGCCTTTCAAGTGCTCCACTTGTGTTCTTACTTAAAAGTTTTGCAAGATATTTATCACAAGCAGATCGGTAGGTGCTGACAAGTCCTCCACCAGCGCAGCAGCAGCAGCAAGCACCAGCAAGTCCATGGCAGCAGCAGCAGCAAGCATCAGCAAGTCCATGGCAGCAGCAGCAAGCACCAGCAGGTCCATGGCACCAGCAGGCACACCTAGATGCAGGGCGAGAACGCAAAACTGAAGAGCCATTACGGTCAGAAACTGAAGTAAAATCAGTGGAGCATCCACGAACACTATCACGGCTAGATCTTGACCTATTTCTCCGAGCATACGCCTGATTTTTCACCACAAACCACAACATCCCCGTGTCTTCTGGCTCCTGTACATTACGATAGCCATCCATCTGGGATACTTGTTCAGATTGAGCAATGTTACTTCTACTACAAGGTTTGGAGTTTCTCTCCCCCTCGACAGTATCATTTTCACCATCAAAAAGCAAGAGGTTATCAGTAGTATTTATGTCACGAACCAAGGCTGCTCTAGGTCTACCACTACTCTCAATAGAATCTCCACGAGGTGAGGCAGTCAAAGGAAAGTTGTCCTTTGCTTCACTGTACAAGCAAAAAATACAAATAAAAATACATATTCATAATTTACTATTTAACTGCTCAAACTATATAGCTATAAACAACATTATCATACCTAGTAACAAACTGATCAGCCACTGACGTAGATTGAACACTAATTGAAGTTGCAGGCCCCAGTTTGAAATCCAAGTCCATACTGATTCAAAATTAGTGACCGAATGAAACAAGGCAGGGTCCAGTAAAATGGAGGACCAAAACTATTGAAAGGAGACAGCATCTTGCTTTGATAGCTCATAGCTCAGTATAACTCCAAAGATAGTGAGAGGCGCGGATATGCAAGAAACAGATGTCGATGGATTTTGTTTCAATAGTAGCACAAGGATGACACCCCAAGCAGTAAACAGGTAACTTCCTTAATTCACATCTAAGTAATTTGAAAATAACAATTTACTCCATGCGTAGCTCTTACCAGCTTGTGTGTTAGCCAAACTTGTCTCAACCAGAAAAAAGACGCAATATAGAGAAACAAACATCCAATGGTGTGCGTTATGTGGAATGAGCACTAGCAATATAAAAAGTGTCATCAAGAAATTGAGGAGAAAAGCATGTAGGCCCTTTACTTGGAATCCTTTTTTAAGCTAAAATATTGTAGCTTTAGAAAAATAAACAGCATGAAAATGGGTTCAGAACCCTTTCTCATGTTTTATTTGGCTTGACATCCAGCTTTAGAAATCAAAAATTCTAGTGCAATTCGCACTTAGTATTCAGTCTTGCCAATAAAATCAGCATTCCCCCTCACCAGATTATGAACTTAAAACACAAATAATTAACTTTAGGAACTATGAGCCATATGAGCGACAAAATATCACAAGAAATAGTCAACTTACTTGATCTTAATCATATGTACATTACTAAATTGATAACTGATAGCCCAGGAATACAAAATCTATGGCTGGGAAAAATGAAGACCGTAGTACCTTCTTTGAGTGCAACTTAAGATAAAAATCCGAGACTTCAATCTATCCACTTGGCTATCCATGTATGAAAAATCAATTGAAACAACATATAAATATATGTACTGGAAGGATAGACTATAGAGTATTGTAAACTTCAAGAACAATTCGAAAACAAATTAAGAGATAGAATAGCAATTTCAAGAAATGATAATTAAGGTCTAATAAAACAACAAAAAGTTAGGAGAGAATACCTATATGCTAGTGGGATGTATGGAACCCAATCCATTTTCATTTTCTTCATGGGAAGTATTTCCTCGGCCTCCTTTTGAACCGAATTAATACCGATCTTATCGGAAGGCGGGAAAGGAGACACAATCTGTCAAATAGAGGTAAATGAAACATTGCATGAGATACAAAACGTATATTAGCTGGAACGCTTTTTTATGTGATCCTACACTACTACATATTTATTGAATGAGTGGAACAAGTAAAACCAGTGTATGTTAAAAGATAAAAGTTATCAGCTACGGTTATTGTCTATATGATATCCCCAAAAGTAGCACACAAGCTTCTTGTGCTCACAAGAGTTATTGTGCAATAGGAAGTTCTGCGATTAATGCTGTTAAATGTCTACAGTTCCAAGTTAGAAATGGTACTGAAGTGATCATGCAGATAAGTCATTTTGCAAGCTTCTACTTCAGCTTGCTTAAGCTATAGAGATCTAACGTCAAAACAAACAAGAAAACGCATTATTGGAATTTTGAAGACAAACTATATTCCAAATCTATATAAGTAAACAGGCCAATACTTATCAGTAAATGCCACCTCCCTCTTTTTTCATTTTAGGTCTTATAAATGCATTTATGAGTATGCTAATACTTACAAGCTACATAATGACGATTAAATCATCTCCAGACTTATAAGTTTATTCATAAGCAGATATCAAGTTGCCTTATTTATTTCCATATTCATTATCAAAAATCATTTGAGTTGTTCTTTAATGCCAAAATAGAAACACATAATACTATTTTAAGCGCATCTTTACTATTATAAGTTTACCCGTTTGTATTAGAAATTATAAGCGTTTCACTAATAATTCCGCAATGATCAAGTAATACCAGTCCCATCACAATTTCCGAAAGTCTATTATAAGCAACAAAAGAGAAAACCGCAAACATCAATTGTCCTATGAAACACTCACATAATTCCAAAACGAGGAGTTAACTCAATGATGTCCATAAAAAGAATGTTTGCAAAGGGAACTTACTGCCACCACCACAGGGATGCATATTACTTTATTTTCACCGTTCACAGGTACCCATTAAGCTGAAAAACAGAAACAGGAGACCATTAGTATGATATAATAATGAAGGTATTTACGATAGATAGATATCGATGTGCATATTAAAAATGCATATAGATAAGTTGGGACAAAACCTAAGTAGATCCGGAAAGACATGAAAACTTACACTCAGTACAACTGAAAAGATAAACTTTGTTGCCATGAAGCACTCCATTCTCTTCAAAGGCATCCTGAACGAAATATGTTTTTATAAGCGTTAAGAAAATTGTTGTTGTGCAGTTATTAAGGCAAAATAAATAATAGAAACTAATCCAAAATATATATATATATATATATATATATATATATATATATATATATATATATATATAAAAATGAAAACAACTCTCCATAAATCTTCCCCGCAAAATGAAAACCGAGGATTCGATTAGATGAATTTCAATATAAAAACGTGGGTATTTGTGAATCTGAAACGTCTCACATTTCCAAGAGAAACACTAAAAACCCTAATTACAGTCAATAAAATTGAATATTAAAGAAAATTATTATACCATGTTACGTTTCTCTTGGAAGAATTCGTCGGGAGTAGTAGGAGCCTTAACACGCTTTACGCCTACTTGAACCAAATTTTGTTCTTCCGGTGGATCTTGTTCAGCCACCTTAACCTTCTTCTTATTATTATTCTCTACCAATACTACTACTTCTGCTGCTGCTGCTTTCCTTTTTGCCCCCCTTGCTTTCCTCATTATTATTCTTTTGTTTTCAAATCGACTCAAGATACAAACTCTATTTATTTATAGAAGGCGGCTTCTTCTCCGTGAAAACAACGCAACCTTCAAATAATAATAATAATAATAATAATTTGAAATTTGGAAAAACTAAAATTCAATCGAAATGGCAAGAGCGATAGAAATGGGGTTTGAAGATATGAGAAGGAGAGGAGAGGATGTGGTTAGATGATTTGTTTTGATCAAAGAGAGTAGAGAGAGAGTGGGGTTATCGTTTCTGAATCTGATGGCGAATTGGGTGGAGGGTTTCGCTTCTTCAGAGAGAGTTGAGATCGAAAGAAACCCGATGTCTTTTCGAGTTTGACGCTTGTGCCGAACACGTCTTGGCGATTTCAATTTTTATTAACTAACATTTCACCTATATGCCGTCACTAATTTTTTCTAGAATTTTCTTAAAAAAATAAAATAACCTTTTGATTTATTGTGACGCTAAAAACCAAATACTGGCGCCTAATTGCCGTCACAAATTTTCTGACGCCATTTTGGCGTCACAAAACCTCAAAAGCCTCTGTCACAAAAATACAGTTATGGTGTAGTGATTGAAAAGGAAACAAGACTTTGTCACTAAGTACAATTATTAATACGAAAATAAAAACTATATATAGGCTACAAGATACCTAATTTTTGCTACAGGTTTAAAGCACCCCCTAACTTAATGATGCTTAGTCCTCGAAAGATCAATAATTAAAGAGAGAAAGTACCTGAGAACCGTGAGCAAAATTAGGGCTAGATTGCTGGAACAGAGAGGTTGGAGATCATAATATATTATTCAGAAAGAACAAGAAAATGTTCAATAGCACACTAAACATAGCACCGCGATACATAGCACCCTAAATAGTAAACCATAGCCGCATTTAAACATGAAAAACAATAGCACACCAAACGAAGGTTTAGCTAGATATATGTACAATGGCAAACTCAAGTTTACCATCCAAAGACGGAAGGTCGGCGCGTCCTCTTTAAGGAAATGCATTTCCTTAGCATCGCTACCAATAGATAATAGTCCAAAATTTCTACCCATTCCTTGTCTCCGATTCCCTCAAATTGGTCTTCATCTTTTCGTCCTTTGGGTAACATCGAACATGCCTCAGGTATCGAACGGGACGCTTCCATTGACGAAACCTCAATGAGCGAATGATTATGTTTGCTGGGCACATGGAATCTACCTTGACCCAGTCATGAAAAGTGGCTGCAAACTGTGGGAAATGTGTCTTCATGATCCGCAAGCGGATCGGTAAAAGTATATCGATCCCGAAAAGTCGCGAGCTCGTTTCAGCCGGAGATAACACAACCTAAAATGTTAAATAATGCATGACCCGAGCTAGTGCAATGAATACAACGCATAAGCGTTCTCATTGGCGAGAAAAATGCCAATCTCCCATAATGTTTAGGAGTACAAATAACATTGCAGTCCCCATGTTCATGGTCATGCTTGCTAATGGAATGGTGATGTTGCGCCATGGCACATGGCCATCTCCTTCTCGTTTGATCTCAAGACTATCACCATAAGAGTCGCGAAACGCTTGCCACTGAAAGGAACGGTAAGAATTATGATAGATGTACTACCAAGATGCAGCGGGTTCGTGGTATGGAAGGTCCAAAGATAGGGCAAGTTGTTCAGAAAAGATATGAGGTGTGTCACCAACTCGGATTGTGAACCCGTCTAAGTAGAAACCATGCGCATGGTTGAATGCTGGTGTGTCTTCCATATTAGCATAAAAGTATGCAGCCAAACTCGGAGAATAAGTTTGGTCAGGTTAAAGAATTAGGGAAGACCACCCAATGTTTGTGATGTAATTATGGAAGAGATGGCCATAGGCATTGGAATCCATCATAGACTGAAAGGATTGCTTAGGAATGAGTTTGGGAGGTACCATGGATGATGAAGATGCAATGTTTGATAAAGATGCCATGGTGGGTGAAGTAAAGAAATGGGTAACGATACCGGCAACTGGATGGAAAAATGAGTATGTAAGAAAATAGACCCTCCTGTAGCACATGTTAAAATTATATTAGTCAGAACGGAAATGATGACAATCCTACTAAGCATTGTATACAAAAGAAGACAAAAAGATAAGACAAAATACATAGTACGACGGAAAAACGTAATAACATATATGATTATATACTTATTGACTTAGTAATATCATGGATTCTTATATTGATCTTGGAGATGCATATTTTGCACCAGACTGTTTAGGTCTTCTATTTGTTGGTCGAGCTGCATCTGAATGTCCCCTTGGCTGGCAGAGAGTACAGTTTGATTTTCCATTAGGAGAGCGTGATTTTGCAAGGATTGAGAATGATTTTCCAAGATCTCCTCCCTCGCTCAACATCATGCTTGCTTGACGATCTTGGAAATCCTGAAAAGTTGTGATGATGATATTCTCGACGAAGCGTGTAGTTCCCTCAAACCCTGATGAAGAAGTTTAATGCCTTCCATGGGATTAATAATGTTCAGCATGGCATTTTCATCAAATAAATGGTCAGAATTTGAGCTTGGGTTGTTCTGCTCATCTATCAGAGTATCAGGGGTCCAAAAACCAACGGAGTAGTCTGTTTGGAGTACCTTTATATATGCTCTTTGAAGGGGTGTCTCTGGAGAAATTATTGGATAACCCCAACGCATCATAATCTGCGTTACTAAAGTGGGTAGGGGTGCTGACCTTTTTGTTTTCTTGGTGATTACTGATATATGCTTGTTTAACACTACTTAGAGTTTTGAACTCTCTAAATTGGTGCAAAAGCAATCAAGGTTCCTTACTCACGATCTTCGTTTTGTAGAGTTGGAATAAAGATTCGAACTAAACTAAAGCTTAGAACAACTACAAATTGGAATTTACAATAAAGGGAAACTAAGGAGTAAGGTCATAATATAAATGCTAGATTTTTCATTCCTACATAAACATTAAGAAAACATTTACGTTGAAAACATGTACTTAATACCGAAATAGAGATTTGAAAGAGAAGGTGGAGAGTTAATCCTCCTCATGTGAACTATCATTAGTTGTTGATTTGAAAAAGGTTTTGATTCTTCCTAGACTCATAGACAAGTCCCTAACGGAAAAATAGATTTGATCCCTAGCATGCATGGCTCACTAAAGAGCTCATACATGCTAGCAAGTAAAACCAAACAATGACTTATCTCTAAGCTCATTGCTTGATTCCTAATTAAACTCTACACCAACTATCATTTTGGGATAGGATGTAAAGTTAGTTGTTCTTCCTAAATCTACCAAACCAACAACAATTGATTTACCCTCACATGAGTTGGATTAACTCCCCAAAAGGGAAGTTAGCTCATGATCCTTGGGACAAGGATTTATAAACTAAGAAAAACATAAAAGAGAGAGAGAGAGAGAGAGAGAAAGATGAACAATCAAACTCACTTCTATTTATTTTCTAGAAGAAACAAGTGTTCCTCCATTAAAACTATTACAAGCTTTCTAATAAAACTAAAAACTAACTTCTCATTTTCACTAAGGAACTAAAATAATGTCATGTGAGGAAAATAAGTCAAGGGAGTAAATGGAGTGTCCCCCACCCTTGTCTAATTTCTTCTCCATTTGAGAGAAATCTCATTTCCTCCCACGTGAATTATCAAACCACATTAATGAATTTTTATCCACCACATTAAAATAAAGTGACACCTTGCCTTTTTTTCACTATTAACACCTAATCTAATTTATTACATGCAAGGTGTCAACTTTGCACCAATAATTTGTTATCTTTGTCTTGACATGCTCCATGATTGATGACTCATCCAATCTTGTGGCCCCGCATAGTGGGTCCATGTGCAGTCCAGTGGCGGTCCGGTATTTTGGGCAGTGTTACAATTTCCCACCTATGCGTAGAGTTCATCGCCCTGATTGTCTGAGCATCTCTCGTGTCGCATTCGAGTCCCGGGTTCGAGAGGTAGGAGCTTTGGAAGTTTGATGCTTCGTGGATTTGATTTGGGAGAATTCGTATATACGCCGTTCCTCGTGCTTTATTACAGGTTTAACCAATATTTCCATGTTTACTGCAAATACCTGCAAAAGTATGAAAACATATTTATTTCATGATTATTAAACACATAATTAACCAAATTTATATGTCTTAATGGGGTTTCATAATACACTTTTGGGTGCTTATCAATTACGTTCCAGAGGTGTTGGATCAGACAAAAGTCATCTCTTTGAGTTTGCAAAATCCAAAGTAGGTGAAGTTGAGGCTTTGTGACTTCTGATTGGTGTGATGTACCTACCACATTATGTCCCAACCAGTGGAGCACAACACGTTGATTCTGTTTCAAAGAGCGTTGAAGAACCATGTGATGTTTATTTTCGACGTCGCCATGAGATACGGTAGCTCGCAGTAAAGTTTTTGCGGAATCGAATGATGACTCTTGAACAAGGGACTCCTGGGTTTTTATTGGGATTTGAAGTATGTCGAGATCATTTCCTTATTCAATTCCAATCGTTGTCCATAGGCATTGAAGTAGAATTTTCCATCTTCATATCCGCTAAATTAGTAGAACATCAAAACCAATTCTCGAATAACCAAACTTTGAATGATATAGAAGGGGCGCCCATCCGCGACGATGATTTCGTGTCAAAATAAGGAGAAAACCGCCCTCTTCGAAAGTTTTCGTAGTCTTTCTCTGCCGTTATTTTTCTTGGATGAGCCATTCTTGGGAAGGATAGTGAAAATTGTATGAATAAGAATGGCTTAAAAAGAAGAGATTTATAGCCAATCTATGAGGCTATACCAATCTGAGTCCAAGTGTAGTTAATGACCCATGTGATTATGAACAAAGATCATAGGGGATCCACAAGAAGTCTTTGTCATGTCGATATCCAAATACAATTAATGAGATGGTTTAATGTTTAGAAAATACGGAGAAAAAGTTTCACGGGGTAGTTAAACTTACACGTAATTTCGAAATGATGATCATAACTTCAAGTAATAGAATATGGATAGAACAATCGAAATGCTGCATGTGTGACAAGTGTTATGTGTACCTTGTAAGCGTCTTGTGATTTTCTCTGAACACCATGTGTATCCATTAATTATTTTGGTGAGTTTTGGATGGCCTTTCTTTGTTATGGTTTGTTTATTTATTTACTTATTATTATTATTTTTTATTTTTTTATTTTATTTTTATTTTATTTTTTATTTTTTTTTTTTATTATTATTATTATTATTATTATTATTATTATTATTATAATATATATATATATATATATATATATATATATATATATATATATATATATTTAGAGAGGAAAAAAAGATAACTAATATACACAAATATTTAATACGGAACTTCTCCATTTAATAATGTAACCGCATAAATGTGTGAGAATTATTTAACACACCATACTAATATACAAAATGAAAATCAGAAAAAGACGGGTTACATAGATCTAGATGTTCGGATCATGTTATGCATGAGTGACAAGAGAATAATGATAAACAACATTATTATCGATTAATGTGATAGCCCATTCGCGTTGCTCCTTTTCCCATCGCTCTATTTGATTCATTATGTTCAAGGAATTGAAAATTTGTGAAGAAGAATTTGTGAAGAGTGAGAGAAGGGAATGAGTGAAAGTGGAAAGGAGAGTTGTATTTATAACTTGATTTCTGACCGTTGGGCATCTGACCGTTTGGATCAGTCCGTTGGGTTCTGACCGTTGGGCTTTGAGAGTAGGCCCAATGAATCAAGGAGCAAACTCATATTTTTGAAAGTACTATATTCGCATAACATAAATAATTTCTCATTCAAACCGTCTGGAGATACAAAATTATGAGAAATCAACCGATATATAATAATTTAGCACTAAAAAATAAAAATGCAATGCATAAGGGAAATAAATGACATAGTCATTTCTAAACCAAAGGAAATAAACAGCTACTGTGAATCCTCCGGGTTAGCAGAAGATGAACCCGGGTTTCTACGTCTTCGGCCACGACGAACTTCAGGCTGAGCTGACTGGTCTGGAATGTGGCTTATAGACTGTAGCAACTGATCTTGGAATTGCTGCTGATTTGCCATCATCATTCTCTGGAATTGGCCTTGGCGATTTCTCATTTCTTGCTGGAAGTCATTCTTGGAAGTAATCATCTCTTCCTGGCGAAGAAACATCCTGCGCATACTAGAATTCATGTGCCTCAAGGCATCCATAGGAGTATTGATTCGGCGCATGGTATCTTCATTAAAACAGTATGGTGGTGAAGGAGGAGGAGGTACGTTATCATGCTCAATGTCATCTCTAGCTACTGGGTCCCAATGGTCTAAAACACAAGTCTCAAAAATTCCAAAATTCTCGAAAAGACCTTGTTTCAATGAAAGGAGTAGCGGCTCGAACCCTAAGTTAAGCATAAGCCGAAAGTAACAAGTACAACAAGAGGAGCTGACCTGTTTGACGCGGTCGTAAGAATATGGCCCAGGAAATGGACCATACAGAAAGTGTTCTTCCTCTCCTGTAGGATCCACAGCAGGTGCAAGAAAGTCTTGTTCACATCGACGCCTTTGAAGTTCCAATGACGTTGTATGCACCGACCATTGAGTGACAGCTAATTGGTTACGTCTGAGCGAATGCTGGTACACACAGTTCGAGCCAGTGTTGTACTCTCCCTCGAGAAGCGTGTCAAACATCAAATCCCTCGTGGTCGGATATTCTGACAATAACAGGTCGGACTATCGTAATTTATCTAATCTGCTAGCGGTATTCAAATCAACTCTAGCGTGAGTTCACGCTCCAACCCATCCGCCGTAATCCAAAATTCGCCACCCGAAAACCTCCATTGTTGTAAAATTTCAACACCAATTCTTCGAATATTGAGCTGGAATTGATACAATAGATATTCCCACTCTCTACTAGCAATTTTCTCATCATCGAAAATGGGTGAAACATCCCTAATTGTAGAGATTTGTGAAATTTCTCTCAACCGTGATTCTCCTTCGTGCTGCCATAGCGCGTGTAGATTAACTTTGAGGGTGCAAATAGCAAGAGGAGGTGGAGGAGGTGGTCTTTGGAGGAAGGGGGTTGAGTTTGGTGGAGTTTGGCTCGCATGCGGTCGGTCGAATTCATCCGGGTGGCAGTCGCCAGTGGATTGTGGGGGGACCAAGATCCGATTTTTGTGGAAGAAGAAATGAGGGGGGTGGACGCGTGGGTGCCTCGCGCATGGGCTTTGTACCCGGATCTTTGATTTTTGGGTCGGGTCAAAATTTTGGCCCAAGTACAAATGAATTACAGAAATTCCCCTTATGTCCCGAAATGTTCCGAAATTTCAAACGTGGAAATTCGATTCGTTTCAACTCCAAATTGAACGGATGAGATATCGAAACGATCAGCATTGAAAATGCCATCCACTAGAATATGAAAAAATCACATTCAAACATTTTTTTTTTAAGCTAACTTTGGTTTTTATTTATTTACACTTTTATATACAAATGTACAATTCGAGAAGAACGTGTCAACAACACCGAAAGTCCAAATAAAACAACACATCACAACAGCTTAACTCAGGCAACTTTCATGTCGGCTCTGGGCGAACCCAATCCAGCCAGACTGTGGCTTAACCTTTATGTTTGGGGGCCTAGGGTTCAGGACGGTACCATCCCTGACCAATGTGCAATGGTCTAATAATAATATTACCCTTAGTACATATGGTATAGCCTCAAACCGCCCCGAAACAGTCACATAGAAAACTGATCAGGGTTGGCCTGGTGCAATCCATTGCCCGTACGAACTAGGAAATGTCCGATGGTACATATCACGACTCTCTTTGGGCACCATGCTGGGTGCTAAAAAAAAAAAAAAAAAACGAGTATATACATGTTGAGTCTTTTAACGTCAGATCCTCAAGACGAATGTGAGTCTTTTAACGTCAGATCCTCAAGACGAATCCCAACCTGTTGGAGCAACGGGACGACGACGAAGTTTATCCTGTTGAGCTGGTGTCAGACAATAATATACCTTATACCGGCTCATCTCGGATAAAAGATCAAGACCTGGACAGAAAGGAGTTTGACAGTTCATACACCACCCCATCCTTTTTAAACAAATTAAACTTTTCGAGCAAAAGTACTACGACCATTACCAATTCGAGATGGGTGAGATTTGGACCAAATGATAAGTTAGAGTTCGCAAGGAAGAGAATAGAAAAGGGAGGAGAAAGAAGGAGTTGAAATTTTTCGTACCCATTGTTTTCCTGGAGGCACGTTTGCTCGATTATCAGAAGACATTTATACTCAGTTCTGAAGTAGAGTTTTTGTGGACTAAGGTTCCGGCGCTTGCAACCACACACTCTAGGGATTTTTAGAAAAGAAAATAGAAGAGGGCCCGGCTACCCTAATGGCATTCTTTTCCTGTTTAAATACATGGAAAGAAGTACACCAACGAATCTTTTAGTCTATGTAGACTGGATCATTGAGAAGAGTCTCTTCGACATCTGGAGAGCGCAACTCATGATAATGTTTAAGGCGCTGGCCATTTACTTGAAATTCGCTACCATCATTTACGTTTTTCACAGAGATAGCCCCATAAGGGGTGACAGCAGAGACAGTGAAAGGACCAGACCATCAAGTTTTTAATTTTCCTGGAAAAATGTGTAATCTTGAGTTGTACATCAAAACTTTTTGACCGACTTTGAACTCTTTTCGCAATATGTGCTTGTCATGCACTCTTTTCATGTTGGCTTTATAGGATTTCGAGAGATCATAGGCATCACTCCGAATTTCCTCAAGCTCATTTAACTGTAATTTTCTCTTTTCACCTGCCACATTAGTGTTATAATTGAGGCTTTTGATGGCCCATAGAGCACGGTGCTCAAGTTCAACCGGCAGATGACAAGGTTTTCCAAAAACGAGGCGATACGGAGACATCCCTATAGGTGTCTTAAAAGCTGTTATGTATGCCCACAAGGCATCAGATAATCGTAGAGACCAGTCTTTCCTAGATGGATTGACAGTTTTTTTCAAAATGGATTTTATTTCTCGATTACAGACTTCTACTTGACCACTGGTTTGAGGATGATACGGAGTTGCCACTTTGTGCGTGCCTCCATATTTCTTTACTAATTATTCAAAAATTTTATTGCAGAAATGTTTTCCCCCGTCACTAATTATAGCTTTTGGAACACCAAATCGAGAGAAAATATTTTTTTTTACAAACAAAACGACCGTTTTATGATCGTTAGCACGACATGCCAATGCCTCAATCCATTTTGACACATAGTCAACTGCTACAAGTATGTATAGGAAGCCATGAGAATTTGGAAATGGACCCATGAAGTCGATGCCCCATACATCAAAGATTTCCACAATTAGAATGGGATTTAAGGGCATCATATTGCGTTGAGTAATGCGACCTAACTGCTGGCAGCGATTGCATGCTTTGCAATGCTCATGTGCATCTCTAAACAGTGTTGGCCAATAAAAACCACATTGTAGAACCTTGGCCGCAGTTTTCTTATCACTAAAATGACCACCACAAGATTGTTCATGGCAGAAGGATAACACATCGTTGTGTTCCCAGTCGGGAATGCAACGGCGGATTAGTTGGTCTGAACAATACTTGAAGAGGTAGGGATCATCCCGAAATAAAATTTCACAAAGGATAAGAACTTTTTCCGGTCATTCTGAGACCAAGATAAAGGGACTTCCTCGTAACTAAGTAATTTACTATGTCTGCGTACCAAGGGGACGAAAAAAATAGAATACAAGTGTTCATCCGAAAGGAATCACGATAGGTTCGATATCGGTATCAACATCAATCGACAAGTCTTGATAAATGGTCTGCGCAACCACATTTTCGCTACCTTTTTATCTCTAATTTCGATAGTAAACTCTTGCAAAAGGAGAATCCATCGGATCAACCTTTGTTTTGCATCTTTTTCGCTAATAGATAACGGCGTCGCGATGGTCGGTGTAGACAATAGTTGGAGAACCCACTAGGTAAGGACGAAACTTATCTAACGATATACAACGGCGAAACTCTTTCTCGGTGGTGGTATAGTTACGTTGAGCTTCATTAAGGGTTTTACTCGCGATAGTAAATGACAACCGGCTTATCTTCTCGGCGTTGCCACTGTACATACCTCCAATAGCATAGTCGCCGCTACACACATTAATTCAAAAGGTTTAGACCAATCGGTGGTTGAATTATGGGAGCGGTAGTTAATCGCGGTTTTAATACCTCAAAGGCTTGTTTGCAACCTGAAACTGAAATCAAAAGCGGCATCTTTAAGCGGGGAGATTGGTTAAAGGTCTAGCAACCTTTGAGAAATCTTGAATAAATCTCCTATAGAAACCTGCGGTCCTAAGAATCTTGAATGTCTCGAACTGTTTTGGTATAGGAAGTGAATCAATTTTTTCTATCTTAGCTTTGTCGACTTCGATTCCGGCCCTTTGAAACGATATGTCCTAAAACTATTCCTTTAGTAACCATGAAATGACATTTTTCCCAATTAAGAACAAGGTTTTTCTCTTCACAACGTGTAAAGACCTTTTCAAGATTTGATAGACAGACTATCGAAGAATCTCCATAAATTGAGAAGTCGCCCCATGAATACTTCTATAAACCGCTCAACCATATCAATCTGAAAATATGAAGCATGCAGGTGTTGAAAAGTACCAGTGCATTGCAAAGGCCGAAAGGCATTCGCCTATATACAAATGTACCAAATGGACATTGAGCGTTGTCTTTTCTTGATCGGCCGGGTCTATGACTATTTGAAAATAACCTCAATAACCATCAAGAAAGCAAAGAATAGGCATGACCGGGCCTAACGCGTTCGAAAGCATCCGATCGATGAATGAAAGTGGAAAGTGATCCTTACAAGTGACGGCATTAAGTTTGCGATAGTCAATGCATATTCGCCATTTTACTGGGATACGAGCGGAAATGCATTCATCTTTATCAGTTCGCACAACTGTAATGCTAGATTTCTTTGGAACCATGTGTACAGGACTCACCCAAACACTATCAGAGATAGGGTAAATAATACCCGCATCTAGTAATTTTAACACTTCCTCTCGGACCACATCTTTCATTGTAGGGTTTAGGCGACGCTGTGGTTCACGCGACGTCTTAGCATTTTCTTCCAGGTATATGCGATGGGTGCACACATTAGGTTCAATGCCTTTAATGTCATCAAGGGACCATCCAATAGCAGAACGATGTTGTTGAATGACATTAATTAAACGAGCTTCCCCGATCGGTCAATTGTGAAGAAATAATAATCGGGTGGCGACCATCGAAGATCAAAGTCAGTATGTATTTTAATTCGAAGGAAGAGGTTTTAAATCGGGGGTGGAAGTGGGTATTAAAGATTCTTGAGGAAGGTCATCATCCATGCAGTAAACAGATTGACGATCATTCAAGTTACTTGACATCACTATTGTAGGGTCAAATAATGGTACTGACTCTAATAACTCATTTACTTCTTGTGTATAATCATCGTCCTCAAACTCAGATTCGCTAAAGAAAAGAAATTGGTATACTTCATCTTCAGGAAAAGAGTTTGTGAAATACTCTTGCGGAATGATGTCAACCCTGTTAACCTCACCATCAATGTCAGGCTCTGGAAGTTGTTTCATCAACTTGAACACATTTACCTCGACCGAAAGATTTCCGAAGGACATGGTCATGGAACCATCTCTACAGTTAATAAGAGCATTAGCAGTGGCGAGGAACGGACGTCCTAAAATGATAGGAATGGAATCACATGCCACTTCTGTATCCAAAATAACAAAGTCTACAGGATAGAAGAAATCTTGGACCTTTACCAGGATGTTTTCCACGATTCCTTTTGGATACTTTATGGAATGATCTGCTAACTGTAGAGTCATGGTGGTAGGTTTGAGCTCATGAAGACCTAGTTGTTTAAATAAATAATATGGAAGTAAGTTCACACTAGCTCCTAGGTCTAGTAGTGTAGTAGCCGTGTATTTGTCACCTAAGGTGCATGGAACCGTTGGTCTACCAGGGTCCTTGTATTTTACTATACCATTGTGTTCGGTGATGGAGGGAAACTGTTCAGTGAGGAACGCTTGTTGAGGAACATTAGTTCTCCTTTTGTGGTGCACATATCTTCAGAAATTTTGCATGTTTTGGTAATAATTTTAAGGCATCGAAAAGGTAAGTTGATTGTTAAATTTTGAAAAGTCTCTCGAATTTCAAAGAAAATTGTCATCGGGTTTATTCTTTGCCAAGCCGCGTCGCAGAAAAGCGGTGCCTTAGGGCGGAATTTGGCAAAGGGGTCTACTTGCTTGTTTCCTACATTCGGAGGTGTTGACTTTGTTGTATCAGAGAACTCTTCCGTAGGTTCATTATTAGAACTAGATTCCTTGGAACCCTCTTTTTCCTTTGGTTGATCATCTGGCATACGTATCTGATTGTCTACAATTTTTCCAGATCGTAGAGTAGTGATTGCATGCACCTCACCTTGGTTGGGGGTGCTTGTACCGAGGGCATTGGTTAGTTCAAAGGTCGTGGTTTGCGGGTTTAGGGTTTGGAACTGCTTGTGCAGGAAACACACCTTCGACTCTTTTCTTGCGCCAATTCTTTGAAGTGATTGTTGGATAGACGTTAAAATTTGAGACTGTTGGTTCATGTAAGCCAAGAAAGTCTCATTTGTCCTATCCATAATGGTTGGCGCAGGTTGTGCAACAGGTAGTAGTTCTCGATTATTGCTTAGAAGTTGTTGATTATAGTTGGGATTTGGATTAAAATTTGGAACAAAGGGCGTGCGGTTGGTTTGATAATTAGCATTGGAATTATTTGGAAATTGACCTTTGTTGGTATTGTTGATTATTTCCTTGGTGGTATGGAATAAAATTGTTGGTAAAGCGACGGTGGATTAGCGAAACACTGGAGGAGCCCCCATTTGTTGGTTATTTTGGCTTGCCGAAATTCGGATGTTGTCTCCACGGTGCATTGGGAATGTTGAATGCACATGCCTCCTCCTGATTGTGGAATAGGGAAGCATATAACAAGGGACAATATGCATCGGGATGGTCGGGACTAAGACAAAGGACACAAGGGGGCGTGTCAACGTTCATGACCGGTTTTGGTAGTTGATCGCTTACTTGAACTATGAGGGCATCTACTTTTTTAGTTAGGGATTCTATCAAATTTTTTATTTCGGGATCGGGTTTTACCTCAAAAATAGATGTGGCCTTTGTAACATTGTCCTTTGATGACCTAGACGACTCAGTGTTACCCCAGTGTGTACCCTTTTTCGCTTGTTTTTCAAGAAAAGTATAAGCTTCAGTAGCTCCTTTGTCCATGAAGCAACCGCCGTTCATTATATCAAGAGTTTCTTTTTGATGATCAGAAAGACCATTAAAGAATGAACGAACAAGGACAGCTTTTTCCAGTTGGTGATGAGGACATTCTAACAGAAGATCAGTAAAACGACTCCATGCTTCTGTAAAGGATTCATGAGGATTTTGACGAAAGAATTGAATTTTCTGAAGCATTTCAGTTGTTTTTTTCTGAGTGTAAAACTGAAGCATGAAAGCTTGAACTAGTTTATTCCATGTGTCTATGGATTGTGATTGTTGTCCTGCTAGCCAGATTGACGCTTTTTCCGCTAAAGTGAATGGAAACAAATGGAAGCAAGAGTTGTTCCTTAGAGACTGCTGGATGATGAAATGTTGTTGCCACTTGTTGAAGCCTACGAAGATGATTGTACGGTTTTTCGTGCTCCAAACCATGATATATTGGTAACAAACTGAAAACGTTTGGTGGGATACGAAAATCACCGACAATGTCCTCAAGTTTGATGTAGGAAGAAGGTCCTTCCCCCGTAATGCAAAGATAGAAGTCCGAGAGGGGGCTTCTCTGGCAGTGGAGGATCGTCGGCCATAATGACAGTAAGTTGATGGCGATGAAAGATTGTGATGAAGGTAATTAGCGTAAGAAGAACAATTTTTGTGTGAGAACTTACGCAATTGCTTATCGATTTTTTCACCGATAGGTATGTTCAATTTCTTTAGTGGAACCAGACCTTAATCTCATGCAAGCATAAAATTAGATCTAACTTACGAAGGAATTTAGTAGGACTTCGAATTTTATTATTATCTTAAGCATTATAGTTTAACAACATATGCCTAAGGCTGCTGCTAACGTGAGCGATTGAAGCTAGGAATACGTGTTCATAAACCAACGGCCAGTCACAAGAGATATGAGGGAGGCTTTCCGTGCAAGCATGGTTCTAATTAAGTAACCTCAATCTTTCAAGTTTCCTAGACACCATTGGAATATGATTAAGATTTATGGAATTAAAATTTATGCAAAGGTGGTATTAATTTTAATTTGTTTATTTATTTATTTATTATTATTTTATTATTATTATTATTTTTTTTTTAAAAGATTTATGCAAAGGTTAAAATACAAACATACAAATACGATCTACTCATACAATACTAGGTGCGGTAGCATGTGAAGATACTCTACTCATAATGCGATAGGCTATCACGAATAGGCAAGCTTGTGTCATCGATAAATATTTCCATACGCATGGCAAATATATATCGATAATAATGTATATGTATCGCTAATTTGTAAATCGATATTACGTAAACGATATCAACAAGAATGCTTAATTTGAATCACTCATAATGATCTAAATACATTAGCATACTGAATCACGATATACATCGTTAGAATAGACAACAAAACTAAACATGCAAAGTATTATACCTAAACTAAAATCGACTCTTGTATTGCATAATAAATCGATTTCGACAATACTCATTGAGATTGCAATTTCCTATAAAGAGCGACTTTTACCCGTAGGGTTTAGAAACAACTTACCCAACTCGATTTTAACCCTCGTTGGAATGTTCTCCTCTTTCTTGACAAAATCGACTTATTAGACAATACCGTTAATGATAATCGTGAAATATCCAACATGTAACAAGAAACATTTATCGTGAAAGACATATACCCATGCAAAAGCGATTACCATTAATATGTAAATATACATTAATATGCAAATCATGTCCGAGTAATCGTATATAAATATTTACCGGTATACGAACTTGATTCATGCATAATTCGAGGCTAAAACTTAAATAATAATCCATAAATTTTTCCTAATACTATATACATGGCATACATGCAGAAAAACATAATAAAAAAAAAATTACAATAATACTGAAAATTGGAACCTGTAGCTACCCGCGTTTTTGCCCTTGAGCTGAAACAAACGTTTCAATTCGTCGACGCGATTAATCCCAAAGGATTATCGAATTTTTCAGGTATAGGGCCAGATATTTAGGCCTGGAAATGGATCAAGGTAGATCAGGAGATGCTGGTGGTTGAACAGAAACAGCAACAAAGATAAATGACTCGCGGACGCGGGTCACACCTCGCGCACGACTCGACACAGGCGCACGCGTGTCAAGTAATCCACAGTGAGTTCAATTTTTTATGGAAGTCTTATAATCTCTTGTAGTGTTGTTTCCTAGCCCTAACTTTGGGTACCTGCAAGTGGAACGAAAAAAAATTTATTGAACAGGTCTATTGCAAGGTAAAAAATACGAATTTGAACTAAAAAAACACAAACGAACGATAAGGAAAGGAATGAAGAGAATGGGGGTTCCCCCTTGATGCAACTTCCGATCTTTAGCACAAGTTCTATGGCTTTAGAACAGCAACGGCGCCATTTGATATATGCTTGTTACTACTACTTAGAGTTTTGAACTCTCTAAATTGATGCAAAAGCACTCAAGGTTCCTTACTCACGATCTTCGTTTCGTAGAGTTAGAATAAGGATTCGAACTACCTAAAGTTTAGAACAACTACAAATTGGATGTTACAATAAAGGGAACTAAGGAGTAAGGATTAATTATTAATGCTAGGTTTTCCTTCCTACACAAACATTAAGAAAGACATTAACGTTGAAAACATGCACTTAATACCAAAGTAGAGATTTGAAAGAAAAGGTGGACAGTTAATCCTCCTCATGTGAACTATCATTAGTTGTTGATTTGAAAAAAGTTATTTGATCCTTCCTAGACTCATAGACAAGCCCCTAATGGAAGAAAAGACTTGATCCCTAGCATGTATGGCTCACTTAAGAGCTCACACATGCTAGCAAGTAGAACTAAACAATGACTTATCTCTAAGCTCATTGCCTTGATTCCTAACTAGACACTACACCAACTATCATTTTGGGATAGAGTGTAGAGCTAGTTGTTCTTCCTAACAACCTATCAAACCAACAAAAATTGATTTACCCTCACATGAGTTGGATTAACTCCCCAAAGGGGAAGTTAGCTCATGATCCTTGGGACAAGGATTTATAAACTAAAAAAAAACACAAAAGAGAGAGAGAGAGAGAGGAGAAAGCTAAACAATCAAACTCACTTCTATTTATTTTCTAGAAGAAACAAGTGTTTCCTCCATTAAAACTATTACAAGCTTTCTAATAAAAACTAAAAACTAACTTATGATTTTTTTCACTAAGGAACTAAAATAATGCCATGTGAGGAAAATAAGTCAAGGGAGTAAATGGAGTATCCCCCACCCTTGTCTAATTTCTTCTCGATTTCAGAGAAATCTCATTTCCTCCCACGTGAATTATCAAACCACATTAATTTATTTTTATCCACCACATTAAAACAAAGTGACACCTTGCCTTTTTTTCACTATTAACACCTAATCTAATTTATTACATGCAAGGTGTCAACTTTGCACCAATAATTTGTTATTTTTGTCTTGACATGCTCCATGATTGATGACTCATCCAATCTTGTGGCCCCGCATAGTGGGTCCATGTGCAGTCCAGCGGCGGTCCGATATTTTGGGCAGTGTTACAACTTCCCGCCTATGCATAGAGTTCATCGCTCAATTTCTCCATCTGTTCAAGCACCTCAGCATATCACATCACTCAATTAAGATATTATAGGTTACAATGCTACACTCGATACCTATATGTGACATATCTTTGAGTGCGCACTCAATCAGATCAAAATGACAAAGTTAAGAACAACAATTCATGAGAACCAAATATGTGTAGATGTTTTTGCAATCGAATGCAGACTTCATATCATCGACTACCAAAAAGCCTCACCAAAGTGCCCATCGAGACCATAAACACCGATAAGGGAAGCGAAAACCTCAATAGAGGGTTTGAGCCCTTCAAATTTTTTCTCATTTATCAAACTCGCAAAATCCAGGCTGCTAACGCTTCCCAAGAATTATGAAAAGTTTTGTGAGTGTTTGACATGCTGGTATGCACCAATCTTGCTTACAAAGTAACTTGAGAACCTGACAGGCAAAACAACCGTAGTACCATTTCAAATATTTATCAAAAATAATGAAAATGAATATAAACTCTAACAAACAAATGTAGATATGAGTTTTATAAATGGGTCCAAGATGGATCAAAAGTATATTTTTGTATGTTATGCAGAATATTTCACAGCTTATAAGCTAATAGTTATTGTGGTCTAGAGATAGAATTTATTGAAAACTAATTCTATAATGATTCTTGTACTACTGCAGAACCTACACAAGTGCTATAAACTGATTTGATTGGATCCTAATTTGTCTCTGATTGAGAAGAGAAAACAACAACTATAAATTACAACTAAACTTAGAAGAAGTCAGTGAGTTAGAAAGAAAATTTTCCTGGTCGTGATTTCATCGCACCGGAATTATTGTTCAGGTAGGAGGTAGAAATATTGTTCTCAATAAAATACCCATTTTACTTCACATAGAGGAAGATCCTAGAGTCTAAGTGAAGTAATGGCTTCTAGAGACGCACTTTTGGAAAGACAATCAGAAATGATGAGATAATTCAATCGATATCAAATCAAACTTGGACATTGGTATATTTACCACCTGGATCAAAACCAAGAAGTTGTAAATGGATGCTTAGATACATTCTCTTTTCCAATAATAAGCTCATGACATGTAACTGAAGTTCCATTGACCACAACAAAGGTATTCAGAATTTACCCACAGTCGAAATGTCTTGAAACCATGTAAAAAACAATATCCATATCAGAGAAAATTTGTAGATGGGAAAATAAACTAACAGCGGTATAAGACATATAATTTGTAGACAAGGTATTAAAAATAAATAAAAACAAAAACAAACAACATTTTCTATCGGATATCCATTTGTAGCTCTTGATGCCCTTATATACCTTTAAGGAAGGGTTCTAGGAACATATATTACAAAAACACGTAAACAAACTCATGATTGTTAAGGCATTTTTAAGTTTTAGATTTGACTAATTTTTGGTACATATGATCTTTCAACTAATTTAAACATTGTCACAAAAAATTATTTGAATCGGAAATTTTTAATCCCATCGCATGCAGTCAACAAATTAAGAATTGTGGATCGTTTATTTTCACGATTATTGATACTATATTTAGCCTAATCTAACACTTAAATATACCATAACGATTATGAGTTTGCATGTTTACGTGTTTGTAGTAGCCATATTCAGGGATGTATCACATAGGTACTGGGCCAAGAGATAAGGCCCAGACCACATTATGTGTTGAGACCAAGAGATAGGCCCAAGACTATACTAGGCCCCATGAGGTAAACCTAAGGGAGGGATATAAAAAGGAAGAGAGAAGAGAGGAAGAAGGGGAGAACAATAGAGGCAGAGAGGGGTGAGGGGAGAGGAGAACTACGGCGGCTTGATCCCGAAATGGGTACGTAGGCAACGAATTGGTGCAGCCGATCTAAAAGAGAGCGAGAGTACGAGTAAAATAGGGGGTCGCGGTATAGTGGTGCGACAAATGGCGCCGTCTGTGGGGATCGGTTTCTCAACAGCTTCAGCTCGTTTTTTCACCACTGAGGACTTAGTCACCGACTCATTTGGAACCGAGAGTGAGTCAATCAGAAAATTATTGGTGGGTTGGTGTCGTCTAACAGCAGTTCTTAAAGGATCGAGTTTGATTGTGGAGAGCAAATTACCTAATGAAATACTCAAAACAAGCAGCTCATTTGATGCGAAATCAGGTGATAGTTTGATTAGATTTCATAAATGGGGTATGAAGAAATATAAGATGAAGACATGTACTCGAGTCGGGGATAGCCTCGTCCTAGCTTTTGGAACTGGTATTAGGAAGAAAGATGTTTATGCATTGTGGAATTTGGTTAATGAGATAGGTGAGAATGATGTTGGTGTATTGAGTACTGAGAGTCTGAATGAAGTGATGTCTTTGTTTGGAAGTTCGGTTAAGGGGAGTGATGGTGGAAGAATTGCTGTTTTGAGTTCTGTGGGGACCAGCCAACATTGATTGGAACAACCTTGAAGGGAAATTCATTGAAGACGACTTATACGAGCACATCAATGCTCCTAAGTGGTTTGATTTCTCCGCTCCAGACGACTTCGGTGTCCATGACGAAGCCTGGTTTTGTAAAGCTGAGTGTCGGCATCCCAAGACAGCTGAAGATTATGTTAGATCAAATTCTAAGTTTACTTCTAAGGTGAAGCAACATTTGAGATCAATTAGTGCTTCTAAAACTCTTCCTTTTCAAGATCGTAATCTCAGGGGAGGGTTTATGTCATCGACAACAGCATCCATGAATCGGAGAGTGAACAAATCCAAAACATTTACGCCACCTCAAGATAGAGTACAAGAGGACCAGGAGAATGAGAATCCCAATTTGTCAACTCCTTCAAATAGCAAAAACATGAAATTAACAGAGAATAAGAAAATGGTGATGAAGAGAAAGGAAGGAGAGAGTTCTAAGACATTGAATGAGAGAGAAGTCGTTAGAAGGAGAGAACTCGAGGAGAGTTTGGAAGATGTGAATAAACTTGAGGTTGTGGAAGAAAATAAGCCTTTGCTTGAGGTGGAGAAGGGTGTTCTTCAGAAGCCGAGCAAAATAACGGGGGGATAGTGGAGCAATTCTGAGAAGAAAGGGCCAGCCACCAGTATGTCCGTTTCGTAAAGAAGCCAGATCAATGGAAATGTTCTTAGCTAAGTAAAAGAGGTAAAACGTCTCTGAGAGGAGATTTTGTGGTGGAAGTGTGTGCTGCATTTTGGGTTTTGTGCTGTATTTTATCTGTGGGTGTTCAAGGAGGAGATGAAGTGGAATGGAAGGGTGTTGGATGTGGCGATTGTGATTCTGGGGCTGGTATTTGCTGTTTCATGAACATGGTCTTCTCGCTCTGAGATTTCTTTGTAAAGGAGGTCACGGTTATGGCGAGCTAAGAGTTTTGTCACTGAAGGTGCTTCACGTGACTACTAGAAAACGACGCAGTAGGGTGTGCTACACGCTGTTATGCAGTTATTATGCCGGTAATGCTTCTTTGCCATTATCGAGGTCGGCCGATGGTGGATATAAGTGGTGTGACTAACTGGTAGTGCTTTTTGAATAAGGGTGGTGCTCTTGATTGGTTCTCTGTGAGTTTGGATGCGGTCCATTGTTGTGGTGGTGGTCGACGGGTGATGTTGTCAGTCGGTGGTGGAGGAAGAAATGGTGTGTTGACTGTTGATTTGGTGTATGTGGTGATTGATGGAGGTGGTGCTATCTTTGTTGTCCATAGGGACGAGCGGTGTAGTTATTTGTATGTATTAGAGATTGAACCTTGGCTTCCACATAAAGTCTGGAGACATTAAGTTCTGAAATTCCACAAGTTGATGCAAATCAGAAGGCTTCTTGGCAGTATGAGGAAGTTATCTTAAAGAGGCAAATTGCTGAGAACCCATCTACGGATTTCGCAGGCACAGATATTTGGGAAAGTAAAGTCACAAGGGAAGAACAAAAAACTCTGAATGATGAAGCTGAACCAGAAAAGGATAAAGGATTATATGTAGGTGTGCAGGGTAATAAATTGAGTCATGAAAGAAGTCCTCAAAGAGATCCAGATGATGGTCTCGGAGACATATGGAGGGAAATGTCACTAGCATTGGAATGCTCTAAGGATGCTACAGGAGACACTGTTGAAAACAATGTAAATGCAGAAAAAGAATGGGGCCATTCCTTTGTTCTCAAGGATGATCTGGGGTATGTTTGTCGGGTCTGCGGTGTTATCAGAAAGAGCATGGACACTATATTTGACTTCCAATGGGGAAGGGTTTCAAAGACCACGCGGACTTACATGTCTGAACCTCAGAGTACAAAAGAAAGGGAAGAATGTGGCGCTCCCCCTTCCCCGAGTTAATAGTTCTCATGATCTACAAAAGTTTGATATATCCGTGCATCCGAGGCACATGAAGCGGATGAAAGTGCATCACCAGGGGTTCAATTTCTTGGTTAGGAATTTGATATCCGATAACCCATGTGGTTGCATCCTCCGCATACGCTCTCGGGATCCGGAAAGACGTTTATGTTGATCGGAGTTTCATTCAAAGCTTTTTAGCTAAGTATCCACAGGCTAGACCACTGGTTGTATTACCGAAAGGCATTTTGGCTACATGGAAGAAAGAGTTTGCAATATGGCAAGTAGAAGACTTTCCTTTATATGATTTTTATTCTTCCAATGCATTGAGTCGGGAGGAACAGTTAATGGTCTTGAAAGAATGGGTTGAGCACAAGGGGATATTGTTCTTAGGGTACTCAACAGTTTGCTAGTATTGTGAGTAAGAGTGAAAGTAAGCGAAGCACAAAGTGGCGTGTCATGATATACTTCTGCGGTTCCTTCAATTTTGATTTGTGATGAAGGCCACACTCCTAGAAATGAGGAAACAGATGTCTTAAGGTCACTTGCGAAAGTTGAGACACCTAGGAAAGTTGTATTGTCGGGGACCTTGTTTTAGAACCATGTGAAAGAAGTATTCAACATCCTAAATCTTGTCCGCCCCAAGTTCTTGAAGTCCGATACTTCTCAGATTATTAAAAGGCGTGATGAGTAGAGTACAGATTTCTAGTGGGAGGAGGCAAGTGAAAGCTGATGCAGATGCATTGTTCTTTGACACGGTTGAGGACACTTTGCGTAATGATGATAACCTTAGAAGAAAAGTTACAAATCGAGACAAGACCTGCGGGGAAATGACAAGCAATGTTCTCCACTATTACAAAGGAGATTTTTTAGAGGAACTTCCCAAACGGTTGATTTTACAGTCCTAGTCAATCTCGACCCACAACAGAGACGCGTTATAGACGGTTTGAAGAAAGTGGAGCAGTTCAAGAGAACGGCCATTGGATCTGCCTGTTTCTCTGATCCTATGTTAAAAGAAATCTCCTCGAGGGTCCAATTTGGTGACAAGGGCTGCAGAGTTAATGACGAAGTTGGATAAGTTGTTAATGAAACTTGATGTTAGAGACGGATTGAAGGCCAAGTTTTTCGTTAACATATTGGGACTCGCGGAATCTTAAGGGGAAAAGCCGCTTGTGTTCTCGCAAGTATCTCCTTCCAATGAAGTTCTTGAACGGTTGGTCGCTCGCACCAAGGGTTGGAGGGTTGGCAAAGAGATCTTCATGATCAGTAGTTGTGTTTCACAGCCAAAGTAAGTGCATGAGGAATGTTTGGCGAAATGCGCGTAAAGATGTTTGTTCTGTGTACATGTGAAAAAGGGAATCCTTCATGAAGGTTGCATAGTGATATGAAGGCGAGTTGCATGCAACGAATAACTCGGAAATCCAGAGGAACAAAGAGATCTAGAGTTTGGGAATGAGATCAACAGATTGGAGCGTCCGAATACAAATGGTAAGACGATTACAGAAGAGATGCAGAGACATACAGCGGCAGGTTACAGAGAAAGAGAAAGATTTGCGGTACCGTGGAACAGAGTGGAGATTGAGCTGATATTTACTAGATGATGTTTGGTCTATTCTTATATGGGAGGAGATAGAGATGAGCTGCCTTTAAGCCGAGAGCTGGGATGAGCCTCCGCTGACCCTCGCGGTCCGAATCAAACGTGGGGAGGCCGAAATGTTCCCGGATGGGCATTCCGGCGAGAGCCGAGGGTTCGAGAAGACCCTTCGTGGATATGTCGTGGGACTATCCGAAGGAGTGCGGGGGGGAGGAGCCCTCCGCGGACCCTTGTGTCCAAACAGCGCGTGTGGGGCAGGCAGAGCTGTCTCGAGCCGGCGACAACCCGGTCGAGCCCGCGGAGTGGGATGAGCCCTCCACGGATCAGAGATGCTAGAGATACATGGGACAATGAGAGAGCCCCAACAGGCGAGAGTCTGAGCGAGCCCGCGGAGTGGGAGGAGCCCTCCACGGATCAGAGATGCTAGAGATACATGGGCAATGAGAGAGCCCCAACCGGCGAGAGCCCGAGCGAGCCCGCGGAGTGGGATGAGTCCTCCGCAGATCAGAGATGCTAGAGATACATGGGGCAATGAGAGAGCCCCAACAGCGAACCCGGTGAGCCCGGCTGGTGTGATGAGCCCTCCGCGGATCAGGAATGCTAGAGATACATGGGGCAATGAGAGAGCCCCAACCGGCGACAACCCGGTCAAGCCCGTGGAGTGGGATGAGCCCTCCGCGGACCAAAGATGCTAGAGATGCATGAGGCAATGAGAGAGCCCCAACAGGCGAGAGCTCGAGCGAGTCCGCGGAGTGGGATGAGCCCTTCGCGGGACAGAAAGGCAAGAGACAGGCAGGTCAAAGAGAGTAGCCCCAGAGCCTGGTTGAGCCGCAGGTCGGGGATGCAAGAGATATGCAGACATGAGATCTGAACAACGGGGGGGTGATGAGCCCTCCGCGGACATGAGATCCGAGTCAAACCTGGGGGCAAGCAGAGTTACCCCTCATCAGACTCCATTCCAGAGCAGAGACAACGGGGGATGAGCCTTCCCTGGACATGATAGAGATTTATATGAAGGAGAGCTTATGGCTGGGCGGAGACCCTCTGCGGACATTGTAGTGAGTTATGAGAAGGAGAAATACAGGGGACGAGACACTCCGCGGACATAGTGGTGAGTTCTTTGAAGGAGGGATGGTGGCTGAGGTGATACACTCCGCAGACAGGGCAGTGAGTTCCGAGAAGGAGAGCAGGTGGCTGGGGGGAGGCGTATCGCTGATATGGTAGTGAGTTCTATGTGAGAGGTGTCGGCTGGGTTGAGACACATTGTGGGCGTGGTATTGAGTTGAAGAGAGAGAGCGAAGGGGATGAGACAGTGGAGTTCTAGGAAAGGGAAATGAAGGGGTGAGACACTCTGCAGATATAGTAGTGAGCTATGTGAAAGAGAGCTTATGACAGGGCTGAGACACTCCGCGGACATAGTGGTGAGTTCTCTGAAGGAGAGATGGCGGCTGAGGTGATACACTCCGCAGACAGGGCAGTGAGTTCTCTGAAGGAGAGATGGTGGCTAGGGTGATACACTCCGCAGACAGGGCAGTGAGTTCCAAGAAAGAGAGCAGGTGGCTGGGGGAGGCATACCGCTGATATGGTAGGGAGTTCTATGTGAGAGGTGATGGTTGGGTTGAGACACATCGTGGGCATTGTATTGGGTTGAAGAGAGAGAGTGAAGGGGATGAGATAGTTGAGTCCTACGAAAGGGAAATGAAAGGGTGAGACACTCTGCGAATATAGAAGTGAGTTGTGTGAAGGAAAGATTATGACAGGACTGAGACACTTCGCGGACATAGTGGCAAGTTTTCGGAAAGAGAGAGGTTGGCTGAGGTGAGACACTCCGTGGACATAGTAGCGAGTTCTATGAAGGAGAGCTTATGGCTGGGTTGAGACACATTGTGGGCATTGTATTGAGTTGAAGGGAGAGAGCGAAGGGGATGAGATCCTTTGGGGATACGTTAATGGAGTATATAAACAAGAACTGATGGATTGAGTACTCCACAGACATACGGTCCAGTAGCAGAGTACATGGAAACGAAATGTCCTAAAGAGGAGAAGACTACGTACAGTCACAAGATACTGTGGGTATCTAGAGTTCAAAGAGAGAGACAAGAAAGTTTGAGGACTTCTCGGGTCCACCGTCGTCATCGCCGCCGAACCCGAGAGGGGGCAAATGTAGTAGCCATATTCAGGAATGTATCACATAGGTACTGGGCCAAGAGATAAGGCCCAGACCACAGTATGTGTTGAGACCAAGAGATAGGCCCAAGACTATACTAGGCCCCATGAGGTAAACCTAAGGGAGGGATATAAAAAGGAAGAGAGAAGAGAGGAAGAAGGGGAGAACAATAGAGGCAGAGAGGGGTGAGGGGAGAGGAGAACTACGGCGGCTTGATCCCGAAATGGGTACGTAGGCAACCGAATTGGTGCAGCCGATCTAAAAGAGAGTGAGAGTACGAGTAAAATAGGGCGTCGCGGTATAGTGGTGCGACAGTGTTTTTATAACATATGTCCCTAAAGCCCCTCGCATATTTTTAAATGTTTCAGGCATGTGCAACACACCAACATTTTTTTTTTTTTTTTTTTGAGATTCTTGTTACAACTTATATGAAAAGTTTAATTGAAATGAAGGGAGATTGTAGAGATCGAAGTTTACAGTAGGAGATTGTCCCGAAAAAATTTCTGCAAGAGACGAAAGAAATGCAAGTGTGAAGGGGGAAATAACCAAACTTCGTTTAACTTTTTTTTTTTTTGTATGCAAGTAGGATATTTTATTAATAATATACTATAAAGAATCCAACTCTGAAGATGGGAACAACATACTCTAATAACATAATTTATAATAAATCTGTAGTAATTTCAGTGAGGACATTCTAATGACTTAATGAAAGGAGGTCTATTGAGACTCCAAAATAAAACTCCTTTACTCAAAGTCGATCCATGTTTTGTTGCCGCGTCCACTCCAAACTTTGTTTAACTTAAGATGCATCATAACAATTTTAGGGATTCGATCTGTTTGTAGCTAACGTGTTTTACCAATTCCAGTAAATTGTAACAATGAGGCTATGGACTCATTGTCGGATCTTTCAAATATTATGAGCTAATTTTGGCAGGCAGTAACAATGTAAACGACTCTTTTAGTGTTGCTAAATTGTAAAATCATGAGAAAAAACATAACTGAATTACTGAAGCAGTATTTTGCCAATATAACAATAAGCGCAAGAATGATATGTTCACTTAATTTACCATACAATTCTTGGGGAAAAAGAAACTTAATTTATTATACAAAACAAGGGCAAAGGGTACACAAAACTATAACTGAAGTAGTATTTTCCCAAACGACATCCTCACCTGCCGCCACTACTGATAAGTCCACTAATTGATCAGAACCTTCAAGACAGAACCCAAGCTCAGGCATCATTTTACTAATCTTATCTACTCCCATATCCAAACCAACAGATTGAGCTCCTCTGTAACAAGTACATCTCATTGAAAAGCCTTCTCATCAATCCCAGATAATCAACCAATGTCTCTAGTGCATTCTGTGCCTTATCTAACCTTGTAGCGCCCTCCATTTCCACTTGCATCAGTTTTTTTTTTTGAAATAGATGTGTAAACATCAGGGTGGCATTTGTTGTTCCTGATCATATCCTTTAGTAATTTCTCCATCTGTTCAAGCACCTCAGCATATCACATCACTCAATTAAGATATTATAGGTTACAATGCTACACTCGATACCTATATGTGACATATCTTTGAGTGCGCACTCAATCAGATCAAAATGACAAAGTTAAGAACAACAATTCATGAGAACCAAATATGTGTAGATGTTTTTGCAATCAGTAACAGACTTCATATCATCGACTGTACCAAAAGCCTCATCAAAGTGCCCACCGAGACCATAAACACCGATAAGGGAAGCGCAAAACCTCAATAGAGGGTTTGAGCCCTTCACCAAATTTTCTCATTTATCAAACTCAAGAAATCCAAAGCTAGCTAACGCTTCCCAAGAATTATGAAAAGTTTTGTGAGTGTTTGACATGCTGGTATGCACCAATCTTGCTTACAAAGTAACTTGAGGACCTGACAGGCAAAACAACAGTAGTACCATTTCAAATATTTATCAAAAATAATGAAAATGAATATAAACTCTGACAAACAAACGTAGATATGAGTTTCATAAATGGGTCCAAGATGGATCAAAAGTATATTTTTGTATGTTATGCAGAATATTTCAGAGCTTATAAGCTAATAGTTATTGTGGTTTAGAGATAGAATTTATTGAAAACTAATTCTATAATGATTCTTGTACTACAAACTGTGATTACAACTAAAACTAATTCTATAATCAAATCAGTGCTACAAACTGATTTGATTGGATCCTAATTTGTCTCTAATTGAGAAGAGAAAACAACAACTATAAATTACAACTAAACTTAGAAGAAGTCAGTGAGTTAGAAAAGAAAATTTTCCTAATCGTGATTTCATCGCACCAGAATTATTGTTCAGGTAGGAGGTAGAAATATTGTTCTCAATAAAATACTCATTTTACTTCACATAGAGGAAGATCCTAGAGTCTAAGTGAACTAATGGCTTCTAGAGACGCAGCTTTTTGGAAAGACACTGTAAATGATGAGATAATTCACTGATATCAAATCAAACTTGGACATTGGTATATTTACCACCTAGATCAAAACTAAGAAGTTGTAAATGGATGTTTAGATACATTCTCTTTTTCGATAATAAGCTCATGACATTCACTTTTTTTATATTTATTGATGATTTTTTATTTTTTATCTGTCTTCTTTTCTATTTTATATTTGTTTCATTTTTTTTTTTAAAAAAAATCTTAAGTGTTAAATATATATTTGTGCCCAATCGGCGTATTCTAAAAGGTGCATACCAGGGTACACATATAATAGCAATATTATTACAATAGCCCTTAGTGACCACTTAGACCATAAACACTGACAAGGGAAGTGTAAACATCAATAGAAGGCTTGAGCCCCTCAGCCACCATTTTCTCATAAAGCAAACTTGCATATCCAGGCTGCTTACATTTCCCAAGCATAACAAAAAGTTTTGTGTATGTTTGACATCTTGGTACGTACCAATCTTGATTACGTGTTGTTCAAAAATCTAAAAGAGGCAAAACAAATATGAAGAACGTGAATAAAGTTAAAAGCTTGGAACAAAATGAGGCTAATATACCTTAAGAGCAGATTCCCATTGATTGTTAGTTATAGCTCCACTCAAAGCTTCTAAAACCAACTTGGGCCAAAGGCGAGTCGACCTTGCAGAAAGAGCTCTCCTCTCAATGCCTTGAACAGCAGCTTCAGTTGTTAGAATCCGTGAAAGGGTCTTCTTTGATTGCTTTTTGGATGCTTTCACATAGAAAAAAGTCTTCTTGTTTGTGTGAGGGATGAAGAAGTTGGCAGGGAATGTTGTCAAGGAAGATGGTGAACAAGTGAAGTTAGAACAAAGGAATAATTGGTGCTCCATTAAACTAAACTCTTAAACTAATATGTACGATGTAATAAGGATGATTCTCAAATTCAGATATATTCGAGCCTCGGTGTGTTCGAAAATGATACATGTGTTTTTCTACGAAACGTCAATTTTAAATGGTACTCGAATTTGAATTGGAATGGTAAACACGTTATATTTGAAAAATAACATATGTCACTAAACTAAGTGGCATACTTCGTGCCATATATCGTTGGAAAGAACTTGAAGTCTAGTTTCTATGTAAACAAACGGATCAAAGTTTTGATTTCTAGAAAAAAACGATACATGTATTTTTCTACAAAATGTCAATTTCAAACTGCACACAAAATATGAGATAGAACGAGTCAACACCTCATATTGAAAACTCATATATGCCTTTATACTTAGTGTCATGCATCGTGCTATATACCTTTGGAAAGATTTTGAAGTCTACTTTCTATTTCAAAAAACGGATCAAAATTTTGATTTGGGAAAAAAAAATACACGTGTTTTTCTATAAAGCGTCAATTTTAAACGATACTTGAATTTGAATTGGAACGGTAAACATGTTATATTTGAAAAATAACACATGTCGCTAAACTAAGTGGCATACGTCGTGCCCGTACTCTATACCGTTGGAAAGAGTTTGAAGTCTAGTTTATATGTAAACAAACGGATTAGAGTTTTGATTTCTAGAAAAAATGATACATGTATTTTTCTACAAAATGTCAATTTCAAATTGTATACAAATATGAGGTATTTATACTTTTTGTTTGCAATTATCTATTCATCTCAGGTTGAATTACATTTTCAACACATTACCTTGAATTGCGACCTACAATCAAGGTGATTAGAAGATTTTTTTTTAATTTTATTTGAGAGAGATAGAGAGATATTAGGTAATATATATTAGGCACGAACCAATAACCATTGATGTGTTTGTTGAAGAAGTTGGTCTCCAACAATTTTCTTCGCCACACTGATATGTTGTTTATGTACTTTTAGGATGTCATTTCTCTTGGTGAATCTAGTCCTATTTCTATGAAATATTTGGCTTAGTTTGGTTAGTTATTGTATATGTGATAGATCTCCTTGCTCACTCAATGGTATGCATGCCCATTTTTTTTAGAAGGCCAACATATTTGGAATAAAGCTTTATTTGCGATCAGGTAAAGGGTATGGTTCGAACGTAACATACGCGAATATTTATTCATATTAGGTCGAGAGACAATTTCAACATTTTACCTTGAAATGCGACGAAAATCAAGGTGAATGTTTTTTTTTGGGATAACAAGAGAGAGAGAATGTAATCTTAGGCGTAGTCCAAACCCCTTGATGTGTTGTTCATGAAATTGCTCTCCAACAATCTTTTTCTTTGGATATGGCATTTTCAACACATTATCTTGAATTGCGACTATAACCAAACCAAAATGATTGGAAGATTTCAATTTATTTTATTAGACAGATAGTATAACAATATTATTACAGTAGTCATTTCTCTATTTCAAAAACTTCTAATCAAATCCAAAAATAAACTAATATTTATTGATGATTTTTTATTTTTTATCTGTCTTCTTTTCTATTATATATTTGTTTCATTCTTTTTTTTAAAAAAATCTTAAGTGTTAAATACATATTTGTGCCCAATCGCCGTATTCTAAAAGGTGCATACCAGGGTACACATATAATAGCAATATTATTACAATAGTCCTTAGTCTATTTCAAAATATTGTAATTAATTCCAAAAGTGAATTAATATTTTTTTGATGATTTTGTTATATTTTTCTCCTTCTTGCTTATTTTTTTTCATTTTGTTTTTAATAATAAGTGTTAAGTACATATTTGTGCACAATCGCCCAATTCTATAAGGTGTATACTAAGGTACAATAGACCTCCGTCTATTTGAAACTTCCAATAAAATCCACAAGTGAATTAGTGTTGTTTGGCAAAAAAATTTCAAATAATTGCATGCGATAAATGACAAAAAAAAAAGGGGAAAGAAAAAAGAACTTAATAGAACGGTTCAAATTGAGTTTGTGATAAAATGGCATCAATTCAAAGCACTTTACCAATAATAAGTTAAATGATTTATATTTAGGTTGTTCTCTTATATTTTAATTTGTCAATAGTTCAGTTGAATTTTATTTTATTTTTTGTGCAATTTAATATATTTTTCGTATGTACAATATTGGTACCTTTGAGATATATCAACACAATTTGACAATATATATATATATATATATATATATATATATATATATATATATATATATATATATATATATATATATATATATATATATGGGGATGGTTATATGAACTCCATTTAAAATGACTCCAAAGTTACTCCACTCATAATAGTGGACTTACAAGATGAATTGAGATCTAATTTTTTGTGAGGATATACATCACATGATGGAGAACACTCCCACAAAAAATCAGTTCAATCGAATACGTTTAACATTGTCAAAAGTTGTACCAAAATTAAAATAATATGGGCCGTTGGATAACTTCATAACATTATAAACGATTTTTGACGAGATTGTACATCTTCAAATGAATTGATTTTTTGTGAGGATGATCTATATTGTGTGGAGAACATCTACACAAAAAATTAGCTTTCAATTCAATATATTTAGTGGTGGAGTTTTTTTGGAGTCATTTTAAATGGAGTTCATATAACCATCCCCATATATATATATATATATAGGGGGATGGTTATACTAACTCCACCTTATAGTGACTCCAAAGTTACTCCACTTCTAATAGTGGACTTATAAGATGAATTGAGAGCTAATTTTTTGTGGAAATATACATAATATGATGAAGAACGCCCCCACAAAAAATCAACTTAATTGAATATGTTTAACCTTGTCAAAAGTTATACCGAAATTAAACAAATATGGACCGTTGGATAATTTCAAAACATTATAAATGATATTTGACGAGGTTGTACATCTTCAAATGAATTGATTTTTTGTAAGGATAATCTCTATTATGTAGAGAACATCTCCACCAAAAATTAGCTTCTAATTCATTGTATTTAGTGGTGGAGTTTGTTTGGAGTAACTTTAAGTGGAGTTCATATAACCATCCCCATATATATATATAATTCATTTAGTACGTTATTAAACCAAAACTAATATAAATGCCACTTAATTGTAATTAAGATGGAAGTAAGTAACTGAAAAATGCAATATGACATCAACTAGTTTTCAAACCCGTCCTACGAACGGGTGCCGTTATATATTATATATTATTTTGGAAAATATTTGCAACTATGCAAAGTTATGAGATATAAATATTAAATTGATCTTGTAACGTGAAAACCCCACTCACCATAAAAATAAAGAATCCCTTCAACTTTTTTTTTGTTTTTTTAATAATAGGCGTTTGATCGAAGTTTTTTTGAGAATGCCAAATTAGACAAAGATCATATTGCACCTAGTTGAATAGCTAGGCATTCCCAATCATACGAATATAATTTTAAATAGTAATCAACCGAATCAACGTTAAAAGTTCCACTTATGTGGTTGGGAGCATTAAATTACCCCTTGTAACCTATTAAGGTCCAAAATATGTATATTCTTTATTCGTTGTTAAGAATATCAATTCCCCTCCAGACTGTGGGAATTACTACAAAATTATGGTCGATTGCATTGGAAACAATCTTTTCTAACATCATACTAACCCATGAAGTACTTTTTGTTTATGTTTAGGACCCTCAACCTCATATTCAATTATTTAAAGTTTTAAACTCTTCCATCTCATAATGGTATTCTTAACACCTGCAGAGAGCATCTTTAATGGTAAGATTTGAAAAACACCAAATTTTTTTACCAAACAATTAAACACCAAACAACTTCAACCCAGACATCAAAAATTCGACACCAAATTACGCTGTTTTGGATAAACCATGCCAAAATAGCTAAAAATGCAAATTTAATTAACTTATTGTTATGGTGTATATATCAAGCATTTAGTCTCACATGGGCTTACTGATATTCTTCTTTATTAAGCATGCATGTTAGCTGAAATTCATTTCTAATTCTAGCAGCAGACATATAGACGTATAGTTGGTTTCATGATTCCAAATGTATGTCCTTTTGGCCATGGGTTAATCTGGATTACGCATGCATTGAACTATAATTGTTTAAAATATAGTATTCATAATCAGTCTAAACTTTTACAACATATATTGTACTACAGAAAGTCATACACATAATTATCATTCCATTTATGATAGAGTAGTATATTTGGTTATGACAATAAGTTTATCTCTCTAGTTATGCTTGATTAATTTAAATGCATATGTATAGAATGAAGAGTAAGTTGATTTTATGTTTTTTTTTTTTTTTTTTATTGTTTTATAGGTATTCTTGGAATATTTTTCTCAATGGAAGAGTAAGTTGATTTTTTTATTGTTTTATCTGTTTATTTTTATCAAAGTTTATACTGAAGTAAATTTTTATTTTTTAGTAATGTATTTGTCTCATTTTTTTTTGTTTTGTAGGGATTGTGCTTGTAAATTTATGATGTTTTTTTAATTGTCCAAAAGATATCTGGCTGGCAAATAAGTATGCTTTTGATAACAGAGAAAGGATTTATGTGTTTGATTATTTTGAATATCTGATTAAAACGTGGTGACAGTAATCGATATATAAATAGTGAAACTCAAAAGTTGGTTCTAAGTATGAGAAGCCAATTGAATGAGTATGTATTTTTTTTTAAATCTAATTTTATAATTTGAATAATTTTAGTTATAACATTACTATTTTTTTTTCTTAAAGTGATTGTGTTAGCTTTCCTGCTATAATGTTGTTTTCCAAAAAAGTTCGGGTGGAGAACATACAAAATTATTATGATAAGAATTTTGATTGAATCAGTTTTCTCTAGTGTGTGAATTTTTTGGTTGAAGTTATTAGGAAGGAAGAACTTCATCATTTTAAAACAAAAAATATTGAAGAACTTTATGATGAAGGAAGTTGTAGTGGTCGGAATGTGAAGACTAAAAAAAGATGAAGAAGAAGTTGTTGATAGGTAATTTTGTTTTATCACATATATTTTTGCTTTGTTTACAGTTTAATTAATATATGATCATGTTTTTATTTTTTTTATGTTGCTCTTTCACTTCATTCGACATGAACTCTATGTGCCAAAAGCAACCCATCGTCATCGCCATGTTGCCTCATGCATGTACCGAAGTATGCTATAGTGACACCACCCCATGTGCCCATGAAGCCTCCCCGTGGCAAAGCCACAATTTTTTTTTGATTGGTAAGCCTGTTTTAAATGAGATCAATAACTCTTTGATCTTTGGCGGGGGCTCGAGTCCCGGACCTGCGTATCATCACCCAAAGGTTTTACCGACTTTGCTAGTCCAAAACATCCTTTATTGAAGTTGTGTCCACTAACTCTAGTATTTTTTACATCACTTCAAATAGTGAAGCCGTCGAACGTGGGCAAGCTTCAGTGTATCCTCCAAATTGTACCCAATGTTCTCGACAATACTCATCCAATTACATCGACATTCATTTATGAAATTTTCATCCTTGCTTCTTAGTTAAGCTAACCTTATCAACGCATAACATATGTTGTGTATGTTTAGGCTTATTACGAGAACCAATATAGATAGTTCTAAAAAGAAATGGCTAGTCTACCTATTCATAATTTCTAGAGATGCCCAAGACCAAGTTACATACTTCATATGTTGTGTTGTCTTACGGAATAATCTAAAATCTTGGACCGGACTATGTTAGTTTAAGGGATCCCTAGAGTAATCATAGTGCAACACTGCCTCAATATCTAAGACACCTCCAATAGTGAAGTCGTTGAACGTGGGCAAAAGTTCCTATTTTAGGCCACCACCTACACCAACTGTGGCGACTAAGTCTCCTTTATTGGTAAAGCTACCTTAGAAGTATCTTAGTTTATTAGGTCTTAGCTTTCCTAGATATGGTAGGTAATAACTAAAAAGTTGTTGCATTAATTATTTTTCTGGCTTCAACTTTAAAGGGTTTTTAGGTTTCTAATTACTGTACACATTAATGTCTTATGTTTAATAGGGTAGTATTCCCTTATAGATATCCAATCATAGTGCAACACTGCCACTTTTCCACTCTACCGGAGGTTATGGTCAATAGTCAGTATAGAGTAGTAGAAGACCTTAACTCTCCTTCATGCCCTTGTGTAGAAGGAAATAATGATTTAAATAACAGCTGTTGCAAGATCTTATTTTATCTGTTAATTTAAAGACTTTGTAACACTATTTTGTTGATCCAAGTTTCTAGTCCATATTGTGTGTGCACAATTTCAGACCTGTTATTTAGACGTAAATTGAGAGAGTAGTACATTGATCACCGAAACCTATCTCAAACATTTTCTCCAACCAACTCAAAGGTAAGTTATTTCCATTTACTTCTTATTCTTTCATTTAATTGTTCATATACTCTTGATTATGCTAAATTTAGAGATTACATGTCGTAAAGGTGATAGCTCTGATTACTGCTTTTGTAAACTGATGATTTGGTTGACTTGAAAATAGAGTATTTGAGGTTTAATCTTATTTTGTTTCAAGTTCAATCATATGCATTTGAGGTTTCAAAACTTTTAAGCATTTTTTTATAGCTCTAATTAAAAGTTACTGCCGATTTCAGTAGCAGGGACATTGTTTCGTGTCATAGAAAGCACTAAATATGTTAGTAGTGTTATAGAAAATCAAGTTCGAGATTTTATATCACTCACATCTAATCGATGATATGAGCCTTAGGGAAGTTGAGCTACAGACTACAGATGATGGACTTACTACTAATGATGGTTTGCCCTCAACCATCAAGACTGAAAGTGGAGAGGCTGCATTAGGATATATGGATATATTCCCTCCACTGCAGGAACTACCAAAAACTGATGTAGATAGGAGATATAATTCACCACAGTAGAGATGGCCACACATTTTACCCATTCTCATCAGGGGGATTACTTTATTCGTGCTCTTGAACTCTCTTCTGCATGTTAAAGGCAAATCATCAGATGGTCCTAAGCAATGCGTGTCTGATCAAGTGAAATGGAGGAATTCACATGCCTAAAAGCCGCAACGGACAATCCGTCAGCTTGCTTATTTGTTAAAATGTGTCGAGAACTTTCGGTTGCATCCACAAATGTTTCGGTGGTGGTGGGAAAACACCACCGGGCCCAAATCCGCCAAGTCCAAAATCGCCGGTCCAAAACCACCAAGTCCAAAACCTCAAAGTAAGCGACATTTGCGAGTCTAGCAATGAAATCGCTGACGAGAATGTTATGCTATACTCTTCATGGTTGAGTGCCTACTCTGTTTGCTAATTGTAAAGGGACACAATTCATGCAAGGACTTCTTTGCATAAAGGCTGGGTAATTGAGTTTGTTAACACTGAAGGGGAGGTATTTAGGTTCATTTGAATTCTCCAATACTATCTCAATGCCTTCAACAATATCATCGTCAAAAGGCAGGATGTGCTTTGCATAAGTGGGAGGAGCTGGATCAGATAGTATATTGACCGACTCCATGTTGCATTGTTCACTAAGTATAACTGAGTTCTTTGTCTCGGCTCGGTTATAGATCCCTGGAAGGACCTGCTCAACGTGATCATCTAGAAATTCAAATTGCCCGGATACAGAGAGTGCAAAGGTAAGATAGTCTATGATTTCAGGATATCAACATATTTCCTCAAATGTGATCTTCTTCATTAGTATAAACAACATTAAAATTGCTTCTTCCATATTATTTGTAGGGGTAGTTGGTCCTCATACCTACAACTGAGATGGAAAACTTACTTCCACCCCACCATGAATCAAAATTCCAGCCAAATCTTTCTGGATGGTGGCCAACTTCTGGGAATCCAGATTCCAGGGCTTGCTTAAAGCTCACCGATAGGCAGCAATAACTTCATCAAGAAATCCAGCTTGCTTCCACAGACTTGGGAGCAACTCTAGAGATTTGTGAAGTATCTCCTGCAACTTGCAGTCCTCAACAAAACTCTCTGGCAGACCATTAGGCGGTCGCGGCTTCAAGCGGTGTCAATTATAACTCTGCATTCCTTTGCAGATCCGGTAGTGTCAAAGTCTATCAATGCAACATAAAGCGGAGTCTAAAATAAAGAAGTAACAAATTCATAAAGTCGACTGTAGATAGGCGGAAGTTAATACATTATGGTACTATACTTCATGCAGTATTTTCACCCTTTCTCTGCCATTGATCTTATATACTGAAGATGAATTAAGGTTATTTAGGGACAATTTTGATGTCAAATTCATTATTTTGGGAAGCTTTACAATCCAAATATTTCAGCTCCTTCGAGGAGAAGATGTGGTGTTCAGGTTAGCAAGTTTTAGAGCGGATTATCGATGTGTTTCTTAGACACATTAATATATATAGTTTTTGTCCCCGAAAGTGCTTCCAACAACAACAGATGCCTTATATTTGATACTTCCATAGTCATCCGAGCGAAGCGTATGTATTGTGAACTAACATGAGTTTGAGGGGAGCTGTTTGTTGGTGCAAGCTAAAACCTAGTAGCAAATGCAGCAGAGATAACATCCTATGCCACCGCTCATCAATGCTTGACCCAACGAAATACAATCCCAAATCACCCGGCACTCCGATCCACTTAGTTTCCCCAACTATGAAGATTACTACTCGACCCACATTGCACAGACCAAGAGTTTGTCGTCCCAGCCAACACCATTACCTTACTTGTGAGTCCAAGACCATGTAGATTTCTCATAACTGGTCCACCACCGGACTGACGTGGTAACACCACACAGAGCTCTATGTTTGACTGTATGATGTTTTGGCAAGTGGGTGAGAACACGCTAGGGGTATTGTGGTCTGTGGAGGAGATGAGTTACCATAAAATAAAATTGCAAGATAGCCCTAAAACATTCATGAGGCTGGGGTATGCTATTATATATCTCAAAGATTTAATTGAGCCCGAAAAGGGTATGCTATTATATATCTCAAAGATTTATGAATCAATCAATCAAGCAAGTGCTCGAGTTCTTGGGCAAACCAAGTTTGCCTTTACATCCCAGCGGTTAAGTCCTTTAGTATTTGAAATAGTCCTTTAGTCGTGGGGTTTTTAGGCGGGTTTAGCTATCCTTCCATTCTAAGTAGGAGACATCTATCGTAGTTTTTTTCTCCGCTATTTTCGTAATCCCCCCTACTTACGCGGACAACCCCAATGAGCCCGAAAAGGGTATGCTATTATATATCTCAAAGATTTATGAATCAATCAATCAAGCAAATGCTCGAGTTCTTGGGCAAACCAAGTTTGCCTTTACATCCCAAATGGTTAAGTCCTTTAGTATTTGAAACAGTTAAGAGAGGGATTTGGACAAAGAAAACGAAATTTGTTTTCATTTCCTTGTGCCAAAATGTCGAGCCTAATATCGTATTGATGATGAGAATAATATGCTTGGCTTAATTATTGATGCAAAATGCTAAAACAGAAAAAATTACATATTCATTAGCCCGAATTAGGTTTGGTGAAAAATATAAACACATATCATTTATACAACGACCATTCTCGATGAAAAACTTCACCTGATGAATGAAATTAAACTAATTATTTATTCTTAACAAATCAAACTTAACAAACAAAAGTCTATAAGAAACGATCCACGCAAACTCAACCATGCACGAAGCTTTATTGAATATCCAAAATTCAATCAGTAAATAAGTTTGTTTGATATACATGAGCAAACCAAAATTTCTCAAAGTAACTAATACATCCACCAACGCTTGAAATAACAAAGAGAAAGTAAGCCTCACTAACCTGTTAATTCGAGCACCAAGCCTGCACCCAAAAGGAGAGTGAAGAAGGCGTCTACAAGAGGCCTCGCACAACCTAACCTATATAGTAGCCCGGGCGGGATGGAAAAACTTTGTAGCAGATTGCAAAGTGTATTGTGTCCTGACATCTCATCAGTCCTATCTCAATGGCCTTGAGTTCTTGAAATATTACCGATTTCATCCCCCCAGAACCTGAATAAGCTTCGTTCACTGTTCCCTGCCCATCACGCAACACTCCTCCATGTCCTGTGCCTCGATCATTTAACGCCCCATCGGCATTCAATTTATTCCTTTGTTGTTCGTCGGGGGTTCCACTGGTTCCATTTACTTACTTTTGTCAGGAGATTTAGGTTCGGAAGGTGGTTTATCAGTTTGCTTATTAGAGTCAGAGAGTGTAGAGTCGTTTTCTTCCTTACGAACGTCAGAAAGACCAGTAAGTGGAATCCAACTAAACTTAAGTGCAGCCTGGTCCTTTCTAGATCCCTTACTTCCGACAGCCATTAACCTTGAAAGAAATTTCCATACATCCTAAACGTAACTGCAAGAGCATTGTTATTAAATTTAACTAAAAAAAACAAAGAATTTAAATCAATAATAGTAACACAAATCACTTCCGCACAACTCCTAATAATAATAGTAATTTAAGCAGAAACAATTAAATTTGAAGCTATGGCAATTCACATGAGAAGAAAAATGTAGTAAAATAAGGTATTCGTGAAGAACGCTTACCTAGTGGAGTGAGAATCCAACTAACAATCAATCACTTTTATTTCTTCATTCTCGGTTTGCATCTTTTGTATTACTTAAATCGTCCTTTCAGTCACGGGAAATATAGCTAATTAATGGGTATGTTCTTTTTAGCTAATAAGTTTTGAGTAAGTAGTCAAACTCAAAAACTTAATCTTTGATTTAGTGATAGATTTGAGTTAGTCGTTAAATTCCAATTCGTTTGTGTGTTTCTCCGTTTCCAAAATAATCTTGTAAGCATATTCATGCATATTATTAGATTTAAAATCGTTAAATTCCAAAATGGGGTAAAGGTCCAATAAAAAAAACCCAATCCAATAAATTAAGTGGAAAGAATTCGGATATCAGAATTCCAATAAATTTGAGTCAAAACGACCTGAAAGGATATCTTTTCCATCCTCAGAAGGTCAAGTTGCACGTCTTACTTGTCTGATATTACAGATAAGCGAACAATGAATGCCAATTTCTAGACTATAATCTCAGAGATAGAGAACAAAGCCGAGACAAAACCAAACTACAATTCAAGTGAGAACAGAGAAATAACATTAAATTCCACTTCTACATCAAGTAGCTTGCAGATAATAAGTTGGCAAACAGAGTTGGGAGAACTAAAGATAAGTTGAAATGCACTAACCAAGAACTGTACTTATGGGAGAACGGGCCGATCTAGTCTTTCGAGCAGCCTTCTCAATATCAATTTCTTTTGCTCCATGCAACCTCGAGTAGCCAGCAATCAAAGAATTAAAAGGCGAAAGTTTAGGGGTTTAGAACTTGGATTGAGAGGAGGAATATAAAAAATACTACTTGGATTTGAGATGAGGAGAAGATGTACCAATTAATTTTGAGACTGTTTGGGCATGATATTTTTGGGGTTTTCGGAGTGGCTGGGGTTTTCGTAATTAGTTTTGCCCACGTGGACACTCTCAAAACTCTCCCTGCATACTGCATGGGTAACAGAAATCCCAAGTCTAACATATCAACATAAAAGAAACTCACCTTTACCAGAATTACTTAATCTAATAAGGTGAGTTTCATGCCTCAAGGAACCGACCTATTCAAGAAAAACACATCAAAAATCTTTATAATCAGTTTCATCGAAAAGAAAAAAAAAACAAAGTAATCACAAACTTAACGAAAATCCCAACTATAGCAAAATTCCCCTTGAGGCATGTTCAATTTATGGAAGCTAAAGGGCAGAATGATCCACCAAGTCTAGTAGGCTAGCCTGGATTTCAAACTCATGATCATGGTAGGAATCTTCAAAAAGAAATTTCGTAAAAAAAACAAAGTAATCACAAACTTAACGAAAATCCCAACTATAGCAGCTGTCCCTTGAGGCATGTTCAATTTATGGAAGCTAAAGGGCAGAATGATCCACCAAGTCTAGTAGGCTAGCCTGGATTTCAAACTCATGATCATGGTGGGAATCTTCAAAAAGAAATTTCGTTAAGAAGTTTCTAACTAATGAGCCCAAAACACGTAGAAGGTAAAAACAATATACTTATTCACGAAGCACACCATCTTGAGCAGCCTTCTCAATATCAATTTATTTTGCTCCATGCAACCTCAAGTAGCCAGTTCTTCCTTTGCCTTTGACGTCGCTTCATGGGCTAATAAAGCCGATGACTTGATTTGTTCAGTCTCTGAGAAATGCTTGTCAGTTGATTTGAAAAGCCTCCACCATCTTCTCTTTCCCTTCTTTCTCTCCTTTCCCCTTTCTCCATCTGAATTAGTGCTATTTCGACAACACATTGTTAAGATCGGCTTCAAGAGATGCAACTATTCATCGATGCTATAGTTCCTTCTCGGTGTTTGAGGTGGATATTGCGGATTTTTCTTTTCAGTTATGAGTTAGTGAACTTCGTACCAAGCAGCCGGATAAAAAGGCCTCGTAAGTTTCTAACTCTAGAAAGTGCAACATAAACCATACCATAACCGAAGGCTTTTGAAAGATCGATCACGAAGGTAATCAAGAGTCATTCCTTGGCACCACGAACCCTAATAGCCCATGCCAATTATAAGAGGAATCGCTTTTCGAAGTTGCAAACACTTTTTCTCCCTCCATAACATGCCATTCTTCAGGCCCAATCATACGCACCAACCCTGAGTCAAATCGAACCTTGGGCAACAGACATTTAGCAAATGCTCTCCGAGACTTGTTTCCAGTTTGCTCAACGAAATCCACAATGGTACCAGTCGCACCTTAATTTTGGTCGAGATGCTGGAGAATTGGATAATCAACAAACAACCAAAGTTCAAGGTTATAGAGTTTGGGGTTTTCGCAGTGGAGGACGTGAAACTGAATCGTGGGTTTTTCCAGATATCTATCGCCCAATTTTTTTAGAGTTTGGGCAGCCAAATTTCAAGGTTATAGAGTTTGGGGTTTTCGGAGTGGATGGCGTGAAATTGAATGCGTGGGTTTTAGCTCTCCTATTTTATCGTAATTAGCATATCTTTCAAAACCTTGACCACTTGAGTGGAAGAACTACATTTAAGTCTTGACTCCCAAACATTAAGAAATACAATAGCTCTCAAACAATATATCACCTGAATGTTATCAATGTTATCCGCGGTTCCACAATGGCAAAAATAAGTGGTTTGCAAAACGGAGCACCAAATGTCAGGTGGAAGCAAAACAAAAGGTAAATACAGAGCAAACATGTCTTAGAATAAAACACAACTACAATAACAGCAGTAGCAAAAACAACAACTCCTTTCCTAAATAATGATCGATACGGTATAGTCGTGGGGTTTTTATTTTTATTTTTATTTTTGGGAAGTTTTTTATTTTGGGAACAGTCGTGAGTTTATCAATCGCCCGTTTTTTTTATCCATTTTTTTTTCGTAATCCCTCTCCTCCTGATTTCTAGTGAGTAAAATAGGGGTTGTTGAAAGTAAGAAGTTTAGGCCTCAAGGACTTCTGACCAAGTACAATCTGTAAAGAAAATTCATAAGCCAACTCCATGTTTATTGATCAGTTATGTTTCAACACCACAGCCTCAAACAAACCATCATCTTTGAATTGTGAATTCCCAGCGAGGGGCTAAACTCTTAGTCTTCATCTTGAAGAGACGTGAACAGAAACCATAATATGGACATAAATCAAGTAATGATATTGTATATATTCAGGGATGTGAAGGCGTGGAGAAACAAATTGAATAAACTTCCTTAGAAAAAATAAAAATAAAATAAGCATAATTAAGTGGAGGAGAAAAATAAGTGGATAACAATCGTACTAACTCAAGATCCTTCTCCACCCCGTAGAGAGAGACTTCGGAACTTGTGTGATTAGCTCTTCACATCGACGCCACTTGCCCGATAACAATGTAAGACAATGTTAAATAGAATTATCGGAAAATGTCATTTCCCATTGTACTACAACACAATAAAAAACTGTATTATCCTAAGAACCAAACACACAAAATGTCAAGACACGTTCAACACCTCTGTCTTGGGCATATAACCTTGCTTCCTGCCTGGTTACTTGGTCAGGTTACAACTTTAGAACTAAGATCTGTCCGTATTCCAAATCAGTTCGAATATCAATTCCCTGTTTTTCTGCATTTGATTTCTTTGACCTTTGATATTCTGTACGTGTCTTCTTCATTGATTCTCCCTAAAATCATATGAATTTTTTGGATTTTTCCCGATGAAACCAAACCCAACTCTCTCTCTCTTCCCCAACTCTCCCTCTCTCTTTCTTCTCCACCCTCCGCTCATGCCCTCACTGCATCGCAGTTATTCTAGTCTAATCCCTTACTGTTTGTCAATATCTAAAAGAAATGGGACTATGACAGTTTCACACTTTCACTGATTAAAAGAAAACAATATAAAAGAATTACGTGGAGAATGTCTCCATAAAGAGATTCCCAAAAAAAAAAATCAAGGCCCTCTCTATAAAGAAAACGGATATTAGATGATGCATAAGACAGAGGCAAACTTATTTCATACCTCCAGGATGAAATTTCATGTAAGGTGTTATGTTGTACACCGCGACCTTTCAAAAACAGTTCGGATAGAATCTTACGTTTTGTGTTGTTTAACTTCATCGATGGAAATAAGCCTTTTACTTGATGCTCTCCTTAATCCCGAACAAAGTAACTTTATTTGAGTAGCAATCATTAACCGTTAAAGCCGGAATACCGCAGTACAATGATGAGCTAAAAATAGCAATTATAAAATCCCTACTGTGGCTGTAGTTTATAACTTTATAAGTAGCCTTAAATCTACTTGCTTCCATCAAACTAAAATTCTTGGTTCTCATACAGTAACAGATCTTTGCTCTTTTCATTATTTAATCCGATGGCTATTCGGTAATACTATAACAGAAAGTAATACAGGTAACTTTCTGTTTCACTCTGAAAACCAATCAATCAACAACTACAGGTCATCTGGAATACCAAATAAAATAAAATAACAAATCAGTTTTCTGGAGAAGTACCTGCAAGGTCAGGATGAGTGCGGGGCCTTGTCCCTTTTAATGCTCTCTACTTTATTCTCTTCTGCCTGAATAAACGGATGTCAAGTAATGAAATTACCACTAAAGTACGTGCTCACTGAAACTGAAATCTAATTTCAATCTTCACGACTAGTGAGCCGAGATAAAGAAGCGCCAAAAAAAGTAAAGTACCGATTTCGGCAATCTCAACATTATGTCACATTAAATACAATATCGATGCATCATATATATACGAGATATATATGATGTTCATCGAAGTCCCTTTATATACGATTATATCTTTGTATTGAGTGTAATGTTTCTTGCCTTAGACCCGCTTACTTGGTCGCTCGACAAAATAAGAGTAGTTCTTCTTTCTTGGCTACAATCGAGGATAGATCATTTAGTGATGTTGATGATGATGTTGCTTGTAAAAGTAGCAGATGGTATGAGTGCTTACACCACGGGTATGTCTCTTTATCCGCATAATGTCCTCTCGTGTTACCAACGCCTTTTTAGCTACTCTTTGCGTCTAGCATCCGTTTCTCATGATTTTCGGACGATGCGGCTTTGTAGTGCTTATTAGGTGTTGATTATTCCTTTAAATGTGTCTATAAGTAAAAGGGTACTTAAAAAGCATAAAGTCATAGATACGTCTTCGTTCATCAATCAACGAAGATCCAAGCTTATACGATGGTTGACTTCATTTTGATCTCTCAAACCAAAAAGATACAAAAATATCAATCAACTCTACGATATCTAATACAAAGAAGAAGAGCCGCTATAAAAGAAACAATATAGTGTTGTTAAACAACGGTACTAATCGGGGAATAATTAATTGCACATAGTGATGGTAATGAATTCAAATGTAAACATATAGTATGAATCTAATTTACCTATTGTCTTTGGCCTTCAAAACCATATGAATCACGATTTGAAAGGAACATTCTCGCTAGAATATTGCTTGGCATTTTGTCAAACAGCATATGGTATAGAGAAAGTGTGGAAGAAGGAGAACAGAATGGGATGGAGAGAAGAGAAGAAGAGCCTTCCTAAAGAGGCCATTTTCTCTGTTGTCGGGAAGAAACCGATTCAAGTTTGATGAAGGAATCGCCATTTATATTTTTTTTTTATAGAAATAGAGAGTGATGAATCGACTGAAGTGTGGCAACCATTGAGAACAAAGCAGTGAAATGAAAAGTTCGTAAATTTGTTGTCTTTTTCTTCTTTGGTGTCGTCGTAGTCATCGTGATGATATTCTTCACATGTGTAGAAAACTTTTGAAGTTGGGTTGTTTTTAATTTTAGTCGTGGGTTTTTTTTTTTTTTTTTGGAAATAAGTGGGTTTTTCTGTATTTTTTTTTTCGTAATCTCTCTCTCCTCCTGATTTCTCGTGAGTAAAAAGGGTACTTAAAATTAGCCTACGTGGACACCCTCAGAAAGCAGGAAAAGGGACTGCTATTATATATATATAAAGATAAGTTGCCATTTCTTTATTTTGTTGTACAAAATGAAAATAAATTAGATATCACGGGTCCTTCTTCTGTCTTCACAAAACTCCTTCCACTGTGCGACCGAATCGGTTCTCATGTAGCACACTAGTTATATTCACCACGTGTAGATGTCTCATTACCTGAAAAACATAAAAGTGAACTCAATTAAACAAGGCCCAAGCCCAGTAAACTTCTCTCCCAACATACAAACCCTACCTTCTCAAAAACCAGGTTCTTCTTCACCATCAAAGAAAACCAGATCGTCGAAAACAGGTTCTTCATCATTTACTACTTTTTATAGTCGTTTGTGTGTTCTTTACTCGTGCTCTGCCGAATTTCCACGGTGTCGACACACATTTATTTTAGATATTGCCGTGTCCATGTAACCTAGGTGGCAGCAAAGGAGATGTCTGTATACTGAATATGGAGCTAAATGTTATGAGTAAACAGAGTGAAGCGGTAAGAATTTTGGTGGCAGCAAAGGATGTCTATATATATGTAAAAAAGGATATGCATGCTTAGAAGGGACTAGAAATCAGGATGTAGAAGAATATTGGAGCAATGTGAGAGTGTTACTAATGAAAATAAATTCTTATGTCTTGAATGTAATCGATAAATTAAAGTATACAATTGTACTCAACACCTGTATGTGAGGGAGGGTTACACCCGTCCATACAAACCAACTGACCGCCAGTTAACTAGTTATTATAAGTAGTGAGTTTGTAGTTTCTTCTATTCACTCTCTGTTTGTTGAAAATTTGAAATAGTAAAAAAATGGAAGAATGTTTGAAGCTATTAAAAGGCGAACGAGACGAGCTAAAATTAGCTGGACTTCTTTTATCGACTAAATTCTGTAAAGGAGATGACCATCACTCTATTCTCAAAATATACAACGCAGTCGGCCCCGGCTTTCTCGATCGCTTGCTCAAAACCGGTATATATATATATTTGAAATGTTTCGATATTTTACTTGTTAGTTAGTTGTTGACATTTATGTTATTATATATATAGTGATGGGTAATAATGTGGAAAGTGGTGATATTAAGGAGGCTTATTTACAACTTTCTGTTACTATTCTTGCTGCTATTTGTCGTTTACCTGAAATCGCGCGTTCCAAAGATATGGTTTCCAAGGTGCCTTATATACTGGACATACTTAAAAACGGGTCAATCACTTATCACTCACTGTGTTTTCATTAGTAACTTTATATAACATTAATAATAGTGTCTGTTGGGTGCAGGTCAGTTGTTGTTGAGGAATGCTACTAGTTTTTATTCCTAGTGTCAACTTCTTCGGAAGAGGGGTTTGCAGCGTTTTACGAGTCTCGGGGAGTGAATGTGCTTTCGAACAACATGCCTACTTTGCCTGATGGTAACTTGTCTTTACTTGATTTGAGAACTGTGTACAAAGTTTGTTAGATTTTAGTGTGTAATAAGACTCATTGATGAAGGTTCGCATTCATTGGAGCTTGCCATGACACTTGTGCAATCTATGCTTACTTATCAAAATGCTCATGGATAGCTTGTATAATGAGTATGCAGCTGAGCTGTCACAACTGGTGAGTGGGTTTAGGTGTCGACTTTTATCTTTTCGTTCTTTGTTATAGTAATTCATTTAGTTGAGACAAGAAATCAATATTTAATGTGGTGAATGAGCAATTTTGTTTTATTTCAGGTGGCCGCTATAGCTCGCCAGTTTGCTTTGTTGCACAATGCTCTCAAATTCAAAGCTTTGAACCTTCTGTCTACGCTTTTGTCCTCAGAATATGCTGTAAGTTAGCCTTTTATTCTAGAAATTGTTAATCTGTATTCTACTTGGTTGAATTTCCTTCATAAATTTGTATTGCCAAGCAAACAGCTCCTTCAAGTTTGCATTTTCTTTGGGGAAAAGAAGTGAGCAAAATATACTGCAGCTTGGTTTTGTTTGGGTCTTGTTTACGTTGAAGTGTTGAACAGGATGAAACCTCATAAACCTTAAATAGCGATTTAAACTTGTTTTCACCCCACAAAAACCTTGAGTACAGCAATTGCTCCCTTTCCAACACTGTTGGTCCGAAGAAATTCAAATTTACAACTCTTGTTGGGTGCATCCTGAACCCTGACATTTAAATTTTTAATAAGATGTACTGGATCATTATGCAAATTATTGGATATGTAATGGTTAGAGCTTCTAAAGATCCAATTTCCCCTTTGATGGACACGAGGATTGAAGTTACAGATCTTTGAATGTTTATTAATAATGAAAATTTCAACGCTGAAAAGGGGGGGAGAGCGAGTTAAGTTCAGCGACATGAATAATATTTTAATAAGCCGCACTTTGTGAAGATTTCTTACCTTTTGAGGGTATAACTCGTAAGGATTATAAGATGTTGATGTGGATGCGTTTCTACTCTCTTTAGAGTTTTTGAATTTTTTGTTGTTTATGTTAGCATTCCAATGCTCTCTTTTTTTGTTTTTCTCGTGATCAGTTTACTACTTTCTTTGGGAAAATTTTAGTGTGTTGACCTTCACTGATGAGAATTCTTCATTTTTTTAGGCACCACTGCATGATGCTCTCCGTTTGGTGTCAAATGAGATTTGGCCAATCTATGTGCGCGTTGGAATTGCGGCAATTTTACAGAATCGTGTTGGTATGTAATCTGTTAGTTCCCAGTTGTTGCAGAAGTGTTCTTTTTGTATGTTGATGTTCAGCAGATTGTTTGTATGAAACACTCTGGTCGGTCTTTGTTGCAAGACTAATATTTTGGGTCTTGAGTGCAAGACCAATATTGTTTGTGTACTCAATGACTGAGGGACTTTTGGATCTTATGGATAGATAATAAACTTGTCCTGGAATGTTTCCGTTGGCTAGAGGGCCTGTGAAGGGCCTTGCCAGATGAATTCTAACTCTGGATGCAGCAGCATCCTCACCATGATGCCAATTTTCGCATAAGAGGCAATGACGTACTATGCCTGGCTCATAAGATATATTTGAAGACATGAAATTTGTTGTATTTATTTTGTGTTGTATTGATCTATCTTATGTCTTTTGCAGTCTAAGCTTAGGTAGAAATAAGTATGGAATTGTTAATGTCAACAGTTTGTAATCTTTACAAATATGGACACGGTATAGAAATCATGGGAAACTCTTATTAAGTGTTTTTGAATCTCAGGAAATAATAACTCAAACTCAAAAGGCACTCTAAACTTATATTTTATCAGCAGGAGAAGCAGGCTCAACCGTGTTGCAATGTCTAGTTGATGTGTTCATGTTAGTTTCCCTCTTGTTTCTGAAAAACCTATATTTAAGGCTCCCTTTTTTTTTGTTTTGTTGTGTTTATTTGTTTTTGGCAATCACTTAGGAAACAAACTCCTCCACTTCAACTTATTAGTTAGTGTGCTCTGCAGCTGTTAATTCTATGGGAATGTATAGATGAACTTGCAATTTTGAATTTCATTGCATTAGTTAAAACCATAAGATTACATGTTTTGGTTCCATCATCAAGGATATGCACCGTGAATTGGTATTCCGCTTTTATGCTGCTCCTTTTTATTACCTAGAAAAAACAATCTCTTACTACATTGAAAGTGTTGACATTTATGTGTCATATTCAATATGCAGCATCTACTGAAAAGTTTCAAGCCCTTGTTCTAGCGGAGTCCTCAATATCCATACTCGGCGAGAAGTGGCTGATTGATCAGAGAAAATTACCTGGCGGAGAAGACCCTCTTCCAGCTGACAGGTAAACAATGTTGCAGTGAATGGTTTTTAATGATGTTTGTTGAGACGTTGAGTTATCAGACCCTTATTGTCCGCTTTGCGTAATTTAGTTCTTTGCTATCATTATAGGTGTTTACTTCTTGTCTTGGAGTCTTCGAGGGTTGAAGTGGCAGTTCTTCTTAATGAGATTGCTTATTTGAAGTATGAAGCTTCTAGTGAATCATCTGCAGACATTAAGCTTGAAGCAACAAAATCTTGCTATAGCATTTTCATTAATAGAAAAGATAATCAAACTGATCTCAAATGTCGCTGGAGACAAAGGTGCGGGTTTTGTTCAATGTTATCTAGCACTTTCATTTACAGTAATACATTTTTTAAAATTTCTCTCTTAAGTTGACATTGCTAACCTAGATTAACGGAAAAAATAAAATAAAAATAAAGACACTGCTACCCTACTAGGTAACTTCGTTTAAAACTGGAATCTGTCATTCCAACTTCAGATTCTAAACATTAGATTAAGTTTTCCAGGTGGTGACCCTGTCCCTAAAGGAGAATCCACTATTCAGTCTTTCTTTTTGTATTTAATTGTATTAGTTCAACCTGCTGTTGTAATAGGCCATGCGTAAAAGAACCAATCTCAAGCATATGCATGTTATGTTTTCGGTTCTGTATATTAATTATTCGTGGAAAAGCATACAGGGAACTATATCGATGAAAGCACTATAATGAAGGTGATAAAGGGGTTAAATGAGACTATTGGTCTGGTTTTGGAGTTCTTGCAAGATCAAGGTAAATATCTTAACAAAGTTTGATTCAAAATATGCAAGTTCTTATTTCTGAAATTACAATAATTATTTTATAGGAACATGGACAAAGAAAAGGAGCTGATCTTCTTGCTTCAGTACGGGGTTGTTGGAAGGTCCGCTCATGTGCAATCTCTTCTACTTCTTCTACTACTTTCTATTTATGTTCTTCTTCGGTAATGGTTTAAGAATGATATTAAGTACAATTGGAAACTCAAAACCTTGATAATGCACTGCATTCTGCTAATCAGTCGTGCACATTTGTTGCGCAATCTTTCAAGTTTTAGCAGGATTTTCGGTTATTGAAATATATAAACAATACAGATTTAGATAGAAAGTGAAGACTAGTTGTTAGAAGTGAGAAAGAATTATATTAAGAACTAGTGTTCTCACATTTCTGGCAACAGTCAAATCCTAATATTTCATCAGAAATTCAAGAGTAACCGACATACTTTGCCAAGCCGCTTCTTATTGAACGTAATATATTTGCAATAAGAATAGAATACTATAGATGGCCTGTTGGAACATAGAAAGTCTCTCTTAACATTTCAAAATTTCTGTGGAAGTTCCTTATTCTTAAACTGCCAATTTTTTGTGTTTATAATTTATTTGATATCTGCAAGAACCAGAGTGTTTCACAGTTTATCATAGTTTTTATGAATCTATGTTAATCATCACCATAACCAGAAGGAACATTCATGAAAGGGACTCAATGTGGTGAACCATAGTCTCCAGTCATTTGGAGCGAAAGTCGAGACCCATTTTAATCTAAAGAATGTAGACCTCATCAAATTTATTTTCTCACGTATCCTTAGGAATTTTGTCTTTTCACTAGATACATTTCTTGAAGGGCTCCACCATCAGATCCCAGATGGTTTAAGACACAGCCACAACCATAGAATTCCGAGGTATGCCAAAATGAGCTTGTCAGCCTAAATCTTGGTTGTCCCCAACATCAACATTATATAGTCCATTTTCTATAGTCATTTTAAAGTAATGTTATTTATCTTGTTTATCTTTAAAACTAGGCTGTTTCACATACCTCAATAATGCAAAGGCAGTAATTTGCGACCCAATCCTAAAATTACTCTCACAAGCATATTTTCTGCAGCTACTTGGCCGAGTCACCATTCGTGTGCAAGGAAAAGGTTCAGGATCTTCTCGAGTACATTCTTTCAGTTGAGGGTGAAGATGAATCAAGGTTTATTTACTACCTCAGTAAACATGCTTGGTTGATTGATTATAATTGTGATTTTACTGTGTAAAAACTATATGAAAATTGCCTGATTTGTTAACAGCCCATTCTACTCTGTATGCTTTATGCTTCCACTCTTGTGCCAAATAACAATGGAGACTGAGGGATGTAGGATCTTGGCCTCAAACAAAGGACTCGAACCTGTAAGTATATTTAAGCTAGTCTTTTATAAATCATATCATATCTAAAGTGCTCGTGCTTCGTTTTTTCTTTGTCTTTAAGATTATTATAAACCATGCTTGTACTATCAATCTTAGTAAGAATGGTCATGATTGAGAGAGTTTACCCAAGGACTAGATCCTCCAGGCTAAGCTTTAGTTGATTCAGCTTATTTATTTGTGAACCTGAGGCTCTGATCTGGCTATATTCCAAAATGCTAGAAAAAGTCTTATGAAAAAAAATAAAATAATCTAAATTACAATGAATGAGGTTAAACATGATGAATTTGGTATTTTGACAAAACAGATTCAATTCTCTCAAAAAAGGCTTTTTTTTGTTTTGGGGTGTCTAAACTCTAAAGCCTTTAAGAAGTTTAGATGGTGTTTTTTTTATTTTGTACCTGTGAGACCGTCTTATGTTTTTATATATGGAGTGATGGGTTGTATTCTTTTGTTTTTTCTTGGTTGTTCTACACCCCTTCCCCCCTTCTCTTTGTATCGTAGGCTATCTTAGTCTGCGTTTTTTTCTTTCTTTCAAGTAGGCAAGTAAACAATTGCTTGTATAACCCCAATTATGATCTAGTTGTTATCATATAAAGTTATCATGTTCTCCTTTATATCACACTTTAGAGCTGGAGCAGCATAAACTTTAATAATGTCATGTTTAATTATATTTCTGTATGTTCAGGTAAAATAGAATTTTGGAATCGCAACACCACTAATGGAAAACCAGTTTAACAACAAACCTTCTAACAACTAACCTTCTAATGAAGGCATTAAATCTTGACATTGGTTTAAAGTGACTTATCACCTTTGGGGCAGGATAGCTAGCCATCCCAAATGGACTTGCACAATGACTTAAAGGACTTAAAAGCTAATAATTTGTGGATAGGATCTCCCCACGATGGAGATCTTATCCACACACACACACACACACAATTCAGGCAATCTGATTATATATGACCATGTAGATAGATGTCTGCAATTTTCAGGATTTATCTAATGGTCCACAACTTTAAGTTTTGCAACCCGTTTTGATAAGGTTACACAAACTCAAATGAGCTGATTTTTTGTGAGGAAGATCTCCACGGTGGGAGACCCTATGCACAGAAAACCAGCCTTTAATTTGTTATGCTAGTCTTGCATAGAAGTAGATCAAGACTAGCATAGAAGACTGTTAGACTGTGTATGGATGTTTGTACTTCTGGTAGTGTGAATATCTCACTCTGCATCATCATTATTAATATAATATATTGTTTTGCTGATTAAAAAAAACGTGATGAATTTCTAATAAACTGTTCAGGGATATTTTAATGCTATTTCATAGAATATTTTAACACTACTCTCATATATAACTCCTTCCAGTGTATTCTAGAGACAATTCGAATAAAAATTGAAAAAATTAAAAATAAATTTTACTTTAGGTACACTGGACGTTACTGTATTGCTTGTGGTAATAGATATACTGACGTATAAGTTGTAACTATATGATGTATGGCATACTGCAGTCCAAGATATCAACTTGTTTTGGCTTACACAGGTTACAGATTGTCTTGTCAAACTGATGGATCTGAATAACCTGGTAGTTGGTGAGGCTTTTGGGACCATATTCTTGGCATGTGATACTATCATGAATATCCTTTTGAAGGTACTTCCATGTGTTACCAAGCACATTCAGTACTGAGTTTACATGGGATTGGTTTTCTTTTCTTACTTTTTTCCCCTTACATAATTTGAATTCAACGTAGATAAAGAGCTTTCTGGTGGCTAAATCCTTTTTCCTTTGATTCCCTAATAGAAAGAGGAGGCTTCAGTTCGACTGGATGGGTCTAGTATTGTTCGTCTTTTGACAGCATTTGCGTCTTGTACAGGTTACTTTTTCAACTTGCAATTCTTTCTCAAAGTTCTGTTTCTTTCTTTACTACGCATGAATGTGAAACATTGTTCTATTTTTCGTCAGGAAAACTGCAAACAGTGTGGCAATTGTCTAGAAAATTTTGTTCTATAAGTAGCCTGTTACTTATCAAAACAAAATGTAGGTATTTCAAATTCTTTTGCTTGGTAAACTAGCCCATGCGCTGTAGAGTGCCTTCAAGTAAAGGAAAGAAGTATAAATTTTTCTTCTTTTCAGCTCATAATTCTGCATTAGTTATGCCAGTTTTGCAGTTGATAGCTAACGCCATGTTGAAAATGCACAAATTGTGTACATCATTGGGTCATTGCCAGGTAGAATTTTAGGTGGTTGTTCTGTTAGGACTATAAGTGTTGTTGCCCCCAAAAAAAGTAGCCTATGCATTGTAGACTACCCAATTGCCTTCAAGTACAGGAAAAAAGTTGAATTTTTCTTTTCATCTTGTTCAGGTCATAATACTGCATTTAGTTATGCTAGTTTTGTAGTTGATAGCCATGTTTGTGTATATCATGGGTTCAGTGCCAGGTAAAAATTTAGGTTGTAGTTCTCTTAAAACTCCAGTTGTTGCCGCCCCCTGACCCGACCCTTCCCCCCCAAACAACACACAAATACACAGCCACACACATTGTAACAGTAGATTACGAGACCGATTTCTTGATTGAGTTAGAACTTGGAAGACTGAAGATTAGCTGTCTCACATAAGCATGCTTAGAGCTTGAACTGAACTAAAACAGGGTGGAATCAAAGATGCCAAGGGATTGTAGGTAGGATTTAAGATGAGAAAGTTTTTTTATTTCTTTTTCCTGATCAAGATTTCTCGACATGTATCCAGATTTTATCACGGACCCATCTTTCATCATGATGGCTTCTAGCATTTGCACTCTGATCTTTGACTCAACATCAGAAGAGGCTCTTTTAAGTCACCCCGACTTCAAACCGAGTACTCTGAATAGTCTTGCTCGGCTCATTGCAAAAAGTTTAAGAACATCTGGGCAGGTAATATGCTCTTCTACTTGTGTGCAAATTTTTGTAATTTGTTGTAGCTCGACTACCTTCTGAATGATCTACTTATCTCCATCTTCCATGTGCAATTGTGCATCATTTGTCAATAAATGAGGACTGCTTAACTATTTTTCAATGATCTCACCCGATTAATTTATTTTTAAAAATGCAGGATCAAATGTCAGATGATGCCAAAACTGAAGGGGATCTTCACCAGATTATCACTGCAGGTGGGTACCCCAATCAATACCCTGTTGTCTTATTTCAATTTTGTAAAACAGTTTCATTTAAGACCACTTCTCTTAAAAACCTCCATGCAGGATACACCCGTTGGGCTGATCGATTCCCTCATATCAAAGAAGCTGCAAGAGATAAAAATCAGTGGCTTCAAGACCTGATACTTACTGTGGATTGACTGGGAACCATACATAATGAAGTGATCTCCCTTCATTTATAATGTTTAGGCTCAAGAGAATCTTCTCTGATTTCCTCACTCTCCAGTTCCATGGACTGAGGCATAAACGAGTTCCATAAGGTCGACAAGTCCTGCTCCATTCCAGATTACGGACCTTGGTTTGCATGTATTTAATCTCATTAGGTCTCAATTCTAAGCATATACTTGAACTGACCGTTACTTTCCCTCTTCTTTTGATGGGTTTAAACAGATGGATAAGTTACAAGCCTGATGCATCTCTAAATGGAACTGTAACTAACACAAGGGCTCCTGGTGACAACTAAGTATATGTTCAGGGGCATATATAGAGGTTAACCGAGTCGGGCAGTGCTCAACTTGTAAGAAAATTGTAACTCAACAATTTGCGTTTCTTTTGTCTAGTTTACCAAAGAAGTCGTACAAAATAGTTGGGACCCATACCAAGTGTATGGTATCCTTCATATATAAAATATGCTTGAACATCCCGAAATTTAAGCCTAATGAGGAAATTAAATGTCTATAATTTCAATTTTTTAGGCACGCGTAAAAGGAGAGTTGAATTAGATGTTATTTGATTTTACAAATGCATTTTATATGATTGATAGTTGTGAACATGTGATTTCGTCATTTCTGGGATCATCTTTGCTACATATACAAGGCCTTGGAGGGCTCAGTAGCTACATTTAATTTTGTCCACTGCTTTGAACTTTCGATAGTTATCTTTCCAGAGGATAAATCTATGAAAGTTACCAGTGCATTATTTCAAAAATATCGTAAAAAGTTGATATTGAGACAGGGTCGGCAGAATACTAGAATAAACACGTTCTGCACACGACTCCGTGTAGAACTTTTCATGTCGTTGATCATTTTATTTTTCCTGGCAACTAGCTATTGATATCCATCTATGTAATCCGACAATATTGGGAAACCATAAGCTAAAACAACGCTCTTCATCCGGTAGAACTTCCATCAAAATTCTGCAGATTCTAGTATACTACCCTATTAGCTAGTTATGGTGTTGGATGGATTTTATTTCTAACTGCATGGTTCGTTCTCGGGACTTCATAGAAAGCAAGGTTAGAGACCCTCATAATTAGACTCTCCGCTTGAACTGTAAACCCCTAGAATATCTTTAAAACCTACACTATGATTTTGACTCTGGAGTTCAACGTCAATGAATGGCAGTATTTGGAAGAAAACGTTAGCCTTCAGTGAACCAGACCCACCCACTGAGTGAATAGTACAGATTAAGAAGGAAAATAAGTAAAAACCAAGTACAACAACTACGAAGTTGGTACACTAATTACTGAACCTCTAGTCCCGAACTAGCTCTCTACAACCATGAACCATTAGTGTACACCATAATACAAATGAGACGATCACTGGAACTCTTGAATTTGGACACCCTAGGTACTCTGCCAAGTTGTAACTCACAAAACAAGGCTGGACACTTGGTCCCGCAAGAGAAATGTATACATTTGTTTACCAACTTGAAAGACATGCTCAATGGTCAGAGCGGTTGTTAATGCTTATTGAAGCATCTGACGTAACACACAATTTTTTTTTCACCATTTCTTATTAATTTTAGATGCTATAGTTAATGGCCCAAAAAGGGCTTCAATGTACACCAAATTTCTTTTTACATAGAATGACGAGTGAAAATGAAACATGTAATACAAACACAATATCTTCTTAAAGATAGAAGAAAGAAAGCAGGCAAAGAAGGTAGGTTCTCAAGGAACCAAATTACAAGTTTACAACATTCATGTACAATGATACCAAGCCACAGAAATCATCTGATCTATTATTTAACAACACCCTTGCAAGTTAACCAAACGCTCAGTATAACCATGACATATCTTGCTTGTAGGACACAAATTTTGCAGCCCCTTGTATTCCTCGCTCCGAAACTTGAGGACAATCTTCCACTGTCAACATTTCCAATTTATCTGACTCCACAAGTGGTCTCAATCCGTCATCGGTAAGACCTAAACACTTGGAGAGCCTTAAAACACACAAACGCGGAAAGTGTGTAACAAGCTGCAGTCCCTCATCAGTGATCTCTTGACATCTAACAAGCTCCAGGGTCTCGAGAAAGACTGCAGAACAAAGAGCTTCCATCCCAAGGTCATTGAAGGAGTAAACACGGTCAAGGACAAGTATGCCAACTGGACACAATTCGATCAAAGCGAGGATTCCATTCAAGGTAAAGGAGGTCAAACAAGGGAATTCCCCATCTGAGAAGGATATCTCAACTGATTCAAGCATTGAACAATTATGAGCTACAGCCCTCAGACTTTGATCTGTCAATCGTAACGAGTCATTTATCAACCGAGGAAGAGGCAGAGAGTAATCAGAAGGAACTCTGACAGAGATGGACTTAAGGTTACTTGATCTCCGTGCTAAGCTCACAATGTCGCAGTCCCTAACCCCGATACACATGTCTAAGTGGAGCTTCATCAATGACTTGCACCTCCCAAATACACAAGAAAGCCCTCTCTCTGGACTTATGGGGCAATTAACCAAGCTAAGTTACTCCATACTATCGCAAGGAACGCAGTTCTTCCATCGGTCCATAGCTAACCGATCATGCACCTTCATGTATCTATAATTAGCATCAACCTCAAACTCCAACCTTTTCAATTTCCTCCAACCAGGTCCTAGCTTGATGAGATCACCCTCACCAATGGCCCTACAGTTTTTTATTGATAAATCCTGGAGCGTCTCAAGCTTCCCAAGGTACTCTAGCCACTCGACACTACTCACATTCAAACAACGAATGGGATGGAGGGTAGTTAGATTTTTGCAGCCCACAGCAAAAGATAGAATACCACAACCAGTAACCCCTGGTGTAAAATTCAGCTTCGAGGTCGTAAGCTTGGTGCAAGAAGCCAAATGACCGAGACCCACGTCGGTAATAAAGGTACAGTAACTTAGAGTCAAATCAACAAGGGAAGAACAACGTTCAGACAGTATATGATTATGAAGCCCATGATCATCCAACTGTTTCCCTGGTATTGACATCCAGCCTGAGTAAACTATGTCCACTTTCTTCAAGTTACTAAAACGGTTACATAGGGAAGTTACTGCTTCATTTGCAGGGTGTAGCCCACAACCAACTCGTAGACATTCCCTTTGTTCTTTCTCCACTTCGTGGAGGCGTTTACATGTTAATGATGCGGAGTTTCTATCGCTTGTTTTCTTAATACGACTTAATATCTCCCAGACTAATTGATCGGGCAAGGTATCCATTGGAGCCATAGTTTCTATATTGTATCAAAATTCAGTTACATTGAAGTACTCCAAATCAAGGACAAATGATTACTGCAAGTTATGAAATTATAAGAGAACCCAAGATCAGTAATTAGGCTAATATCGGATTTAATGTTTGAAAATTTATACTAGAAAGTATTGTGTTTACCTGAAACCATTGAATTATTGTAGTTTGAGGAAATGAATAGAGAATGGAAAACGTCGAGGGAGTGAGCTAGCTTTTACAGAAGAAACTGCAACCCACTTCAGAAATCGTAACACCTTACAGCTAAGCATGAGTGTGACATTCCACAGTCCTTATGCTACATTTCCAGTGAGACATTTAACTGAGTTTTTCTCACTTAAAGCGCAACTCAATCATTTTTCCTGCTATTCTCAACATCGTTCATTGTCTTTCCTGCTAAACTTAACGATGTTGTAATTTTCTGTATTTGATTAGGCTGATTTAAACTTGCACCATATTTAAATCTAAAGACTGACGCGTGTAAAAATGGCACCTAGATGAGCTTATTAAGTGAAAACCAATTGATTATGACTTGGCCATGGAAATAAAAACCTGACAGAAGTAGGCTTGGTGATACCCAATGCTCTTGCATCGAGCAGAGTTTGTTGGGTCGTATCACGCAACATGAAAATGTCGTATCTTTTTCATGTCAAATACTGGTGGTAGCAAAAATATTCCAGACAAGCTCAAAGACCTCAAAACAATATAGCCTGACTACTAAATTCATGTGACCACAAAGAACAACTGATACAATTTCATTCAAGACAAAGATACGCCTACAATGACCAAAAAACTGATGATGCGGATGAATTGCAAAGATCACAAGAATGATTTTCCAGTAGAAAACTAGTACCAAAAAGGTAAAACTACATTTTTTTTTTTTAAATTCAAATAACGCCTACATTTTCTTGAATTGCATAAACACATCTTCATGATTAAAATGGTAGTCATAAGTTATCTCCTCTCCGGGGAATATGTCCCTCTCTGCAAAGAAGACAACCTGCACAATTAAGCCTAAAGTTAACTCACTGTTTCACTGTCCAACATGTCGCTGTAACAGCAGGAAGCAATATGAAAAATAGAAGAGAAAGCCTTTGAATCTCCACATTTCTACAACAGATTATTCTAACTAGATTTGACTCTATTTCAAAAACCAAAAGTAAAATACAAGATTTGATACGTATTGAAGCAGCATGAGCCAGAACCCATGCATATAATATACCCGTGATCAAATACCATACTCGCATATTGAACATCAACAATTAATTGATGCATGGACTTACTTCTTCCAATTCCAAAACTTCCCATGGGTCTCCACAAGCCCAACATCAACTCTAAAGAGTGCTTCTTTAGATATATTTCCATTCAGTTTGTTTTGCAATCCAAGTAGGTCAGTAACTGAGTAGCTAGACCGTGGCACTACGGTGAGTGCGTCCCCATTAGCAATACCGTGTCCATTCTTTAATTCATAACAATCAATTAACGGCTCTTTTAAGTTCATTTTTCTTTTGTTAATTTAAATCAACTCTACCAAATTTTCTATCTCTCATTGAATTCTCTTTTTTTTTAAAAGGAACTACCAGGTCCTTCCCAAAGTTGGGTTGGAAACATCACGTATAACAAATATAATAGCACTTTTAATAGATAGACATATAAAGGTTCAACATAAGAATTTTCATTACCTTCTTTTCATTCCGCACTGAAATTACTTTGGCAACGGAGTTTGGCTGACCATGTCAAATACACAGATAAATAAAATAATCAGAATATAATTGATGCAATGAGTAAACAATGTATAGTTAACCATTTGTTTCAGGAGCTCTAAGTATACAAATGAAAATCGTTCATGTGGTGAGTGTTATGGGTGCAAAACAAAATGAGTCCACCGATAGACATCAGTAACTGTCATAGCAAACAGAAATGACAATTTTAGTAACAGGGGAAAGAACAATTACCAGACACGAATGATTGACGAACCGAGCAATCCCACCTTTGTGTGTGGCATCAATAATATGCTCTTTATCGATCCTAAAGAAGTAGCAAGCGCCCTTGTACTGAAGCTTTCTTCCAGATTGATACTCAATTTCTCGTTTATCAGCGACTCGTAGTCCAACAATTTCACCGATATACTCAACAACCTACAAGAAACAAGTGCATAAAGATCTTGAACCATAGAGATCTACACAATATTTAAGCTACTAACTAAAATCATGTAACCCAGTGTCCCGCTATTCCACTCATGCTCAACAGGCTCAAAACTCTAAAGATGGTTTACATGAAAAAATTGATCCCTGAAAGTCCCAGTTATTCTGCTTGCATAACTCAAGAATATTTACCATTGCACCACGCGAAATGAATTGGGATGTGTAAAGACCAAGGGCATGTACGCCAGATTTGTAGACCACCAAATTCTTCCACCCCTTTGCTTGTTTATAACGAGCGTATTCCTTCTGGAAGCAAAAGAAAGGATGACAAAATTGAACTTATCAAATATAAGTTAATGATTGATGCTCAGAATGACCAAATCTACTAAAATAACAGTCAACTCCAGATTGAAATCGTAAATAAGATCTAAGAATCGACAAATGTTCTTGTTAAGATTATAATCCCAAATCGGAGGTCTAAAGCCTCGCAATCAAATATACAAATCCTTGGGCCCCCCACTTATCACCAATTGATTTTAAGTTGGATGCCCATCTTTAATAGTTCTGACAAAATAAATCTTTTATTTTCATCATCCACTTGCAATTTTGCTGTAGATTTCGAAACAACACTCTAAAACCAAATCCTAAAGTTTGGGTTCCATAGAAAAATGGCCCACTTTCTATAAAAGCATCATGATTTTATTCCCCCATTCAAGTTCTACCCTCACAGGCTAAGAACTGACACAAGAAGTTCATAATATATATATCTCGTGAGACAAAACACGACGGAAATGAGTTATTTTGTACTAACATGATGCTAACCAAATTGGCTCATACCAATTTTTTATTACTTAATCTTTTCTTTTAGTATAGGTCGAGAGCAAAACCTTGTATATTTTAACTATGTAAAAGCGGATTCAAGTATCTTGAATAGCACATAATTCGTGATTGAACATTCTGAGTTAATAGTTTAATATGAATTTTTGTACACTAGATAAAAGATGAACAAAGCAGAATATAATACTGACTGAATATTCAACTCATATCAAATTCAAGAAATATATCCCATGAACAGATTCCAATGACCACAAACTAAATAAATTTTCGATTTGCAAAGACTTGTTTAGGTTTTACTATATTACGCATAAGAACTATCAAATATAGAGTTCAGCAATTGCTCGCATTTCAAACCCATCGGGTAGATTTAGTGCAACAAAATCATTCCAAGTAAAAAAAACTTCACTGTACCCGGTAATCATACTCAACCTCTGAAGTTTGTGTCTTCACAACGCTTACTGTGCATGACTTGTGACCATTGATATGAAGCCATGCATCAATCTGTTCTTGAGGAACAAGGCATTCACCATTCCCATTAGACCGCTCTTGAAGATTATGGCTGAATCCGTCCTTCCGACCCTTGTAACCCTGTCTTGAAAATTGCACGAGATGAAACAAATGGATACTCCAGATCTCCAGTACTGAAATGAATGCAAGATACTGCTGAGATACAAGGGAAAAATACCTCCGTCCGTGCACAAGTAAATTCCTCTCTTCCTGGAGTATCGAAGTTAATGTCCATGGGATGATCAACGGAGTCAGAAGCATGATGTGTTGCATGAAGCACGCATCTACCATAAAACCCGACCTTGTCATTGTCAACACCTTCAACCTCGCTTTGCAACAAACCCTGAACAAAAAAGGAAAAAAAGAAAATCAATGTGTTCAGTATCTCAGAAAGAGCTACCAGCTTTAGAGAAGCTATAGATTTGCTCAACTAATTACAAAAAAGGTATAGCTAAAAGCCTAAAAGACCCTACTACAAATCAATGGTCAACATATATAAGATCTGCATGTTTTACAAACAACTCCTAAATTTCCTTCCAGAGACTCAAGACGGTACAAATTATTTTCACATGAACACATTTCAGACCCTAGCAAAAATTTCCACAAGTTTAGCTGGTACCAGGGAGCAGAGCTGCTGAGTTTTCTTCTAACTACAAAAGGTGTTCTTTCTTGGATTGGAATGGAGTATAAAAATAAAAAAGAACCCAGTTACAGTCATCTCACTGACATTTCCCACGTGTTCGTATAAGATATTGGGAAAAACACAAAAGAGTCTGCACACACAAGGCAACTACAGTTATGAATAGAGAATGAATTTGTGGACAGACTTGTCCACAAACATCACATTTTTATTGGTCAGTTTAACTTTTGGACAGCTAAATAGTTTTTAGGGGCAGTTAAATAGTTCTTTTGGGCAGCTACTCCACCAATAAGCAGTTGATGTCTTGTGGACAGCAAACAGTTGGCTGTCCACAAATTTATTCTGTTATGAATACAACTAAAGAGGCGCTCCCCGCCAACTGTGTTCCCTGCTGTGGTGATGATGATAGTGCAATAAACGAAAGACGTCAATTTAAATTTAGAGCTAGATGGTTCTAAATCACGACTTAGATACACTACTAAATCATTCCTGTACTCATAAAAAAAATGACTGACATGATTTTAAGAGTCTGCACACACAAGGTAACTACAGTTATGAATACAACTAAAGAGGCGCTCCCCGCCAACTGTGTTCCCTTCTGTGGTGATGATGATAGTGCAATAAACGAAAGACGTCAATTTAAATTTAGAGCTAGATGGTTCTAAATCATGACTTAGATACACTACTAAATCATTCCTGTACTCATAAAAAAAATGACTGACATGATTTTAAGTAAACCATTTTTGTCTGTGTATCCTCCCTAATTGTTTAATACCAATAAAGGCTTAGTTTTAGTAGAGACCTTCTGACGCGCGCACCAAGGATGAAAATGGACAGAACAGTTCACCACCCTGCACTCTATACAAGAACCTCCAGGTCGATTACACAATGAGCAAACCTAAGAAAAACAAAAGGGAAAGACAAAGTTTGATCATAATAGGTCGTGCCTGTTTCAGTAATAAAAACCGGATAATAGGGAAGTACAATGGAGTGAATGGACAATGCTTCAATACCACATCAATAAGTTTAACTCGATAATAAACATTTGATTCTATCGTCATTTAGCAATCAAATGCATGCTAGGAGAGATGTGAGAATCAATTTCAAATAGATAAATCACTTGCCAAATTTTTGGGAGGGTGTGAAACACCTGATACATCAAAGGCGCTCATAGTATCAACATTAGGGCATCGTGTCCCTGGCGTCCATAGACCACAAACCATATGTACCCACTGCTTAATGGTGGGATCAACTATGCCAGCAGTTACACTGTTCTGTACTTGGAGTTTAGCATCTAAATCATTTGAATTCTGTATAACATCTTCTTTGTCATGTGAAACTCTAACCAACACAGCTGTCGGCGACAGCTCAGTTCCAGATCTCGTGACAGCAATCGAATCAACTTCATGTCCAGAACCAGATGTGTCTAATAATCTCAAGTCATTCTTTGAATTTTCAGAGAGGGGACTAAATTTCAAGGACTTGGATTCTGATGGAAAACTCCAAGACTTCAAAAGGCCTTCGACAATATTCCGACTCTTCAGAGCTTGCGTCATTGCTCCACCTTCATAACCACATAGAACGCATGAGACCTGGATTAGAATGAATAAAAGAATGTTATTTGAGTGTACAAAATCTCATAGAATTATTACAGAACAATCCCAAATGATAATAATAAATAAATAAGAAATCAGTTGTGCTCCTTCTTGGGAAATTCTCTCCCTTCAACAGGGAGCTCTGGTGGAATTGTAAACCCCCTTGAAGGAGTCACGGCACCAACATCCAAAAAAGACAATTTATGGTTCCTGCATCATGTTACTAAGCATCCTTACAAAAATGGAATGAATTACACAATCCAGATTATAGGTACTCTTTTTTTACAAGTACCCAGACAAATACAATCCATAGCAGCAATGATGAACCATATCACAGAAAGATCATATTCATAATAAAAATCAAACGAATGCCAACGACATAGTGAAAAACATGTATAGACAGAGACATGTCTACACGACTCAACCGAGTTTGTTCTCGTCTCTCCTGCATATCTGTAAACGTTTACTACTCAATATAAGGGGTTTCAGACAAGGCAAAATGGCAACACAAACCAAGTAAGAATTCAAAATTATGTGTTCTGTTTGGCACCTGAGTTTTGCTGAATCACTGTCAAGGCCAAGTCAGTCTTGCCAAAACCATGTCCAATCACAACATGTTTTATCTCCTTTTCCCCCAAAAATTTATTGGACTTTCCCAAAAAGTAGTTGTACTGTTTTGTTGCACATAATTTCCGGGTCAAGGAGGTACACTCGGTTGGCAACCTGTGATTAACTTCACCCTCGCTACCATAATTCCTGATCCTTCATATCATATAGGTACTGGACTGTACACAATGGAGGAGATCCTAGACATTTGGGAAGAATTACAATTGGAACTAAGCAATGTGACGTTTTGTATTTCATTTTCTTTGATAGATAAGTAGTATGATATATTGATACAATCAGAATTGGAAAATTCTTGAGGGGGCTCAATGGGCTGCGACGAACTGAAGGCTCAACCTTTGGATTGAAGACAATTCAACAACAGCAGTTCAAAGCTATGGAAACAATGACTTGCCCTGGATCATGAGAAGTAGGTGGAAGCAAGATGGAGAGAAATTGACTTCTCAGCAGATACTATGGCCAACTATGGTGTACAACTACGAGTTGGGAATTTAGAAAATTTGTTGGTCAGCCTCTACTATCATATAAAATAGAGGACCCCCATGTCACTTATTCCAGATTTTCAACACCATTAACGATGGTGTTTACTCAGGTCATTTCTGGCCTGTTCTTTTTCTGCTCTTTACTCTGTACACCCTAAATCTGTCATTAATAGACTGACTACTTGCCTGATAATTTTATTTAGTTTTTTTTTTATATATATAATTAAAGTTTCAATTACATCAAGTCTAATGTGGCAAAGCAATTGGTGGTCAAATTACAATTACTCGATTACAAAATAAACTCACATTAATCAAAAGTTGAATGCTAATATTCACATGCAAAATGGAATACAAGGACATAAACAAATGAATGGTAACAAATCTCCAACTGAACAGGAAAAGAAGCATAAGAAATTATGTAAATGAAGTATTAAATGAAGGTAATTTGGTTATAATGAAATAAATGCCAACTCTCTCACAATATCTTTGGAGTTGGACCTGCAGGGCCTGCAACACCAACGACCTTTGGGTACTCTAGAAACACCATAGCAAGCCTGGTGCACCTGCACAAAAATTATGCATTCAATCCAACAGAAATAATCAGAAATGAAATTAAAGCAAACTTCAATATGGTAGTAACATACTCTGATGACGCAGCTACTGCACTCTAACAAGCCATTATTGACATCTTTCTTTGAGTCACCACAAACAGAGCAGAATGCATCTAGATCCAAAATAAAGGGCTGGATTTTGGGCTCCTTCAAGGATCTGAATCATATACCATAAAGGACAGACTTATAAATAAAATAAAATAAACAAAAAAATGCATATAAAATGTTCTAAATATATATTATAGTCAGATTTAATTAAGATAGCAAATTCACAATACCAAGACTCAAGTGATTAGATTACTTACCGTTTAATTCTACTTGATGACAATTCACTTTTTTGACATTTACTACCAACACCTTTCTTTAAACATGGCTTTCCTTGAGATCTGAATTTACTTTGAAGTGAGCTCGGAGCCTTTGTAGGATAGTCTGAAGAACGAAGATGCATTCCTGGGGAACATTGGTACCTGGTCAGTACCGTAGCCGCATAGCTTGTACAAAAGAGAACATAGATAAATGTGAACAAACCGAAAAGCTAAATGACAGCCTTCTTGATGTGTTCTCTCTTTTTCCTATTAGAAATGCTTAGAAATATAACATAGTAAAATTTTCAAAAAGGGGGTTTTCCTCCTTCGTCTTAAAACCCAACTTTCCCTAATGATAGGTGGGTCATACCAGTTCTAAAGGGGGACAATTTTTGCTTATCATAAAACAACAATCCAAAGCAGTGAGCCAATAGATGTAATCTGTGGGATACATAATTTAACAGGAGTCACGGTGCAATGTATAAAAACTGCACCCAAGGAATGTGCGTTTCATAGGCTAAACTGTATGTAATATTACCTTTTCCGGCAAGCTCATAAAGGCTATGCTTGCGAGCTTCCTTGAATCGTGACTTTAGTGGAGCACCGGGACAAAAATTACTGCACTTTAACATTTCGTTACTGGTATAGTTTTTTCCCTTTCCCAATGTGGGCAGTTCTTCAACACGCAAGTCATCTTCACTAAAACATGCCGCCTTTTTTTCAAACGTAGAAGATCCGGTCTCGGCTACATTTTTCATGACATTATTGTAGTAGTCACTGTCAGTCCCTTCATCCTCAAGAACAGACAGTTTACCATAAGACTCACTGTTTTTTCTATAGCATGTTTTCTTTGTGTCTATGGTTGAAATAAATTCAGATTCATCCGTTTCATTTGTAGAGCATCTTCTAGCTTTCTTGAGAATTGTGCTTAGAGAAACTAAATTTACTGGCTTCATTCCATTCCCACCCAACTTCCCATTAGATATAACGCCAGACTTCCCACACACCACAGGCTTTGCCTTCTTACCAAAAGTATCAGCCTGATTGCTGGAGAAATCTTTTGCGCCAACTGTTGAAACGTACTTTGCTTCTTCCCCTGTATCTCCTTGATTTAGTCCCTCACTTAAACACTCTCTGCTCACATCTGGGGTCCAGCGTCGTTTTAAATTTTTTCCATTTGATAATTTAAATACTTTGTGATGATTCATATGATCTTTCAATAGTGTTTGACTATCATCTTCCCATTCTCTATGATGGTTAGCAAGCTCACAGAGATCCCTGTTCTGAGAGAGGGTCTTCACTGACGATAGAGCAGAGTATCTTCACTTAAGACCGGAAGGTTGATTAAAAGGAACACCACATGCTCTCTGCACACCATGTTTGGGTTTAGACGGTGTTTGAGTCCCTCTAGATGAACAGGAATGTGAATCAGTATCTCCAACGGGAGAGTCATATTGTACTGAAGAAAGACCAGAAACAGGACATGAAACATCAATTCTCTTCCATTTCCCTGTTCTCTTTCTCTTTTCAGTTCTCAATATACTTCCCGAAGGTTGCACCTCGAGGATGCTTTCATACCCCAAATCCCCTGTAGGAAGTCGTTTTTGTACGTTCTTCCGACCAAAGGGGCTTTGAAGCCTATGATTGTCTACAAGGCCATGCGATGATCGAATGGGTAAACAGGATGAGGATCTGCCACCTTTGGATAAATGGAGTGTGTGACAAGCACTGATGGTCTCAGTGCTTCATCATCAGTTGACCAGCATCTTTCAATGCCAGAACCCTCATCAACTACATGATCATTCACAAACCTATCAGTCCCAGCATCAATAGTACAGGAACCCGCCGTATTAACCTCAACTGTTATCTCAGTGACAGCAGGTGCAGAACAGCTTGAATATGCATTTGACATCTGCTGCTCTTTCAAAGACTCAGCCTTGTGAGTTCCATCAAATCTCTTCACAGCAATTTCTACAACTTGAACATTAACATTGCTGGCATCAAGTACCTTAGTTGGCTTCTCGACATTAGTACAGCTACCAACCCTAAACATCTCTCCACTGAGAAGTATGACAGCCATTTTGCACAGGGATTTTCCTGTTCAAGTTCTCAGATTGATTTAACGTACTTGATTTGTCCTCGTGTACCAAACGACCATTGTCAAATATTGAAGGAACAGTCTTTGAGGCTTTACCGGTAACCCCTCCAAAACGAGTCCTACTGGTATCATCAGGGGCTACACTTCTGGAAACACGGTTGCCTTCAAAAGAAATTGAATGAACCGCAGAGGAGCACTTTCCAGGGAAGAATGAGCTTGGTTCTCTCTGACCGCATACATCATGCTCGCCAGATATCATAATGTTGTTCTCGGTTCTTCCAAGGCTGAAATATCAATAGAACAATGTGAAGGGTGCAAATACTGAGTCACTTGGACTACAAAAAATAGCAACACAGACTACAGAGTGATGGGGAGCGGTTTCGCAACTTGAGATAAGATATCAAAACACAATATCGATCCAGTACATCACGAAATGCTTCTTTTTTTCTTAAAACATTTTTATATATTTTTTTTCGATTAATGAAAATTATTTTCCTGAACACGTTGCCTTGCTAAGGATGAACAAGGTGGGGTGGTAATGACAAGTAGTGTGTCTTAGTGTCCATGCAGAATCGTACAAACCCTAATCTTGGATGTGTTGTAGTTCTTTCTATAATGAATGAAAAATTATATTCTTTCGATAAAAACAAAAAGTTAAAAAACCAATAAAATCAATATAAGACATAAACACCCTTCATGATCTAATAAGATACGAACTCTGTTACGCTGTCTATTAATGTATTTCTTGTGCATAAATTATCAAGGGGCTTCATGGCATATACAACAATAAGATCAGCCAAACAGTTCAATCAAGTCAACTATAAACAGTGAGTGGTGCGCAACTTCGCATAGTTGTCCTTTTAAAAATTTGAGTGGTGCAGTGGCAGTGGCAGTGAAAGTCTTGATAATTGTTTCTTGCTTGTTAAGGAACTTCAAAAAGTCAGTATGTTTGCCCTTATTGAGCTTTTTCTGCTTCCACTTTTTTTTTAGAATTAATATTCTAAGAGAAAGGATACACAGAGAGGAGGATGGACTCGCATCAGGATGCTCTAATACATCCTACCTAACTGTGTTGGCACCTATAGGCCTATTATAAGGTGCTAACCTACATGAGAGGACGAGAGGTGAACCAGAGGCTCGACACAAAAAAGACCAAAAAGACAAAACGCCGCCAGAAGCCCCAAGGCTAGAGCACCAATAAAAACTTCTGAAAACAAATAGTATACACTTAAAAGAGATGAATACCACAAAGCATTTCACTTCCACACAGGTACTAACTTGTTTCTTTCCTGAAAATATATCAAAAAGAATTCCAGGCGTAATATATCAACCTTGATCATATTAAAACATTTAAGTCCTAAGTTTCTGTCAAAATTACAGTTCCAGAATTTCATGAGAATTTGGCATTTTGTTTTATTTATCATATTGCATACTGTGAAATATATTATCTCAATCGACTTGAATTTCCAAATATATTCTGGATGAGACTTTATTGACGTTATTGAATATTTCTGAAAACTAACCTTGCCAAAGACTGTTTATCAGTAAGAGGTTCATGAGAAAGTGGATATGCAACGTCAGGTTCTACCGAAATTCCACGAGAGGGAGTCGAGAAATTGCACCAGTTTTTTGTACCTGCATTGAGAGATCAGCCAAACAGTTACAGTAATGAAGGAGATTGTTCCCATTATAATACAAAGTTGACAGCGAGGTACTGTACAGTAACTGTGTTACCTGTCACACCTCCCAACTTCTCATAATTACCATCCACGTAATGATTAGAGCATGTCTGCAGCGGCTTAACAGCGATCTCTAGAGCACCATTGTTAATGTTATTGTAGGGTCCCTCCTCTGGTTCTTCAGCTGCTAAAGAACCTAAAGTAGTGCCCCTTTGCTGCAATTCTGTTGAGAGAGAGTATAGTCTCCCTTGCTGTTGCTCCATTTCAGCGGAAGTGATTGGATGCTTCTGCTTAGACGGATCTAATGCATACCTCAAGGCAAGCAACCTTAAATTCTCATCCAGGAAATGAGGGCTTATATCAACACTCTCATTGTTGGACAACATATGTGTCAAACTTGGTCTACCGACTGAGTTTGTTGAAGTGAAGCCCGTCGATGCTTCTGACAAAGGCAAACCTGGTGCAGCAGTTAAAGTTGAAGAATTGAAGGATCTTAGAAGACCGTGATCAAAATGATTGTTGTTTTGAAGGAAAGAGGTTTTTCCATGTGAGTGTCTGAGATCAGATGCATCATGCAGAATCGCCGCTGAGTGACACCAATAAGAAGATTGCTTTCCTTTCACAGTTGAAGCACTAGATAGACGGCTATCACTTGTGAATCCAACACTTCGACTAGGACCAGCCATCTGGTTATTATTAAAGAGGGAATTGCCTCTCTCTGTGCCATAGTAGCAATTATCAGCGGTGTCCTGAACCCTTTTACATCTATCCGCGTGATTGAAATGACCCAGTATAATGTTGTTAAGTTGTTTTTCAGTATAATGTTGGCGTATGATCTTGTTCCTGAAGGTGCCACTTCAGCTTCAACTAAATCGACAACTTTCTCTTGAGGATTAGCATTAGGATTCCCTCCCAAGAAATCCCATGGAACAAAGGTTCGATTAACAACAGTAACAGACAACATTTGATCTTGAAATTCAGAGCAAAGAAGTAGTTCTTCCTCTCGATTTTACGAAATAAAGTAAAAGTTTTTTTTATGGCAAGCAAGAGATAAGGTGTTGCTGACCTTAGACTAAGTACCAAATAAGGAACCTAATGGGTAATATCTAAATTATTTATAATGAGAGAAAGACAGAGCTTCTCTCACTAAGAAACATGACTTTTTTTCTCTCAGTTATTTCAAATGATCACGTAAAGCATGGACGGCAGGATAATCACAAGCCAAAGTGCATACATATATATATATAGATAAAGCAGATGTGACATCAATGAAATTTTTAAGTGACTTCTACGAGCTAGTTACAAGCTCGTAGGAAAAAAAATTACACAACATACCTGAGTTATCTTTTCTATTGAGCAAACTGGTCTCCAACTGTTGAGCTGACTCAGTCATACCCTGAGCAGTGTAGGCTTGGATCATAGTAGCAAAGGTGATGTTATCAGGCATGCATTTCCTCCGCTTCATCTCGACAAACATCTCCTCCATCCTTTGCAACTCCCCTACTTGGCCATATGCACTGATGACACAATTGAAAAAGGGGGTATCCAAAACTACATCAGAGTTCTCCACTTGCCTCAAAATCAAGCTGATCTTGTATAGTTTCTTAGCTTTACTATAAAAATTAACAAGAGAGCAGTAGGTAACAGAATTAGGTTTTACTCCTTTGTACTTCATCATCCGGAAGTAATATTCCATTTTCACAATGTTGCCTACCCTCCCAAACATCTCAATAAGAATATTGAAAGTTACAGTTGTTGGAGAGCAAAATCTTTTCTTCATAAAATCGATAACTTTCTCCATTTTGTCATGCATGCGTGCTTTCCCATATGATCTGATCAAGATATTAAACGTCTTTATGTCTGATTGGACTTCCATGAGCTGAAACTTCTCATACCACCTCTCCATCTCCTTGATCTCTCCAACATTCCCATAAGCCCATAAGAAGGAGTTCATTGTGTAAACATCAGGTAGGCATTTATTGTTCTTTGTCATATCATCGAGTAATTTCTCCATCCGTTCAAACATCTCAGCTTTACCATATCCATCAATCAAGGTATTATAGGTCACAATGCTACACTCGATACCCAGATATGACATATCTTCGAGTACCCGCTCAATCAGATCAAAGCGACGAAATTTAGAACAGCAATTAATGAGGATCGAATATGTGTAAATATCCGGCTTGCAATCAGTAACAGACTTCATATCCTCTACTATACCAAAAGCCTCCTGAAAGTGACCACTTAGACCATAAACACTGACAAGGGAAGTGTAAACATCAACAAAAGGCTTGAGCCCCTCGGCCACCATTTTCTCATAAAGCAAACTTGCATATCCAGGCTGCTTACATTTCCCAAGCATAACAAAAAGTTTTGTGTATGTTTGACATCTTGGTACATACCAATCTTGCTTACGTAGTAGTTCAAAAATCTAAAAGAGGCAAAACAAATATGAAGAACATGAATAAAGATAAAATCTTTGAACAAAATGAGCTTAATATATATACCTTAAGAGCAGATTCCCATTGATTGTTAGTTATAGCTACAGTCAAAGCTTCTAAAACCGACTTGGGCCAAAGGCGAGTCGAGTTTGCAGAAAGAGCTCTCCTCTCAATGCCTTGAACAGCAGCTTCAGTTGTTAGAATCCGTGAAAGCTTCTTCTTTGATTGCTTTTTGGATGCTTTCAAATAGAAAAAAGTCTTCTTGTTTGTGTGAGGGATGAAGAAGTTGGCAGGGAATGTTGTCAAGGAAGATGGTGAACAAGTTAAGCTAGAACAAAGGAATCGGTGCTCCATTAAACTAAACTGTACGAGGTAATAAGGATGGTTCTCAAATCTATTGTGGCTCGACACTTTTGGTTTAATTTGAGAGTCTCGGCTTGTTCTTTCTTTACCGAATGGAGAACCATGGTTTGATTTCAGGCTCGTCCGTATGGTATGGCATACTTTCGTAGCAAATATCATTGGAAAGTGAATTTATAGAAAAAACGATAATTTCAAAATGTACACAAATTTGTATATTTGAAAAATCACATATGCCTCTAAACTTGGTGTCACGTGTAGTGTTATATACCATTGGAAAAAGCTTAAAGTCTACTTTTTATCTCAAAAAACGGAACAAAATTTTGATTAGAGGAAAAAAGATACATGTGTTTTTCTATTAAGCATCAATTTTAAACGGTACTCGAATTTGAATTGGAATGGTAAACACGTTATATTTGAAAAATATAATGTCACTAAACTAAGTGGCATACGTCGTGCCCTATACCGTTGGAAATAGATGAAAGTCTAGTTTCTATGTAAACAAACGGATCAAAGTTTTGATTTCTAGAAAAAAACGATACATGTATTTTTCTACAAAATGTCAATTTCAAACTGCACACAAAATATGAGATATAACGAGTCAACACCTCATATTGAAAACTCACATATGCCTTTATACTTAGTGTCATACATCGTGCTATATACCCTTGGAAAGATTTTGAAGTCTACTTTCTATTTCAAAAAACGGATCAAAATTTTGATTTGGGAAAAAAAAGATACACGTGTTTTTCTATAAAGCGTCAATTTTAAACGATACTCGAATTTGAATTGGAACGGTAAACATGTTATATTTGAAAAATAACACATGTCACTAAACTAAGTGGCATACGTCGTGCCCGTACTCTATACCGTTGGAAAGAGTTTGAAGTCTAGTTTCTATGTAAACAAACGGATCAGAGTTTTGATTTCTAGAAAAAATGATACATGTATATTTCTACAAAATGTCAATTTCAAACTGTGTACAAATATGAGGTATTTATACTTTTTGTTTGCAATTATCTATTCATCTCAAGTTGAATTACATTTTCAACACATTACCTTGAATTGCGACCTACAATCAAGGTGATTAGAAGATTTTATTTTATTTTATTTGAGAGAGATAGAGAGATATTAGGTAATATATATCAGACACAAACCAATAACCATTGATGTGTTTGTTGAAGAAGTTGGTCTCCAACAATTTTCTTCGCCGCACTGATATGTTGTTTATGTACTTTTAGGATGTCATTTCTCTTGGTGAATCTAGTCCTATTTCTATGAAATATTTGGCTTAGTTTGGTTAGTTATTGTATATGTGATAGATCTCCTTGCTCACTCAGTGGTATGCATGCCCATTTTTTTTTAAAAGGCCAACATATTTGGAATAAAGCTTTATTTGCGATCAGGTAAAGGGTATGGTTCGAACGTAACATACGCGAATATTTATTCATATTAGGTCGAGAGACAATTTCAACATTTTACCTTGAAATGCGACGAAAATCAAGGTTAATGTTTTTTTTTGGGATAACGAGAGAGAGAGAGAGAATGTAATCTTAGGCGTAGTCCAAACCCCCTTGATGCGTTGTTCATGAAATTGCTCTCCAACAATCTTTTTCTTTGCATATGGCATTTTCAACACATTATCTTGAATTGCGACTATAACCAAACCAAAATGATTGGAAGATTTAAATTTATTTTATTAGACAGAGAGAGAGAGTAATCTTAGGCCCGGACTAGATATATATGACAAGATTGTGAACAAAGTAGTAGTCGTAATTATTATTTATTTTTATTTTTTCCAAAATCTTGAGGCGAAAAATGATAATTACAATATAGGATGAGAGAGATATCGTTGAACATTAGATGTAGGAAAAGAAAGAAAAAGTTTAGCTTGATAATCTGTATGAATGCTTGAATATTAATGATAGATCCTGTTATTTCCATTAGATATACTCCCTTAACACTTTTGAACTAAAAATGAAGCAAATGTACACAGCCCATAAATACTATTTTGTATTGAAGCAAATATACTTGAATTAACTAACTTTGCATTTTTCTGTTTCAGACGACACAACTTATCGAAAAGTTGGACAAAATTTATGTGTGCAATATACCTATTGTTCTGTGTGGGGATTTCAATTCCCCACCAGATATTGCCCCAATAGAACTCATTACCGAGAAGATGGTTGCTTGGAATGTGCAGAAGAGGTGGAATGATCATTATGGTATTGGTGCACTAAAAAGTCCGAAGCTATCTCATGATATACCATTTGTTAGTCTCTTTCTCTCTCTCTACAAAGCTACTATTACTTATGTATTCTTGTGTATAGATGCCGAAATAGTTTATATTATATCATTATTTTATTTTTCTATTTTACTTTTATTTGATGTCTTTTCTTCTTCTTTTTCTTCTTCATCTTCTTCTTCCTTTTTTTTTTTTGTGCATGCATTAGAAAGCCTGAAAACACATAAGCCTGTTAGGGCCAAGGTTGGTCTTATAGTTTTTTGGGGTGAATTACCCTAATCCAACGAGACAGCTGTAATATTGTTTAGATGTGTCTAAATAGTAAGTATTGTTGCAAAAACACCACTTATTTTCCCGAGGGCTGCCCACACCCAAAATAAACCACTTTATATTAGGAAACTAAGTAGTCACCACTTAAGATTTCTAAATTTTTGTAACATAAATTAGTTAAGTTTGATTGGTTTTCTTTTAACATCCATCGAATTGAATATGAGGCTTTTCAAATGTTAATAGAGTTAGTAATTTTAATCGTTTCATGCAATTGAATGAATCAGTTTTCTAAAAAGCTTTATATATTCCACAAAGCGTTTTTGTTTTGTTTTCTAATCCTGATAAAGTTTAGGATAGATTCTTGCTTTGATTCGTAATTATGAGACTTATTTTTTTTCATATTGAGAGTTGTCATATTTTTGATAAATCTCGTAATTTCAATCATCTTCAAATGGTGTTAATTAAATTTTGCAAAACCTTCTCGCTTTAATTCAAAAGAATGTTGTTAGATTTCATGAAAAGTTGTGTTGATTTGAACTATTAATAAATTCTATAGAAAAAAAAAATTAGTTTTATTCATAATTCTAGGACACGTTAAATTTTGTATTTGGCGTGGGCAGTCCTTGGCAAATTCAGTGGTGCCTATATGACGACCTAATAATAATAGTTGACTGATGTTAGGAGCTCCCTTGGGAGAAGAGACTACAAATTAAAATACTAGCTTGTCCGTCATCGAGTACTTTTCTATCCCAACTCCAAACATTTTTCCTACCTTGTGTTGTCTTTCTCGAATATCGGTCTCCCATTTTCTATTTGGCGTGGGCAGTCCTTGGCAAATTCAGTGGTGCCTATATGATGACCCAATAATAATAGTTGACTGATGTTAGGAGCTCTCTTGTTAAAATACTTGTTCGTCATCGAATATTTTTCTATCCCAACTCGAAACATTTTTCCTACCTTGCGTTGTCTTTCTCCAATCTCGGTCTATCATGTTGTGTTAATGTTATATATATTGTAAAAGAAAACAGTCAGGGACATAGGATATGGATCACTTCCTTCCTAATGGTAGTTTTGTAGCGTACTTATTTATTGATCTTATGTACTCTACAATAAGAATCAAAATCATAATCTGGCACATATATATCTAAAGTGACACTAGGATGGTGATCAGCTCCCAAATGTGTATTTTATTACCCGTATATTGTTGTATTATAGTCCCTCTTACGCTTAATGAAAAGACAACTCATAGCTTTTACTGCTTTTTTTAGGTTAAGGAGTATTTCAGACCACTTATCATAAAAACTGCGTCTTAGCACCAAAAGGAGCCTTAATCACGCTTATTATGAAGACCAGTAGTTGCTATGGAAAAGTGCTGAAAAAGTCAAATTCAACGGTCAAAGTCAATGGTCAAAGTTAAAAGTCAAAGCCCTCAATTCATAAGACCAGAGATGAAGGCCCTTATCTCAAAATATGATAACTTTCTCCCTAAACCTACCTTGGTCAAGAAGAAACCAAAAAACAAAAGCAAAAGTGAAGTGTGAGGTGTCTAATTTGTAATGGAGATAGACAAATCTGTAAAAAGTAAAATTAGGGGTATAAGCTAAAAGCAAGGGAGAGAGAAACCATCAATTGTTTTAGGATCCAAACCATTTGGTTTGTTTAATTTCTTGTATAGTTTTTCAATTTATGTGTTCACTTTTTTGTTGTTTTATTTCCTTTCAATCAACTTGTTATTTACTTGTTCTTATTTCAATCAAACTTGTTATTTACTTGTTCTTATTTCAATATTCCTTTCATCTTGTTGTTCTTATTTCAAGTTTGTTTCAATCTTCCTTTCAAGTTTTCAAGTTATTTCAATACTAACAATCAAAGCTTTCAAACTCTTTTTCACATCTCCCTCACTCAAACTCCAAACAATTTAGGATGAACCTTATTTCTAAAAACAAACTCTTTTAAAGTTACTACCACCATCTAAAGCTTTCAAATGGCGTCACCGTCATGGATTGAAGGAGTGAGAGTGATTGGTTGAGAATCTAGGAAGGAGCATCATTCTCATATCTCCATTTATATTTTTTTTCAATTTGTCGTCATTTTATTTTATTGTTTTTTAGTATTGATCCACTTTCTTGCAAATCAGGGGGCGGAATCAACAACCTGGAGAGGGGCTGAAGACACAGACAAAAATCGACGAAAGTTGTCGAAACTGAACGAGCGATTGCGCGGGCGACCGCCCAGCCACGTCAGCATACCAGTGCCTGATTTTTTTTCAGTATCGGTTGTTTTGAAGTGTGTATCTGTACTCCGAGCCCAGATTTTGTAATAGAGTAGGAGAAGTCAATGGAACTTGTTTGTAATAGTTAGAGATAAAAAGAAAAACAGAAAAAATTAGGAAAAAATGGTTTTTGATTGATTTCTTATGATGAACATGTGTTAAACTTGGTTTAAGTTATATATTTACCAAGGGATTAGAGTTTTAATTGCTTTGGGAAGTTCAAGTGTGTGAGGCAAGTTCTGGATCATAGCTCACACACTTTGAATCAACTTAGTAAACAACACTCTAAGTCCAAGTCCATTTAACTCTAGTTAATAGGTTATCAATTTAAAACTAGTTAATTAGATTAGTATAATATTAGTTTAATTTTAAGTTTGGGCTCTTGAAGGCAAAATTGTATAAATTGTCAAAACCCCAATTTGTGGGATTTTTAAATGGGTCTTTATTGTAACTTAAAACAGGGTAAAGCTCAAAAGGTTGGGCCTGATTCTTAGATCACGCGCCAACCGACGTCGCCTTCTCCTCAAGCAGCATGTAAGCACGGCTTGAGAGGTAAATTCTAAACCTCCTGGAAACCTAAGTAAGAGGATACCTTGTGTGTTCAAGCATGCTTACGTGATTGTTTGAAATTTACTTTCCGCACTACAATTTACATTCGCGCATAAGGCTGAACCCGAGCCACATAACAACCATTGGGAAGTCATTCTCCAATGTAGATGAATTGGACGTTGCTTGATTCTTAAAAGCCCTAGACCAAAACAATAAATTAAAATCAATCAACTAGATTCATCGTGAATTTAGAGTAATAAGTTATCAGATTCCGGTGGACGTTACCTTCCTCACTCCCCTCCCCCAGATTCATCGTGAGTGAGATTCTTGGTAGCACACCACTTGGTGAAGTGACTGCCCACTCTTCTGAGGCGTGTAGTAGAGTCATTCTAGTCTCGTGCCCAATTGTTCTCCTGAATAGGACATAGTAAATTATAGACCAAAGCAAATATTTTCAAAAATCCAAAAAAATAAATTTATACTATTTGTGCATCATCATTGATTGAGCATTCATGTCTTATCAATATGCATCGCAACCATCATGGAATTACAATGCAAACTCATAACCCTATTCTTTTTACGGTAATCCTTATCACTGGTTATCTCATTGTCCATCATACACCAACACAATCGCGGTTAGTGTATTCTCTACCATCAACAGATCCACCCCATATTGGTATAGATAAAACATTGAAAGCCGGAATCATTGGCGCCACTGCAATTGCATCACTTTGCATTTGTTGAACGATTGCGGCAGTTTCATAATCGTCGTCGAAAATCAGTTCACTTACTCTTTTCGCACCAATTGCTATAATGACTACTATAATTCATGACAAAATAATTGAAATTTTATGATTGATGAGAGGAGATGAAGAAATGAAAAAATATATAGATGTTTCACCTGTGATTGATTTGATATATAGCGTAGAAAATGGAGGGAAACGATGGGCGCGGAAGTGGTTTGGCGCCACATAAATGGAGAGAAATGATGGACGGGATAACTTTTACCGTGCAAAATCGAAACAAGAAATTTAGAAATTTTGCGTTGGTGCTTGACTCGCTTTTAACAATTTTGATTCACAAAAAACCCTGAGGTGTCACAAAAAAATTTAGATATGCGTTGATGATGCTCTAAAGAAGCAACTAGGACGGTTTTTCATACCAAATAATGATAAGTTGGAATTATTGCTGACATCAAAAGAGAAGAAAAAGGCGTTCGTTTCAATGACAAAAGATTGAGAGAACAAAAAGGGAAGACTAAATATGCTGGTTGATCACATGGGTAATGTGTCATGTGTGGGAAGACTTTGGTTTCAAATATTGGCACAATATTGGAATGTATGTGTTAAATAAGAAGTGGACTAAGCTTGTCGAAGAATATAAGATGTGTAAAGAAGATCTTGTTGAAATTTGGTTTTTACGATTACCTAGTCAACAACAAGGTGGAGAAAGAGAGCTGTGTTTTAGAATCGACTTTGCGAAGAAACCAAATTAAGCGAATTAATATTCAAGAAATACTAGCCAACCCCAGTGACGAAAGGGAAGGACAGCCGTGCGGAGGGTTTCTACTTAATTCTAAAAGACGTCAAACATGCTAGCTAAGAATCTAGGATACTACTATGGGTATGTACATCAAGGAATCTACTAATATTATTAAGGATGTTAGCAAGCAGAAGACCTAGTTGTAAGCTCAAACGTTACATATATTACTTTGATGTTGTTTTCTTGTTGTGCATTTATACTTTCAAATTTTTGTAGCGTAGTATGAGATTACGCATAACATAACTACACAAGTCAAAAAAGATGATGAAAATTGTAGCCAACTCTTCAAAATTATCAATAAACTTATGTTCCAATTTATCTCTTTAATGTTCTAATGAACTTTTATTATCGCTTCCGGTACGTCACATACATATAGACTCAGAAAAAGACATTAATTGGTAACGGTGCACTTTGATATCAAACTATTCCACTATTTGGATAGTTAGGTCACGTCTATCTGATCTGAACTCTTAAGCCACCGGCCAACAGATGGAAGTATCGAACTAGATATTCAAATCGGCATTGAATTTTAAGGAAATCGGGCGCGATATTTTCTAGTGTTGATGTAATCAGCGTGCCCATGTTTTCATATGCGTAGTATGGGTCTTTGATATGTGTGTGCCGAACTGCAGCCATTGATATTTACATTGTCCGCACTTCGAACTATGGGTAGATTGATAAACCGTGTTATTCAATTGTTAGATAGCAATTTTGGTTTGTAAGTAACTAAGTATACAATATCGTAATAATGTAATATACATACCAGCGTAGTCAAGGTGCAAATAGGTGCGCGTCTAAGGCGCACCTTTAGTGTCTCGCCTTGACCAAGGCGCGGAATCTAACATAAGGCGCGTGCTTTTTGTGTCTTTTGTCGAGGCGCGCGCCATATCAACATTTATAGTTTTTTTTTTTTTTTTTGTACAATTTTTGCTATATGTGACACATTTACACTCAATCAAATTTAATAAATTTTATCTTGGAGTACACTCTAAACTTTAATTTTGACTAGTTTTTGTTAAGTTGTATGGATTGAGAGAAGACACAAAGATGGATTAAATGAAGTTTTTCGGGATTCCAAAATTCGAATCATGTGTTCTATTTCGTGAATAACTTCTTTGGCTCAATTCGATTGGTTCACTTTTTTAGTTTGTTGAAGTTGAGCTACATTGCATTGAGAGATACAAGTTTTATTTTACTATTTACTTATTGCTTATGTTTTTTTCTTTTAAATTACTACTATGGTATGAAAATGACTTATGAATTTTACACGTGTTGCTCAATGGTTTCATGTTTACAATCACGTAGAATTAATTTTAATGATTGGCTAAGCAAATCAGTGATAATTCATGTCACATTTAATATTTATTTTATTTTTTTATTACTACGCGTCTCATTTTAATAAGACGCGCGCCATGCCATGCCTCGCCTCGCGCCTAAGGCACAAAGAGGGTGTTGGGCCTGATACATACCATGCCTTACCTCATTGGCCAATTTTTGTATTTGCCATTCCCATTGGACTTGGTTTTATTTCCGAATTTTCATTTTGAATAAGAAATTTCCAAAATTTCAGTTGTTAGAATCCGTGAAAGGTTCTTCTTTGATTGCTTTTTGGATGCTTTCACATAGAAAACAGTGGGATGATGTTTTGAGTTCTTCTTGTTTGTGTGAGGGATGAAGAAGTTGGCAGGGAATGTTGTCAAGGAAGATGGTGAACAAGTGAAGTGCTCCATTAAACTAAACTGTACGAGGTAAAAATAAGGATGGTTCTCAAATTCAGATATATAGAAAAAATGATACATGTATTTTTCTACAAAATGTCAATTTCAAACTGTGTACAAATATGAGGTGTTTATACTTTTTGTTTGCAATTATCTATTGGGTAAATTCCTGATTCGGCTATGATAATGTCAATGTGTTCGCAATTCGACCACAAATTACAACTCAACGCATTTTGTCAGCAACTTTTTGCACTGAGTTGCTGACAATGGCCGGATTAAGAACAAAACGACATTATCATGGCCGAATCAGGAATTTACCCTTATCTATTCGTATCATGTTGAATGACATTTTCAACACATCACCTTGAATTGCGATTACAATCAAAGTGATCTCTCCAACAATTTTCTTTGCCGCACTGATATGTTGTTTATGTACTTTTAGGATGTCATTTCTCTAAGTGAATCTAGTTCTATTTCTATAAAATATTTGGTTTAGTTTGGTTAATTATTGTATATATGTGATAGATCTCCTTGCTCACTCAGTGGTATGCATTACCAGTTTTTTTAGAATGCCAACATATTTGGAATAAAGCTTTAGTGGGTGTTTGGTTCTCATTTTTTCTTAAAAAACATTTTTATGAAAAAATATTTATTCTAAAAACAGTTTTTCAATAAACATGTTTGGTTGTGATTTTTCTTAAAAGCTATTTTATCAAATCAGATTTCGCACTATGTTTCTCGATATATTTTGGCATATCGTAGCATAAATCACTAAAGTCTAAAACATCTAGGGAGTTCATTTTCCTTGAGCACCCAAATGTTTCCTTCCAAGAAAAAAAGTTTTTTAACTTGAAAAACAAGTTTTACCTAATTATCATAAAACAAGTTTTTGGGACCAAAAAGTGTTTTTTGGATGAAAAACTATTTTATTTTTAAATAGAAACCAACACACATTTATTTTTTTAAAAAATATTTTTCATTAATAAACACTTTTTGGTAATAAATAAATAGGATCCAAACACCCCCTTATTTGCGATCATGTAAAGGGTATGGTTTGAACGTAACATACGCAAAATATCTATTCATATTAGATTGAGAGACAATTTCAACATTTTACCTTGGAATGCGACGAAAACCAAGGTGAATGTTTTTTTTTATAACGAGAGAGAGAGTATGTAATCTTAGGCATAGTCCAAACCCTTTGATGTGTTGTTCACTTGTTCATGAGATTACTCTCCAACAATCTTTTTCTTTGCATATGGCATTTTCAACACATTATCTTGAATTGCGACTATAACCAAACCAAAATGATTGTAAGATTTCAATTTATTTTATTAGAGAGAGAGAGTAACCTTAGGCATGGACTAGATATATATTACAAGATAGTGAACAAAGTAGTAGTCGTAATTCTTTTTTTTTTTTTTTTTTTTTTTTTTTTGCAAAATCTTGAGCCAAAAAATGATAATTACAATATAGATGAGAGAGATATCATTGAACATTAGATGTAGGAAAAGAAATAAAAAGTTTATCATTTTGACTAATTTAATTGAAATATAACCTTACTTTAAGCATCTGATCAGATTTCTGCATCAAACTACCAATATACCGAAGAAAACCCCAACCAAGTGAACTACTAATATGAAAAGGCCTTCTAGCCACAAGAATCGGTCTTTTTCGATATATTGCATAAATTTTTGATACATTGTATTCTAACAAAGTATTTGCTTCTTAATTACTTTGTTTTCAAATACATAGCCTAAATATTTAGTAAACGTGTCGACTTCGCGTGCTTTTATAGCAGAAATGGTAAGGTTTCTTGTACATTTGAAGTGATATATTGAAGAGAAATTGGATTTTAAGGTGGAAGGAAACTGAAGAGGAAGAATTGGCGAGAGAAGAAGAGAAGGCATGTTTGTTTTTTTTTCCTTATCCAATAAACTGGAGAACAGAGTAAGACGCGCCATGTTTTAATACCACAAAATGTCGTGAAATATTGAATGAAATCATTAAATATCGGAAGCAAAATGACATAAATAGTGATATGTTATGATTATATCCGTTTATTTGTGAAGGGTAGGGAAGGAAAAAACGGCGGACGAAAAATAACATTGCCTCGTTCATAGAATTGAAAAAGGAAAGTAAATGAAATTGAAGTAGGAAACTAATTTGGAAACCTAGTTTAAGATATACTTGTATTAGTTCCAATTTTGAAAGTCTCTTTCTAAACTTATTAATTACTTTGTGCCCAAGTATTATTTCCATATAAATTCAACAAACGAAATATACTAGTAGTAAAATAATTCTGGACTAGTTTATTGAAGAAGAGATATTTAAGAAGTTTGTTTATGGTAATGGGTGAAAAAGGGGTGAAAAAACCAGAGTTTATTATTAAGGCTAAAAAGTTGAAAGGAGTCAAAGATAAAAAAACGTAATGGTGCTTCTGTCATATCTAAGGATAAGAGAAAATGTAACAAAAACAATAATGCTTATTGTGGTTGTGCCATGGCGATGCGGTGTGTAGAAGAGCCAGAGTTTGTGCCATCAAAAATATCTAGTAAAGTCGAGGAGATAAATAAGGAGAGAAAGGGTGTTACTGACATTGAGTATGTGGTGCATAAAAAGCTAGAGGAAAGTGATATAAAGAAGCAATTAGGACGGTTTTTCATACCAAAGAATGATAAGTTGGAATTATTTCTGACAACAGAAAAGAAGAAAAAGGCGGTCGTTTCAATGACAAAAGATGGAGGGAACAAGAAGGGAGGACTAAATGTGCTGGTGATGGATCACATGGGTAATGTGTGGGAAGACTTTGGTTTCAAATATTGGCACAATATTGGAATGTATGTGTTAAATAAGAAGTGGACTAAGCTTGTCGAATAATATAAGATATGTAAAGAAGATCTTGTCGATATTTGGTTCTTACGATTACCCAGTCAACAACAAGGTGGAGAAAGAGAGCTGTGTTTTGGAATCAACTTTGTGAAGAAACCAGAGCGAATTGATATTTAAGAAATACTATGCAACACCAGTGACAAAAGGGAAGGACAACCGTGCAGAAGGTTTCTACTTAATTCCTAAAAGACGCTGAACATGCTAGCTAGGATACTACTATGGGTATGTACATCAAATAATCTACTAATGTTATTATGGATGTTAGCAAGCAGAAGACCTAGTTGTAAGCTCAAACGTTACATTACTTTGTTGTTGTTTTCTTGTTGTGCATTTATACTTTCGAATTTTTGTAACGTAGTATGAGATTACGCATAGCATAACTGCATAAGTCAGAAGAGGACGAAAATTGTAACCAACTCTTCAAAATTATCAATAAATTTATGTTCCAATTTATCTCTTTAATGTTCTAATGAACTTTTATTATCGCTTCCGGTACGTCACATATAGACTCAAAAAAAGACGTTAATTGTTAACGGTGCACTCTGAATCTCTGATATCAAACTATTCCACTATTTTGGATAGTTAGGTCACGTCTATCTAGTCTGAACTCTTAAGCCACCGACCAACAGATGGAAGTATCGAACTAGAAATTCAAATCGGCATTGAATTTTAAGGAAACCGGGAGCGATATTTTCTAGTGTTGATGTAATCAGCGTGCCCATGTTTTCATATACATGCGTAGTATGGGTCTTTGATATGTGTGTGTCGAACTGCAGCAACTGATATTTACATTGTCCGCACTTCGAACTATGGGTAGATTGATAAACCGTATTATTCAATTGTTAGATAACATTTTTGGTTTGTAAGTAACTAAGTATACAATATTGTAATAATGTAATATACATACCAGTGTAGTCAAGGTGCACGCCTAAGGCGCACCTTTAGTATCTCGCCTTGACATTTCCATAAGCCCATAAGAAGGAGTTCATTGTGTAAACATCAGGTAGGCATTTATTGTTCTTTGTCATATCATCGAGTAATTTCTCCATCTGTTTAAACATCTCAGCTTTACCATATCCATAAATCAAGGTATTATATGTCACAATGCTACACTCGATACCCAGATATGACATATCCTCGAAAATACCCGCTCAATCGATCAAAGCTTAATTTAAATTTAGAACAAAGAATTAATGAGGATCGAATATGTGTAAATATCCGGTTTGCAATCGAATGACTTCATATCATCTACTATACCAAAAGCCTCCCGAAGTGACCACTTAGACCATAAACACCGACAAGGGAAGTGTAAACATCAACAGAAGGCTTGAGCCCCTCGGCCACAATTTTTCTCATAAAGCAAACTTGCATATCCAGGTCGCTTACATTTCCCAAGCATAACAAAAGTTTTGTGTATGTTTGACATCTTGGTACGTACCAATCTTGCTTACGTAGTAGTTCAAAAATCTAAAAGAGGCAAAACAAATATGAAGAACATGAATAAAGATCAAATCTTTGAACAAAATGAGCTTAATATATATATACCTTAAGAGCAGATTCCCATTGATTGTTAGTTATAGCTACAGCAAAGCTTCTAAAACCGACTTGGGCCAAAGGCGAGTCGAGTTTGCAGAAAGAGCTCTCCTCTCAATGCCTTGAACAGCAGCTTCAGTTGTTAGAATCCGTGAAAGCTTCTTCTTTGATTGCTTTTTGGATGCTTTCACATAGAAAAAAGTCTTCTTGTTTGTGTGAGGGATGAAGAAGTTGGCAGGAAATGTTGTCATGGAAGATGGTGAACAAGTGAAGTGCTCCATTAAATTAAACTCTTTTGAACTGAAAATGAAGCAAATGTACACAGCCCATAAATACTATTTTGTATTGAAGCAAATATACTTGAATTAAATAACTTTACATTTTTCTATTTCAGACAACACAACTTATGGAAAAGTTAGAAAAATTTGTTATGAGTAATATACTGTTGGGATTACTTTAATCCTCGTCTTTAACATGTTAATCTATTATTGATCACAAAAGGAATTAAAAGAAAAATACCTTCAAAGTCGGAATTGGAGATTGACAGTAAAAAGAAACTTTCCAAAAATAAATCAAAATCTCTTAGTCCTCAGCCTTCTAATAGTATAGTATATGAGATTACGCATAGTATAACTGCATAAGTCAAAGAAGAGGACGAAAATTGTAACCAACTCTTCAAAATTATCAATAAACTTATGTTCCAATTTATCTTTTTAATGTTCTAATGAACTTTTATTATCGCTTCCGGTACGTCACATATAGACTCAGAAAAAGACGTTAATTGTTAACGATGCACTCTAACATCAAACTATTCCACTATTTGGATAGTTAGGCCATGTCTATATGGTCTGAACTCTTAAGCCACCGGCCAACAGATGGAAGTATCGAACTAGAAATTCAAATCGGCATTGAATTTTAAGGAAACCGAGCGCGATATTTTCTAGTGTTGATGTAATCAACGTGCCCATGTTTTCATATGCGTAGTATGGGTCTTAATTTGATATGTGTGTGCCGAACTGCAGCCACTGATATTTACATTGTCCACACTTCGAACTAAGGGTAGATTGATAAATCGTGTTATTCAATTGTTAGATAGCAATTTTGGTTTGTAAGTAACTAAGTATACAATATTGTAATAATGTAATATACATACTAGTGTAGTCAAGGTGCGCGCCTTCAAGGCGCACCTTTAGTATCTTGCCTTGACCAAGGCGCAAAAGGTAACACAAGGCGCGTGTTTTTTGTGCCTTTTGTTGAGGTGCGCGCCTTATCAACATTTATAGTTTTTTCATTTTATTTGTACAATTTTTGCTATATGTGACACATTTACACTCGATCAAATTTAATAAGTTTCATCTTGGAGTACATTCTAAATTTTAATTTTAACTAGTTTTTGTTAAGTTGTATGGATTGAGAGAAGACACAAAAATGGATTAAATAAAGTTTTACGGGATTCCAAAATTCGAATCACGTGTTCTATTTCATGAATAACTTATTTGGCTCAATTTGATTGGTTCATTATTTTAGTTTGTTGAAGTTGAGCTACATTGCATTGAGATATACAAATTTTATTTTGCTATTTACTTATTGCTTATGTTTAAATATTTTAAATTACTACCATAATATGAAAATGACTCGTGGATTTTACAGGTATTGCTCAATGGTTTCATGTTATAATCACATAGAATTAATTTTAATGATTGGCTAAGCAAATCAGTAATCCGTGAGCGAACAACATTTTTAGAAGGGGTTATCTTGGGACAAAACCAACTTGGTTGGTTTAAATCTGTCTGTCCTCATCTCTTCCCTTTTTTTTTCGCCTATCTCACTCTCCCTTTTCCTCTCCCTATTCAGACACTCTAAATCTCCACTCCTCCTTCTCCATCTCCACTCCTCCATCTTCCTCTCCCACTCCACTCACCCCCACTGCTTAGCAGTATACTAGTAATTTATGTCATATATTTATTATTATTTATTATTATTATTATTTTTTTATCACTGCTCAATATACATGGAACTAAATGCAAGTGAGGTGGTCAGCTGCAAACCTCACATATTCCACAAACAAACACACAGAATAAAAATACAGTGAAAATAAGTGGAAACCATTGAATGTAAACCTCACAAACTCACATTTCTGTTTGTTTTTATTACAAGACCAAAATACAACCTCACATTCCATTCCCTCTTCATCACATTCCAGTGTTTTGAGTAGTGTCCTAGTGTTTCATGGGCTGACAAAGAAGAGTGTGTTTTTTCATCTCTCTCAAAAAACAAAGAAGAGATAAGTTCCCTCACACACTCTTTTCTCAAATTTCATCAAAAGCCCATTATTATTATTAGTTTTTGACTCAAAAAGCATGGAATTAGCAAGCAAAATTCAATCTTTTGACCTTCGGGCTAGTTGTTTTATTTCATGCCCACCATTTATAGATGCTAAAAGAACGAAATTTCGTTCAAATTACAGACCAATATCATCTTCTTTAACCCAAACAAGTAGAAACTTAGTAAAGATTACAACTTTGCGTGATATTAAGGTTTCAGCTGTTTCAGTTGAAGCAGAAGCTGAAATTACTACTAGGGAAGATATAGAGAAGCTTTTATTAGAGAGTTCTGTGGATGAACAAAGTGGTAATCAGAGAAGGAATAGGAAAGAGGCTAATGCTGCCGGGGCGTCGAGTATTTCATCAGGTGTTAGGCTAGAAAACATTAGTAAGAGTTATAAGGGGTTAACTGTATTGAAAGATGTTACTTGGGAAGTGAAGAAAGGGGAGAAAGTTGGATTAGTGGGTGTTAATGGTGCTGGAAAGACGACTCAGTTGAGGATTATAACTGGGCAGGAAGAACCGGATTCGGGGAATGTGATTAAGGCGAAGCCCAATATGAGGATATCTTTTCTGAGTCAAGAGTTTGAGGTTTCGTTGAGTAGGACAGTTAAGGAAGAGTTTATGAGTGCTTTTAAGGAGGAAATGGAGGTTGCCACGAGGTTGGACAAGGTGCAGAAGGCTTTTTGAGAGCACGGTTGATGATTTGGGATTGATGGGAAGGCTTTTGGATGAGATGGATTTGTTACAGAGGAGAGCTCAATCTGTTAATTTGGATATGGTGGAAGTTAAGATTAATAAAATGATGCCTGAGCTTGGGTTCTCTCCTGAAGATTCTGATCGGTTAGTGGCCTCGTTTAGCAGTGGATGGCAGATGAGGATGTCGCTAGGGAAAACACTGCTTCAGGTATACTTTTGTGTGTGTCCCTTTGTTGTTTGATTTTGGAAATTAAATGAGCGATTGTTGAATTGGTCTAGTTTTCATACACTCAGCTCATGGATGATAATATCTTAGTTAGACTGCTGCATTTGAGCACATGCACATTGTAAACAAGTAGTACTGTACTGTAGGAGGAATAAGGATATCAAATGAGGGACGAGTTTATGCTTATATCGTATGGCTGAATTGGTTTAGTTTGCATACACACTCACATAAATGATCTACAATCTTATAGTTGGGCTGGTGCATATGAGTAAATGCACATTGTAAATAAGTAGCACCAAATGTAGTTCTCAAAGCTTTACTATAATTAAGTACAATTGTGTACTGTCATTTTCAGGATCCAGACTTGCTACTTCTTGATGAACCTACTAATCATCTAGATCTTGACACGATTGAGTGGCTTGAGGCTTATCTGAATAAGCAAGATGTTCCAATGGTCATCATATCTCATGACAGGGCTTTCCTCGATCAACTGTGTAATAAAATTGTAGAGACAGATATGGGCGTATCCAGAACATATGCTGGTAATTATTCTCAGTATATTGCTTCCAAAGCAGCATGGTTTGAATCACAATACATTGCATGGGAAAAGCAGCAGAAGCAAATTGATCAGACACGAGACATAATTAGCCGGTTGAGCAAACGCTGGAGCAAACGCTGGTCGTGCATCTACTGCAGAGAAGGTATGGTTAGATGTGGTGTAAGGTTCTTTAAGTTATTTGAGTAATCTAAACTTCAAGTCATACCACAAGCGTATCATTGCTCACTAAAACTGGAATCCTTATTAGCTTCAATTGGTAAGGTCATAGAGCCTCTATATCTTTCCTGTAGCAATATATTGCATGTATTATCAAACGATATCTGAAACTATTTTGGAACTGCTTTAAGTTTTGCTAAGTTACATGGACACACCATATTTTAAGAACAATTCGTGTCGGACAGGTATCCATGTGTCCGTGTCGGATTCAATACGGACACATATTGTATGTGATATATCTCAGTTTTTGATATTTCACTGTGTGTCAGGCACTTCGTATCTGTGTAGAATACAGACACATGTGTTCGTGTCAATGTAACTCAGAAGTTTTGTATAAGTTCTAAAGAGAAATTTGAAAACATCTGTTAGATTACTTAGATACTATGTATTTTGACCATTTTCTTTTGCAGCTATATCTTATTGTCACTGTTTTAGTATAAATTTTACCCTCTTTACTGAAATGGCATCAAGTTACATTTAAGTTCTAAAATGAAAAAAAAAAAACATCTTTCACGTACAATTTATTTAGCAGGTGATCCCGTTTCTCATGCATTGACAAGACAACCTTAAGTGTGGAAGGAAGCAATGTAGTATACTATAACTAGGGATTCATTGTGTAGAGGCTGATGCAGTATAACACTATAACGTACTTATTCCATTATAACATGGGATTCTCATTGTGGAAATTATGAACCCCACCATTGAAATGAGAACCTGATTTTACAAACAAATAAACTTCCGTCTCCATTGAGTTGGTGTATACTTCTATTATTCTATACTCAAGTAGATAAGTTGCATGTTACTTTCTTTTTTTGTTACACCACAATCATTTCATAGTGAAAAGATAGAATTATTAAATATCCTTGACATGCCATACAATTTTTAGTGTGAAGATGTGATGTTTCATACTTTTGTGGATTGAAACCAACACTTAATTAATTAATTTTTTTTTTGTGATAACAGAAGCTGGAAAAGCTTCAAGAAGAGGAGCAAATAGAGAAGCCGTTTCAACGGAAACAATTAAAGATCAGATTTCCTGAGCGTGGAAGAAGTGGAAAATTTGTAGTACAGATGAAAAATCTAGAATTTGGCTTTGGGGACAAGGTTAGTTGTGCATCTTGCAACACATGCTAGATATGATAAATTAATATCAAATTCTGTTTGAGCGTCATACCTTCTTTTAGTCATTAGTCATTATCACTAATTCACTTTCTTTTGGTTGCTAGGTGCTGTTTAACAATGCAAGTCTTACAATTCAGAGAGGAGAGAAAATCGCTATCATTGGCCCAAATGGATGTGGAAAAAGTACTTTACTTAAACTGATTATGGGTTTAGAGAAGCCTAGAGGAGGTGAAGTGTTGATTGGGGAGCACAATGTTCTCCCAAACTATTTTGAACAGAACCAGGTTTGTTACTACTTGAGGTGTTCTTACATTTGCTGAGGTTGCCCTGTTTGTCTTAGCTGTGTAGTACGTCATCGATATTATCATGTGCTTAGGTATCTGGGGTTCTGTTGGCCCTGAATAATAAGAAGTCCTGCTTCAATTCTTAGGTTGGTGCCCATTGTTTTTGGTGAAGAAATGTCCAAAAAAAATGATGTTGCCTATAAGTTGACCTGGTCTATGTTTCTGTTTCTATTCTTTATTTGATAAAGCTGTCTTCATCCATAAGAAGAATTTGCCACTGGGGTTCTGCATGTAAACTCATTATTAATGAGATTAATCTGGTTATGTTTTAGGCGGAGGCCCTTGATTTAGATAAAACTGTACTTGAGACAGTAGAAGAAGTCGCAGAGGACTGGAGACTTGATGATATTAAAGGACTCCTTGGTCGGTGCAATTTCAAGGCAGACATGCTTGATAGGAAGGTCTCCCTTTTGAGTGGTGGCGAGAAGGTAACTTGAATGAGACTTCTAGTTTATGTAAATATACTACTTAGTTATGTGCTCTTTACGTTTTATCTTTACACATCATAAAAGTGTTTAGAATCTTTTGCTCCTAATTGTGGTTGGAACTACAACAAAAAAGCAGATATACTTTTCATGGGTTCTTAGAATGCGTACTTCGATGTCCCACTCATTGTTGTGACGGAAGATTTCTGACATTCATTATTTCCTCTGCATTAATATATTTGTCAATTAAACTGTTTGAAAAACTTATACCTTATGTTTGTTTTTGTATGAGGTAGGCAAGACTCGCATTTTGCAAGTTTATGGTGAAACCATCAACTTTATTAGTCTTGGACGAACCAACCAACCATTTGGACATTCCTTCAAAAGAAATGCTTGAGGTACTTCTGGCCATTTCCTTCCTCCGCAGTGTGTTACAACTTTATATTGTTCTCTTCAAAACTCATGAATTTTTTAATCTTGAAATTGCTCTGAGAATATTCTCTAATGTTTTAACAGGAGGCAATATCAGAGTACGAAGGCACTGTCCTTACTGTTTCCCATGATCGATACTTCATAAAACAAATAGTTAATAGAGTGGTGGAGGTCAAGGATAACAACTTACAAGATTATGCAGGCGATTACAATGTATGTCCCATTTACACACTATTTACATATAGCTAACGATACCAGTACATTAGTAGTATAACATATCGCAAACAAATAGCAATATAATATGAAGTTACTTAACTGTGCGTTCTCATACAACACCTTAAGTAACGGCTGTAATGCAATGGTGGATAACAGTTGTGGAGCCTCCAGTATCATTCTTAGGTATACATGTGGATGCTTATAAAATAGGTTCATAGCTCATCCATTGTTAACACCTGATTTTAACTTTGCAGTACTATCTGGAAAAGAACCTTGATGCTAGAGAGAAGGACCTCCAACGTGAGGCAGAGCTAGAGGAGAAGGCCCCAAAGGTGAAAGCCAAGTCTAAAATGTCAAAGGTACGCACTGCCAAGTTATGTACCTTGAGAAGTGTTTCGAAGAATGTTTGATTGTTAATCAAGTAGGTTTTAGCTTAAAGAATCCGCTACGTGTTGCCTCGTCCATTATTTGGTATTAGACCTGCACGATGTGTACTAGGGATATATTAGCTATTATTAAGCACGTGTATACAACCTGTTCTTTGAGAAAATCTGGTAGGGCATAATTACGATGAGGTTTTTAAAATTTTATAGTAGGGAATTCTGATTTCTGTTTCCTCTTTTTCCCCAACAGGCAGAAAAAGAAGCCCAGAAGAAACAAAAGAGGATGGCTTTTCAGAACGCGAAGCAAAAGTCGAAAGGGTTGAAGAATGCGAAACGTTGGAACTGATTGTTGCAAATTCCTCATACAAAATGTAAATAAAAGGTGAAGATGCTGATTCTTAACAATGTGTATGTACATAAACCAATGAAATAATGTTTTCAAGTTAAAGTTCGAGTATAGTAACTGATATCTCATGTATGATTCTACAAACTATTTTTCCAGTTCTGCAATGTTCTAGCCATTGAAAGAAATACTGAAATGATATGTAAAGTTGAGATTGATCAAAGTAATTCAGTGTGGCGTTACTTCCCCCGATGCTTGGGTGTGTTTGAGCCGATGCTGAGCATTAATCAATGTGGCTCAAACCAAGGTTCCCACATGGGACCAGGAAATTAGGAGCTTGTGGAGCATTTTGTAGAAGAAATTTAGGGGAGTTCTGCTCGAGCACATTCAAAGGCACTATGAGCACTGAATGAGCTGAAATCAGAACTCTAGGCATCCAAGTGTTGCGTATGTTGCAACTAAAAAAGAGCAGTCGAAGCATACACCTAACAGTAGATATCGTTCAAATATCCGACCGTTTTTTGATTTGGATCCATTCAATTGCGCAGTACTTTACTATTATACATATTATAACTTTCAACTTTGTCAACTACATATTCTTAGTATAATACCATCGTCCCTACAGCATGATCATTAAAACTTCGAAGTATTCATTTGTCTAGGCCCCTAAGTTTAAACTTGATGTTATTAAAATTATTGTCAAACTCTACAAACCAATAGGTCACTTGTTTATGTTGTCTATGATCAAGTAAATGATCAGTTTGTATGTTATACTCTAACTAAGCTCCTTTGTATATTACTATTGGGACTTTAGTATGAAGTATTTTAATATAGGGACAGCAAGTTAATGACATTTGAGCGTTTAAGCATATGCAGCTGTGAGACTATTAGTAGGGGATAGTTCTAAAGTAGCCATTTGGCACAACCTTGTTTAATTAAGAGGTTTTAGGCTTTTAGCTGAATTTATTTGACTTTTGTGTTTCTGGTAAGAAGCTGAATCTATTGTATTACAGTCTTCTTCTTTTTCCTAGAGCACTGATATGTTGCATGATACTGGACAGGACAATTGAAAAGATATAAGCCATTCTACAAGAGAGTACGCCATAAAACCACATATTGAAACATGGATTTGCAAACACTTAATTAAACATTAATTTGCAACAAAATCTGAGATCCTAACCGCAAGTGTCATTCATCCATTGCTCAATTTAAATTTAAATGACGAAAGAAGGAGATGGCATATTTAATGTGTAACTATTTAACCACATATATGTGCTTGTTTTAATTAAAGGAAAAATAAAAACTTTGACCTTCTTAGTTGTCCATGAATGTGATGGAAAGGATCTTGGTGAGACAAAACAAGGAAAAAGATGGCAGTAGGCATATGTACCAACAGCTTTTTCTTCCTTTTACCGGCCATTCAAAGATACCTTGTCTGAGATTGATTAAGAACACTATAACTAAATAATATAACAGTTGTATCCCTCTCCTCATGGGAGCTTTTAGCTCAATTGGTTGTGTATCCCTCTCCTCATGGGAGAGGTTGCATGATAGGTGGACCAAGGAGCGAAAGCAAGTCTTTATGGACAAGGTGGAGGCGGTTGGGTCTACTCAAAATGGTGCATCGGCGAGAGCCTTTGAGCTAGTTTCCCTTCGGGGTTGATGAGGATTTGGGCAATGTAAGCCTTTGGGCTAGTGTCTCTCCGGGGGCGGGGGCAATGTAAGTCTTCGGGCTAGAGTCCTTCGATGTAACCAGTGTGGGTCTGCCTTGACCCTCTAAATACTTCAAAAAAAATAAAAAAAAATGGAATCATAAATTATAATTAATTAATTATCCTTGAACCATGCATGACAGGAGAATGGGAGTAAGATCTCTTAAATGAATGCATTTAGGTAATTATATTGCTCTACCATCTCATGGATTTCAAAAATGTCACATGTTGGCTACACCCTTCATTCGCCATTCCTTTCCGTATGACATTGGCATAAGGACGGCTGTTTCCCTGCTCAACTTGCACCAACCATTAGTGTGAAAACTCAGAAGAGTCAGCTTGATACCTCCATGTTCGAACGAACCTGACTTGCAGATTATCATATAACATGTCAACAACCTTTATGCCTGACCTCACTAGGAGTTGTATCACAATTACGGTCAAGCTAAAATATGTGACAAATTGTTTTTAATAACTAATAGATAGTTCTTCCAGTCCACATCAAACCGACTTCCCATTTTTTTTTCTTAGCTTTAAAACCCAGCCTAGTTCCACCTTTTCCATTCATTCATTCAAACCTTCCTACAGCCTCCTTGGCTTGCTTTTCTTTGTTGCAGGAAAAAAATATGAATATTAGTGCTGTGGGAAGTCCTTCAGATACTGGTGGGAGTATGTTGGACAACTCTTGTTTGAAGGATCAAGATAGATTTCTACCTATTGCTAATGTTAGTCGCATGATGAAAAAAGCTCTCCCTGCCAATGCAAAGAAATCAAAAGAAGCCAAGGAGACTGTACAAGAATGTGTGTCTGAGTTCATCAGTTTCATCACTGGTGAAGCATCTGATAAGTGTCAAAGAGAGAAGAGGAAGACTATTAATGGTGATGATCTTCTATGGGCTATGACTACTCTTGGTTTTGAAAATTATGTAGGGCCTTTAAAAGGCTATCTTAACAAGTATAGGGAGACAGAAGGGGAGAAGAACTCCATGGCAAGACAAGGAGATCATTCTCCAACTGAAGAGACTCAGACTAATAATATCATGACTGCTGCTACTACTACTAGTACTAATCATTATGGTAATATTGTAAATGCAAAGCTTCCAGATTTTAACAGCGGATTTTTCTCACTTGGAGCAACAGGAGTTCCATATAGCTTTGGAGATCAAGAAAGGGTCATGGCTTGTGGAGAGAAGTCCAAGATTAACGGTGCCTTTTATGTGAGTACAACTTACGAAAATGGTAACGCACTTGCTAATAAAGTTACAGGTGCTAATCATCACAATGGTGCTGGATGGTATTGACTGAGAATATGTAAAGAAGCATACACTAATTCTCAATAGCTGAATTCATTGGTTTTCTATAGAGAGCCCTACTTGATCGTGTTGAAACTTGAAAGAGAGAACTTACTCTATTAACTTTTCTTACATTTACCCCCAACGACTGCCTAGCACAATAGCTAGCAACTTATAAAGAAACTTGCACTGGACTTGTATCGTTTTGAAAACTTGGTATGGTGTGCGTCTTTGTGATGCCTCCAGCCATAGTATGTAATATTGTATTTTTACGGCGATATGCTAGTGTTGATATTTGTAATATACCAATTTGCCAGTCCAGTGCAGTGCTCGACTAGCTAGTGCTGCAATTTCAACCAAAACACAAAACTCTAACGACAGTTCCTGCTATGTCTCCACACCCCTACCTTGTGCTCTGACAAATTGAAACATGTTTCAACAAATTTTTTTCTGGTGAAGTCGGAATATCTCAAAAACAGTTGTTCTCATTGTTTTTACACTGCTTTCTTAATCCAGGTAACCAGTAACTAAGAAATTTGTTCCAGACCAGAACTCCAACAGGAGAGAGTAAGAAATTTTGTTCAAGACCAGAACCCCCACAGCAGAGAGTTAGGGGTTGTTTGTTTTTTTTGAATTAAGCATTCAGAGCCTCTTAAACTTAAGTTTTAAGCATTCAGAGGCTCAAAACTTGTTTGTTTTTTTTAAGTAGTTTAAGCATTAAGTGGTACTTTTAGCATTCAGCATTCAGTACCAAAATTTCTTCTGAATGCTGAATTCTAATACTTGAAACAAGAAAGTCCCTTCTTGCCCTTTCTTAAGAACCCAATCTCAAGAACCCATCTACTTTCCTACCTTGACTTTTATGGCTTCAAAATAGGTTCTTCAAAATTTGATGTTGGCGTCATAGGTTTTTTCATTTTTTTGGGTGAATAATATCCACTTTGTTAAAAATAGAATTACATATATATATATTCTGAAAATAAACAAAATATGAAAATAAACCGTTAAAATATATTTGTGAAAGCATATTTTAAATAAATTTATTTATCATTTTTTTTTTTTTGATAATCCATCTCTTCTCCTCAAATATAATATATATTTTGTTTAACAAGATATCAAGTTAGTGTTTAAAATAGATAGCATGAGTAAAATTGTTCGAATGATTTATATTCAAAATTTCTTGAGAGCAGTTATTCTAGCAAAAAAAACAAACATGTTTTTTAGAATTCAAAGAATCGACATTTAGCATTCGTGAGAATGAGCTATTCAAAGATTCAAAGATTCAACATTCATAGGCTCAGAAAAACAAACTACCCCTTAGTTAAGAATTAAAACACATAACAAAACAAAATGACAAATAAACTAAGTCTTTGTCCTGCTTTTAATTTTATTGCCCTCTGCTTCAAAAAAGTAGTCGAATCGAACATCTTGTCTATGGCCGATCGAAGCTACCCTAGGTTTGGATGGGTTTGATCTTTTATCTTTATATCTTTATATATATATATACCCTAATCACGAGAAAGTAGGAGGCAAATAAACAAAGTATAGGACCAGTTACCATCTTCGTCTCCTTAAAGGCTTCAAGCATGGTTTCAAAGCTTACCATTTGAAGATAAGGTCCGACCCTTTTTTCTTTCTTGGAGGGAAAATTTCCATTTATATGGGTTGACTGAGCCCTTACGGTCGTTTTAATCGGAGTTTTTTCTCCTCCGTCCGACTCTAATGGACAAGCAAGGTGCTTTTTGTCCTTGGGGTTTCGTATGCGTCAGTAGCCAAAGCTAGATATGGTCGAGAGATTGACACCTCAATGCTTCCAGTTCCTGGGGAATATGGAGGTTTCCCATCAGTTCACCTGATTGATGAGGAAGTAGAAAAAGGAAGGGACTTTTGCAAGTTCTCTTTGGTTGGAAGACTGGACCTATATAAGATGACACTCGAGCAAGTAAGGAGTAAGGTAGCTTCTCTTTGGGCACCTAAAGGAACCTGGTCTATTACTCCTCTTGGGAAGGGCTTTATGATGTTCAGATTTGAGGATTTTGAAGATTACCAGAAAGTATGGAATCAAGGATCTTGGAAGGTGGACACCCAAATTCTGAGACTCACGAAATGGTCTCCCAACTTCTGTACAGAAAGGGAGATCCAATCACACGCAGCAGTATGTGTTCGTTTCCCTGGCCTTAGTTTGGAGTACTGGAAGTTAAGAACCTATTGGCTATGGGCCGAGCACTAGGAAGACCAATTCACGTAGATGAAACTACGGCCAAGAGAGAACTGGGTTTCTATGCGAGTGTTCTGGTAGACATAGATTTATATAAGCCGATTCCGGATAAAATATGGATTGAATCTAAGAAGTTTAATGTGGCGTTTTGGCAAACCATTCGGTTGGGAAAGACTCCGGAATTCTGTTCACATTGCAAAGGAGTAGGCCACACAGTTGCAAACTGTAAGCACTTACAGAAGGATCTTGCCAAAGCCAAAGGTAAGACAGTGGTTGTTGATAGCACACCACCTCCACAGAACGCTGAGGTTGCAAATATGTCAAAAAATCAGAAAAAGCGATGGAGAAAGAAGAACAATACTGGTCAACAGAGTGCTACCATTCAGGCAGAGAATGTAGTAATTATAACAGATGATCCGACTGCCGACAAGGATACAACTCTAGAGGTTGAGAACCCTTCGATGGCTACTGAAATTAATGAGGAAAATACTGAGCAATTGGTAGAGAAGAATGCGTCTGACAATGAGGTACTCACTACTACTGAAGTACTCACTAATATTGGGGAAAATGTTGTAGTAGCCACTGATTCGGTGGAAAAGGTTGTAAGTATTGGTGAGGTGGTGGAGGCCATTGATTCGGGTGAGAATGCTTTGTAAGTGTTGGTGAGGTGGTGGAGACCGTGGTCCCTTTTCTAACACCGACTGATATGGTTTTCCAAATACTATTACCTCCTATACAGCAAGGGAATAGTGTAGAATGTACACTGCCGCCAATTCCTATTGAGGTGTCTATTGAAACATCAAATGCTTTTGCGGAACTGGATATAGAAGAAGATACAGTACCAGCTACTCAACCACTGCTAAAAGAGATTGGGGCAGTCACTGAGATTTGGGAAGGTCAGTCAGCTACTATCAGAAGGAGGGGAAGACCAAGAAAAGACAAAGGAGCTATTAAAACACCCTCTGATCCCCTCCCTAGCATCACACCTCTTAAGGAGGTAACAACTACACCCCCATCTCAATGAATGTTATTTACTGGAACATAAGGGGTGCTAGAAAAGCAAATGCCATGGATAGATTACGAGAACTTACTACTTCCCATAATCCTGATATAGTATGTATAGCAGAGCCAATGATCAGACCGCATACTAGCAATATAGTTAACTTAATTCCTAACTTCTTTGCTACTCACTTCATTCACAATGACACTCCAGAAAGGATGGGTAATCTTTGGATTCTTGTTAAAGAAGGTACTGTCGTATCCACCATCCACTCTTCAGACCAACATATCTCTGTCCTTATAGATGATTCAGTGCTCTCCTTTGTACATGCCAACTGCAATCTGGGCCACAGAAGAAGACTATGGAATGAACTAGAGATGCTCAATCCCACTCAACCCCGGATGGTCATTGGGGATTTCAAACCGTACTTTCGATATGAAGAAAAACAAGGTGGGCGACCACCTAACAGGATGGCCATGAATGAATTTCACTCTTGCATTAACACATGTCAGTTGATTGAAAGCTTTTTTGATGGTATGGAGTTTACTTGGTCTAATAACCGAAAGGACCATAGAAGACATGTGTCCAGACTAGACAGAGCTTTCTTTAATTCAGCCTGGAATAATAAATTTTGTGGATGGAAATACAAAGTGGGGTCTAGGAATGCTTCAGACCATGCTCCCTTGATTGGTATACACTCTTTGGTTCCCAAACCGAAGAACTCTCCTTTCAGATTTAATAAGGTGTGGAGCACTCATCCCACCTTTAGGGATTTGGTTCAGAGTAGTTGGAATAAAGAGTTAACTGGAGGTCCTATCATTCAAGTGATGAAGAAACTGCAGAGGCTCAAAGTGGAGATTAAAGTGTGGAACCGTGAAGTGTTTGGCCATCTTGACACTAACATTCGTAAGGTAGAATTCAAGCTTTTGCAGGTACAAGAGAGATCAGATCAACTCTTACATGATTTATCTTTACAAAATGAGATGACACAGAAACAAGAACTCCTTGATACAGCCAGAAACAACAGAGCAAGCATATGGAGACAGAAAAGTAGACTGAAATTTGATGAAGAGATGGATTGTAATTCAGAATACTTTCATAACACTTTGAAGTTCAGACAAGGAGCAGCAATTATCACTGAATTGGAAACTGAAGAGGGGGTTTTGTTAACTGACCAGCAGCTTATAAAAGACCATATCACCCACTTCTATGAAGAATAATACAAAGAAATTCCCACTATACAAGATGAACAACTTCTGAGTTTGATTCCCAATCTTGTGACGGCTCAAGACAATCTCATGCTCACCATGATACCCGACTATAAAGAGATAGAGCAGGTGGTATTCTCTATGAACGCAGATAGCTCTCCAGGGCCGGACGGTTTCCAGGGACACTTTTATCATACATGTTGGCCCATAATCAAGTTGGAGGTATGTAGAGCAGTTCAGTCTTTCTTCATCCAAGTGATAGTGCCAAAGGGCTTAAACTCAAATTTTATCACCCTGATTCCCAAAGTGAAAAATGCGAGTAAACTAAGCCATTACAGACCCATCTGCGTTGGGAATTTTCTGATGAAGATTATTTCAAAGCTTCTGCAGCTAAGACTTAACAACATCGCCGACAAGATTATCACAAAAGAACAGGCAGGTTTTGTTCCAGCTAGATCAGCCCAGTCTTCCATTGGCTTAGCTTCTGAGCTCTTCAATGAGATGAAATTAACGAGACGTGGTGGAAATGTGGCTATTAAACTCGATATCTCGCAAGCATATGATTCAATGAGCTGGAACTTTCTTTATCAAGTTTTGAAGAAACTGGGTTTTTCAAATACTTGGATTAAATGGATTAATGCAATTATGAGATCTGCCTTCATTTCGGTGATGTTCAATGGTGGCCCTATTGGTTTTTTCTCCATGGGCAGGGGTCTTAAACAAGGGGATCCTCTTTCTCCCTTGTTATTTGCTATTGCAAAAGATGCTTTAAGTAGAGGTTTTCATTACTTAAGAACTCTTCATCTGGTCAAACCAATGGTTACTTTAAAGGATTTTCAAGCTCCGAGTCACCTCCTTTTTGCGGATGACATCATCATATTCGTTAATGGTGATTTAAGAGGATTGAGGCATATCAACAATCTGTTGGGGAGATATCACCGGCTTCCGGGCCGATTAATGTCCGAATAAAGACAAGTCCAAGATCTTCATGAGTGGGTTCGGACAATTACAAAAGAGAGAATTATACAACTTCTTTCCATTCCTGAAGACTTCTTACCAGAAAAATACTTGGGTGTTTCTATGGTTCAAGGTAAAATAACAAGACAGACGGTGACTCCTGTACTAGGTAAGATCAAGAAGAAACTCACTTGTTGGAAGGGTAGAAATCTTTCTTTTCAAGGAAGAAACATTCTCATCAAATCAGTTTTGTGTAGTATTCCAATCTACAAAATGGCAGTCTATAAATGGCAGTCGTCTATCATCAAGGAAGCAGAGAAAATCATTCGGAATTTCTTATGGACAGGGGACCCCTCCAAGAGAAGAATCACAACGGTGAGTTGGGAAAAAACATGTAAACCTGTCCAAGAAGGAGGGATCGGAATTAAACAGTTGAGAGAAATCAATCTTTCTATGCAGATGAAACTAGCTTGGTCGATTCTTAATGGTACTGATGACTTTTCTATGCTCATGAGATCGAAATACACGGGGAGGAATGGAAGGTTTATTCATTATTATAAACCATCGTCAATATGGGCAGGAATTAAGGAAGCACTCTATGAGGTAACAACTAGAAGCCAATGGATCATTGGAAATGGTAATAATATAGACATCTGGATAGATAATTGGCTCGGTGATTTTTCTCTCCAACAACTCATGCAGTTGAGTGACCAAGATATTGCAGGCCACAACTCGAAACTCTCGAGTATGGTCACTAAAAATGTCATTACTATTCCTCGGAGCCTCTCACGCATATTGGAATATCTAGGTGTCAGCCCTCGATCCCCAATTATTTTCAGCCCTCAAGATAAAGATTACAGAATATGGTGCCCTGATATTAAAGGTAAGTTTTCCACTAAATCTGCCTTTGAAAGCATCAGGAGAACTCGACCAAAAGTGAGCTGGTACAAAAATATCTGGAACAATTTCATACACCCGAGAACTGCTGCTACAGGGTGGAAACTTCTGCATGGGTGTGCGGCAACTGATGACAGAATACAAAAGTTGGGTATTCGACTAGTTTCTGCCTGCAGGTTATGTAAAGCAGCTGATGAGACATTAAATCACCTTTTATGGGAGTGTAGTCTATCTATCCAATTGTGGGTATGGTTAGTTTCTTGCTTCCTTATTCAGCAACCAATTCTAGGTTTTAAGAATGCGATGATCCTATCCAAGACCTGGAGCCCGATGATGAAACAGATTTGAAATTCAGGAGTGGTTGAGGGAATGGTAAGCTTATGGAAGAGGAACAAGGTATATTTTGAGAATAAAATGCCTAACCTTATGGACTGCAAAATGTTTGTTAGAGCTTAAATCGCATGCACGATTCACTGCAGTAAGGCATGCAATGGGAGTAATGGCTGGGAAGCACAAGTACTGAAGAATTGGGAAATAACTCTAAGACCAAAACAAGCACCTCAAATGAAAACTTGTTTTTGGATTCCTTTAGAACCAAACATCGTGAAGCTTATTATAGACGGGGCAGTTTTTGGAAGTCCAGGGCCTTCTGGAATTGGGATATGTTGCAGAGATTCAGAGGGTGAGTTCATCTTCACTTTCTGCAAGAGGTTAACCAATGGTACTAGCGACAGAGCTGAAGCACATGCAGTAGTGGAAGGGGTTGAAATGGCTACCAATAGAGGGTTCTACCATCTTTGGGTGGAATCAGACTCTCTATCAACAGTCACTTCTTTCAATTCAGGAGATATACCATGGGAACTATACTTAGGATGGAAGAGGTGCATGCAGAAAATCACTTCATTCAGGTGCACTCACATTTGGAGAGAAGCGAACATCTCTGCCGACACACTTGCAAAAGCTGGAGCTGCACTGCAAATTGAGGACTCTATGGTTTTTGTAGGCAAACCAAACTGGTTACTGAAATGGGAACACCCTTATCAGCAATTTAGTAGATTATGTTAATGCACCACCTAGATGTGTATATCTATGGATGGGTATGAGCCTGTAACTGAGAAATTGCCTCCGCATGGTCTCAGAACCATTCTTTTGTTTTTCTTTTAATATATTTTTAACTTACTGAGCAAAAAAAAAAAAAGGTCCAACCAAAAAAAAAGACAAGGCAAATGAAGAAGAAGAAGATTATTTTATTTTATCAAATATATATTTTTTTGGTTCCAAACGATGGCACCATATTTGCATAACCCAGTCCTAAATGATGGTCCGGCATCGCCCTATGTCCGAAATTCCAGCACAAGTTTTGGTAGACACCACCATGTGCATATTCCAGTCCTAAACGATGGTCCATTAATCGCCCAAAGCCGAGACTTTGGGCTCAAACGACGCGTCCTCAAATCGCTCTATCATATAATACCTAGACGACCTGGCCATATCGTCCATCATAAATACCTGAAACTTTGGGTTCAAACGACGTCCTCAGATTGCTTTATCATATACCTAAATGATTTGGCCATGTCGTCCAGCATAAATACATGAGACTTTGGGCTCAAACGACATACTTAGACCACTCCGTTATATACTTAAACGACCTCATGGCGTCAATTGGAAGTACATCCCAACGATATAATAAGGCCGTATGGGTCTCGTTACAGTTGTGATTTTGGACTTTCAATAACTTTTTTTTTTTTACTTTCAATTAAAAATATGTTTCCATGTCAAATTAGATGATATTTCAATTTCAAATTACTTAAATTACTTTCTATTGCAACTTTTTCACTTTCCATTACAACTTCTTCACCTTTAACATTTCTTGCATTATCACTTCTTCATTTTCCATTGCAACTTTTTCACCTTTAATATTTATTCTCATTTATCTAATTTGTTGGTGTACCTCAAGCATTACCTTAAATGCTTCTTCTTCATCTTCATGTTTCATTTAAGATTTTGATTGGGTTTTGATTGAGTATGAAAAGAATAAAGAGTAACTGAGAAGTTTGAGTATTCATTGTAAGGTGAAGGGCCAAAAGAGTTAGGTTACATCCTAGTTCGTGATTTCGACGGAATTCCACCAAGGGTCGAAAAAACATAAATTTCAAAATGTACTCAAGGGAATAAGGACTGGAATTTCAGTTTTTTTATTTGTCGGAATACGATGAAATTCAGGCAGTTGAGAATCACAGTCAAGACCTCCAATAATATAAACTTTAGAGTCTACTGAAAAGCACATCTAAATCCATAAAGAGTTTCATCACAAGGAAACTCGCATAATAAATAAGAGACATATTTAATTTTACTTTTACTATTACCGGTATCCAAGGTCGAATTTAACTCGTACCAGCGGTAATTACGTTTCATATTCACAACAAGGCACACAGTCATCTCCTCCTCCCCTACGTTGCCAGTTGGGCAGTTAACTACGCGAGGATGACGTTTCTTGGTTTTACTATTTTTTTTTCAATTTTCTCTGCTTCATAAATTTTGATCACATTCTCAACATCTCAAGTTTTGCTCCTAATCTAAACAACTTGTCTCCTTAAAGCACCAGAACTAGGGCAGGGATCGGGTCGGGTTCGGGTCGGATATGGCTATATCCGAATCCGAATCCGAATAGTTTTATAATATCCGAACCCGATTATATTCGAAATTTAATATCTGAACCCGACCCGAACCCGATTATATCCGACTAACCCGATCGGATAACACTAAAAATTCAAAAAAAGCCCAAAAAATATATCCGAATCCGAATTGAATCCGACAAACCCGAACCCGAACGCAAACCGAATAAATAAACGGATACAAAAATCGACCCGAACCCAAACTATTCGGTTCGGTTCGGTTCGGGTCGAACCCGACCCGATTCCCTGCCCTAACCAGAACTAGAAAGAAGCTACTAAACAAGGTAACCTTCGATCCCAGAGAACGATAACCACGTTCAGAAAGCCCGTGTTCCACTTGTATCAAGGTTTAGGCCCAACCCAAAACAATAATACATCATACCTTGTCTCTCGATATTCTGCCCTAAATCTTTGGGTCTTATAGGTTTTGGTCCGGGTATTTGGGGTTTGGTCCTCACTAATCGACTTATTAGGTTTTGGTTCTCCTAAATCGTCTTAACTAATAGTCAACCAAGTTGACTGTTTGTAGGATGTTAGTCAAAATGATTTAGGAGGACTAAATCCTAATAAATCGATTAGTGCGGACCAAACCCCAAATACCCATTATTTAGGATGATCAAAACCTATAAAATGATGAATTGTACTTGAAAGTTGTTTCTTTCTTCACTAATTTTCGACTAGATTACAAGAGAAGAGGTGCATATAAGAAAACGTCCCTTACTCAGCGTAGCAGTGAGTTATTACATTGCTTACCTTAGTGATCATGGTGAATGTTGAACACCTAACACTTTTTATAAGAGGGCATGCAACTGAAAGCCTCGTCCTAATTCTACCTTGTGAGTAACTTCATATATGTTCCATGACTTATTTATCACATTTTTGTCCCTCAATTGATCTCTTCAATTGTAGCAGTTATATATGTCTGAAGTTGTATTAGAGAGAGTTTATTGATTGGCTAGTCTACCTATTTAAATATTTATCGAAAGCATTACATGTCTATTTGCATTGGGAGATGATTGTCTGGAGGTTAATGATTTAATCCAAAGAGATTAATGATAAAATGATTTTTCCATATAAAATTGAAACAACTTTACTAATAAGATCATGATTTATACTAGCTAATACAATGGATAGCACACATTCATCAGGTCTTATAAATGATTAACAATTTCACCATGAATCGTGGTTATTAACTTATTCATAGTACCAACTATCAAAACACGTCGTTCCTACTGCATGACACGCAGCACTGAGGTGGAGAGTAACAAAAGCAACTCATAGGATTTAGGATTCAAAAGGATGCTAGTAGCATCTCCCTTGGTGCACATATAGAAATTAGAAAGGAAGTATCATGCGGATGCCATTTGATGATTTTGTCCCTTACTCATTTGAAGAAAGTGTGTAGTATTTTATCACGATCAGGTAGGTTTTCTTAAATGATTGGAACTTCCTTGAATTTGTTTTTATCCATGCATGCAAACGTTGAAAATGTTGGGGTAAGTTCCATAATCTTTGCTGCTACTGCTTCTTTTACCACTCCAAACCAATGAGCTAAAAATCCTGCGACCAAGTCTACTAGGCCAATGTCATCACCTCCGAAAAAAAATTCTTCTCCAAGACCACCGTGTTACTTGGACTTGAGGCTGAAACATGATTCACATATATAAAGGATTGGCTAGGTAGGAGCTTAAGTCCAAGTCTTTCTAGTCATAATTACCGGCTTGACGCAGCACCATTGAGGATTTAACTATTTATGTTTTGAGACGAAAACTATTTTACTTCAGTACGTCAATGCATTGTGATTTAACTGATCAACAGGTACTAGCAAACTTAGATTGGTTTGGGTGGTGCACTCCCCACCTTCTACACCAAAGTCGATCCAAATGGAATAAAGGAGGGACTTGAAAGTTATCACTATTCATGGGTGTGCCTGTATTGTATCTTTTTGTTTATCCTTGTACTTAAATTCTTATAGCCTGAATTAACGTTTGTTTCTTACCACATTTTGCAGGCGTGATACTCTGGATCATGTTCTGTGACGCCCTTGTTATAATGATCACAAGGTTGAGTTTGGGCTACCCTATTTAAAAAGCAGATACTTAAGATTCACACCTTTATGATGAACATGAAAAATATGTAAGGTTTGAGCTTCTTGCTCGCCTTTGCCCAAACTCCACTGGTAAGGTTTTATTTCAATTAATTTCTTAGTTGCTTAACAATTACAAGTAAAGCTTTTGGTTGGGCTATAGATGTAAGTTGGATTTGTGGAGGTCCGGTCTACCTTTTTCTCAACTGAAAATATATCATCTAGTCGTACATTTATATTTATAGTCAACTGGATTTATATTTTTGCTAAACTAGCTATTTGAGTTCTCCTTTTGATGAATTTCATAGCCTCATCAAAACATCCTATACTCCTCGACAAGTTCACGACAAGCACATATAAATAGTTGACCTTGTTCATTGATTCAGCCTGCAATATCCCCTCATCAATATCAATAGGACACCTCATGCTAATGATACTCCTATAAATATTTGCCCATCAAGTATTAGTCTCATCTCTTTGAACAATGAATCAATCGAAAACATACCCGATTATGATCGATAATGTCACTGATAATAACAAGGGATCCATAATCATTCTCGTAACTCACAAGAACAACTTTCCTATTCTCAACATATAATTTGAATGACATTAATTTTCGACGATCTACGAAAAAAATCGCGAAGCGTTAGAGTGAGAGGATTAAACTAAATTGTTGCTTTTAGTTTTTTTTTAATTCAAAGATTAGAGAGGTGGGAGAGAATACTGGTGAGAAAAAAAGTGAAAGAGGGTGTAAAAGTAACAAACCGTTTGCTTTTTGTAGGGGCTACGTCCGCAGTTAGAATAAAACTTGTCTACCACATTCAATGGGCTAGTGTGTCCTAATCTTTTATTCAACGTCCGATTCTGACATTAAGCGTTCGGTAAAAGTTCACCTTGCAAAAATACTGTCAACCTTGGGGTTTATTTAAGATTTTGCATATTTTCAAGAAAGTAATTTCAGAGTTTAATATGCCAAATTAAGATAAAGGAGAATAATCCATAAAAATGACAAAATAAGACACAAATCATAGATGGCAGCAAAAACAAGATTTTCACAATCATATTATTCAAAAACTTCAAACAGTTCACAATTACACCGAATGAGTTGCTCGTTTGCTATAAAGAGAAATGTACATATGAGACATTGAAATTCAAAGTCACTAGAAAATGTGAAGTATGAAATTTATGGAGTCTTGGTGATGTATAGTGTGGCTTGTAGGATGAAACCTATGTAAGAAAGTTAGATATACACAAAGTAAAAAAGAAGACAGAGATGACTTCTTACACTCACATCTTCCCCTACGTTGCCTCGATTAATGGACTCTCAAGGAAACAACGATGTTTCTCAATACGTCTTTGCTGCTTCAAAAGTAGTCTTGCTCCAAATGCTGCCAGAAGGAACATCAAGCCGATCGAGGTGGGTTCTGGATGGATATTTATATATTTATAAACATAGATGGAGACAAGTGGCGGAGGGGGCAGTCGCCCCTTAAGGTTTTGAAGAACCATTATGTTCTATGTATTATCAGTATGAATTTTTTTGAATACGTAGAGGTTTGCCCCCCTCAAAATAACTTTAAATATTTTACTACCGCCCCCTCAAAATTTTTGACTATGTTTTTTAAACGTGAAGCCACAACATAATCTTCTTATAATAGGTGTAGAGCGTCATATCAAACCCAAGTGTTTTATCATTAATCTATTCAAGATTCCCTTACCAATGGGCATCATTTTTGAGTTGAAATTTTCATGGGTACAATTGATTCATAGCTGCAAGAATTAAATCACATGTTTAAAGAGGATGTAATAAGATTGTTTGTTCTTAGCTCGGCTTTAGATTCTAGGAACAATTATAGATCATTCAAAATTAATGATATTTGCGAGATTCCAAATAATTATTATCCGATGGATTTCACCAAGCAAGAAAATTTTCATTTGAGATACCAGTTGCAAAACTATGAGAATGACATTCTCATACACTCTGAGTTTCAAAATTTGTCATCCATTTCCAAGTTGTGTTAAGTTTTGATAGAAACAGGAAAGTCAACAATTTATCATCTTATAGATAGGCTGATTCTAATTCGTCTTGTGTTGACTTTACCTGTTTCAACTGCTACATCGGAACGTGCATTTTCAGCGATGAGGATTGTAAAGACCAGGCTATGTAATAGGATGAAAGATGATTATCTAGCAAATTATTTGATTGTGTTTATTGAGAAAGATATTGCTAGACAATTTGATAAAGATTCTATCATAGATGTTTTTTATGTCTTGAAGAAAACTCGGCGAGAGCGGCTTCAAATGCCTGACTTGGCTACTTGAGCTCCTTGTTCGATCTTTTTTGTATAGGAGGATATAGGCTAACAAACCAATAGCTTCTTTTTGTTTGTAAATGTGGTATGTGGATACAAGTGATCATGATTAATTGTATATCCTCTTTGATTTTGTAATCATACTTTTTGATGACAAATATATGTATGCAGAAACTGTCATTCCAATTGTGGTGTTGTTTACTTACTGTCCATTACTATAGACAGTGTATAAGTCATTTTATGGTTAATTTATATGTATAATGTATAATTTATATGTTGGACTATAGTGTAGCGTGAGTGCATTTGTAGTAGAAGAATGAAAAAATATAAGTGATGAATTTGGGTTAACTAGTATTACCATATCCCCCTCCCTCTAGATGAGCCAATTAGGATTTTTTTTTTATGTACCTGGGGGGAGACCCTAATTTCCCCATCTAGGGCCGGGGGTGGGGGGGAGGATCCTAATTGGCTCATCTGGGGGGATGTGGTAATTTTTGTTTTCAGGCCTTGATGTGGTGATGACCATAGTTGTTATACTTACTTACAAACAATCCGATCGGATATGTCAATTTAACAATTTGGCTTAGTTTTTTGGAGACGAAAAAGCTAAGAGTGCACGTAATATATGGAATAGACCTCTTAAAACAGTCTATATAAGTGACTGTGGGAAGCTTAAAGTGGCCAAGCCTTTGCTTTCTCCTAGTCTGCCTTGATTGTTCCTTTTCGAGATCCATGGGGTATGTTCATAATTTGAATGTTTTACTTCATCTACTAATACATTTTGTTATCCCTTGTTAATTACACGGTCAAAATGGTAAACACGCTTCATGCTATTTCATTTTCTGAAATAGTATAAGCACTCCCCCCCTAGGTCAGATTTCTGGCTCCGTCCGGGCGTCTTGTATTTTGATTGTGTATATACACTTGCTGACTCGCCCCCCCTAGGTCAGATTCTTGGCTCTCATCCCCTCGCTTATAAACTATTGATCGAGTTTATAGATATTATTATTGTTGATCAAGATACCGCCACCACAAGATTCCTAAAGATGTTTTTTTTTTATAGATATTTCCTAAAGATGTTAAGGCAACTTCCTAAAGTCTTACTAGCTTTCCTGACGTGCCAAATGTTCACCATGTCCACAACCCAACCTAAAGTTTTCAGTTTCAGAAATTTAAAGCTAATTCGATCAGGTGTAGTAGTCTCTCGATCTTTAAAGAAGCCTCTGATCCCTTCCAACTCTGCATTAAATGAGTAATGTTTAGATATTGAATTATACCTTCAACCTGAGATCGGGTTTGACGGAGAAGTGGCTGCACTCTTTCTTTGGAGAATAGTTGCCTACGTATCGAGTCTTTTGCTAGACTCGAATCAAACCAATCGTAGTTCCTTAGAGATTGAAGATTGATCCCCGACTTTGTGGAGAAGATGGAACTTCCTTTTTATAGGCGTCCAGCTATCTCCTCCCTTTCTAGATGTGTCTGTTATGAAGTAAAGACCTGGAGACCGTTACAGAGTAAAGTCTCTCATTAATGTTGTTGTTGACTGTAGCACGCATCGGTTACAATTCCTAGGTCGTCTGGACGACCTGACCTTAGACCTTAGAGCGTAGTGTTTGTAGGTCGTTGTGCCGACCTGTGGTTGAGAGTGGAGAGTACTGACAAGTACTACAGAACAGAAAGAGCTACCAGCATCCTGTCCAGTTGCATTTTAAGTGAACATTATTTTCTAGCTACATACCCAATATTGTAAGTTAGCTCACCCAAATCTTTAGCTTCTTTTGTTTTATAGCTCATTTGGTTGACATTTGCAAAAAGATTGAAACTTTTAAAATAAGTGATGGGTTTTAAAAAGAAAGTTGAAATTTTATATATAGTAGGACATTTGGGATTTTTCTTTTCTTTTTCATTGATTAAAAAGATTGATAGATATTATTAAATCCTAACAAAATCATGACATCATGTTCTTTCTTATTTCCTTTCGGATATATATGATATGGTGTTCAAGTTTATTTATTTTTGCTTAACTATGAATCTATGACAGCCGAAGTGTCAATTTGTTGTTTCTCTTGACTCTCCAGAACCAATGTTATTCTTCGTGAGGTTCCAGACAAAGCTTATTTCCCTCTTTTCAGATATTGTGTCTGTTGAGGTATTGTTTTAGTCGGGAAAATCGTTTCTACTTCCATTTGTTTTGAGTATGTAAGTTAGCTGGGAAACAATTTATAGTAAGTTGTCGGCACTTGTGACCCATTGGATGGAATCATATGTTTAGGAGTTTAAGGTCCCATTTGAATTTTTTTTCTCACCTTAAGTTTCCGTAATGTATTATATGCAACTAATGATTTATCAGATCGAGAGCACCAATGCATGATTGTAATAGCCAGGCTAGTTCTTTTAAGTCAAGTCTACAATTAGTCGATCATCTTTAGCTAATTAGTATGATTGAGCTTGGAAATATTTGCAAATCCTTAGCCGTTAATATTTTGTTAAGTTTGAATGGCTTCTGAAGCAATTAGAGCATCATCAACGCGTTTTCAAATGATCGTTTCTATTATAAGAATTGTCAAAACTGGAGCCAAATTGGTTAAGAAAATAGAAATGGTGTGCACGGGACAACTTGACCCGTCCAAGAGTGGGACGGGACTACTTTAGCCGTCCAGAATTGTTTTGTTTTTTTTTTAATAAAAAATTCAAACGGTTCGATTTTGTACCGTTGGGCTTTAGTACCATTGGACTTTTGCACTGTTGGGCCTGAACGATTTTAGAAGATTTACAAAAATTGTACCGTTGGGCCTGAACATGTACTTGAGTGGTATTAGATTATGTTTTAGCATACTAATTTATTTAAATTTTATGTTGTAATATGTTTTTATTGTTTACGTGTATGTTTTTCTTTAAATAAAATTGTATTTTGTTTGAATGAAAGTATATTTTCTTGAAAAAATGTGTTTGTTTATAAGTTGAAATTAAAAACAAATCAACTCAATTAGAAATGAAAAACATTACAACTTAATTTGAAATAAAAACACAAAACATCTTATAAAATTCTACGGAATTAAAAACACATGCAAAACAATTAAAGACAATACACTAGGGAATTAAACAAAATACAAATATTACATATCCTACACTTAAATTCTAAGAGGTATGACTTGTTTCTCCACCACACATTGAAAGATTGCATTGATCGCACAAGCTACACCTAGGGCAGAAATCTACTGCTTCCTTGCAAAAATGACATACAGGTATGTCAACATTTTTTGAATGATAGATGTTGATATTTGAGGGACAATCATCAACATCACACTTTAGAAGTTTGTCTTCCAATGTTCCATCATCATTGATAGCTATGACCACTATCATCATGTCGTTGCATTCAGGGTTTGGGCATTTGATGTTAATGTATGAACATGAAGTAGAGTAATGACCAACTTCCTTACACCACTGACAAATCTTAGGTGTATAAATGTGGACAATATTTGATCCGCCCATATTGATAGTTGAAGTTGAGATAGAAATTGAAGTTGAGAAAGATTAGAGAATGAAAATGAGAAGCTAAAGTGAGGAATGAAAATGACTTTGAATATATATGCAAAGGCCCAACAGATAGAAATATATCCGTTATAAATAAATTTCAACGGATATGATAGAAATATATCCGTTGGGAATAAATGCCAACGGATATAAATTGATTCCCCTTGGGAATAATGCCAATGGATATAAATTGATCCCCATTGGGAATAATACCAACGGATATAAATTGATTGGAGGAATAATAAATTGAGGCCCATGGGCTTATTAGTCACGTTCACATGGGCTTGATTGTTCACATGAAAATTTCTTTGTCTACATAATAAAAAACATGTATAGATTCTAAGTAATAATTAACATAATGTCTTGAATTTAAATTAACGTAATATAATAATTAATTTAATGCATAAAAAAAAATTGGACATAGCCTCCTTTGTTTAATAAACATAATTCATATACCTAAACCTGTTAAGATTTTCAAAAACCTGTTCAAACCCTAAAAAACAACAACAACCAACAACCAACAACAACAACAATGACATCACTAAATTATTACAAAATAGTGCAATATAACACTATGGAGCACTGCCCTAACTGCTCTGGCCACTCCCTCTCCGTTTTCGCCCTCTCTTATTAGGAGCACTGTTTTGTTGCATGATATCAGTAGCAATTCTCTGAAACATTAACACAATGCAATTAAAACCTAAAATTGAATATATATATATATATATATATATATATATATATATATATATATATATATAAATGAAAATATAAAACATATAATAAAATTACCAAGGCTTCCAATTCGTTTGTCATCTCAACCATCCTACGCTCAGCGTTTGCTCTTTGCGTTCGTTCTTCGTCTAAATAGCCATAATACTGTTAAGTGTGCTCAATTAAACTAGCTCGAAGCCCACGGTTGATTTGCCTTTCATCTGATAATCGAGCATGCACTGTTTCCTGCATTGTGTCAATATTATATATAAGTTAAATATACATAGTGTGTTTAAATTTACATAATGAAATATAAATATACCTCATTAAACTGTTGTAGCTCAGGTATAAGCACCGAACGCTCCAAGTGAAATGTGGTCTCCATTCCCTGAGAACTAACAACGCGGTATGACCATGGGTCATATGGATCCCTAGGTGGGGGTGTATAACCATGATATACTCCAGATGTTCTTATGGAACTTGCAGGTTCTGAGAATTGGTCGTCTCGCCTAAAACTCTGACTAGTTGCGATATCCATGTTTGCACCTCTATACAGTGGACCCGCAGATAGCCTTCCCCTAGAAACTTTCCGCCAATAAGTCTCATAATCAAGACTGGAGTTCACATAAACATAATCTATAAAACACGGCCACGCACTCTCAACGCGATATCGTTCAATCAAATTCTCTGAAACATCCATGGCACGCATATCTGTGGGTGGGGGAGCAGGAATATATGTATATCCAATGGTTTTCATAGTCACCCTATCTCCAAGGAACCAAACATGTATATCAGGGGCTTGCAATATGAATATTTTTAACGACATTAGAGTACTATGCTGACAGATATGCATATTCTCAAATTGAGAACCTTGCCACGGACTCCAAACAATAGATTTCATACTTTTCGTCTCTATTTGGATCTTAGCAGCTTGAAGATCATTATGGACCTCATCCTTTAATCTAGCATGACCAAAAACAGCCCATCCTTGTGGGTGAGGCCATAAGTCCTTATCCCAATCCTCTTTCAGTATAGGGTTTAAGCAAGCAAAATACTCATACCACCAGTACTGAAATAATCAAATGAAAGTGTATCTAATTAATTTAAATTATATAATATTTAACTAACAAAATAAAAGCTTATATTTTAAAAGTTAAATCCTATTGAATTACCTGTAGTATCCAAGTAATTCCGTTGCATTGCTTCCCCATTTGATTTGTTTGTACAAACAAATCAAGCCCTATATATAAATGTGCCATGAAAGCACCTCCCCAATCAAAAAAATCTTCCAAGCTATCAAGGTCTACCAAAGACGCTTAACCAACCAAAATTAACCCCGTGATTTTCCCTTGTAAAACCAACTTGGCCCAAAAAATATAACAAAAAAATCCTGATAAACTCATCCTCCTCCGCAGAGTTTGGGTCCAAATATAGGGCGTCAACTTCATGTTCTAAACAATATTCAATATCCAATCGGTGCATAAATTTTTCTCTGATGTGCAGGTTCAAAATGTATCTGCCATCCATATTCCCTGGAACAAGTCTACCTTCAAAATCAAACAACGAAGGCAGTAGAGTCTTCAACCTTTCAAAATCATCTTCGATACTTGAATCAAACAAAACTGGCTTCTTCTCGCCCATACTTAAACCCGTAAGCATTGTAAAGTCAAGTGGTGTGATACCAATCTCACCACAAGAAAGGTGAAAAGTGTGAGTGGTGTGCAACCATCGTTCTGCCAATGCAAATATCAGTGGACGATCAGTCCGAATGCTTGTACACGACATCAATTGACCAAAAGGTGTTCCCAAAATTTGAGCTCTTACGTGCTCCATTTCCTTCCCTCTTTCCACTAGATGACTCCAGAAGTCTTTAATACTCGGCATTGTGCATCTCCATCTCGTCGAATTCATTTTCTACACGTTGAGGCATTTAATCAAACAGTTAGTATACGTTAAATTCTAAACATAATTTTCAATCAAAATCAATTGAATAACGTTCATAAACTCATACTTACTCCGTCAGTGTTATATAAACACGAAACATGCTTGTCTGGATCGGGAGCTAACGTCGGATGATCAACAATACTCAATCTCAGTAGAAAATTGAAATCATTTTCCGGTACGAGTTCATTCTCATTTTCCTGAGGATTTGAACTCCCCGAGCCACACATAATAGTTTTCTTACGTCCAGCTCGACGACGTTGATCCATTGCAAAAAAAAGAAACAAATTTGGTTGAAAATCGAATTTTTATTAGGTGATTGAAGGTTTGGATTTTGAGTTATGTTGCTGAGTTCTTGCGGGGCAAATGTTACTGGAACATTGTCCGCGCGTTTTTAAATAAAATGGGTCAATAGGGTGGACGGGACAACTACTCCCGTTTTAAAAAAATTTGGATTCGCACAGGGCAACTTGACCCGTTCAAATTTTTTTAGCAAAATTTACCCAAACCGCGTTGTTTCATCCCTTCCTTTTAGAAATTTTTCGCTCCCAAAAATGATGATGTGTCACAACGCAAAATAACAACGCGTGGATAATGCTCTTAGGTGTCTGCTTGGGATATTAAATATTGTTGACTACCAGTACAATATCAAAATTGGTTCACCATATGGTATTTTTATGTCGTTATGACAAATGATTTGAATATTAGATATTTTACTTACATATGTTAAATTTGTAAATGAAAAAAATAATTATCTAATGTAGTTTTTTTTAATCATCATCTCGGTCAATGCTCGATGCCATAAAACAATGGCACCGCCTCTCTAGTAGTATTGGCACGAGATGCAGACTCAATCACTACTATTAACTTTCTCCATAAGACGGCGAGTGATAAGGTTCAGATTTGTTAAAATATTTTACAATAGAGGCATATCTTGATTATTATACATTTTTAATATTTTCTCATTCAGGGCATCCAATGTGGATGGTGTTCGTTACATGTAGAGCTTGGTACTATATTTGGGGTTGAAGGGTTTGAAGAGATTTCAGTTTTTGCAGTTGTTCATGACTTTAGGGGAGATCTTACAGGAGATATATATGTAGACTCTTATCATTAAAGCGATTTTATTTTGTTACGCAAATCAACATTTCTTAACTCTTAATTTTATAAGAACTAAAATTATATTAAATAACTTTATTTAGTAATATTATGTGTTATTGCATAGGTTTCTTTGGTGAGATTGTGAAAAAACACATACTTGGACGTGTTTATGAGAGAATCACGTTGGACAATGTTGTGTTTTTTAACAGCAATCAACCTGAGTAGACCTTTTTCTTATTGGTTGGAATGGTAAAGTGTTAAGTTTTTATTTATTGATATTGAAGTAAAATTTCCATTAATGAACTATTTACAAAACGGAAAATGTTTGTGTTTTCATAATGCGATTTTGACCTTAAAATTAGGAATATTAAATTATTGCAATTTAAGATATATTTTTTTCCAAATTAAAACATTACTAAGTATATATATCAACTTCTCGAGGTTCGAGTAATGTCTATAATTAATTTGGTTATGACAACAACATTGATTCACCAGATGATACTAAGTACTTTTATGTTGTTATGAACTATGACTATTGGTTTGAAGATTATATAATCTAAGTAGGTATATATAATTTTTTTCATGTTTTTTTTATCTCAGTTTCAAACGCTATAACCATAGCAACACCACTCTAGTTGTATTGGCAAGAGATGTTGAATCCATCATTACGGTTAACTACCTTTATAGTCAGCGAGTGGATTTTTTTTTTTTTTTTTTACAATATAATTAAAGTATTAAAATGATTTTAGATTATACTAAAAATTCATAATATATCATTTATAGGAAATATAATGTATACAAGTTATGTTACATGTAGAGCTTGGAATCGCATATGAGGATAATGAGATCGATCGATTGAAGAGATATCAATTTTTGTGAAACTTACAATAATAACTATATAGGTAAATGTTTTACAAGCAAAACAAAAGAGAATAGGTCCGGTGAATGTTCATATTAAAGGTTATGTTTAATTATGGTTTTTTTTTTCAAGAAATGAACTAGGAATGCAAGTTTATATTGAAAGCCATTGACAACAAGGGATTAGTCTCTCTCATTATTCCTTCTTTTTTCCCCCATATTATACAGTTTCTTTTTTTTATATAACATCTTAAGCAGGGACGTTATCCTACCCTATCACATAAGCGGATATGGGTAAGATGTTAATTAAATTAATTTACTAGATAATGGAATTGAAATTTTACTTAGGAAGAAACTATATGCCGTTATGAGAAAAACAAAACTATCTTGTCTTCCAAGTCGAAATGGTTGGTAATGTTATATTTATTTATTTAAAAGATTGAATGTAGTACTATATATGTTATTTTAGTCTTACTCATACCAACAAATTCAATTTGCTGACCCATGTTTGCTTTCTTTTGCAACATGAGTGTGTTCTTGGAAACATAGATGATAGAATGCAGTGGATGAAGACGCTTGATTTGGATTCGCTCTTGGAGTCGTACTGGTATAAGTTTTATGAAGTATAAAGTCTTGATTTGAAACAGATGTATAGTAATAGAGTTGGTTATTAATTCTTGAATTCGTAAATGAAGAGTTGTTCTTTTGATCTAGCTTGATCTAAGATTTTTATTGTCATGCTTGATAATGGGTTATCAGGATTTCGTTTCATCATAGATTTTCAGATTATTGAATAAGGTGACGATTGAGATAATTACGTCTTAGATAATTCCTTATTTTAAATTTTCTGGAAATTTGGGGTGTGACAGGTACACATCCTCATGCTCATCTCTCTTACTCAAATAACTTCACATGGATGTGTCAAGCCCATTGTAATATTCATCATCACATCCTTTATTAGTAAGGGTAACATAACCAACAAGTGTTGGTGTGTTTTTCATTGTCGTCAAAAACTAATACTGCTCGTCTGTTCTTTTGTTAATAATGATGTTCAGTTGCTCTTGACAAGCTCTGTTTTCACATTGCTTCTGCCCTCTTTGAATCCCCGTCTGAATCCCCGTCTCTGATGTATAACATTTCTTTTATGAATTATCAAATACGGCACTAGATTTGACGCAATGAGAGCTTTTTCTATGTCCAGATCTGTCGAAGAGCCAATGCATTCATTACTCGCTGCATCCTTGCCATTTTGTTCCAATTTATAGCTTATCCATGAGCGAATTTCACAACAACTGCGAGGCTTTTTGCGCTCAAGATTCAACTTCAATGTTGTCATAGACATAGGATCAAGTGCCCAATCGACGTCAACCTATTATTAGAAACTTAATGTTTCCAACCTTTTTCAAATTTAAATTATATAAATCTTTAGGTAGTTCCTCCAACTTACTGTTAGCAGCTGCCAAGTGCCAACTATCTTTAACGTCCTCGTTCGGCAAACATTTCAACCTATTAAAGAGCACGTCCATCTCCATCTTACTCAAACACCAAATATCCGCCGGAATGCATCTAATCGAAAATTGACAGAAAATTTCTTTATAACACTTGAGGTTCACAATATCACTTAATATCGAAGATGGTTGTTGTATCACTTTGAATAGTGCAACGTCTCTTCTTCTAAAGGGAACTTTTTTATTCCTTTTGCTAAAAAAATCAATTGTTTTCAGTTGCAGAAATTGCTCAATTGATGGTGGGAATAAATTAAACATGTTCTTGTATATGTAAACAAATATGTAAACCGTGCTACACATCGGTTTTCTTAAGTCTCACCCGCCCCTCTAGATCTACAGTTAGTATGGTTTTTTTGGATTATAATTGTAAATCGTAATTGTAATTATATAGGAAAGACTCATCTAATTATTTTTTTAAAACAAAATGGGAGATAATTATGTTATTTAAGTGATATTAGGGAGGTTATTTTAAATTATCAATAATAAAATAGGACTTGTTTTAATTTCAATGTGGGAAATGGGAGTAATTATTTAATTTAAGTGACATTAGATAGGTGTTTCTAAATTATTAATACAAAAAGGACCTTATTCAAATTATATTAATAAAAGTGGGGCTTATTCTAAATTTAGTGATGGATAAATTTAATGAGGGAGGTGTTTCTAAATTAAGTAAATAAAGAGATCTAAATTAGCCTACTCGATAGTGGGGAGGGGTTCCTTAAAACCCGGCTATCATATAGTGTAGAGATATGTAGTATAACCCATTATTTTGTTTGTAAACTGTCCAAATCAGGGAAGTTCCATGTTTACCCTTCCTAAGACTTCTTTGACTCGCAAAATCTCTTTTTCGGCCATAATTCTCCTATCCATTTGTTGTTCTTGAGAAACCCCATTGGAGTGTGATATCTCCTGCTCTTCAGGAAGTGGAACAAGTTCGGTTTATTCTATTAGGACCACAGAACGTGACCACGTTTACAAAAAAGAGATAAAGAAAGTTGCAAAAGATGTTAAAGATGAGAGAGAGAGAGAGAGTTGTAAAACTAGTTTTTATGGAGACATTCTTACTTAGCGAGTTGGTTGCGACATTCGTTACAAACTAAAGGGAGTAATGCTTCCAAGAATCCCAATATTCAAGAGGTTAATAGTACATTGAGTTAACCAGAATTAACTTGTACTTGAAGTGTTACATGAGTTGGTGATTCTATTCCTTGCATTGCAGGTCACTAACTCACTACGAGGGAGACTGGGGTGAGTGGAAGACTTGGAAATGTAGGTCTTGTAAGGATTTACTTGAGAATGGAGCTTACTTTCTTAGCGTTGCTAAAGGATCATTGGTGCCTATTCAAACTTCAGCAGTAGAACTTCTTTTGTGCCTAGCAACCTTCAGGGACAGGGTCATGATTATTTAGTCTGTTGAATCTTTATTTTCTGGAATTGATTGTTTCTGTGAGACTATGACCTCAGATGACGTGTGTTTTAATGATTTTATAATTATCCTTCCGCTTGAGAGATCAGAAAGTCTTTTATCTCGAATGGAAAAAAAAAAAAATAAAAAAAAAAAAAAAAAAAAAAATATATATATATATATATATATATATATATATATATATATATCGTGTTTCAGATTGAACTATTTTGAACACAAGCTAGTGTGGCCACATCTACCATTGCAGTCAAATTCTTTGATCGACTGACCCACTGCGCAAATCCTCCCATGCCTTATCCCATTTATTTGATAGGGATGAACGTGTATATTGATTGTGCTATTGCGAAAAGGGTTAACAAATATTACCCCCCACTAAATGAGCCAATTAGGATTTCCCTCTTACTAGATGGGGAAATTATTAGGGTCTCCCCCCTAAAAACACCCAAAAAATATACGGTCAACCATAGAGATCAATCTCTCCTCATCACTCCTAATTTAATTAACTTTGTCGTCACAAGTGAGTGAGTGAAGTGACAATTTTTTATTATTATTATTTTTTTTTATGGTAAAGATAGTTTTTTATTGATTGATATTGCATGAAGTGACAATCAAATGTACAAAAAAAGAGGAACAAGCAAAAAGTATAATGAACCACAAACAAGCGATCCCATTTTCTTTTTCTAATTAAATCTCACCACTTCTCATTCAGCTTCTATTAGTCGTAGTTCTTCCAACAATTTGAGCAAGATGCATGTTTGATAGTAGAGATGGGATCTCATGCATCCGATGGCAGCACTATGAGATTGGTATGATTACCATTAATGACATTGTAGACTAAGAACAAAATGGTATACGTTAGAACTTTTAACTATATATATATATATATATATATATATATATATATATATATATATATATATATATATATATATATATATATATAAACTTTCTGTTGGACCAACTTTGAGAAATTGCGCGGTATTTTCTGTGTTTAACAATGTATTAAGTATAGCCTTAATTTTATTTTGTCAATAACAGTAGACATCAAGAAAAAGATTATTGAAGAAGAGGGTGTTGGAAAATGAGTTAAAAATAAATAATTAATGATTTTTCCAATTTACTTGGGGCAAAAAACTTGATTGGTATTTATATTCATAGATATGCCAAAAATTTCATGAGTGCACAATTTTAGGGTGATCGACACTTCAAACGTGTCCTCCTAGGCAAAGCAATTTATGCATTTTGACAATATTTAAGATAGGAGGCTGGATATAGTTGCTAAATAAATTAAAAAAGATGATTGAAGAAAAGGGTATTGGAAAAAGTTGGCAACTATGAGTTAAAAATTAAATAAAGAATGACAGCAAAAATTAAATACTATATCGATGATAATTTATGCAGTCACTATTATATAGTAAAACTACCACAAGCATATTATTACAATAAATTAATCCAACCACAACTAGAGAACAAGTTCACACACACCTGACAAGGAACAACAAACAATAGCATCCAATTGTTTATTTTCATAATGAGTTGCTTGTTTTTTGTAAAGAGAAACACATACAAGACATTAAAATTCAACAATGACTATTAGATGAGATCTAGCACAAAATTAAAATTGTGCTTTCATAATGTGATTTTGACTGCAAAATTAGGGATATTAAATTATTGCAATTTAATATATACTTTTTCCAAATCAAAAAATGATGGATGGACTTTGAAAATGGATGGAGCTTGTTCGGGTGACCTCGGAAAAAAGGGGATTAGAGGTATTGTCAGGGATCCCATGGGTAGAGTGATTGCAGGGTTCAATTGGTATATGGGAATTAGAGCGGGTAATTTGGCTGAAGCTTAAGCTTTATTATTTGGTCATACCTTGGCTAAAGATTTGAATGTCTCATATCTGGAAATCAAATAAAATCATAAGAAACAGGAAAAATAAAAGTAGAACTTCACGAATTAGGGGAAAAAAAAAAAAATAAAAAGTTGAGGTGCTGAACCACTTTTTTCTTTTCTTTTTTAATACGATAACTTGATAAAAAGCCTCAACTAAGTTTTGGAAAAACATGATTATTTTCACTAAATCACAGCAAATCTAGATATAATCAAGGAACTGCCTGCTGTTATCCTAAATCTACAATAAAAAATAGCTATAGATTGTCGCCATTTCTAACAGAATTAAAATAATGAAATCTGTATTTACTTTTTACACTAACTTTACCTCGTATCGTAAGACCCTAGCATGACGTCCATCTCGATTTATCAACCAATATTTTTTCAATTCAAGGGTATTAAAGTAGAAATTGTTATGGTACTTTTACCAAATAAACAAGCTACTCCATTGTTGAAACCTATATTGATTAACCATTTGATAATGAAGAGGAAGTCATAATTGTTCATAGCATAGCAGGCATCTTTAATCTATTAAGAGGATCATATACCTCTTTTACACATAATTGCTTCTATTCATTGTAAGTTCACGTCTTTTAGTACAATTATATGAAACAATATAATAATCTAAGGAGAAGTGAAGCTTACTTGACCAACAATATTGAGCCAGATTCAAATTCCACAACTTGTCAACTAACTTCTGCATCAATTCGAGGATAATATTTAAAGATTTCTGCCTCAAGTTCTTCTTCATGGACGCACTGTACAAAGATTAAAAAATAAATATATTCAAATACAATATTTTCAAAAAAAAAAAACAGACAACAAACACAAAAACAAATACTTAATAAGAATAGATTATAAATATCCAACAAATACTTACGGATCTATCAGATCTGTGAGTGTAATAAATCCGAAGAAAACGAACAGTGTCCCTAAACTTTGTTCCCTTTTTAAGATTGCGTAGTCCTCGACTGTGTCCTTTCGCATTGAATCTCTCCTTCAAGTAAGAGTTACGAGGTAAATTTGTGTTCTCTCCTATTCTAGCAGGAATACCGAGAATGGAGCCTTCTTCAATCGTTTGAAAAACGCCATATAATAGCGAGGAATATTTCAAGGAAATATCGGGCCCGGTCAAGTGCGGAATCGAACCAAAAATGATTTCTTAAATAAGCAGGATCCCTATAACATTAATAAACATAATTAAGTTTCTTAGCAAGATTCAAAACAAATCAAAATAAACAACTGAAAAATGTAAATTATACCCATGTTCATTTTTTAGCATCTTAAGAAAATGACTAGTCTCACTATCCCATTTCACAAATGCTCCCTTCATCTTTCGGAATATCCTCTTAATTATTCTAGATATGGCACGAAAATCGTCATTAGTCGAACCAACACTTGAAATAACCAATACTTATATAAACATATATTTCTTAGAATACCAAAGTCTACACTGTATTCACATTAGTTCTTGAGAAAACAAGAAGATTACAATATATAGAGATATCCTAATTCTTAAGAGAGTGAGAGAGAACACTATGGAAAAAATAAAATAAATTTAAAAAAAAAAAAAGAATCGTATAATATGGGGAAAAAAACAAATAGAGAGAGAGAGAGAGAGAGAGACACTAATCCTTTGTTGTTAATGTTTTCAATCTGAACTTGCATTGGTGAATAGCTAGTTCATTTCTTAGGAAAAAAAAAACAAAAACAAAATTAAACATAACCTTTAATATGAACATTCATTCGATTTATTCTCTTTTGTTGCTTGTAAAACATTTACCTATATATAGCTATTGTAAGTTTCGCAAAAACTGGTATCTTTTCAATCGATCGCAAAAACTGATATCTTTTCAATCGATCGCAAAAACTTATCTTCATGAAATATATATATATATATATATATATATATTTATTTCATGAAATATATATATATATAATATACTTAGATTTCATATATATATATACTTTTAAAATCTTTAAACCAGTAGTCATAGTTCATAACAACATAAAAGTATTTAGTATCATCCGGTGAATAAATAATTAATGTTGTTGTCATAACCAAGATATATATCTATATACATCATGTTTTTTTTTATATCAGTTTCAAACGCTATAACCATAGCTCGCAGCACCACTCTTGTTGTATTGGCAAGAGATCGATTGAAAAAAGATCAGTTTTTGCGAAACTTACAATAACTATATATAGGTAAATGTTAAGCAACAAAAGAGAATAAATCGAGTGAATGTTCATATTAAAGGTTATGTTTAATTATGTTTTTTTTTTTCAATAAATAAACTAGCTATTCACCAATGCAAGTTCAGATTGAAAACATTGACAACAAAGGATTAGTCTCTCTCTCTCTATTTGTTTTTTTCCCCATATTATACGGTTTCTTTTTATTTTCTTTTTTCCTGAAAAGTCTATTTTATTTTTTCCATAGTGTTCCCTCTCACTCTCTTACTCTTAGTAGTAGGATTTCTCTATAGACTTGATCTCCCTCAAGCTTGAGGGAGTAGAGATACCTTTCCTGCGAGGAACAGCAGACCTCTCCACTTTCCCTTCCCCATTCCCTTTTCTCCTTTAAAAGAGCTACCTAAATTAGTTTACCAAATCTAAAATAAAGATTCCAAAAAAGTCTACTAATTGGAAGTGATCAAGAAAGAAAAAAAAAAAAACTTCCTCCTTTCTACGTTGGTATGTAGGAGTGTTTATATTGACCAAAAGTCTCCATCTTCGTGGATCACGGAGGTGGGTTTGGGGGTTGTCTCTTTGGCTGACCATTATTTTTCTTACACTATCTCAAGACCTTAAATAAGTTGGGTTTTAGTTGGTTTTTGGTATGCACTTGGTTGTGGTAGTTTCAATTTGGATTTATTTGGTCCAACATCTCTCTATCGGCGTCAAGGCCATGGGTTCAAATTTTTATGTCGATTTCTGGTTTGGCACTATGATTTGTTTGTTCAAAGCCATGGCTCTCTCCCATGTTCTACCCCCTCTCTCGGATTGCCGGTTTGGGGTTCTTGGTCGAACCACCGCTCACTAGTTGGGCCTTTGGTGGGGCATTCCAATTGGAATTGATAATCGATGTTGTTGTTGTGGAGTAATGTTGTTGACTGACTTTGAGCGTGAAGAACCATGGAGATCCAACACGCGAGGAAGAAAAATCAACTATGAAGCTAACCCGAGAGAAAAGGATGGGGTTTCCAATGTGGTTATTAATTGCGTGGAGTGAGAAAAATATATTTACAACTTCTGTTGGTTTCAACTGTTTTAATTTCAGTTTTCTTTTCTTGTTTTCAGGTTGATGTTAATTGTTATGATTGTAAAAATTTACGTACAAATTAATACAATCAGGGCAGTTTATAAAAAAAAAAGGGATTTCTCTATAGATATCATCATTCGGAATATATTGCGACATATCAAAATATCCGGTTGATTGACTTGCCGACATTTCATCGATATATTAGATACAAGGAAAACTCTTCTCTCTCTCTTTCTCTCCGCTTATTAGTAGTACATTCTTGACTCATCCTCAAATCAATCAAAATATTTCTCCATTTCAAAAATCTAGTCTGTAAAGAGAGATGAAGACATCCAATGGTGGATTTAGTATAGCTGCAAATGTACCGAGACGTGACGTCGATAATCGGATTTCTCTCCGTTATTATTATCGGATTGCTGATAATCTTCTCAGACAGGTCCGTATTAATAATTATTTTTTAAGTTATTATGGTTGACTATATAATATATAATTTTTATTTTTACTTTCTTCAAATGCCAGGCTAATATCTTTCGAGAAGAGAAAAATGTTCTGGATCTCTTTGTTATGCTCATGAGGTTTTCAAGGTTCTTTTTTTTTTCCTCTTCCCCCCAATAATCTCTTTGCATCTTGTGTTTTGTTTCTCATGTTGTGTTTTTTCTCTTCATCAGTTTGATTACTGAAACTATACCATGCCATAAAGATTACAAGGTGTATTCTCAAAGAGAGAAAGATGTATTTAAGAAGGTGTGGTGTTTCTCCACTCAGAGTGCGTCTTTTTTTTTTTCATTAAGTGATTGGTTTTCGAAATTCTTGTAGAAATTGTTAAATGCCTTGAATGAGTTGGAGGTGTTGAAGCCTGTTGTGCAAGAAAGAACTGATAAAATTAATGGACTTGCTACTACCCAAGTAGATAGATGGGGTCACCATCAATCTAATTATAGAGACTCGTCATTGGAGTGGCCTCCTGTCAAGAAGCAGCTTCCCAAATATAATGAGATTAGAAAGGTATTTTATCATCTGTGGTTTACTGTCATGACTTCTGGACATCAAATTCTCATGCTGTTTTGTTTGTGTCTCAGACTCCTCGATATGTTGGTTCAGAGGGCACAGGTTCATTGGTTCAGCAAGATAAGTTCTCACCGTCCAAGCCAATGGAGGAGCAATATCGGAAAGTGTAAGCATTCTGGTAATCCTTGTAAAGTTAATCACTTAATGGTCGTATGTATTTCTTGGGAATCACTATATATACCTCTTACATAGCTTAAAGATACTTTGGTTTCCTAGATTCTTTTGGTACTTAAATTTGTTTTTGTAATATCCAGTAAATTGAATGGCTGTTAGTTAGCCCAGTCAGCGTGCTCAGTTTTTTTAAAAGGCAAGTAACCGTACCACTCAAGAAGAAAACTCAGGAAAGCAAAGAACTGAGAACCTATATTATCTGAGGTGAGGCGAGTTGCAAGGCGTTGATGCCTTGGGGTCACCTTAGGAACACCTTTTGCCATCGTCACCACTTTGGTGTCTGGGCTCCTTAGGCGGCCTCAGTGCAGCCTTGGCGCCGCCTTTGATATCATAGCTGAGAACAAATTCACTAGTGTTCAAATCCTAGTTGGCCGTAAAATTGTTACGTTTGACATGCCTATGAGCTTTCTTTGTACCTGAGCACCCTCCAGTTTATATCCTTCCAAATCTCCATGTTATTCTTGTTATAATATGGTTCACCATCAGCCTCCTTGTGGGTGCTCAGGTGCAAATGGTCTTGAAAATCCTTCTGTCATATTCCAGGCATGCTATGCTATAAATTTATGTAGGACTGCCATAAACACTATCCTTTTGGTTTGAAAATGGTGGGGTCTGCCAAACCTTGTGTATCATTATTGCCTTTTACTAATACTTTTACCTTTCGTTGATCTCGCAGCAATCTAAATATCCCACGTCCCAAAGAGGAAACTCTATCAAGGCACTCCATTTTAGGTCCGAATGGTCTTCGTGGACAGTGGCAACCACCTACAAGTAACATTGGGGTATGATGTCTTTTTTCAATTATTCATACAGAATTGATGCTGTTACATACATCCTGGAAATTCATGTCGGGGAATCCATGTTGACGCTTGCTTGTTGGTTTCAGGCCCGATATCCCAGTAATATAGACTTAACTCCAATCGAGATTCCTAGGTAAGCCCCTTCGATAAATTATAAAACGATTGGAAATTGAGTTAGTCTGCTTCAAAAATTGGAACAGATTGAAAAGATCTTGAAAACAAGAAAGTATCCTGTTCATTTGAAGAGACTGTCTTACAGATTTGGAGAGTATCTCTTATCAATGATCACAAGTTCGGTGTTTTGACTTCTGTTTTTGGGTTTGCTTGAGATGATTCACTTGTTGTGGTTTTCATTGGGGAAACAGCTTGCAGAAGCCTGTAGAAGATAATGTCTTCATTCAAAAAGATACTAGTTCAGATCTCGAAAGATCAACTCTTGAATCTGTTCTGTCATTGAACGTTGATGGTCACTCGCTTCTTACTGAGGAACTTTGCTCAGCACCTACGAGTTCCTTGGACACGGGTCTGATGGAGCTTGATATGCAAACCAGCATTATCAGACAACCATCTCCTTCACCTGTTCTAGCGGAAGTACAAGATTTGATGCCTGTCACGTCACCTCAAGTTTCCAATTCAGTTTCTGAATTTGCGACTCTTCCGGATGAGCTTGCCCGCTCCAAGTGCCCCCTGCAGCTGCATATTGTGAGATTCTCAATAGGCTCTTATATTTTCTTACGTCCTATCAATGATGTAGTCATTTTAGAGATGGCATGATGATTCTTTAATCCATCTTATTTATGCTTTTATCCTTCAATCTGATTGCAGTCAACTACAATGATGGAACATTTCTTGAGTCTTGCAAAGTCAAACACTGATAAGAATTTGGAAACCTGTGGGATTCTTGCGGGTTCACTTGTAAGTGTTTATTGTTTAGGATTTTTTTTTTCGTCGGACCTTTTGACTTATTTAACTTTAATTTCTGCAGAAAAACAGAAAGTTTTTTATAACAGCACTCATTATACCGAAACAGGAGTCAACATCCGATTCGGTAACACTTCTCGTCATGTGTCATGCTGAATTTATTGGAAATGGTTGTAGTGAGTTACTATTGAAGTTGGATATCATTTTTTTTTTATCAGTGTCAGGCAACAAATGAAGAGGAAATTTTTGATGTTCAAGATAAACAATCCCTTTTCCAACTTGGGTGGATTCATGTAAGTGCTTACAACTGACACTGTTCTTCTTATTGTACTTTCATGTTAAGATTCACTCCACTTCCATTTCTACAATTGGTATTGATATTAAACGCAATATTGTTAACTTATATCTTGATTCTGCAACAATTACTCGTTTATAAGTTACTAATTTTACTAAGGCATGATCCAAAAAAAAACAGAGAGGGCTACAATGTTTGGATTTATATGCTAATATATAAGGTTTTACAATCAGTTAATTGTTAAATAAGAAAGTAAATTTCTTGAGCAACTGAGGTTGCTCTCTAGGATCTATGTTGTGAAAGGCGCAGCCAAGGCGCCAACTTTAGTGTAATTGTTGCGGCTTGTTATCAAAGGCATTGCCAAGGCCGATTGGGAATCCTTGTGCCCAGCGCCGCACCTTGATCCTTACAACAGTACCCATGATAACTGCCCTGCTGTTTACTCAAATAGTCCGTCAATATTGCTACTTTTTTTTCATTTTCTTGATTCTTTAGTTCATATGGAGTGGTGTGATATGTTTTGGCGAAAAATATTTTAAAAGGATATTTTGATGTCGCTTCCAAAAATCTTGGCAGATATTGGATATTTGCGGACAGTTTAGGGCATTTCGTGCTATCGAGGGAGGGTCACTTGCACACCAAAAGAAAAAGCCTTTAGATCATCTTGTAATGTGCCATCAATGCATGTGTCTGTTGGGTGCATAGTTCAGGAATTGCCGGAATTCCTGACAGTTCCAAAAAAAAAATGGAATTCCAATATATTCCGACTAAATTTCGGAATATACATTTTTCAACCCTATACTTTGGTTTCGATACCGTTTCGATTCTTTCAAAAACCAAGATATTCGACGGAATACTGAGATTCCTCTTGAAATCCCAAATTATTGTTGGGTGGTGATGACTCCACTAAGGAAAAACTCTAGTTTTGAATTCCAAAATAATCTTCCACCCTTTGCGAAATTAGTTCACCGGACATTTCTAACCCTTATGAACAGAAGTTTCACAAATTTGAGAAGTTATGGATTTCTCAGACGTTTCATGTTTCTCACTCTTGCAACACTCCAATTAGTAGAGCAGATTTGTAGTAGTTTAAATGAACGAAATCATGCCTCTAGTAGAATTAAAGGAGGAACTTGCTTTGTTCTTCAAACCCAGAAAATTGGTACTATGACATCAACTCTTAGGCTGCATCTTCTTATCTTTGGAACCTTGTAAATCAAAGACAACTTCCAGAATTTTTTTGATGATAACAAATGGGCAAATGAAAAGGGTAGGGCCAAATAATCAGTAGTATGGAGCTTGTAGATATGTGAGAATCAGACTTACCAAAAGGAAGTAGAGCTTGGAAGTGTAGCTGAGTATGCACTGCGCATGCCTTTAACAGTGTGTAAAAATGGGCACGGCATACGCCATCTTGTAATAATGATCCTCTCTTTGTTTGTTTAGAATGTTTCTAGGAAATACAAAATGTGCTTCCTTGTTATATACTAAATTGGATGTGATACTCTTCTGTCGAATAAATCATAAATGTTATTGTGTTTATGTACTAAACATATATACTTGCTTACAGTTTACTAATTTTGTTCCTCCAATTACAATCTCAGACACACCCTTCCCAATCTTGCTTTATGTCATCAATTGATCTTCACACTCATTATTCTTATCAGGTATATATGTAAATTTTGTTGTTTCAATTTTTTTCTGTGTGCTTCCTTCTCTGAAGCTTTCAGTAACTGTTTTTTTCATATCATGTTCTCCGCAGATTATGTTGCCCGAAGCTGTTGCTATTGTCATGGCTCCTAAAGATAGTTCTAGGTAGTACATCTCTCATCTGATAATATTACTATTATCATCTATCATATGTAGGATTGACCACATCTTACTTTGAATTTGCAGAACCCATGGGATCTTTAGACTTACAAGTCCAGGTGGTGTATCAGTCATTAGAAATTGTGACCGGGCGGCTTCCATCCACACGATGAACCACCTGATGGGGTCCCATCTATCAACACTGTACCGATGTTTATATGAATCCCAACCTGAAATTTGATGTCATTGACCTCAGATGATTTCAATTTTGGGATCGATAAATTACCTCCATCAGATTTACCTCGGGCCCATTGCTTGATTAAATATAGGATTTTGGAGATTGATTATCCAGTAGGCAAAAATGATGTTTCCGTGATGTTCAGAGAAATTTGTAAATCAATCGCAAACATGCGTGCTAAGGCAAGTGCGTCATTCAACTGGCTGAATACAAACTCGTGTCTATTGGATTATCAATGTCACCTGCTGGGCATCTCCCGAACTTCTAATTGTAAAAAGACAAAAGGAAAAGACGAAAAAGAGTGTAATATATGTGCTTCTTATGTATTAATTCATCAACAGTTTGTTCTTCCAATCTGGTTGGCTTTCTATGTCTAGTGATCTAGTCGTATCTATGGGCGTATGTATTTGGCGTAAAGTTTGTTATTTTCATTTCTCTTATGTGATCTCGTCTCTTCTTACATAATTGTTTTTTTTTCGATAAACAAACTTCTTAACATAATTGTTAACTACATGCGTCTGCTGCCAAAATGTGTGTGTGTAGTGTGTTCATTGTGCCTGGTGTAGAGCAACAATGAATTGCAACTTGGGCCAATGCTTTGAAGTCGCATGATTTATATTGAAGAAACGCCAGCCCTCAGCCTCGTGACTGAGTCTGGAACTTTACTTTATCCCCGAAATACTGGCCCATACAGAGATGATGACCACCATTGTTAGGCTTTAGAGGTACGACTAGATGAAAGACACAGGAAAAGGTTAGAACGAAAGAATAAAGAGGCGAATGTAGGATAGAGAAAGTGAAGAGATGTTTCGCCATTCACTTTGCCGTTGGTACCTACCAAAAAGCCGATGCAGATTCCATACTCTAAATCTCTGATCATTGAAAGTACCAAGAGAACATGTCATGGTCTTGTGGATAACAATGAATTTAACGGTAGGCTTGTGGGGCGTGTGGGCAACCACATTTTCATTATCTAAAATTTCTGTGTGATTAGGTTTGGGATTGAATTTTTAATCGTATCACACTGCACATAACATGTTATTAGGCTATTGGCTATTCAAGCGTCACTAGGGAAAACTGCATGGTTTTTTGAGATGGTTTCTACTTTCTAACAAGGTCTAGGGAGGTAAAAGTGAACAGTTGCACAGCATACCCCTTTCAGTTATCAAACAGCGTTTGAACATGGATTGTGCGTGTTAAGTTGCATTTGTAGTTGTGTACCTTGCAGGTGAGTTATGTTACAGACGTACATCTTAGGCTTCTCGTTTGTCTTTTGGCTTTTACTCTGTTTTCATTTTTTTGATCCCCATGTCGACATATATGAGCAATAAATTAAAACATAGAATTTTCGTTCATTCCAAAATCTTACAGGCCAGTTCTTTTTGAGACCTAACAGTTCTGATACTTAAAAACCATCAAAAGAGTGAGCATCAGGCATTGAGGCTGGCTTATCTTACTGCCTTTTCTTTTGTGTTCATTTTTCTCCAATTTGTTGCTTGAGATACACTTAAAGAGGTAAAACATCATTATAAGATGGAGTGGTGCGAGGTAAAGGGAAAGACAAAGATGTAGTGTGTAAAAAGAAGTAACACCATAACTGAAACAGTGGAGAGAAAAAAGGAGTGATCAGATCGAAGGCTCTCGATTTCCTTAAAGTAAAAACAAACAAAGTGGATATGATCCTTTAGTATCATCAACCTTTACTCGTGCAAATGCTTGCCTATCTTTGAGATTGGTTGGACAATTCAATAAATACGGGTATAGGTTGTTCATTAGTTGGAAAAACTGTGAAAGTTAATCTATCTTTTACTATAAGAAAATCAACTTTTTCCTTTTTTGAGGTTCAATAATTCCCTGAAGATATTGAAGGAATGATTCAAGAAGCCTTCCTTGACTATTATGGCTTTGGTTGTTATGTGTAAGGAACTTCAATCATACTTTACCTATCGCATGTTTTCAACCCTACTGCCTCTTTTATGAGACAAGGCATCTCAAAAGGTGGCATTTAACATGGGCATGGAGCCATGGACATTCCCTGACTATTGTGTCTAGGGACCTATTTGGTATCTTAATTTTCCCTATTCTTATTAAGCAGTCACAACCATAGATTTATCTGCAATTTTGCTCATCTTGTTGCATGTGTTAGTTATGTCTATTGTCTCTCAGTCTCTCACACTCTCAAAATGTAACTAAGGCCGGGGTGAATCTATATAGGAACACACTAAGTCACTAACTACATACTAAATGAAAAGTGGTTCCTAATAAGATTAATTTGCTTGTTGCAGCTGGTACTACAATGGTTAAGAAAGTGTGTGAGGCAAAGACCAATGAAGTACCTGTTTTGGCACGTTAAAGTGAAAACCACCAAAGTCAGTGGAAAAACATAATCACACATAATAAAAGAAATTAAAAGATTTTCCGTCCACCAAAATCTATTTTGGGCTTCACCTTGACTAATTTTTGCTCAGGCATCTTGACTAGTAAGTTTTGGCTCAGGATGCAATCCAAATTAAATTCTTTAATTTCTAGAACAGACAGCTGCATTGGAGGACTTTTTTTTTCTTCTCTTATATATTGTAAAAGAAAGTCATCCAAATTCTAAATTAGTATGCCTTGGTGTTGTTCCTTGAGAATCATCTGAACCTTGATGGATGCATGGTTTTTTGGCTTTTAAATGGAGTTATATTCCCACTGAAGGTATGGAACTATATGGATCATCTGAACCTTGTTGCATTTTGATAAAAGGTATGGAACATATGGATTGCAAGATCATGGTTGCAACTACGGCAATTCTACTTAAAAAGGGCAGAGGTGGTGAAAAGGTCCCACAAGGCATGTTACTGAAGGGTATCATGCTGAGATTGTGCCAAGGAACATTCACTGCCAGCAAAGACTATGACAGCGGACTTAGACCAATCTTTTAACAATCCACATGGAAATGCTACCTTTAGATCCCAGGATTGTTAATTTGTGTGTGTCAGTACATGCTCACATGGAAATAACATGACCATGGTTTTTGGATGCCAAAGAGAATAGGGTAGTCCAATGGGCGCAACATCATCGAGCGCTAGCTACCCCTAATGCCCGTCAATTGAATCCATTGATTGCTTGTATGTTCAAGATTACGATAGGAACTTGAAAACAGGTTTCTAAAGACGTACAAGATGCGTTGAATATTGTTCAATTGTCTAATCGATCAAATTGTTTAATCCATATTTATGAACTTTGTATAAACGCTATAAATTTTTACGGATATGTGGTTCTCATGATATACATAAATTAGGCTTTCTCTTAAATTTTCATGGACAATTTATATACTGTCTTGAACAATTTTTTAATTTACGCTTGTTAATTGTTTAACAGATACTATACTATTTAAGCGGTGCAAAACACTATATAAACTGCAAGCTGTTCAAAACACTATATAATATGTCCGTTTAAGAGAAAAAGCTTAATAAATAAATTAAGGAATTTTTCCAAGCCAAATATATATCTACTTTCAACCTGATATATTCTAATTAGGGATGGACTCCATGTTTGCTATTAGATGGGTGCAAAGAAGGCTAAGTTATAGATCAGCCAAACTGTTCTTCTAGAACATCAGATGCTATGCATTGCATATACCTGAGACTTGAGACGATGCATTTGTTTAGTGTTAAATTTTTTTAAAACGAAGCTTGATGAAAATTGCCTGACATCTGGAATACAATTAAATGGTATTGTACTTGGAATACGGAATGTATGTCAACCATGGTAGTATGAATGTATGATACAGGAGAATGGTAGGCCCATTATAGAATTCAGACCAATAAGATACAAGTAATTTGGGACCAAAAGAAAGGGATGGAACCACTAGTTTGATACTTTGATCATGTATGATGTACTGATAAAGATGGTGAATCCCACTATGTCTTCATTGTCAAGGAATATATCTAAGCTAAGAAAGTTGTAATGTTGATGTCAGCTAATATTATTTGATCCAGGTATATGTTTAGTCTATTTTACGAGTTATGATCGCACGTCTCTGTCCTTCAAGTAAATGCATATTCTTTCGTTATTGCCGTCCATCTGTTGGGGAAACAAATAAAAATTTAGATTTTGTTGGTATATCGTGTTCGATCCAATTACCTGCTTTCCAAGTGGGCTATGAAGTGTTTATAAATGTAATGCATTTAGCACACTAATGGTTGCCCATTGCATTGGTAATCCTATAATCTAATCTGGCTCATTTAATTTCTTTCAAATAAATAGCAGAAAAATTAGTTTAACACTTTAACTGGTTATAATGACTTCCAGGAAAATGACTGTATGACTTTGAATGAAGGGTTCAAGATTAGGAAACCTGAAAATGTTCATATCTTTTTAAATACACAATTTAACTTACATATGGTCAATGACTCAATGTATAAAGGAACCAACAGAGAGGGAATTCTGTTTTAAAAGAAGGTTTAAGAATAAACACTTAAAAATGTCGACAATGTTATACACATCTTAAAGTTTACCTTTCATTTTTTTTATTTCAAATCATATTCTTTGTGAAATAATACTCACATTGGACACGAATTTGGTTGTAATGGAATACAAGAAATATGTAGTTTACGACAACTATACTACTAGGAGTACTAGGTGGAATATTCAAACTAGCAAACGTTACAGTTAGTGGTTGAAACGTCTATTGGTAATTACATTATTTTATGATATCCATATTCACATTTTTTTCTCTCTTCATATTCATTTTTTCAAGGCCTGCTTCTTCCATATTTTATCACAACTTTGATTCACTGAAGTCAATCACACTTGCCTTGAAAACATGTTTTCATGGGTTATTTTCGTCGTCCTCAAGACTTATTCCATACTACCATTTCAGCTCTAAAATTCCAACATCCTTTATAGGCCTTCTTGACTCAATTTTCTGTAGTACGGTTCATTATTTGGACTTTTGAAGTGATATGGCTATCGATCTTTGGAGCAACATGGAGAATTCTAGCTTGGGAATTAGTCCCAGAATCTCATTTTCACATGATATTTGCCAAGCAGAAGTGGTTACAATAGAGCGACATCGTTCGGATTCATTGCTTTTGGAATCAAATGATTTTGATTTTGCATTAGTGAAAGTTTTGAACAAGATTCTTCTTGTGCTGAGGAGCTTTTTTCAGATGGCAAAATTCTTCCACTTGAAATAAAGAAACAAGTTCTTCCTCCTAAACCACCAACTCATCCTACTAGTAATGAGAATTCAAAGAAGGAAAGCTTGAAAGAAATCATGGAGCAGAGTTTTAAAACAGAGGAAAAACCTACTTCTTCTTCATCATCTACCAAGTCATTTTGGAGGTTTAAGAGAAGTAGTAGCTGTGGAAATGGATACAAGAGAAGCTTGATATGTTCTTTGCCACTATTATCGCGAAGTAATTCAACTGGCTCAGCGCCAACTCCAAAACGAAGTTCATCATTGAAGGACAATCACAACAAGCATTTGCCTAAAACTCCTAGTTCAAATGGATATACAAAGTCTGCGTTATCATCCTCTTCTAGTTATCCTTATTCGACGCCACAAAAGCCATCTCAGAAGAAGAATTATGGATCTTACAACAATGGTGTTCGAATTAGTCCTCTTCTCAATGTTCCACCACCTTATATATCCAAAGGAACTGTTAATCTCTTCGGCTTGGGATCGCTCTTTTGCAATGGGAAGGAAAAGAACAAGAAGAAAAGATCTGAGTTCCCCTAGAGGTACATACTACTACTGGTCTAATGGTAATGTTGTATAAATTAGTCCTGCCTGTTTTTAACATCTTTACATCTTGCCATTTCCGCAAGGACTATATATATAATATATATATCTTCTTTCGATTTATTTTGCAACGTGAAAAGTTCTTTGGAAAACTCTAGCTGTTGGAGGAGAATCTTGATCAACATGAAGTTATAATGAGATTTCACACTTCAATTAGCTACCAACATTGTTTCAAGATTAGCTATGTGCCTATATATATGTGTGATCAAACAAAATTATGGAAACTTAAAGAGTGAAAGATGGATTAAAATATACTACATAACCAAATGGTGGTTGTTGTTAAAGATTTTGGTTATAGTAGTTGAATGAGTGTATTTGGAGTGGAAGGAAGAAAAGCCGGTGTATATCAACGTGTTGCGATTTTAGGAGACATACCAGCAGGTACCCTTCTTTCATGGCTGTCCAATATCTTGGATTCTTATGGAATTTTGACATTTTATATGGTTTCTCTTTTTCTTTAACTTATGCTTCCTTTTGGCCTTTGTTATTATTGATAAAATTATATATACCATGACTTTGATCTTCTTTTTATTTTCTTATATTTTTGTGAGAATATCTCTTGGGGACTGGGGTATAATTTTTAAGAAGGGGCTTTTCTTTTGGCTGTTTGTGTTCTGTCTTGTGAGATTAAGATAATGGAGATGTTCTTTGGAAGAAGCTGTACGTTCTAAACAACTTCTTATCTGCTAATTAACAAAAACTATGTCGGTTTGGATGCATGATTGAAACATGATTGGGTATTGGTTTAACTGCTCTATTATTCATAACAACATATGCGCCATCTCTTGGACGTAAGATCACGTAACCATGGACTTTGTTTTAGTCTATTTAATTCTTTCTTTTGTTTTTATTTTTTCTGCTTTTTTAATTGAAAAATGTAGCGTTAGAAAGATAGCATAAACCATAAATTTAATGTATATCACTCATATATATGGTGGCCTATTATGATGATATGCCTCCACGGCCCACACTAGTAACTGTTCTAAACTTCTAATGCCAATTGAAACAACGAAAGCGAAATAATTTTTAAAAACGAAAGTGAAATATTACAAACATTTGTGCTTGTCGACTATGCCATTTGCAGAAGCAACTTTTAGAATATTTCTTCCCCAGTTAAAGAAATATATGCAACTCATTCCCACAAATAGGAACAATGATATTACTGATTAATTTCATCCATTCATTTTACTTCAGTCTATGCACGGTGGAAAAACTATAGTACAGATACTGTGGCCCAAGGCGAAAAAACCGTAGGGCTAAATCATGATTGTAATATCCAAGCTTAGGAAATATCTTATTCTAGCTACCCTACAAATGTACCTCGTGTACGTACAGGTCACGTTTTCTCCCCCAAACTCCTAATAACAATAACAAGAGCTGAAGAGTGCCTACCTCACAATCAGTTCTGATGAATCTGACACTTCTGTTTAGGTTAAATTGATTGTCTAAAATGGAATCTATGGCATCGTGTTGAAAATTTTGAGATATTTCGCATTGTTAACAGAAAAAGATTAGTGCCATGGTATAACCAAATTATCTCCCTTTTCGTTAGTGTTGGGCATTTTCAATCTGCAAACTGCACGTACCTTGGGCTTATTTGTAAGCATAGGCCTATAAGGGGTTTGACAAGCTGAAATCCATCGGCATTGCTTAATCTTTGGATTGCCTTTTTTGTCCAGCCCGAAACAAACCCAAGAAATGAATATCCAATTCCGAATCCAGTCAAGAGGCATGATCAGATTGAAGGCACAGAGGTTGGGCTGTCAATGGGTTTCGATAACCCGATAACCGATCCAAACCAAACCGATAAAAAACGGTTTGGGTTTTGATAATGTAGTTTACCCTCTACCGATTCAAAACCAAACCGAACCGATAAGATATTGGTTTGGTTTTGGGTTTGCTCTCCACCGAACCGATAAGATAGCATTTTAGTAATATTTATGATTAATTTTGTATGTGTTTATAAATTGTGTGGTTAAAATTAATTAATTTAATTTAAGATTTAATTGATTTTATAGTTTTCGGTTCGGGTCGGTTTGGATTCGGTTTGTAATATATCTTATCGGTTCGGTTCGGTTTCATATTAGATATAATATTTATCAGTTCGGTTCGTTTCGGTTCCCAATTTTTTTATCGGTTCGGATTTGGATTTTCCAAAACCCGACCCAAACCGATCCATTGACAGCCCTAGTTGCAACAACGCCAACAAGTAAATAGTTAAATACATACGAACTAAATTTAGTTCCGATACATGACAATATATTTCTTCATCCTTTCTTGGCATCACGTATGGTCGTATGCTACAATGTGTTGTTTCAGTTGAACATAAAGAATTTGTTATGAGCGTACTTAAATTTGCAGTGTCTCTAATAATGATGTCGAAGTAGGATCACGTACCAAGATGCAACCAAAGCCGTTAATCACTTTGGTGTTTTGTTTTTTTGAAAAATTAAGCTAGGATTAAGCCCCCACATGTTACTATTGCAAAATGTTAAACTTTACAAGTCTCCCTAAGAGTTAGATCATTAAAAGGAGGAACACAACCACACTATACCTACAGGCTTCAAGCCTAACATATATAAGATAACATCTTAGTCATCCTACAGTCGAATCTAAGAAAGTAGAGATAGTAGTCTTACTTCATAGTCATGATTTCTTTAACAATCTTAGGATGGTCCTTCCTAAGATGAGTCTGCGCTTTCTCATAGTTGTAAAAGAAACATTCACAAGCACAACACACATAAGTGAGTCCCAAAGTATCATCCGAAAACTCTTTGGTGTAGTCTTCAAAATTTCTCATCTTTTTGTTTTTAGTTAGCGACTTTATCTTTTTCATCATTGCAAGCGTAGGCTCTATTTCTCTTGAAGAACACTTTTGTATTCTTTTGCTTCTTTTTGGTTTCACAATAGTCCATTGATGTTGATTCTTAGAAGGCGCAACATACCTTGATGAGCTCTTATGCAAAACAATAGTTGGGGCTACTGTAGTAGCATCCGTAAATAACTCAGTCTCATTCTCTAAGAGATCATCATCTTCATTCTCATATCCAACAACTAGCCATTCATACATGTTTCGTTCTTTACTATTTGGCAGTTGGTTAATCGGAATAACTCTAGGCTGATGATTTTGGGTTGGTGTAACCATACTGTTCTTTTCTCTCTGGTTACTTGACGTTCCCCTTTGCGATTGAGGAGTATCCATAGTTTCACCAATCCTATTTTACTATAGGATTTGTTGTCTCAGCAGGCACATAAAGTGCTAGCTGAAGTCCAATGGAAGGATCAGTTCCAGTATCATGTCCACCAATGTTGAGCTCTTCAACCTCTGTTCCATTCCCCTGATCACAACTATTATGGCTTACTTCTTCTGTTCTAACAGTAGAAGGACCCACACAAACTACTCCTGACTCTGCAAGAAGAGTGTTCGACACCGCATCAACTCTTGTTATTTGTACTATTGGACAATCATTTGGTATACCATCTGTTACACCTCTCTCAGTTGCAAACCTTCTCACTGTCCAAACTCGAGTGCCTTGATTCACACATTTAGCACTGTTATGCCCAAACTTTGGTGTTTTGTTAATTTGTTGCTTTGTAGTCTATTTGCTAGAATACTCTTTAGCATGTTCTTCTCCAAACCTCCACTCAAACAAATGTTCAAACCAACTCTGTACTGCTCTTAGTTTCACACTTTCACCTATAAATACCTCTTTTATATGGACATAATAGTTAGCCTAGCAAGAGAAACGTGTTGTGAATAAGAATGAATGCACGACTTAACTGTTTTTTAACCTCTTCAATTTATGAATGGAGAAATGAAGAATTCTCCGACCAAATTTTGGGTACTTGAAAATCAAGAAACCATAGTTCAACCATCAGTTGTACTGAATGCTTTTCTAGTTTTCAAACATGTTTCACAAATTTAACGCGAGACAATCACAACTATGAGTTTCTAATGAGTCATCAGTGGCGATGGGAATTGGGGCTTTTGGATGAGTGGTAAATGATCTACTCTGTGCTGAGGGAATAGATCCTGTAATTCAGAAAAGATGGCAGAATGAGTCAATGTACGTAGTAATATTTTTTTTTTATATAATAACGCAGTAATAGTTAATGGGGAGTTGATTATCTCGAAGAAGAGATAGAGTCACATTCTAACAACATTGTAAACAAATCAAAACAAAATCGTAGACTTAAAAGTTGAATTAAAAACTGAATTTATGTAGATATTATCTCCCCACTATAGAAAATATGCTCACAAAAATTCAGCTCATTCAAATAAGCCTAACCTTAGAACATGCTTACGAAATTTTTGGATCGTTAGATGAAAAGTTCAAAAATGAACACTAATTTTTACATATAGTTAGACATATCCAAATTTTATAATTTTTTATGAAAATGATCTTTGTATGTCGAAAATGTAACTATAATAGGCGCATAAGAATGTAGTTCTATCCCACCCTATAGTTAATAGTACATTTTTTTTGTTTCTATGTTTGTCATTAACACTATTTGCCGTTTATTATATACAGCCTGAATAGACGCATTGAAAGTGTTTATGTCATATTCATAAAAGGTATTCAACGACAAAACCAAAATACTCATAATCCGAAGTAACAAACACACCTCAGACTCCAATTTTATGTTTATTCACATATGCCACTAAGGTGTTACTACTGCTACAACAAAAAATGGATCTACATCTACTTCTCTTTTTTTCGTAACTACATCTACTACTCAATCCAAAGTCCAAACCTTCTAATGACTATAAGTGCAGTATGTAACAGATTGTTTGTTTGACTGAAGAATTTCATAGTTATACAAGAATAAAATATTAACATGCATGTCAAAATATTTGAAACGCAACGAAATTTTTTAAACACATTCAGCTTCAATGCCCTACCTTTTCTGAGTTTTCTCCAGAAATCTTTCCATGCACCGTAAGAGCAGAAAGCACTTCGCCTTGGTATTTTTACTGGCAGTCTTGGTGTTTGGAACCATATTACAAAACACACCAATCTAGCCAGCTTTCACTTGATCCTAAAGTTGTCCTCATTTACAATTTACAATACGATGGAACGAACATATTTAAAGGTTCCTTCCCTGTCTCCAAGTTTTTATGAGCGTACAACAAGCGCATTATAAGGATGCTTTGCCTACCTTGTTTGACTTGTGATCTATATAAACAAATTAGCACACATTCCAATCACCTCATGTGGATCAATCAGTAGACCAGAGTTGTCTTCATGTCATCACTTGGCAACTAGCTATCACAAAAAATATGGAATGAGTGGTGAAATGGAAACCCAAATCCAACACTGACTTTGAATCCCCACCAAGGTCGTGGAGCAACATTTCTTTCCAACACAACTGTGTGACGAAGGGAAAGAAACGCATTTCAAGTTTGAAGAAAATGCTGATTTACAATCAATTCACACGGTTTTGCGGGGGCAATAAAAGTACCCCGGCAGAGGGAGGGCAACACCAACATCCTGAAATATGCAAGTTACACTGAAAACATCTGAATACTAGTGATCACCTCAGGCATAGCAGAAATAATCAGTGTAATTTGGTGAAAGTACAACTAAGGCATGGAGGAAAATGGAAACATACATAATTCACTGAGTTTGCCAGCGACACGATATCTGTTGAATCCAAGTGCCTATTTATAGAAATCTTGACCAAATACAGAAACTTAGACAGGACAAAAAGGGTTGTTCAGATGGAAATATGGAACGGCTAACCAATCTGTACCATGAACAGGAAATCTGTAAGATTTAAACATATTAGCAGAGGCACGTCCTCCTACTCGGATACCTTGATTTAATCAATAAACACACACACACACACAAACAAATGAAAAGGAACATCTAACAACAAACAATCAAGAATAAAATGGCAAGCAACAGACACGTGAACTGTGATTCTTCCTAGTGCCTTACGAAGTTTAGCTAAGGTTTAGGCAAAAAATGTCAGCTAAATGCAACTCTGTAATCTTCACCACCATCATATTTTTTTCGCTCAGAAAATACATTAAAAAGGAGTGTGCAAAAATCAATCCAAATGTGGACTCTAGGTAGGTCAACAAACACACTGACACACTCCCAAGGTGTGTGCACCAAACAACCAAACTCTTTCTTATGACAGATTTTTAGTTTTTAAAAAATGGCATTTCCATATTTATATTTAGAAATAATATTTCCGCACTTAATATATTCAAATTGGTCACTCTTCAGGTAACCTGCCAAGAACTCTTTGTACGGACCAATTTTAACTGCAATGACATGTCGTATTTGTGCAAAAGACATGTTTCCCACCAATTTAATCAATGCTAATGCATATTAAGTATATCAAGTAATTGAAAGGCAACCCGAATTCAACCTCACAATTAAAATCTCGAGTACTGAGGAGATACCTTGTTAACAAAATAGACTATATACTGATCTCAGGCCTCAGGGCGAACCATCGTGCTTGTTTTATATATATGGTATAATCCCATAAATATAACAGTGTATGCTTTCACTTGAAAACAAAACAGAGCCATGACATATGAAACAGAGCTTTATACTTGCCATTAAACTTTTAAGTACCTCGAAGAGGAGACAGTGCTAAAGAATTGTTAAGAAATGATTTAGATAGTAATATTATACAACACTTCACCAGTAAGGGGATCACTATTTTGAGGTTCTTAATTGAGCTCAAAGTGAGATGTCGACTCATAAACATAACATATAAAGTTTAAGATAATGGAGTCACAACGGACCATTTTGCAAACTTCTTTGTAAGTGAGTCATAAGAGAAGATTAATCCGGTTGATAACACTTGAAAAGTTGAAAGTTCAAGATGAACTAACACATACACAATAATCTTCCCAATTCAAACCCAGAAAGCAGATAAAATTTGTTTTGCATCATACTAATAGCTTGAATGTGTGAAAATGGCTTGGTTTACCAGTCATCTTTGACGTGGTAGATTTTGACATAAAAAATAACAGACAATGTAAACTTCAAAATCCATTTACAGATAGTGATCAACACTGGGTTTCGAGTGTGCTACAAACTGAAAATTGCAGGCAATTTCATTCCCATTTAAATATGAAGGCAAGTGTGATGAAGATTTTAGGGTACCATAGGTAAAAAAGGAGTACTATTTAAGTATGGCCTTTTTTAGGGAATAAATAAAGACTACTAAATCACGATCAAGTAAACTAAACTAATGTGCTCACCATGAAATGGATATCCAGATAAAAGTAACTCACACATGACCAATCCGACTACTATTCTCTAATACATAAAGAAAGGTAATCATGTATTTTCAAAAGAAACTATCAGTTAAAAATATGAATGACTTACAGCTGTTGAACTGTTCGAAGTCACTTATGGGTGCAATTCAAGCTGCCTCAACTGCTAAACCATTGGGAAGTTGACACTGTATCATCGAGCACCATTCAACAAAGACATCCTTGCAACGACAAAAATAAGCATCTACGACAGTTGCTGGGACACATTTATGATCAGTACTTAGCTGTTGCTTCTCAAGAAAACACTCAAATACTTTTTCTACTAAGTCTGCACATGAACCACTGCCGCATAACATGTCTACATACAAATTACCACAACAAACCTCCTAGATTAACAACAACAAAGCCTCATTCAAAATTCCCAGTGCCAATGAATGTGTCATCTCCTCAATTCAACTATTCCTACCAAACTATACTATGAAACTCATAACACGCCTTTCCACATAGTTTGCTCAAAGTCTATGCTTTCTATATCTCAGAGGAGAAAGAAAAAATTTCATTCACATTGTTAATAACTCAATGCTCACCATGCCATTATAACTGTATTCAAATATGTTAAGATGAATGAATGTCTACCCCTATCGTCTACTCTGTAAATCTGAGCCAGACTGCTCTATTAAAAAAATTCATTAAACAAAATGTCAAAATTCACCAATCTTATTGCTAAGCAAAAAAATTTGATAAACAACAAGATGAAGCATATGAAAAAATAACTACATTAGCATCTAATATCAATTTCTGTTGCACAATAAATTATCAGGAATTCTGGCATTTCAATCAAATAACTGATTTACACATGGATGGTTAATTTATACCACTATAGCAATGGTGAGCAACAGACATCTAAAAGTTGGGTCGTCCCATACTCCGATTCATCACTATCTCTGCAAAATCAATAACACACATATAAGCTAACCAGATAAAAAATCATAAAAACAAAAAACAAAAAACCCATCAAAACAAAAAAAATTAAAAAGACGTTTACCTTCTTAGTTTCAACAATTTCGTCAGGAACCTTATATGTATCCAGTGTAATTTCCGTCAAATAAAGACCAGGGTATAAATTCTGCACAATTCAACAAAAAAAAACCCATTTAAGATATAAACTATAAACAAAATTAACAAATTAAAACAGAATTAGCAAAATCAATTACATCAATTTGCTTCTGTACGATTTTGGCCCTTTTCTTCGGCCTTCGAGAGGGATTATTCCCAGTCATCATAAAAAAATCTTCTTTAATTTCCTCCCGAGTTAGCGTCTTCAATAAATCTCGCCGCCTTTCTTTCTTCTTCTTCTCCACTCCTTGACTCATCGCAGCCGCCGCCATACCCCTCAAGCGAAGATTCGGTGAAGGATTTGAAATCTCAACTTTCTGAGGAGAAGAAGAAGAAGAAGAATTCTTAGGAGCCGTACAAGCGGCTCTTCTCGTTCTAAGATTCCATGGTCTGACTGCTGCACTATTCTCTTCTTCTTTATTAGAAGTGGTTCGTAAATGAATCAAAAGCTTTGCTCTAACTTCTTCTTCGATTTCTTCATCATCATCAGCATTCGATTTGGATTTGAATCCAATCGGAGAAGAAGAATCGGCAGAAGGAGAAGATCTGAGATGAGAAGAAGATGATATGAATTCACCATCTGAATCAACTTTGATACAACGAAGAAACTTTTGGTTTCCCCAACTTGAAGGTAAAGAGAAATTGTGAAGTGGTCTGGTTCTCATCATCTTCTACTGTATATTCTTTTCACCATCAAAATATGAGAAAATAAGGCCAGCTCTGATTTAGAAAGATTTTGAGGTCTCGGTGTCCGGGAAATTATAGAAAGAGCAGAATGAGAAATAGGAACGCCGGGTTTATTGCGCCTTTTGCTTTAATACAAGTTCAAAATTACTGGGGCGGCTCTTTTCCACGTGTGTTAAACGGTTAAAACTGCGTTTTTTTTAAATGTCTCTCAAGCCCAAGACCAAGCCCACAATGCCGAATGCAGCATACTACACCGTGGCCAACTGGCCATATAACAACCGCCTGAATTGGTGTGTATACAGATCACATATTGCGTATTGATTTGTGGATACTGATTTATATGTGTTACCATTAAAGATTACTTTTGAGCCAAAATCAAACATATTTAGTAGATTGTTTGCTTTTCGATTGAAGATGCTCCTTCAATCAGAATTCGAGAAAAAAAACAAAATAAAAATCAACAACGAGGTCATAACCTCAACCTGGAGAATATAGTGTACAGTGGAGAAAGAATCAGAAAATGGTAGGAAGTCCTACCTGATTTTATACATGTATGAACTTATTTAACATTGAAAATAGTGGCAATATCTCAGAATTAACTCGTCAAATAAAGAAAACCAGTAAACTGACAATTGTCTAAGCAACAACAAATGAACATATTTCTTCCAAAATATCCAAGAAGAAAACAAATTGCATCAGAAACTCTAGCATATACTGAAAAGGTTTGAATCTCTCAGAAGTATGCTTGGGATCTGTTGTTCTGGACGACAACTATATACTGTGACACTTCAAATGTACAACTTTCTAAAAAATACATTTTAAAAGATATGTATCATTGTTTCTGAAGGACCAGAAGTGACTCCACTACAGACACAAGCTACATAGATGACTCCCCAGTCATGCCAAATGCAGTACACTGGTCTTCATTTCTTAGTTCTTGAAGAAGCCAGAGCAAGAAGGATTTTCTTCCTTGGACCCTGAAAATCATACTGCCAAAATGAGAAAGGTAATCCGTGGACAACTACAGCATTGTTCATATGTATATAGAGATACGCTTGCCTAAACAACCATTAAGAGCACATTAGGAACAAAATTAACATTCTAGGATTTTGTTTGTGGTCTGTCAGGAGTCAGGACAACCTAAATGTCACATTGAACAACATGCCCCAGGACAACCTATTTGTCACATTGAACAACATGCCCATGGAACATGACCAAGTCTAGTCATGGTTCTGTGGTTCACAAGCTCCTTCTTTGATGTGTGTGTGAGGTGAGTGAGACAGAGAGAGAGATGCACGACATTAAAAAAACGGTTTAGTCGGATTACCATAGGCAGACCAATCGCTTTCAGATCATCATCATTCATGTGCTTTAGTGCAAACATGTCAACCTGATACATCATTTAGATTGTACATAAGAAAACTGTCCAACACAGCCCAAGGAACATACTGAAAACTAAACATAACATAAGACAAACAAGAGTCTTAAAAACTTCTGTGGAAGCTCCACACCTCTTCAACTTTAAAGGTAATAAGATATTTGCTCAACCCAAGGACTTGCAGAAATGAAGGTATGTCTAGGTCCTCAACCTGCCACAAAGGACGAGATAAAAAGAATCACAAACATCGTTTTTATAATTAACTTGAGTTAGTCAATTTATTCTGTTCTGATAAAGTGAACATATAAGAAACATATTAAAACTATTTGTAAAATGGTGCTATAAACACACACAAAACGATTTCTGGGTGAAGAAGAACAGAAAGAGTTTTTCACTTCACAACTTCCATGAGAGCGCCATTTAATTATGTGAAAAGTATAACATTAAAAAAAAAGGAAATGGTAAGACAAGCACTAAAATGGGGATACCAAATGGTAAGATAAGGAGCAAATTAATAAAATTATGCCCAGGTAAGCATGATATGCATTCTTCTTGTGGCATCAAGAGTCGTTATAGATTTCACCTCCAGATTTTTCTATCGATTCCTCTTATCCATTATTTATTGGGTAATTTCGCTTCTGACCCCACTTATAATAGCATATTCAGCGATTGGCCCTCCTCTACTTGGAAATTTGTTTTATGCCCCACTTCCATTGGTTGACTCAGTTAACTTTTTGTTGATTGAGAGTCAACTGACTGAAGTGGGGCAAAAAACACATCCAATTAGAGGGGAGCCAATCGCTGAATACATTATTATAAGTGGGACCAAAAGCGAAATAACCAAATATTTAAACATGGCTGTTAGCCTATGATAAGTGCTATATCTTTTTCAGATGGACTGCAAATTGATGCTGAACTAAGTAGTATCTGCGAATATCATTAGTTGAGTTTAGTGCCAGGTTTCAGTGTACAAGCAAAATGAGCACCCTAGGCTATATAACGGTAATATTTTAAGTTTCTCAGTACCAGATGCCACTTTTTCTGTTCCGTAGTATACGATGCAGATTTGGACAGGATCATGGGCATCTTTGATGAGACTAGACCTACACCAGAATTAGCTTTAGTTTCTGAAATTGAACGAGGACAAGATACTTTAAGTTGGCTGGTGCACATCTCCTTAACATTCGATACGTCAGAAAACCTAGCAGGACTTTTGGAAGTTGCCTTAATATCTGATATCCCAACTGAGCGAGCATTTATACCTTGACCTTTGGACATGTTCACAGTTTTCTCATGCATCACAATTGGAGGCAGCCTCGTCTGGAAGACAACTGATTTCAAAGTTTCTGGTACAACTTTTCTCACTACATGTATAAATACCATGTAATGTTAGTAGGAAGCAAGAGGCGTTAAAGAGATGAGACTTGCATGATGCAAACATAAGTACCTATTATCTCTTCTTGAACTTTATGATCAGTTACAATGTGATTCCTTGTAGAGGTATCTTGACGCTGACTGTAGTAAATAACCCAAACTAATGTTAGTTATTATTTTCAAGTCCACCTAACGGCCATCAGAAATACTATTATATCAGCAGAAGGTCATATAATAAGGATCTTAAATGCAGATAGCGTAAGTTCGGGCATACGGATAGTTCAAGATAGCCTACTTATCAAATAATTTATTTCAATTAATAAAATGAACTTATTAGTGATATACGAGTGAACGAAATTGAAAAAATCCCATAAGAACCTACATACAAACACATGAACCACCTTTTTCTTTTCTTTTTTTGATACGTAATATTTATTGATTAGGATGAAAAAGGAGAAAAAATAAAACAGATGTGAGAGAGAACACATGAACCACCTTTCCACGAGCAGCCTAGTCAATGGCTAGTACTGTCTGATGAATAATAAAGCTGCTTACCAAATTCAGCATATTATCTAAGATATAAAGACAAAATCTATAGGAGTATTGCATTTGTGAGTTCTCATATAAGTGTCTCTTATAATATTTTCTCAGCCATAATACAATACGCTACAGAGCAAGTTGGTCCCATCAAACTATATGTTCCTTCAGCATATATGTACACCATATCATTTACAAAGGATGGATAATCTGTTAATATAAATTCTTGTTACCAAATACCAACGGTTAACTTCATCAAGTTCATTTCCTTCAGGAATGAGAATAATCAACAACTAATTAGTGTCTACTGCGTATCATCAAGTTCATAAACAGATTGCCCCTACTGAAGGTATATATTTTCCAGCAAAGAATATTCATCTGATTTTCTTGTGTATAACTTTATAGAGAGAATCATGAGAAAATTCATTTTCGATTACTTAGTCCATTATAGCCAAATTAATAATTCAATTTCTTGTCTAAATCATCCAAATCAACACTTTTGATCCGTCAAATATCTTGTTATTTTAACAAATGGTATCAATTAAACCTTTCGTCAACACATTTAATCAAATAACAACAAAAACAGATCGAAAACCAATTACCGCTTGAGAGCATGTTGTTGTTGACCAAAGAAAGAATCAGAACCGAACTCAACGACGCTTCCAAGACGATCTTTCACCGATCTCCTTTTGATACCGTGCGAACGAAATTCATATGCAGCAGAAGAAGATGCCATCATCTTCTTTATTCTCTGTCAATTTTTTAACAAATTTAAGAATAAGAAGATGAAATGTAGCGAGAATGTTAAATCCGTACAAGTTAGTTACGCCATTAACAAACCTCTCTCTCTCTCTCTGTTTTATTTCTCCCTCCTTTTTTCTGAATTCGTTTTGTTTTAGGGTTTGGTATTTATAGTAGCTGTTGTGCTTTCTCAACTGTCCAATTTATCGCCTCGCTGAAATTTGGCACACACTGTAACATATCACGGTATTTTGAAATGTAAGTTAATGTCGATGGGGCTTCTTGTGGTAATCCTAGCCCTTCGGGCTATGGTGTGTGCTTTAGAAATTCAAGAAATTGGGCTAGAGAGTCTAGTTTTAAAAAAAAAAAACAACTTAAAAGCCGGACCAATAATTTTTTTGGGTTTTAATACCCCTAATTTCTTTTCATCGACATAAGTATTGTTTTATAGAAAATCATTAGAATTTGGGCTTTTGACTCCAGACTGCCCTCCACCTTTGAGATAATTTCTTTATTTTTTCGCCCTTGCAAAATAACTATTTATCAGATAAATAATAACCGCCCTTAATTTATTTTTTGTTCTTCTTCTTTACATAACTTTTTTTAGTTTATGCAATTATCATTATTTTAATCTCTTCTTAAAAGTGCATGATGCTAATCCATGAGCCAAAACAATTCATGATCATCTAATGAGCAAGGCACTGTTTGGAGAGCAATGAACAAATCTCCTGCAGTAGAGGCAGCAGTGAAACCCACAATGATATCTCAGATCCTAATTTTTCTTTGGGTTAACATTAGCAAGTTCGGGCTCGCTAATACAGATTTAATGGTTTGTAGGAGCGATCGAGAATCATAAATGAGAAAGCATTGTTTGAAAAACTACATTTGTGTGTGTGAGTTTATTAAATTCCTTTGCATTACCCTTTGTTTGGGCATAGAATTATACATAGTTAGAAAATGTGAATTTACTTTGACAAAGTTGTGGGAGTGTGTAATTTTTTAGGAAAGGTGTAGGAGAACACCTTACTTTTACCTGATTGATGTTCAACAGTTTCAGTTTGTGATTATCAATGGTATTAATGGTGTATTCTTTTCTTTTACTTGACTGTACTTCTTCCTCAACACCTCGTATCTCTGATGTTTGCCATGTTAGTTTTGATGCACATGACTCTCCCCTTATTTTTTAGGTTTATAAATCCCCCATCTTAAATCTTAAAATCAGTGGTTTTGAATTGTATGAATACACTTGCAGATTCTATGAAAAATGTTTTACTGAATGCAAACATTTTAAAATGCAGAAGCACCACGTTATAAACTTATATATTTTAAAATGCAAATGCACCATGTTATAAATTTATATATTTTAAAATGCAGATGCACCACGTTATAAACTTATACATTTTAAAATGCATACACACCACGCATTTTAAAATGTAGATATAAAATGCATTTGATTATTTATTTTGTGGGTTTGATTAACTACTATTAAATGCAACGGGTTGATTTAGGGTTTAATGTTTAGAAATTTATGATATAGGGGTTAGGGTTTAGTGTCTTAAGGTTTAGGGTTTAGGCTTAGGGTCTAGTTTATAGGGGTTAGGATTTAGTATTTTAAGGTTTAGGGTCTAGTTTATAAAGATCTTGGGTTTAGTGTCTAGCGGTTTGGGGTTTAGACTTAATGATTAGTGTCAAATGCCTCCACAAAATATTGGAGACATAATATTTTTAGTTTTTTCATTATATGCATTTTTAAATGTAAAGGCAGGTGGTTATAAGTGAAATTTTTGTGTGAAATTCAAATTTTTGTTTTGCATCCCACTATGTTACTGGGTAGATAGTCGGTTATGCTTGTTTCCAAGTGAGGATATTTTCGTCTATTCTTGATAAAGTTGGGTAATAGGTGGTCAGTTCCATATTCTGGTCAAATTAGAGTATTAAATTCTAAAAAAGTTTAAGAGGAGTCTTAGGACTATTAAATATTCTTAACTAACCCCTCTAGCCTAATTTTCTGTTTAGAAATTATGAATGTGTGTGTTCCTAGCGTGTCTTTGCAGGAATATTGGTAATCAGACGAATTTCATAGCTAAATGTTTAGCAATTCTAGAGGCGGTGGAGTATGCTATTAAGAGAAATTGGAGGAAGGTATGGGTGGAGTCAGACTCGACATCTGCGGTTAATGCTTTTGGAACTTCAAGTGTACCTTGGTGTATGAAGCGAGACAGTGAGAGATGCATAAATCTTTTAGACTCTTTGCAAATTGACTCCAGGTTGGAGAGAAGCCAATTTCACAAATAGAGATCAATGGCAAAGTACTTCGGTCGGTTGCAAGACAATGATCAAGTTATTTTTATTATAAAACCCCCATGGATAACCAAATGGGAGGTTCGAGAACATGTTTATTATAGGTTTTGTTAAGTTCTTATGGTACTATTGTGTGAGTAGACTGTAAGTAACTCTCTCTCTCTCTCTCTCTCTCCAACCACCTTTCATCAATACAAATTTTTGCTTAATGACAAAAAAAAAAGTTGTGGTTGTGGACTTGATCAAGAAAAAGAGAGAGATAGAGAGAAAAGTGGTGAATCAATGTGATCACGTAGGCTAAATCATACTATAAAATATCATAGTGTTTTATAATAGTATAAAATATCATAGTTATTAGCGAAAAAAATAAATAGTAAAAATAAATAAATAAATCAGAGTATAAAATATGATACTCAATTTCTTGATATGTATAATACTAGTTAATGCCCGTGCCTTCGGCACGGATTCCATAAAGAAACATCATTGATAATGTGAGTTAAAATTCCACCCATATTGACCATTTCCCTAATTGTAAGGGGAAAAAAAATGATAAGTAGGCCAACTTGATGAGTAAGTCTAATTAATGTGCGCCAAAAAAGGAAAAAATGATTAAATGGTGTAGATTAAGACACTCTTATCATTTTCCTATGAAATTAATTGAAACCATTTTGAAGTAGGATAGTAATGTCTAACATTTTGAAGGGGGAAATGTACAATACAAAATGATTCGAAAACGTCATAATAACTAAATTATTCATGTAGGAATTGTGGTAAGCGACTATTGGGGTGGTGTTAACTCTGTGATGTACAACAACTTAATCTATATCGTCCCCACAGTTCGAATATCATTCAGTATATGCCTTTTTTTGAGGGTTTTCTCCAATGGTGAGTTTTGGTTTTAGGTGCGACTTGTAGATGTAGTCATAAAGATATAGAAAAGCTTTATGTTTTGAGGTGCTTGGAGTAGTATAAATTAGAAATCTGTCTTCATAAGATGTTGTGGTTGTCTTGTTTGTAATTCTATCGGTGTTTGATAAACTATCCATTTCTGCAAAATAAATAATAAGAATAAATAAAATAAATGAATAAATAAGGAATATTAATTATAGTGGAAGCAACATAGTTAGATAGGGAAACGATGTATACAATATACAAAGGAATGATTTATCAGTCTAAGGTCAAACAAAAAAAGCAAGTAAATATTGTACAAACCTGACTATTGTTATTAAGTATGGTATGGATTATAAGAATTAAGAAAAAAAAAATATATATTGGGTAATGTTCTTTAAATTGATAAGGTGTCTATAATTGTGCGCAAAATGTATGATAAGAAAGAAAAAAAGACATAAGAAAATGGAAAACCATGACTTTGTTAGGATGAAGAAAGTTTATGAATTGATTGTGTTGGGATTGTGATGAAATGCATCTAATTTATGCACAATAGTACATAAAATAAAAGTTAGATTGAAGGGAAGATGTTTTACAGTAGTAGGAAAAAAAAAATTAATAGAGAACCATTCCTTTTAAACCAATTCACTTGATTTTTGTGGACCATGCGATTTATATAGGCGGACAAAGCGTAACGTTATAATTAAAAGTGTAACCCCATATCAAATGAGTTACTATTACCATAAGTACAAATGAGTTTCATTATAATGAAGAATTATAACAACTTGAAGGGTTGGTTTTGGAAGGTGGAGTATTGTTTGTTGGAGGTACGCCTCCCTATGTATTTAACTTGGTGAGTCAATTTGGTAGCCGTGACAATTTGGGTTGGTTATGGTAAAAGACAGTTCAATAAATTTAAGGGCCAACAATAAAATTTTAAAGACATCCTGAATTTTTAAAGTTGTAATAACCTGTTCGACTGGTGGGACAATACTGTATGTAGTGGTTCTTTGTTGGTGAGGGGATAAAGTAGCGTATGATATGAAAGCCTTGAAGAATAAATTAGCAAAACTCACATGCGCATCAAAGTAAAGTACACACAGAAAAGGTACCCTGCGCCTAGAAATATTAAAGCAATCATCATTCATTCCCGTATTTAAGTTAAAGGAATAACGGCAACACCAAATTAAGAACGGAAAGTTTTAAACACACATAAAACTGTAAATGTAGACGACTCGAGCAAATAGTAAACTGAAAAGCAGACGACGCAAGCAAAATGAGTTCAAACTTCGAAGCACGAAATCCCAAACCGTGAAGTAGGAAGGAAATGAAAGGACTGTGTAGTTGCCTAGCACACATGTCCTGCATCAGTGAGAAGATAGTCATGTGATTTTATGGTGATTCATTTTTAATCGATAAACCAAAAAAAACTTGACTGGATTGGACCAAAGGGTTGAATAAGAACTGACCCCACTACTGAATCCTTGATTTATTTGCATGGTGGAGTTCAAATTCCATATCTTGGCTTGAAACCTCTTTTCCAGTTACTGCATCTTCTAAATCGGTGCTTCCATTTTATTTGTCGTGTATTTAACCACAATAAGTTTAATGAAGGTGGAACAATAATGTTTTTTAAATAAAGGGAACAGAAGTATACCTCATTAATAACTTCTTTAGTAAGTGTGTCATCAACATCCACAGTAGCTGGGAAATTTTTGTAGATAACAAAAGATTGGTTTTCCTTCGTATTCTAACTGAAATAATTGAGTTTCACTTGGAAGTTGTACTCTTTTCCAGCAACTTGTTGCAACGCATACTAAACGATTTGGGGGCCATTTTTGTAAATTTTGAAGCATTTTTTTTTAAATTGGTGAGAAGAATGTTTTTTAGTGTCTAAAAGCAAAAGTTGTGATACTAAAAGTCATTGAATGAAGGTAAATTGGATGGGTCAAGTGAGTGGAGGAACTCACTTGGATATTCGGCAACAGGTGCAGGAGACTTATCATTGTTCTGCCTTTTCTTTGAATGAGAGTCGGCAAAATGCCAAGCGCAATCACTTACTCAAATAAAATGAGAGGGAGAAAAAGAATAGCAAAGAAAGATGTGCATGCAAACACTTCATTTCCAAGATAAGATCGTTTCCAAAAAAGGCATTGCGCGTAGAAATAAGAGCATTAAAAAAAGACATTGTGCATAATGAATGGCATGGCATTTCCAAAAAGAGACAGCTCAATGAAAAGAATCTAATATCTTAGTGCATTTTGGGTAGTCAACATTGCGCAAAAATATGTTAGTGCACTTGTAAGTTGTTAGTATATTTTGATGTAGAAAGGCAAGTTATTTGTTATTGAATTTTGTTGATTGTTTAAATCAACCGGCAGTGTGTGTGCTTGTGATAGTATGAACTGTAGGACAGTTTGCCTTTCTGGGACGGTTGATGCACGCCTAGTGGAGCAATTCTCTTTTTTTTTTTGATCGAAGTTCTTATAAGTTTTTATGATTGGTGGAGTGGGGTGGGATTCAAGTGGTTATAACTTGTGCTTTGTGCTAATGATGAATTTGAGCAAGTGTAATAAACCCATCATACAACTCGTGCTCACGGGAAAATGCTATAAATAAATGACCTAAGTGTTTGATTTCTAGGGAGAAAAACAGCAACAATATACCAATCTAAAGGAACCTTAGAATACTATTTAAAAAAAAAAAAAAAACCTAATAATCGAGTGCAACTCTCAAAGCAATCAGATGTGAAACTTTGAATACAACAAAAAAAACAGGGCAACTAAGTTAACAAAAGATTGGTTTTCCTTCGTATTCTAACTGAAATAATTGAGTTTCACTTGGAAGTTGTACTCTTTTCCAGCAACTTGTTGCAACGCATACTAAACGATTTGGGGGCCATTTTTGTAATTTTGAAGCATTTTTTTTTAAATTGGTGAGAAGAATGTTTTTTAGTGTCTAAAAGCAAAAGTTGTGATACTAAAAGTCATTGAATGAAGGTAAATTGGATGGGTCAAGTGAGTGGAGGAACTCACTTGGATATTCGACAACAGGTGCAGGAGACTTATCATTGTTCTGCCTTTTCTTTGAATGAGAGTCGGCAAAATGCCAAGCGCAATCACTTACTCAAATAAAATGAGAGGGAGAAAAAGAATAGCAAAGAAAGATGTGCATGCAAACACTTCATTTCCAAGATAAGATCGTTTCCAAAAAAGGCATTGCGCGTAGAAATAAGAGCATTAAAAAAAGACATTGTGCATAATGAATGGCATGGCATTTCCAAAAAGAGACAGCTCAATGAAAATAATCTAATATCTTAGTGCATTTTGGGTAGTCAACATTGCGCAAAAATATGTTAGTGCACTTGTAAGTTGTTAGTATATTTTGATGTAGAAAGGCAAGTTATTTGTTATTGAATTTTGTTGATTGTTTAAATCAACCGGCAGTGTGTGTGCTTGTGATAGTATGAACTGTAGGACAGTTTGCCTTTCTGGGACGGTTGATGCACGCCTAGTGGAGCAATTCTTTTTTTTTTTGCGCATCGAAGTTCTTATAAGTTTTTATGATTGGTGGAGTGGGGTGGGATTCAAGTGGTTATAACTTGTGCTTTGTGCTAATGATGAATTTGAGCAAGTGTAATAAACCCATCATACAACTCGTGCTCACGGGAAAATGCTATAAATAAATGACCTAAGTGTTTGATTTCTAGGGAGAAAAACAGCAACAATATACCAATCTAAAGGAACCTTAGAATATTATTTAAAAAAAAAAAAAAAAAACCTAATAATCGAGTGCAACTCTCAAAGCAATCAGATGTGAAACTTTGAATACAACAAAAAAAACAGGGCAACTAAGTTAGTACATTACTATTGTTCAAAACAGCTTTAAATAGAAACATGGTATACCAAATCCCAAAATATCCGTTTATTTTTCACAGTGGCAAACTCCAAATAGTTTTTTTGGTAACTGGTATTCTGCTAAGTGGTAACATCATTTGACATACCAAGTAACACAAAGCAAAGATCGGACATTTCGCTTTTTCAGCAGAATAAAGAAGAACAAAGAAGACATCGGCATCAGTAGAACATCCGCTTTAGCGGCCAATAAGAAGAAGAAGCAGATCCGCATCGGCATCTCCGCATCGCCGCAAAGACGCATCGGATCGGCATCATCATCAAAGATCGGCATCGGCGGAGGCGCATGCATGAGGCAGCAGCAAAGACATCATCCACACACACACCAAACACTACACCACTAAACCACCTGCTACCAACACAATTGCACCAGCAGCACCTACACCACTTCGTAGTAGACACATCACCACTCACCAGCACCACCTACACCAAGTAGTAGACACCAGCAGCACTACACGACCTCCCACCGCACATGACCACCACACACACAAAAACCAACCAACACACACTCACCACACTACTACTACCGGCCAGCACGCCCACACTACCACCACCTGCCACCTGCAGCACACACGCAACACCACAGTTACATACCAGCCAGCACAAACACACAACACCACCACCACATTCACACACACCGAACAATAAAACACCATCTTCGTGAGACCTTCAATTTAACTTCCATGGCATTTCAATATATTACAAACACAACCGAAATCTATAGTTATGAAGCCAAAGGTTATCAAAATCGGCTCAAATTAACCGCGATTTTACTATCAAAGGGAAAAAATTAACTTACAAAGGAAAAATAAGTGCCACCACCTCAAAAGCCACTTTAATTCAAGCACATCAAAGTAGAAGAAACGTAGGGTGTTGCCTTCAATTGAATCCTACGTCAAGTACATCAAAGTAGAAAATCTCCACCACTTCAAATCCACTTCAATTCAATCAATGTGAATGCGGGTATCCCGAAAGCGTAGAAACATCAATGAGCAGAACCCATATGCACATCAAAGTAAAATATACACAGGAAAAGGTACCCTTTGCTAGAAAAATTTAACCAATCATAATTCATTATCGTGTTAAAGTTAAATGAATAAAGCCAACACGACATTCAAAACAGAAAGTTTGAAAACACGCATAAAACTGAACGTTCTAAATAGACAGAAAACTGTAAATGTAGACGTTGCGAGCAAATAGTAAACTGAAAAGCAAACGACTAAAGCAAAATGTGCTCCAACTCCGAAGCACAAAAGGCCAAACTATGAAGCAGGAAGAAATTGATAGCATTGGGTAGTTGCCTAGGACACGTCCTGCATAAGGGAGAACACACTAATGTGATTTGATGATGATTCGTTTCTAAATGAATAACTAAAAAAAAATGTAATGGAATGGACCAAAGGGTTTAATAAGTGCTGACCCACTACTGAACCCTTGATTTTTTTGCTTGGTGGAGTTCAGATTCCATATGTTGGCTTGAAACCTCTTTTCCAGTAACCACATCTTCTAAATTGGTGCTTCCATTTTTTTTGTCCTGTATTTAACCACAATAAGTTTAATGAAGGTGAAACATAAATGTTTTTTAAATTAAGTGAACAGAAGTATACCTTATCAAGCACTTCTTTTGTAAGTGTGGCATCAACATCCATAGCAGCTGGGAAAATTTTGTAGATAACAAAAGATTGGGTTTCCTTGGTATTCCGACTAAAATAATTTATTTTCACTTGGAAGATGTAGTCTCTTCCGACAACTTGTTGCAATGCATCCTTAACGATCTGTGGGCCATTTTTCTGAATTTTTAAGCATAATTTTATTTAAATTAGTGAGAATGATGTTTTTGAGTGTTAAAAAGCGAAAATGGAAATATGAAAAGTTATAGGGCGTTGCCTTCTTGTAGGAGTCCACCAATTCTTTAACGGGCTTTTCAATTAGGTATTCAGCTTCTCGATCAAATGCAACAAATTGAGTAACCCCTGACGAATCTTCCACATCCATCCTTAGCATGTACCTGTACACCCCAAATAAAAGTTTTAAAAAGTTTATCCGGCAGAAGTTAAAATTTGATAAGGGATTAATGATTGACCTCTCATTGCGGTTTCTGGTTTCAAGGTGACATTCCGGACAAACACGATCAACAACCTTCTTGTTGCAGTTCTTGTTGCTACATGAAGTATAATACCGGTTAGGTCGAAGACATATCCTATGGTTGCTTTGCAAGTGTATGTTGCTCCCTGTTTAACGATCATAATAACCTTTAATAGAATGTTGGGCAATGGAAGACAGTTGTGTTTAATGGATTGAATGTTACCTTATTGGATTCATCTAGTCCCAGCTCCTTTAAAGTGTCGAGTGAAACCCTACGGTTTCTAAGTAGTTCATCCTCAGAAAAGCCCTCTTTTGTAGATGAATCCTGCTTTGCTATTTGCACTTTGATATCCCCGAAACTATATAATTAAGAATGACAAATTTTGTAGCGCATGACATGATTAGTAGGTGATATGGTAAAGACGAATAATAAGATGACCACTGACCTGTTCTTATAGTCGATAACATCCTGGGTGTCTAAATTTATGTAGACCTTTGTGCTACTAAGCGAGGAAAGAGAAAAGTTGCCTATAACATAGCATTAAGACACGAAATATGCATTATTTCCCTTAGGAAAGCCCAAAAAAATGGACGGATTACACAATGGTGGAATAAATATGTACCTTGGAAAACTTTTGGATTAAGAGAAGTGGCAATGACAATCACATTTTCTTGTGTCAAAAGATCATTTGGAAACTTTTCGGTTAAAGCACCCCATAAAGCAATTGTCAACTCTGCGGCACTGAATATAGGATCAGTTATGTTAGAAAAGAAATATATAGTGCTTATTAGAGATGAACGTCGGCAAGTTACCTTTTATCCATAAGTACAATCTCTTGAAAAACAGTTCCATTTTTGTTTGTGATCTCACCGATTCGCTTAAGTAGACCAATAACATCTTCATTGTTTTTTTGACATAAATGTTAGAATACAATCCCTAAGAGTTTATTAAGAGGTGAAATCGAAACTTGTAGCAAACTATTACCTATAAGGTGAGTCTTGTCGTGAATTCCACCGGAAAGGGTGTCGAATTGGGAGAAGCTGAATTTATGCCTTGCAATGTGGATACCATCGCCATCAATTGGTGTGATAACTGTTCCAGGATTAATAAAAATCTTGTGATCATTAACAACTGGCCGGTAATCTTTTGACGCCCACACGTCGAATTTCTCCATAGTGTAGATATTGCCTTCTTTTAACACATCATCCTTAAGCAAAGCGTGAAAAGCATCAAAATATTTCTTCAATAAAACGACATGGATGTGAGCACCCTGTTTATGATGGGGGAGAAAACAGCAAAGTCAGCAGTCCATTATGTTATGGCTGTGGCAAATAGATGGTACACATAGTATTGTAATTACCTTTGCATCTAAAAGAAGAAACTCCAAACTGAGTGTGTTATGATATTTCAAATGGACTGATTCCCACAGCCTTGTAATGCGGCCCCTTACTTTATATCGGTTTGATCCGTTACGAAGTTTGTCTAGGTCTTGATAGTTTTGCATCGACATCGGGAGATGTAGCTGTCAAGGGTAGGTAAAGTCCCAAATTAAACAGTATAGTATAACCAAAAAACAAAGAACGTAGGTGAAAAGAAAGATAAATTATAACCAAAACAAAGAACAAAGCGCTAGTAGTAAAAAAAGTGTGTCGATTAAACGACAGGGAAGGGCGATGCTACAACTATTAACCCAAACCATCTAAAAATAACCATTCGCTGGGCTTACAGCTGGGTTTGGATGGGTAGCATAACTTATGGAATAATATACGGGAAGCTTAAACAACACAAACAACCCAATAGGGAAAGGTATGTAACTAAATTAAGCGATGAGCAAGGCAATCATGTTAAGTACTACTTTTAATTGGTAGACTGAGAAGGCATAACACATGGATCAGTAATAGAAAGGATAAATTTAGTAGGGAGTAGCCTTGCATGCAGTAAGGAATTAGACAAAAAAGAGATTGCATAATCCATGTATCAGAAGACCGCATTCGCATCCACATATAAAGCATGGGGCATTTGTGAGGAATATCTAATAATAAGAACAAAACCTGATTGCTGATGTAACAACACGAATTGTAACTTGATTGATATGAAGAAGTAGAACAAATGTGGTGGATATGAAAACCCGAAACAAATTTATAGGCTTTGGGAAAAGTCGTAATGAGGGAGTAGGAGAAGAGCCCATCCGTTACAGCGCTGATGAGGATGTGGTTACTGAAGACGCAGGGGTTTAATTGAATTGTGGAGGAGGTAGAGAAAAAAGGGGAGTGCGAGAAGGTTATTATTAAGGGATGTTAAGAGGGCTGGGAACTGTTAAGGACAAAAGAAATTAATCGATATGCAAGAAAAGTGACCCCAACAGCCTCACATTCAAGTTTGCTGAAATTTCTTGGAATTTCGTACTAATCGGAAAATATACTCGTGAAGGGCCTCAGAGAGCATTGTTTTTTTTGCGACATTGTGACTCCAAGGTTGTTTTTTCTTAAAGTTTGTTAATTTGCAATGCAGCCAATATTGTTTTTAATCCTTTTGCGAGTACGTTGGAGATATTGGTGGCAGTCCTGTATAATCCTATGCCGAGTACATTGGAGATAATGGGTGGCAGCCCCGTATTATGATTAGATCTTGTGTTATTGTATTAGGTTAATAGTTCATGATAATTTTTTTTTTTGTTGCATGTTTGGGAATGTGTTGATCGAAGGTAAAACTAAGGGCACATCACATCTGCAACATTGCTGGTAAAAGTATATAAGGCATGCCTATTATTGCGTATGAAAATTGCAATGTATGTGTGAACCCTAACGACGGCATAACTTGAAGGGATAACTGATATAGAAGGGGGGCTCTTTCCAACAGTTTCTGCGGCAGAAAGTGGCATAGCACACCGTTCAAAATAAGTGGCAACCCATTATAAAAAAGCAGTTAAGGCATATAGTTACATGGATGATCAGTTGATGTTGAAGAAAGCAAAATACGGATGGAGTCATGTAGATTAGGTTAAAACTTAAAATTCATGCAGTATTTGATAGATAGCACTGGGAAATAGGTCAATTACATTAAATGCATTTAATGTTCCGAATGGGGAAATCATCAGTAATTGTTAAACTAAACAGACAAAATATTTATTATTGAAGGGGAACGGTGGCAAGTTAGGATTGAGTTGAACTCGTTATGTATTACAACCTAATCTATGTCGTCCATGGAAGTGGGATAAAACTCGTGATCATAGGAGGTTTTGATAGGCATCTTGTTGTTTTTGGCAGGTGTCTCTTCAACCTTAAGTTTTAGTTTAAGGTAATTTAGGTGTGACGCGGTCAGACGATCAGTAACATACATCATTGCGTCAAGACCACCCATTCCTGGTGGGGTTTGGGGCTTATAAATTGGAAAGTTGGCTTCGTAGGATGTTGTTAGTGGCTTGCTTGTATCTGGACCTTTGTTAGGTAAGTTGGCCATTTGGCTGCAAGATATAAATGAGAAATGACCAAAGATTAGGCACATAAAATAGATGACAATATACAAATTAGATGATGGAAACTGAAGAGCAAGTGAAACCGAACCTGTGGGCTGTTTTTTTGGTAAGAGAAGTCGTACTTATATGGCGAGGCAATGAGAAATAGACACCAAGTTTTGGGTCTGGAAGGGAAATGAGGGTAATTTTTTATAGGGGAAGGAAGTAAGTAAATGTAGAAGGTTGGAGAATTGATGAGTATGGGAGTTACATATACCTATAGGCTTAAGCGAGTCAAAATAAGAATAATGGAAAATGTTTTGAATGTCATAATTGCGGAAGTTTTAATACTAACTATGTATGATAGATTATGTACAAAGCAGTTTTTTTTTTTTGCTTGAAAAGAATTGTAATTGAATATAATGTGAGTAGTGATACCCTGTACACCTAATTTAATCAGCCTTAACGGCCTGCTAATGATAATGATTGATTTGTCTCGACACATGCGTTTGTGTGTAGCAATGCAAACCAGCGTTTAAATTGAATCTAGCAATGGTTCCAATTTCAAGTGCCACACATTGCGGGCGCTCAAGAGCAATCGGAGAGCGGCGATAAGTTGGGATTTTTTAGTCGATAACTGATTTGCTTAGATGCTTGGTTACATTGCTCAACCGTGTGCTACCACAATTCCAACTGAATGAAAATACCATTTGCTATTTGCTATGCTTGTTGGACTTATGAGCTGAAGGACAAATAAATAAAAAATGAATTGGCTAGATTGTAATAGCAATGGTTAGTTGTATACCTGACTTATGGCTTGGTACTGGTAAAAGGCTTTGTCGATCTTGCCTAAAGTATAGCCGGTAGTTTAATAGAAACAGCAAGCAGTAATTAAGTAAGTATAAGATATATATTGGTTGATGTTGCTTAGATAATAATGACAAAGTAAATGAATGGTAAAAAATGACGTAAACAGAAACTAAATTCGATAATGACAAAGGTTCGTTCAAACATGGGATATATAAATGGCGCTCCCTAATGTACGAAACATCAACAAAGCATGATAAGAGAAAGCAAGTTGCAAAAGTAGTTGTGAGGAAGCAAAGGGAAACAAAATAAGTGATAGGTAGGAAGAAATTAATTGACGTTTTTTGCTTCAAGCGTCGCTTGATGCCCCCATGTCGATCGATGATGGCACGTGAGTCGAAGTCGCCGAGAACGCTTCCCTCATCATCACTAATGACGATAACATTAGGAATGTCATATTGTGCTTGGAGAGTTGCAATTTGTTGAAGGAGGGTCACGTTATCGTTTTGTAGTTGTTGAGTTTCGGCTTGGAGCTGTTGATTATGAAGTCGCATTTGGCGTAGTTCCCTTGAGTTGAAGTCAATAAGATCAAAATGGTAGATAGAACGAAGGTATTCGATCGCTCGCCGGGCGGCAACCTCATCAGATCCATTTTGGCTAATAGATGGATCTCCGAAACATCTTTTCTTAGTAGTGATGAATGTGAGAGTTTGTATATCGACCCAAGACTCGTAACGGCCCAAACTGAAGACTGCATCATAGATTGGTAGTGGTAAACCCACCTGATGGGTGATGTCATTTAGCAAAAGTTTGAAAGAAATTGCAATAGTGCTGCCGTTTGCCATTGTATGTGGAAAAAGAAACGAACCTCGCAGAAGAGATGATAGAATTCTGAACAACTTGCTGGTAATGAACTAAGTCCTCCCATGTATTTATAGTAAGTGAGGAGACCTTGGAGTAACAATACATAGTTGGGAAGTCATGGGCCGAAAGCCATTAAAAACTGTTTTAGGAGTTGCTAACAAAATTTAATTAGAGGAAGAGGAAATGAACAGTATTTTGGAGGGGGAGGGGAGACGAAGTGTCTGGTGCAAGCGTTAAGAAGTTAAGATATGTGTATTAATATAGGAACCATTTAAAAGTCGGAACATGATATCTGACAAAAAGGTGAAACACAACCCTAACGAACATGATGTCTCGGTATGATATCAAAAGAATGAACGTCTTAGTTTTTGAGTACACTATCTAAAACAAAGTGTTTCGCCAACTACAAACGTGATTTCGATCGGTAGAAAACTAAAAGGGGGTAAACATGGCAAGCTAATTAACAAATCTTGTGGTTCTGTAACATGGGAAGCCGACGTTGCAAAGGCAGAAGCAAACAAATGTGGATTGACGAACAAATGCATGCGCATTATGTTATAAGCACAGCTGAGGTAATGGTTGTTATCGGGTGTGCGTTAGTTTGAGAAGAACTTCCAGACATAGTGTAGGTCAGTAGGTACTGGAAACATGCGAAATAGTATGAAGACATGAAAAGCTTGTTGAAGGTGCGGTCCGCATTGGCCAGCCAAAAAAAAATGGGCTGTGTAAGACAGATTTCGTAAGCGAACCAAAGCTGCAGTTCAAAACCAATTAATAAGAAAGATGTTGGTGCATAGGGAATTAACCAAAGGAAGGCAGCCCAACCATGGTAAAAGCAGGTGTTTTATAAGAATGAAAATTCGATTACAATAGCCGGAGATACAAAAGGTTTAACACATTCTCGAAGACATTCTGAGAAGTTAAGAACAAACCATGTACATGAGAATTTAGCAAGTTAAAACAGACACTGTGACATTGCTCCAAGGCAATTATTTTTGACACATAACAAAGTACATGGGAAACCGTATGCTTTATCACCGCAGTCAGGGTCCACACTGGAGCACTATGAGCTAATATCCCAAAGTCAGAGGCCTTATTGAAGGCAGCATTTCTTTCAGTATCCTTCTTCGAATTTTTTGTAATATATGTTCTCTTAAGCCAATCAGCCAAGGGATGCTGAGGCAAGGCTGAAAGTAGAACCATTCTCAGCGTACGACCTGGAAAAGCTGGCACAGGAAGCACTTACTGGACCGACCACCTAGGTGATTGAAGACAGCAGCAATTAGAGATGCGTAGGAGAAATATCTTGTCAAGTTCCATCCATTAATAACATGGCACGAATAGTTGTTAAGTAATTCGAACTATGAACAACAACAGGCGTTGTATCATAGAATATAGTCGATTTGTTAATGGCTGGTAAGTGCAAAGATACATAGCATGAATTATTTGTAACCACACATTCATGACTGAGAATGGAACTCTGGATCAATGCATTAACTAACTTGTCTAAAAAGACTAAAAAAAACTTACCGAGTTCTGAAATTATTGACTTCATTGTTTGCCAAATTGATGTAGAGCTTCGCTGCACTAAGTGAGGAGAGGAAGATGGTTTCCTATAAAAACAAATTGCCACAGTTTTTGCATTGTTACCATACATAATACATGCATGATCACATAGTTGTAATGAGCGAAGTTGCAATGATAACCACATTTTCTTGTTCCATGAATTTGTCTGTAATTGGTATGGGTTAAGAGGCTTATAAGGGAGGGACAACTCCATTCTAAACAAATCCCATAAAACGCCAACATGGTATAATCTAATAACACTTCCCAGAACGCAATGTACCTCTTATTGACAATTACGATCTTTCGCAAGATTTGTTCAAAGTCCTTGTCGTGCACCACCGAGTCGATTTGACCAACAATCTAGTCCAACTTTGTGTGATGTTCCCCAATGAACACCTTCAATGACACTCAAGATTCAGCAAGTTCATTGGTAGTGTGGTCTAGGTCTATTCACATAGTACCAATGACTACATCTTTGTAATCTCTTAAGACATCCCCTCGCACCAAAGTCTTCAACGCCTTTAGTAAATAGCTCGGCCACAATTCACTTTAACAAAGTCTTGTGATGGAGGATGCCACCTGCACACTGCTTGGTAGTTTTTTGTTTTTAGCATCTGGTCCATGATGACCTAATCTAGTTTATATGCACAGTTGATACACAATCAGTTTTAAAACTTACATTTGGTGACATTGTAGGCAGCATCATCAAAATAAGGCAGGTTCGTTCACCCTTAGCGCCCAGCAACTGTCCATAATTCATTAATAGCCGGGCTTGAGTGCTTGGGCGCCCTTGTTATCTGTCCTTGGAAGTCATTAAAGTATTTGGTGAAGCTGAAGACCATGCTAGCCCATTGCCATAACTTCTGTGGTATAGCACAGTCGGCCCATAAGAGGTGATGAGTCAAGCAGATGCATATATCTTGCCTAATCTAAATGAGCTTAAAGTGAAAACAGAAATTATGTATACTGCCACTCTCATATGAGACAATTGCTTCGACATGTGGTATACTATATTTCTTGAATGGCACCTACAATTGAACAATGTGAAGATTAGGGAGTCAGCCTTTAGCAGCGCTCCATCACAATTCACTTCAACCAAGTTTTGTGATGGAGGATGCCACCTGCACACTGCTTGATACTTTATTGTTTTGAGTAGCTGTTCCATGATGAGCTTATCTAGTTTATATGTACAGTTGATCCACAATAAGGTTTAGAACTTACATTGTAGGCACCATCATCAAAAGAAGGCAGGTTCGTTCACCCTCAGCGCCCAACAAATGTCCATAATTCATGAATAGCCGGGCTTGAGCGCTTGGTCAACCTTGTTATCTGTCCTTGTAACCTTGGGATATGGTAATTGTGTGAAACTGCCAAAACAACTATTTCAAGGAGGAAATGATATTTCCAGTTACTGTGTTTATGAATTATATATAATTTCTATTTGTTAAGGGTTTACGGAAATTTGAAATATGCAAGAAAAATAGTGTTTCATGATAACTTCTAATGTACACTCAAGCATAGTATCCTTTTTGCCCCTCCCCCGCCTTAAAACTATTGGTTCTCTGCTTAACCGTCTTCTTTGTGTGTATTACAGTTTGATTGAAATTTGTGATTCATATTATTTGTTTTGTAGTTGCAACGCATCCGGCCGTCCGATTTGCTGCTACGTGCAAAAAGACAAATGATAATTGTAGACTGTCGTCTGTTTGGCCTCACACGTTTAGGTGTTGACTGTAGCTAACAAAGTTTAAACAGATGATCGATGTACTCTATCAATGTGGGAATCCAACTGTTTGGTCCTAAAAAATACAGGACAGTGTACATGCAATGATATAATCGGAATAAGAAGCGTCCTTAGCAAAAAAAGACGCGGAAGTAGCTGACAAACTTTAGGTAGATGCTATACTCTTTCATTGTATTAGCTCAGGCCAGTGTTCTGAAATTGGATATTTTAGCTCCAAGACAGGGTGTGCTGGCTGCTGAGCATGCCCTAAATAAGCCGTGCATGGAAGTTGACATCTATTCGTTGGTGATAGATTATGTACTAAACTTAGGTACATCTATGGCGGAACCTCATGTGGCTGGAGTAGCCGCACTTCTAAAATCCATTTACAGGGATTGGAGCCCTGCAGCAATTCGTTCAGCAATCATGACCACCGCATATGCTACTGATAACACACACTGAACAATAAGAGATTCATGGACTGGATTGTCTGCTACAACTCTAAACTTCGGGGCTGGCCATGTAAACCCCCATATAAGCTATGAACCCTAGGCTCATATATGATATTAGATTCAAAGATTATGTTGAGTTCCTATGCAACCTTGGTTACACAGATCAGCAGATGAGTGTTGTTATCAGGAAAAACCTTTGGACTTGTTGAGACAACGCATCGGATCTAAAAAGGAGAAGCAGTGCAAAAAAATGTCTTTGTACCTTCAATGTGCGCAATCGACATGCTTCACAAAGCCCTGCCCAGGTCTTCTTTCATTATCTAGCAAACGAAAACATATGGGGTAGACAATGTATTAAACAACTATGCCAAACTGTAATTAAATAACTTCACCTAAATTAGCACCAATTTTTTGAAATTCAGTTACAAAGCCTCACAAAGTAAAAACATAATAGTTTTGATATATAGATTCAAGCAGTGAAGACAAAATGTGAGAATTATTTTCAGCCTAATTGAGATACTTGAGAAAGCATGGAATAAGCAATGTGGTACGGTTTCGAACCAAATTCAATGGTGAGAGAAACTCATAACTGCTTTACTTGAGAGAAATGGGTTTGTTCAAAGGGATAAAGAGAAAGTGAATTCAAACTAAGAACACAAAAGATGCCATTCAAAGTTGATCCTGTGTAATAATAGAAACAAATTCCAACCAAAGCGACAAAAACATTTCTTTTGGATAGAATATTTGAAGCACATTTAGTATGGATTACACAATGATCGAAATGGTCATTTATCAACATCAAGCATCAACATGGCTTGCTCCTTTATTGAGATATTTAAAGATCAAATATTGATTTAAATATGGCTTTAGCACATACCTCAATTGCCGATATTACCTAGAAGAGATTCAATAAGTCATTCTTTTATTTCGTCCTTTATAAAACACAGAGCAATAAAAATTTGATCAGTTAAATCATCAATAGACCATATAAAAAGTTTTTTAGCAACAACTAACAACTTTGTTCCACCAAATCACCTACTGTTACCAAAATCTAATTACTTGAATGGAGCGTGCAAAAGAGTACCGCCAATAGATAAAATGAATCCATTTGAGTATCATTGACACTACAAATTTTCCACCACTTCCAATTTTTTGTCATTCTTAGTCCAGTGTTCAATAAAACAATGAAAGTAAAAGGACAATTGCAGAGCATGAGAGGAGAGAAAGAGAAAGTACCTGCCTGAAAGAGAGGGCTTCACAACTGAAAACAATAACAATAAAGAAAAAGGAAGAAATCAGTATTAAATACAGGAGATAAGATAATAATCTTCAAGAGAGAAGAACAGTACCTTAGCGGATTACAGAGAGAGAGACGTACTAATGGTGATTCAAGAATGAAGGGTTTTGAAACTTGATAACTGTTTAGATATAATTATGCCTAATTAATACGGGAACTTTTCAATTCTATAATCGTTGCTAATTTATAATCTTGCAACCACTCACTATGAAAGAGAACGGTTGTGGGAGAGAGAACGGAAGTTCACAATTAAAGAGTCACAAAGAAACGAAGGGTTTTTTTTTTTTTTCTTCACAATTAATAATCTAATTAATTTCTAATGTAATCATGGCACTCGTCTCGACCGTCGATTTATACCCCCTCAAAACGAATCCCAGCCGCGAGTCAAAAAGCAGTCCTGTTTTGTTAAGTTGAATTCTTAATAAATATGAAACAATTAAGAAAAAAACAATTTCTTTGTTACCCATTTCTTAATTCAATCTGTACTATGCTTTGGAATTTTTAACCCTGGTAGCTCAATGTCATATAAACAGATTGTTTACACGATACTTATGCTAGATAATAAACTTGTATGTATACCATGTGCATATCAAAATAACAAAATTGTACACAAACTGACATACCATTTACAGCTTCAATATCCTCCCCAAGCATCACATGCCCACTACTCATAATCTCGCCTTCCTGGAATCAAATTTCACAATAAACAACACTCAGAAACATACACGACAAATGTTTACATAATGAAGGCATGGAATATCTTTAAAATTTCTTACAGTGCTGTCAAAAGTAAAAAAACAATTGAAGGTTTATTGAAGCTGTCGTATGATATAAAATTATCCTAATACTTTTCGGGGTTCAGGTGAAGGGCTGGAGGGTAAACCATAATTGTCCAACCAGCTGGAATTGTGTACCCTACAATATGAATCACCCCATGTTCATGGCATAATTCTTGATAGGATAAATACATCAATATTATAACCTACTTAAGCTGCGGGCGTGATAAGGGCTAGCATCCTTCACCTCAATTCAATGAGTTGGTTAAGTGTAATACTATATGAGTAATATGCATCATGTAAACAATATGTTAGACTACATACTTTTCTGTATTAATATATATACCTGTTAGATAATTGCAAACTTTATTGATAAATGAAACTCAAATACAATTGGGTCATGTTGGAAAATGACAGTAGCAGATGCATATGATCCTAAACCCATTTATCTCCTCTATGAGCCATAACAATAGTAGGCTTTTTACCAAAAATTCGGTGTGTGTCAGGGCTCAATGTTGGCTCACTTCCATACCGCCTTTCCAATGTCTCTTGTTGCTCTTCTGAAAATCAAGGGAGCAATGTTTCCCCCAAGTGTTTCATCAATAACCTCAGAACATCAAATTTAAGAATCAGAATTTATGGAAGACCACGCCACATTGGAAAAATTAACTATGAAATAAACTACACCTAATGTTTCCTAGACTTACATGAGATGTGAAGGTCATAGATCTATACTCATTCCAAGTTAGTGGAGAATCCACATTTCCTCTCGCTTCTAAGTTGGTGAAAACAGCTAGTGATGAAACAAAAGTTAGTACTAATCCAAATAGGAAGATCGACAAAATGAGCAGTGGAAATGGAGCTCGACGAACCTCTAAATCCTTCAACACCAAGGGTGTTTTGATATAAATTTGATTGCCAAAGTTATTACCAAGGACACCGTCTCAAAGCTGGTAAAAAGAATTGTGAAGACAAAGTAGGCAGCACTATCTACATTGAAAAGAGGCTCATCTGTCTTCATCTCTTCAATAACAACATCAAGAAAATCTTCATACTTCTTCTCAGAGTAGAATCTTTCCTTCACCATCTTCTTTAGTATTCTTATAGCCCTCTTTTGATCCTGGACATGGTTTAAAGGTATATATTACCACTGTTTACTTAAGATATTGCTCGCACTATAAATGTAAGCACTTATATTTCATTTCTTTTAACTTGTCTATATGCATGATTCAACTGAGGGCTTGAGGCTTAACAATCTTCAAAAATAGACACAAATCACAAATAGTTTATGGCTCGGCAGTCTTATCTGAGCTGTCACTTGACATTTGAAACCCAGAGTCGCAAGGAAATTTGGAAGAAGAAGTAAGTAATGCAAAAACTGAAGAGAAATAGAATGACAACAAAGGTTGAGGTAATTTTAGTTTTTCACAAAGGAATTGCCATTGAACTTGAAACCCAATATAGCAAAAATGAACTTGATACAATCAAGCATGCCCTGTTCCTTTTTTGTTGAAGTTTTTGGATTAATTCTACAAACTTCAGAATACTGTGAGGGAATTACATTGGATGATTTCTTCTGATCTCTACATTGTTCAACAGATGTTATATCGGCACAAAACCCTTAACAGGCCCAAACATTTGGGCAAGAGGTTGTTGTTAAAGCTATAATGCTGCCTCAAATGCTTCCATTTTCCACTAAAAGAAGACAGTCCCCACCCACCTTCGCAGACAAAGGCCCCTTCTACCCCTTGAATGACTTATTTCACTCATCCATAAAACGTCACAACTATAGGAGCTAAACAAAGAAGTATGATAATGATTGCAATAATCAAATGGATGCAATGTGTGATAATCAAATACAATGTTTTAAATTGTTTCTTGGACGTTGAGGTGTCACAACCTCACCCATCAAAGGCTAGAATAGCCATATGAGAGTCAATGCTGACTTCAAACCGAGAGCTTGGTTTGATAAAAGCTCAGATAGATTTTAGAAACAGGTAGGCTCTTCGCTCATTAGATTGGACTCTACAAAACAACTTGCTAGAAAAAAAAGAGGAAGCAACGGAAAACTATTAAAGCGAATTCCAAAAAATTAGCATCTATGAGAATCGAACTACATACTACACATTGTATGGGATTGATACGATTTGGCACTCAAGATTGCACGGAAATAGAGAAGTTAACAAAATCACATTTTGGAACAAACAAATGAAAACATACAATTTGAAGAACCACATGGGCTTTTTTCAGACAAATTTAGACGACTTATTGCAATCGTTTCTTGGACGTTGTGCTGTAACAACCTGACCCATCAAAGGCTAGAATAGCCATATGAGAGTGAATGCTTCAAACCGAGAGCTTGGTTTGATGAAATTTCGGATAGATTTTAGGAAGATGTAGGCTCTTTGTACATATGATTGGACTCTACACAAACAACTTGCTAGCAAAAAGATGAAGCAATGGGCAAACTATTAAAACAAATTCCTAATAAATCATAATCTATGAGAATCCAACTACAAACTACACATTCAATGGGATTTCAACGATTTGCTACTATAGATTGCACGGAAATACAGATGTTAACAAAACCACATTTTGAAACAAACAAATAAAAAGAAAACTATCTTTCGAACCCCATTACCTTTTTAACAAAAATTTAGAATGCTTCAGATAGATTATTTAAGAAGCATAAAAATATATTTATAGATTACCTAGCTCGACAAACCATCTCGGTGTAAGAAACAATACTTAATATAGAATAGATATGAAACAAATGATGAAACGATAATCATAATAAAAAAGAATTCTTATGGTTTTGTCTTTGAGAAAATAACTTTGGCACAAACTATGTTTCAAGTTACGCAACTTCCACAATAATCAAAGACAGTTCAACATAAGTTGATTATAACAGAACTTCTGGGTACACGATATTTGTGGTACAGCTAGAAGAGTTTGGTGGAAGGACTACACTGATTCTCTTTGAAGATGTGCATCCGAGAGTGCCACGATAACCGCCATGGCTGAATACAGCGTCTCAAAATCTATCCCAACATATTTCACCGATTGTCCTTGGGATTTATTGATTGTCATACCGCACGCAAGTCTAACGGGAATTGGCGGCGTGTCATTGAACGGCCATCATCTAGATGAAGGTGTCAAAGAGATTCTTGGTAAAAGGGCTAGCTCGCTGCGTGTTCTCGGTTATAATCAATCACCGCTTCAATCACTTTAGGGGCACATTAAGAACAAGAAGTCGTGTTCCATTGCAAAGGCCATCTCTCGGGTCTAATATTTCTAAGCAACATAATTGGGCACCCAAGTTTCAACTTGAGTCTGAATGGAGGTAAACTGGATGGGTCAAGTGAGTTGAGGAACTCACTTGGATATTCGCCAACAGGTGCAGGAGACTTATCACTGTTCTGACTTTTATTTGACTGAGAGTCGGCAACATTTGGAGTTGAGTTGTTTGTTTTCCTTTTTTTTGTGGGCTGGGATTTACAATCACTATCAACAGCTTTATCTGCAGCCAAATATTCGATAACTTCGCCAGGAAACAAACTCAAGGCCATATCATTAATATCCTTGACATCGTCGTTTCTTGAATTTAGAATAGTACGCTCTCCTCGAGGAATTCTCTTTGGTTGTGCCGCCCCTCGTCCAATCGAGGGTATACAGAGAAAATGAGGTCTTTGAGATCTGTACAACTTTGTATACCCGATGGCAGCTCAACTGTTTCAGCTGGATTTGTTCCTATCTACACGATCAATTAAAAATAAAATGCTTAGTTCAACGTTGAGCATTTACGCCAAAAACATTTCAAAGGCAATGCTGTTATAAGTATTTACCTCCGTAAGATAACTTCCAAAGTCTATGTTATCTGGATCCGACATGTCCAGACGCATGTTTTGAAATAGATGCAAAACGTGCACATGACTCCAAAGTTGAGACCTACGCAAAGATGCAGCAACAAAATCTTCACGGGACCCTTTTGGTATTACAGGCAACGTTTGCCGGAAATCCCCTCCTAGGATAACGGTTATACCACCGAAAGTTTTCTTGTTTTCATAGATATCTTGAAGTTTAATCGATCAACGGCTTCAACGCAGTATCTATGTTGCATTGGGACTTCATCCCAAATTATAAGTTTTGCCTCTCTAAAAAGGCCGGCCTGCAATGAATCTTTGGAAAATCCACACATGGTGTCGTTGAAGACGTTAAGGGGCAAGCTAAATGTCGAGTGAGCAGTGCGACCCCCAGACAATAGCAAAGATGCAATTCCAGAGGAAGCCACCATTATAACGATATTACCAATACAACGACATGACGCTGCAATTGTATTGTACAAAAATGTCTTCCCTGTACCGGCGGCTCCATTCAAGAAAAATATCTTCCCTTGACCATTGTGTACGGATTCTGTCACTGCATTAAAAGCATTGCGTTGGTCTTCATTGAGACGGCTAATATTAGCATCTGTTGCTTCTTGTAGGCCATGCTGATGAAGCTGTTGCTGCTCCCAAATAAGTCTGTTTCATATAGTTAATGTGATGTTCTATTGTAATACTGTAATATGAAATCATTGGAGGGCACGGCCATATACATGTGAAAATAACTATATGAAATCCTACGGCACGGATTTCATATAGTTAATGTGATGTTCTATTATAATTTGCAATAATATAGATGTTGTGATCTGTGTTATATATAATATAATTGTAAATGTGCGTTTCGAGTAAGGTTAGCGTACGTATGGTAATTAGGTAAAGGGTTGACTAAGTTGGTGTTAATACGCTCATTTTTTTAGCGTGTCACATAAAATTACACATGCAATATTTGTAATGGAAAATAAAATTTATAATGTAGGCAACTTGGAAAATGTAATGCACTAAAAAACAACACTTACTAAATGATGTGGATTAATTTACTTTTACAAAATTTATCAATAATTCAGCAAAAACATTTGCAAATAGGTAAATAACATATAATGTTTCAATATTTCAAATAGGGAAAATTGTATAGGTTGTTGTTGTTTTTTTTTTGCAAAGACAAAGTAATTAGAAGTCGCCACCTTGGCACTTTTTCTTTGCTAGGTATCACGCTTCCACTTATCACATATGGTCGGTTATAAAAAGCGCACAAAATTTATTGCAGTTGATCCATCAAATGTATAGTCGAGTTTAGATATCCGACTCGATTATTACAAACAACCCAAGATTGAACCAAGGATAACAATCAAATTTAGCTCTTCCAATTTCTTCGAGGTGACAGAAAAAGACGTGTTTCTTGCTATGGGACTCTAAAGTACTTGTAGCGACTGCTTCCATACACCTTGTTAGGCTTTGAAGAATGCAAACACATCTATCAGATTCCCTTCCACGTTGTCTAAGTTCCAAAGAAAAAGAAAATCTCATCTACACTTTTTTTTTGGGTACTTTTAATGGTTAACTTTTAGTGAACTAAAAAAATAAATATAAGTAATCTTCTTATTTACATTAAGACATCTCGCTCACAAAGCCCAACTGGCCTTTTGACTTCACCGCTGCCATTAGTTTATAGCCGCTTCCAGATCCCATCAGATCCTTTACAGTTCTTGTATGAGTGTAGTCATGTAGAGCCAAAACAACCACAACAACAAACTATGGTTCCAATGTCTCAAAATCTCTTTTACCACCATTTCCTCGTCAATATTTTGGATGTTTAAGTTGATCTCTTTGACATTCAAGGGAAATCATCGTCGCTTTTACTAACATCTCACCCTACTAATTTCATCTGAACTGATCACTTATGCTCAATACCTCCTCAATCTCCGAATTTGTTGCTTTCGGCACATAGCATGTTCTCAATTGGTCGGTCTAAAACATAAATAATTACATATAAATACATGCATGGACGCTGGCTGCCTCTCCCAAAGTGCTGTGGTAAGACTCGATGCTTGAAATCGTGCCATAGTATGGTGCTTTGGCTGAGTAGCATCTGCTGAGAAAGTGATAAGTAAAGGTTTAGTGGCAGTAGGATGAAATGGTGGCAAAGCGTTATTTTCATATACATGTATAAAAATGGTAAATATATTGAACAACTGTATTTGCATGAAGTAGTTGTACAATGAAGTGAGTAATCTTTTTAATTCAATGATGAAAGAAACAAAATAAAGGAAATCATGCTTCTAGTGCTGTGAAGCTAGTAAATTTATATAACAAACATGTCTTATGTTAATTCTAATCCAATTGCACTACTCATAACTTAACACGTTAGCCACCACATCTGACTATAACCCTTCCTATAATTCAGCCTTCCACGTTATTAGATGCATCAAGTCCATTTCGATAAATGGTAAGGACGTCATTCATCAGTTCAAACCAAAGGTGTATAGAGAAACACTTTAAGAAGAGATGCAACCTACATATTAATCTTCATGACCTCACATTAAACGTGCAACAGGGAAGCCTATTCTTTTATAGCTAAAATCATCAAAGGTTCAGAAAGGTCGTCCAAGGAACAAACTCTAACAGAAAAATTACCCAACCTACAAATAAATGATCACATGACCTACAATGTGGTAACTAAGATTCCACTGCAACCATCCCCTTAAAAATGGACAAATACACATCAAGATCCAAAAGCTCAAATATGAACACATTTGAGGTTTACAAATATCATTAAGGAAAAAAATACCATGAAATACAACTGAATGGTGGGCAAACTCTGATATCACCTTACAAAGAAAATAACACTAACTATAGCAACTAATAATAGTTTCAAGCTGTTTCTACATGCTAACTCCCTAAAGACTATATCATCAAATTTATACCGATATTTAAATCACAAAACACGCGATTCTCGGAAATTAACATAATGAGCATTCACTTTTTCAAATATCTGAATTCAAGACAGTTAGCCGTCGCCTTTCCGAACCCGAATCAAATAATTCCTGAGCATTCACCTTTTCAAATATCTGAATTCAAGACAGTTAGCCGTTGCCTTTCCGAACCCGAATCGAATAATTCCTAGTAAATATTTTAGTACTCTATATTAAGGCCAAAAGAGTCTGTCACAATTTACACCATACTACTTCCAATTTTATCTTTGTTTAGCTCAATATAAATATTAAGACGTGATATCATTGCAATACACGAACATTCCCCATAAAAAGAAGCATGTACCTCAATTTTAGGCACCATTTGAGTTCGAATTTTCTTGTGCATCCTTGACCCCATGAATTTCTACATTCGACTGCAAATGAGAGAAGTAGATAGTACATACTTAATGATAGCTTGACAACACGTAAAATGAGTTTTTATGAGAGGGGAAGAAAATGTATCCTTTAGTTTTTAGGCACAATATTGGAAAAGATTTTGTACACATACTTAATGTCCAATAACAATCTTTGCTCGAACTTGTTGTTGCTTGCTTGCTTGTAGAGTCTCCTACCCACCTGTAAGAAGGAAAAATCTACGTAGTCAGGATGCATTAAGAAAACTGTATTTGATCACCAATAATAGAACATAATAGCAAACCTGAGATTCATTCACCCTTTAAACTCGAACATGTCCTCGCACTCTAGCGCAGTGAATTACTACATCCTTTTGCTCTTTTATGTTTTTTTCCTTATTTCCATTTAACTATTGTGGCAACTTCCTAAAGTTAGAACAATGGGAAATCCTATATCAACCCTTTTGTTGGTTCAAATAAAGCTCAATCTCCTGGATGAAAACTATTATGCAATGGGACTTTAATCCTTGTTGAGCATACCCTAATAAATCTTTTAGTTCTAACATTTCAGGACAAAAGAAGAAGTTGCAACAAACTTAAGCTGACCCATAATATATCATGTTCACACAATACACAAATTTGCAAACGAAAAATAAAAATAAAAATTGATGAATAAAGTATTAAAAGAAATCTGATATCGCATGAGCTAAACATTCTAGCGTTATTTCTACTTATCCAGTTCACGTCATTTGTATTAGTAAGTACAATGCATGTATGCACTCAATGAGTATCTCACCAATCATTTTAGGATTGACTTGTACATCAAAACTTTTGATTGTCGCTGCCATCGGAACCCGCATTTATTAGAAAAAGAGAAAAAGAAAAGAAATTAGACCTATCGCACTACCACACAAACACCACACATTGCGGTGAAAGCAATGGATAACCTTTCCTCCTTTCCTCAAAGTCAATGAATTATTCGAACCACAAACACATATTACAAAGACAATTACATGGTTAATATTGAAAAATAAAAATAATACTATTGGGTAAATATATGAAGGCACTTAACCTTCTCTGGCATCTCTTAAAACAAAAAATATGTATGGTTTGATATTCTATTGAGAACAACAACTAAGATAAGTTAGAATTGATATTTCAGTACAAAGAAGAGCAAGAAGAAACTGGAAGATATATAGCATTGTACCTTTAGAAATGGATCCCATCGAATCGGGCGAGTGCGATAGCATTGAGTTTCCAGTGTATGCATTTTATCTGAAAATGAAAATTGAAAACTGCAGTTACTCCCCACTCGATTGGTCAACTCAAATATCTAAAATTGCATTCGAAGTGGAACCTCTATTTGAGTCAGAAACAAAAAAATTGTGTAAATTCTTCAAATATAACAAATGAACTAACCTTAATAGTGAGCTTGCAAACCGGCTTTCTATTAAAATCAGTGTCTAGTTGCCATTGTTTCTGCATTCCAACAACAAAAAAGAAAATAGAAATGATTGATTTATAATAGGGAGAGAGGAAGAACGACCGGGCTTGCTCATTTATCTTCACAATTAAGAATTTAATTAATTTTCAGATGACATCGATAAATTCATGACAGAGAAGAACTTTTAACACTTACAGTCATAAACTAAAACACGATTTCGGATTTGATAGTGAAAGATCAAGGGAGAGCTACGTGAGAGAGTTTAATTTAGAGAGCATGAGAGATGAGGAGGAGACTACACTTGGGTCTAGAGTTCTTGCGTCCGCAACTACAAAAAATGAAACAAATGAACATATGGAAAGAGAGTTTAGATTAGTTCAGAAGAAGCTATGCCTTGACTAAGAATGAAAAGGTTTCTACCCTGATAAAGATTGATTACATAAAATTAATTGAGTTAGTCAAGAAATCTACTCTTGGCATAAGTAAACAATTGGATTAGTACAATCACTTATACATACAAAGCTTGTGTACACAACGTAGAAAACTAAGTAGTCAATAGGCCTCCAATGCTATGAAACGAAGCTTAAACCAAATTGCTTCATTTATGGCTGCAAAAGGAGCGTGTGCACACAGCTATCAAGCATAGAACAATACAATAGGTTTCAAATTTCAAAACAAAGACATTACCTATGAGGTCAATATCATTATTTAAAGGGGTAAAATGAAATATTTTAATAATTAAGTAAGACTGTATACCGGGTGCGTAAAAATAAAATATTACTCCGATTTTACCAAATTATAAATGTTCGGAACAAATGAACATGATGGTCAAAGAACAATCGACCATGCATATCCACCATATCCACCGCAATTTAATTCTTAAATGCAACTTCAGTCAAAAAAAAATTTAGGCAAGGTCAATGGATATCAAGGTCATAAAATAGGATGAGCTTCCAGAAGAATCAAACTTAAAAACATTATGACATAAGAGTAAACCTATTCGCAATAAAAATCTGACCAAGTGGAAAACCTGAGACAAATTATCATACTATTTTGTAGAGAAACACATTTCAAATAGGCCAATCCCACTTTTAAATTACTATAACTCACTTCAGAGCTGAGTGATTGGAGTTAAGTGCATAAGTCATGAACATATGTTCACGGGTATATCCTTTTTTACGGTGGGGGTGGGGGTGGAGTTGAATCACATGTTTATCAAAAATCAACGCCAAGGTAACAACCAAACCAAGTTAAGGGTCAAAAAGGGAAAACATCCTATCACAAATCCACCAATCAAAAAGGAAAAAGTAAGAAACTTAAAACGGTGCATACAAATGAAAAAATTTCCTACGTATTACTTACCAATGCTACTTCATAGGGTGCTCTAATGGAAACTTTAGACCTCCTCAATTAAAGTATCATCAAGAAGAAACCCTCTGTCAGGGTCCCTTGGCTCACTGAGAGGAATAAAATTCCAAAATCCCCAATCACGATGTTTTGCACTAAATTGGTGTTGTGTCTCTGCATGAAGAGTAAGATTCAATTTACAAAACATAGACATGCTATATCTTATCCTAAACTGAAATAAGTTATACAAAAAGCACACATATAGAAATATTCAAAGCTCTTCGCACGCTTCACCGATCATTCATTTGATGAACAACTGAGAAGCTAAACCCAACATATCTACTCCAACCATCAGGCTGACCATATGAATTTGCAACATCTAGGAACACTGACAAAAAATGATCCACTTGGATAAACCAGCACCCGCCTATCCAAAAACACACAATGATCAAGAATTTAAAAAAAAAAAGAAGTGGTAAATTATATTATATACAACATATATATCTACTCTACTGTACTGGAAAAGTGATCGATATATAAGCTTACCATGGATAACCACCAGCTGTAAAAACTTGAGAATAATTGCACTCGTCGTTCAACTTAGAGAAGGCTTTTATAGTTCAAGTAAAACGTGATGGTAGAGTGTCTGGTTGAACTATCACTGGCACACCTCACCAAATAAACAGTTACTAACAGCGCTAACAAACTAAACGTTTGAAAACATTAAACTGGCAATTTTCTAGAAAACGAACAATAGTTAGTTTACCTCTAGAAAACTCAAACAAAACGGATAAGATGAAGGTAAAATTTAATCTGCATAACAACTCAATCAGATGTTGAATGCTTTAGTTTACCTCTAATTGCATCCGTGAATGATCTTCTAAACTCGGTAATTTACAACTGAAATTGAACATCGAAAAGTTGCAAATTTCCCTATTCATACCAATAAATTTCAACTTTCAAAGAACATCAAAATGTTAGAGTAACACCTGGATTATGATTAGCATCAACTAACTTATGAATACCTTCAATAGCTTCTCTAGGAGTCTTGAAACCCAAACCAATACTCTTAAAGAACCGGTTTCCAGGCCTCTTTCATTTCCCGGACTTCTTCAAGCTATATATATCTCTCACATTGAGAGAGATAAATCAAAACAATTCTTATCGCAAGATCAAATTGCATTCCACAGTCCATACATATATTCATGCTCTATGCTTTCTGAAGCAGTTTCGTATGTAATTTTTTATTTCTTGCCACATTGCATTATATCCATTCCATATCTTGTAGTTTCTTATATTGCTAATAACACGTAACCAAGAAATCAACCGAAAAATTATTAATAGGATGTTTTCACATTTAAGACAGAGAATGCAATATAAATAACTTTTAAGTTTATAATGCATACCAAGTAAAGCTTGCTAGACTCGGTGCAATGTTGAATAATTAGCTTTGCTTTCTCCAGAGTCCAGAGCTAAGCTTAAAGAGCACAAAGCCTCTATTCCCTCTCTGGTTGAGCTGATTCAATGGACAGGACTATTTGTGAGATTTTACCAACTAATTTGTCTCTCTACTTACACATTGCATGATGTACTTGCAGTAATGGTTACGTATAATGGATTATTTGATTGATTTCTCTAATTGCGGACGATGAAAGAGAGACAAAGGAGGCGCACACTATTTGGGAGGGGAAGAGAGAACGAAAGGAGAAGCTAAGCATAGTACACGAAAGGTTTTACGCGTTTATTGCCACAGCCACGTTTCTAATTAACATTCAAATTAATTTCTATCTCTATTAAACTTCCATAATTAAGGGGGAGAAGTAGAAAAAGGGTTTGCACTATAAAGGGTTTTCACAATTAATACCTTTAATTAATTTCTAATCCATATCCTAATCCACATGGCGGAATGGTAGCCCTTGATTTATACTCTCTCAAAGTGAATCCCAGCCGCGAGTTAGGAAAGCGAGCTGTTTTGTTAATACACAATTGAAAGAATTTTGTGTGAAAACTTCTTTAATATACAATGCATTAACTATTAAAGAATATCGACAATTGAAAAACCTCCTTTAATAACTATTGCAACCTAGAGTTACTATCATTGTAAACTCTAGGTTGCAATAGTTAATGTAGTGGACAATGTAATGGACCTAGATTCTCCAGATTCTTTAATAGGTTGCAACTCCAGATTCTTTAATAGGTATGTACCTTTAACAATGTAATGGACCTTTAACAATTCTTTAAAGATATTAAAGAATCTTTAAAAACCTAGAGTTGACTATTAAAGAATTTTTTAACAAAATAGCTCGCTTTCCTGACTCGCGGCTGGGATTCGTTTTCAAGGGGTATAAATCAAGGGCCATAATTGCCTCTACTATCATAAATCAAATTCTTAAATGTGAAACCCTTCGTGTCCAAACCTTTCGTTCTCCAAGATTAAAAACACCTCAACAAACTCACACCCACTCCTCCAATCTCTCTCGCTTCGCTTTTGATGCAACAGAATTGAATCACACACAACACTTCCTTTTCCGATTTCCTGATTTATATATTTAACATTTCCATCAATCAAATCTCACTCTCGCTGTTTCATCATCACCCAAAATGGTTATATCTGATTAGATTTGATACAATTTGTTTATTATACACTAATGTCCATCGAATCTTAAATCTTATGTTGAGATCTGTTACGTTTATGATCTATTTTTTGTTTTCAATTCCAACTGATTGTTATATTGTTTGATGTGTTTTGTGTGTTTCCCGCGATTGTCAACAACCTCTAAGACTTGAAATCAAGGTAGTTACGATCAATTTCTTTTCGATTTGTCTTTTATTTATTAGATCTTATAGTTTAATGTGCTAATGAGAGTTTTGTTTTTTCAGAGAAAACTTGCACAAAGATCGGAGAGAGTTAAATCTATTGATTTGCATCTGACCGAAGCATGGTAACATTCAATTACATTTTTTTGTTGTAATTCAGTTGTTAATTTGTAGATTGTAATTTGTGCATTTGGATTTTTTTTTGTACAGGCTTCTTGCAAGTCCTTATTCAGGAATTGTTTGTATCTTTAACTACCAGACACAGGTAACTTATTGTTTTTATTTCGCGTTGTAGGTAATAAATTTAAAAATTTGTTCTTTGAGCTGAACCTGTTTAATTTAGAGATTTATTTCATGCGATGGAATAGGAATTACATCCAGAATGTGTGTAGGAGTACTCGGTCAATATGTATTCAAGTCTTTAGGCAGAGGCTGTTTCATAGATCAAATGAATAGTAATGTGTGTGTTCATTGAGAATTGTAAAGTAAAGATTCTTCGACTTTGAAAAATTGTCTAAAACAATTTAAATGTATAACAATGTATTTACAACAAGCCTCCTGAGCTCCCATAATCAACTTAACAAAACAGCTCGGTTTCCTGATTCGCAACTGGGATTTAATTCTAAGGGGTATAAATCGAGGGTCAAGAGTAGTGCCACGATGACAGCGTGAGTTGGATTAGATATTAATTAGATTCTTAATTGTGAAATTAAACAAAAAAAAAATGTTTCGTTTCTCCGAACTTCCGTCTCCCTCTCAATTCTCCACTTTCTCCCCCTCTTTACAAACAGAGTTCACTTTCGGCACTTAATAAAATCTCTTATATTAATTGGCCATAATTACTAACAGTTATCCCAATTTACAAAACCATTCGTCTCCCTAACTCCTAATCACTCTTCCTCTCCTTCAGTTCTCGAATTAGCATTAGTCTCTCTGTAATCCGCTCAAGTATTGTTCTTCTCTCTCTAAGGTTAATGTATTATCTCCTTAATTTAATACTTATTTCTTCTTCTTTCTTCATTGTTATCTTTTTTTCAGTTGGTAAGCCCTCCTCTTTCAGGTAATTTCCCATTCTCTTCTCTCATGCTCTCTAATTTTCATTTTATTTTTATTGGTTTATTGGCGAACGAACTAAGAACGGCAGAAAATTGGAATGTCAATGATACTCAACCGGATTCATTTTATCGATTGGTGGTACTCTTTTGCATGCTCTATTCCCAACAGTAGGTGATTTGGTGGAACAAAGTTATTAATTAGTTGTTGCTAAAAAGTTTTAATATGGCGTGTTGATGATTTCACTGATCAAGTTTTGATTGCTCTGTGTTAAGAAATGAAGAAAGAAAAGAAAAAGTTATTGAGCCTCTTCTTGGTAATCTTAGCTACTCAGGTATGTGCTAAAGTCATATGCCCATATATAGTGATCTTTGTTTTCCGTTGCTAAGAAGTGCATACTGTAAGACAATAATATTTACTACAAATCTAGCTTGAAGCAATAGAAAAACCCACCGAAAGGGACCTTAAATGATTTTGTGTCTATGGTAACCGCCTGCGTGCATGAATAGAATAGTATCCAACCAATCTGTTTTTATTTATATTTATAAAAAAAAAAAGATGGTTTGGAGCATAACTTCTTAATGCTCATTGATCGCAAGATTCTGATTTTTAGAATCGAGATCCAAAGATAACTAATTATTTCCAAAAAAAATTTCATCTGTGTATCTCCATTTATATTCCTTTTGGGTCTTAATTTGGGGGCATGTTCAGTTTACCTAGGATTGTATATTTGTATTGGTTGTTCATAAAATTCTGGCCCACCATCAGTTGTAACCCCTTGCTGAAATTATGAATTTATTACTTTAGTGAACTGTAACACATCAACTGTAATTGTAATCGTTTGTCGTAATTGTAAATTAGTAAGCTAGCTTTCCGCTTAACTAAGCATGTATTGTGTACAACAGTTTATAAGCATTGGTTCGAAATCACGACCTTGAATTCAACATCTTAATTGTTCTTGAATTCAATACAAACTTCGTAAAATTTTATGAACCATTGTTGGTCGAAGTCCTTAAGTAAGAGCTAAGGTATATTGTAGATCCTATTTGACAATTTTTTTTTTTCTTCTTAGCCCCCCGTCTAGAGAACCTGAAACAACTTCACAAGGTGAGCTTAGATGCTATTATACTAACTACTTCTATATTTAACGACGCCATCACTATGTAGTGTACGAGCGCTTTCCTCTTTTTGTTGCATCTTAAATGTTTTGCTTATGACATGATGTTCATATCTTGGCTTGGATAACCTTAATTATATAATTTTTCTACTTTGCTTTACCTTTTGATTTTGAAAAAACATATTCAGTAGCCTACTTTGGAGTTTGATCTTTGTCTTTCATATAAACTATGCATATGGTGTGTTTGCTGAAATGTTAAAACCAAGTAATAAGAGTGAAACAGAGGTGAAACAATATTGGATTTACTATGTGTATGTATGTTGGCATAATAGTAATAGTTAGTCGTTATCTACATTTTAGTGACATTCATATTCAGAGCAAGTACATTAAGGCCACATGTGCATTATACAATGAGCAATTACCAGATGTAACGCCATGTTTAAGGATATTATAACTCTGTGCAACTGGAGTACACCGCCATCATGCCTTTTCCTATTATCTGACTTCCATGTAGATTTTAGTTTAAGTCTGATTTGTGTGGCACAGATTTGTGCTTACAGTTTACATATAAGCAAATGAACTGAAAGCTATGTATATGGCTGGTACAACTAATAGACTCCTATCCGTAACATGATGATCTAATTCTATACTTTTGTGACCATCTGCTCTTGGACTAAATTACTTGATAATGTCTTTTGGGTAGGAAAATGTGTTTGATGCTTCATTTGTGATCAGGTATGTAGTATGGACTATCATTTAGAATTTATAAAAAATGCAAAATTACTAATTCAAATAGTATGGGTAATTTTTTCAGTACTTTGTTTTTGTAACATTCATTATTTACTTTCCATTAGTTTGGTGTGTATAAGAAATTAGCAAATTTGATTCGGTTTCATTTTTTTTGGTTGAAAAATTATCTGAAGTTAATTGAAGGGCAAGGCACATAGTTAATGAGGCAAGGGAAGCTAGGAAGTAATAGAAGCGGTCAAAGGGTCGACGTAGCTTTATAGATAGGTTAGGGTGTGATCAATCTAGAAAAGCTGGACTATCATGATTCAATCCAAGTCAACTTGGTTTTTGTAGTTTCTACATGCATGCATGCTAAATCCAATTAGTGTTGGATGGCTGGGGCAATAGGTGCAGAAGAGTTCCATCCATGTCACCCTCCATACCAAAAGTCTATAATAGGTATAGGGAAGTGAGTTTTAATTGAGTTCAATTAGCATTGGTGGAATCTGCCTAATAGTAGCATTTGACTTTGTTACTTATACATGACCTTTCAATAGGATACTCGGATACTTGCTACTTCCACATAATTACTTGAACTTTTTTTTTGCTATTGGATTGAATTAAAATTGTATTTACGTTAAATGAAACCAATTAGTTTAACCTTTATGAATATGTGCTTTGGAGAAGCTTTTAGGGTAGAGGTTAAATATGCTTTTTGCGATATGAACTAAGAGCTAACCCCACCCCCACTTTTTGGCTATCAATGTTATTTATTTTGTTAGGGCACACAATTACTCATATCTCATAATTTATATAATGCTGCCAATGTTCGTCTTCTTTGTGACATGTGGTCATGTAACTACGACTTACCATAAAGCGAGTTATGGGATTCTACTTATTGAAGTTATTAAAGGTTTCATTATGGGTGCCTCTCTTCATCCCTTTTTATCTTCATCTGTTTGTTAAAATGGTTATGATTTGCGTTAACACTACACACTAATTTGTTTTTGCTTTTGACATAACACGAAGCAATGGAGTTGGTGGTGTTCAATGTGACATATAACTATCATTTGACAAGTAGATTTGTTTGCCAAATATTGCAAATGTCTTATTTGGTGAGAAGGCATATTTTTTAAGGTCATTAAACAAGCACGCCTAACACTTCTCAGAAAAATGCGTGAAATTCACTAATTCTCAATCATTTGGTTAAGGTACATATATTTTCTTTGCCTGACTCTTCCTCTTTAAATTTGAGTATGGGGCAATTTTGAATGCTATTGGAGCCGGAGACCTATTTCTATTTGTGTTAAATTTATTGACTTTTCGACAGGTGGTAATGTCTATGGCCTCATGAACTCAAGATTGCACAATGGGCCCTAAAGTGGATGCCATCGCCTCCTAATTTAAGATTTTGGATAGACAATAGGGCAATAGGTATTGCTATAAAAAAAAGTTTATATTCTTATTATAGTTTTAAATATTGTAGTTGTGTTGGATCTGGTTAATAATAAGCGAAAAAGTTCAATAAAATTTTGTCTCTGAGTTGATTTTGCATGTAATAACACTGAGACTCATCGATTGCTACATATATTCTGACTTTTACACCTGATGTAATTACAGAATTCAGGCCATATACAATGATTCACCATTTGCATCAACTTATTAAGTGACCCTAAATAAGTCTGTTTCCAACTACACGGCTCCAATTTTCCTGTGGGAGGGGCATGTCAGGGAAATTTGATAGATCCTTCCCACTTTCTTGAAGGAGTTGTTCCAACAAAAACAGACCGTAGTCTGTTACTCGGGACTCAGATGGATTCTCTATAAGAAACTTAGTTTTCATCCGGTGTGGAAGGTCGTCACATATATTCACTGCAAATTTGTTCCACAATACTTCTGGACGCGTTGGAGAGCACTCTGTTAGGATAATGCTGAACAATCGGCGTAGTTGATACCCAGTCCGCATGCAAGATGCCTCATGCAAACATTGGTTCCACTCTTCATCATCTTCCAATAGACCTCGTGCAATACATGATGCCTTAAAGGTACCGAACGGAACACCGTCCACCAATTTAAGCGACTCGAATGATGTGGGGCCTTTAACAACGGTTAACAGCATGCGCAGATAAAAACGCTCCCCGGCATTAGGTTTTTCAAAAAACATTCGACCGATAGCAAAACAACTGTCTCGACACCTAGGGGTCCATTTTTGAAGCCTTTGTTGTAAAACGAAGGCTCCGTGCATTTCTGATAAGTTAACTTCGCGGGCTTTTGGATTTTCAGCACAACATTTGAAGAATGCGGTTAGAGTTGATTGTTGATGTTCAGCTCGAGTGAGAATTTCATCCATTGGTTCGGTTGGGTTGTACAGAACCCGATGCATCCCTGGCAAATGTATTGCTGAACAACGTTGGGCACCTCTTGGTGCATGTTAAACTCTAGAAGCCGCCATACCTTCTTGTGGGCGATATACCTCGCGTCGATGTATTGTTGTATCTCATCATTTGCTCCAGCTTAACACCATGGTTGTTTTGTCAAAACCCTTGTAAATGTATTTATGGATATATTTGATCGCCTTCTAACCGATGCACACACCTCAACATTAATGTGGCAATCAAACAACTCAGATAGGTAACGGATTATATGGAGCAACATTGCGGTTGGTAATCAGATGTTTCTTTTCGCTTGTACACTCTACCGGTGTTGCGACGATATAAAGCGGGTATCCTTCTTGATCCATTGTTGTCTTCTCGCAAATTCCCGGGTATTGGAACCTCGCAATGACCATCTTGCATGCAGGCTTTTGATTTTCAAAACCACACGGACCATGAATCATACATTTCATAACTGTTTGAAAGAGAGCCGGCTGTGTGTCAGGATTGGGAATCTCAGCAGAAACAATTCGATCGACTTGTTCAGTGGTACGAATCTTGTCTTCGTGCTGGAGGAATATGAGAGCGTGCATGTGTGGAAGACCACGCTTTTGGAATTCAATGGTGTAAACATGTGCGACCGCACGACCGAAAATGTGTTTCTTGGTGATTTCTTCCATGATTGCTCTACGCTTCATCTCAAACACACGCCAAGAACTAACGGGGGCTTATCGGGCTTGATTTTTGATGGCTCATAAGCTCCATTAGAACTTCTGGCCAATTCGGATTCGCGGTTGCCGTAAGGAAAACATCCGGATGTTTATTGTACCGTGTGATGGCCATTGAATCCTGGTAAATCTCATACATATGCCTTGGGCTGCCTGTATAAGACGATGGAAGGATAACACGCTGTCTAACTTGACCTGATGCAACCCCCGTCGGCCTGCAATATCCGTTAATCCCCGGTACAACTCGCGCACGAATCTCAGCTTGGCGAGCTCTGAGAAAACGCAAGCGGTTCTGGTCTGTTGCAGCCCAAGCATCAACTAAAAATTGTTGGCCTAGGGCTCGCTTCAAAATAGGGAATACTCGATGGGCGATCAAACATACAATAAGCATAGTATTGCGCTTTGTGTCAAGCGCACATTGGTGGGACAATTGTTAACGACGCTCCATCGGGCGCAAGTCGTGGGACCAACCGAGATCCTCGCGGAAAGAGAAGAACATAATGGAGGGGCTTAATATGCGGTTACACTCGCTGATCCTTTCTAACCCACCGCTCTCGCAGTTTAAGAACAATATCTCGCGATGCTATCAAACGACTCCCCTCGCCGCAAAAATCACACGCTATTTCTCATTGTAGACGGAAGGTTGTAGCGACGCGGTCACCCCCGAGCTATAATGAAGGCGGGCCGATGTTGTTATTTGCGTAATCAGTTGCATTTAAAATCTCAAAAGCATTCATATACAACCTGTAAAAGTGGTTGTTTTGGATAAGAGTGTCCCTGAATGATGCACAAAACGCCCTTTGATAGTTGAGGGTTTCTACTGGCGACGGTGATTCAAAGCCTCGTTTCCATCATAGAAGTAAAGTTGTGAATAGACGGGAGCCCTGCCTGGAGCTGCCAGGAGGGACCCGACGCTATGGTAGAGTTCTCCATGGATGACAAATGATTGTGGACCACGTCCACTCAATACGCGTTTGTCCGGATCCACACCAAGGCTTGTAAAAGCATTACATGCATTATATGCACGAATGTGCTCACGGAATGAGGTTGCGCGCCCATCATTTCCTACATATAGTGAGTGGAGAGCAGGTGGTAACGGCGAGAGCGATGGTAGCCGGACTTTCCCTTGTAGACAACACATACCAAATTTAGGGTTTTTTTTGGATGATTGTTTCAATTTCTCAGCCATCCAATGAAGAGCTGAACAATGTGGGCAACAAACATCCATCCGTCCTAGAAAATGACGTCCTTCTGGCAAATCAGTCAATGGTTTCGCTAGGAGATTTGTTGTAGCGCCTTCGCTAATGCAGTCTGAATCAAATGGATTCCACATTTCTTCCCCATACGCATTTGCAGCCGTACAATTGGCGCTTTCATAAGCGCCGCCGACTGGTAATGCATATGAAAAAGTATTTAGTATATGAGTTTTCTCCAAAATAGTACCCAAGCTTTAAGCGGTAATCCGGAACAAAGAGAAAAAATACGTGCTTGAAGAATTTTAAGGAGGATGGTCTTCCGACTAACAACACGGGGTTGATCAAAGGTGCCAACATCCTTAATTTTTCTCGAAAAGAACTTCATTCTCTCGTGTAGTCCCCAGAGATGATGACCCAACCAAATACGCGGATTGTGTAATGCCGTGGTTTCGAGCCGAACATAAAACTTTGTTCTTCCCCGTTATTATGATTTTCATTCTGATCCGATGCGTAACCGCCAACGATTGGTGCGCAGCAAGCGCCCCGATGAGCCGCTTTGGTGGCACACAGCGACTTAATTAAAGTTGACCTAGGAAGGCGGGCCATGTTCTCCCCTGCCGCCGGCACGGGCGTGCAAGTGTTTTTCGGTCCGGGTGTCACGGTTGGGGTCAAATGGATGCGAATATCTTGAGATGATAGTTGCATGCCATGAGATGTGGATGAAGACGAAGACGCGTTCTCTTTCTCTTCGAAAGCACGCCAGGCAATGGTGCGCCGAGAAAGCATAGGAGCAGGTCTTGGAGCCACCGGCGTTGAGCTGCACTCGCGTGCCGCTTTGTTTGAGTTTGCACGATTCTTTGAATAGCAATTAATTATTGTCAGCATAGTTAAAACGAAACGCTATAACCGGAATAAGAGTTGGTAGCATCGAAAACAACATGGTATGGTCGTAATAAGGCATTGTGTTAACAACAACACAATAATCCAATAATTTTTTGTGTGTTTAGAAACCGGGGAAGAAGACACACGCACAATGGGTTCATTAATAGTTTAAGGCAGAAAGGGTATAGTGGGTAACAAAACAAAATAAAAACATGTGCGGGGAATAAACAACGAACAAAATATATGATGAAAAAAAATACAAATGTACGCTAACGTCGTTAACCGCTTCAGATGGAAGTTGCTCCCTCGCCCTTGATCGATGAACATGTAAGACCGACTATAGGTAAAAAAAGAAAGTAGGCAGTTTTTCGGTTGAGTTAGGAACTAGGATAAGATACCCTAGCATCGAACAACACTTTGGAAGGCGGAGATAAGAATTATATACATACCTCAACTTCTTTGACAATTTGAGTTCGGATTTTGTTACGTATTGTCGCCCGTAGATCTCTCCCACACTCCCCTTAACAGTGAAAAATGCAATATCAACCTCAAAACACATAAAAAGTATTTATAATAAGGTGGATAAAATTGCAAAGCGCCACTAATAAGAAAGGCATGGGAAAAAATTGCTCCATATACGGGATACCTCAATTCCAGAAACCGGTGCCCTCCAAATTGGTCCGCCATCTTTTCTCGAGAAGTCACAAAAGCAAAAGTTAATCTAACCACAACTAACCAAGAAGTAAAAAACCTAAATAAAAAGGTGAGGAGAAAGAAACCAAAGGTGCCTTAAAGTTGTAATAAGATCGAAACGTAATGTAAAGGAATTCGCTAAGAAAGTTAGAAATGTGGTAAAAACAAATAGGAAAACGTGGTGCTTCTTTGCCTTTGGCAATCTACGAATGACAAAGAGGAGGTGTAGCTCTTGGTGGTTTAATTTGCCCTTTTTGGGGGTCAACACATTCAAAGGGAGAGGCAGAAAGTGACCTTGTGCGCTTCCACTTGACAAAGCGTATATTTATGAAGAATAACAAAAAAAGAATGAATGTCAAGGAAACAGAAAGTGATAAGAGGAAAAAATAAGAACGAAGGAAGAAAGAAAGAAATAAAATATGGCCAAAGCCATTAAGTAGATAAGGACTTTGATGAAAAGAACATCTAAGAAGATGCGGTTAGAAAAAGAACAGAGACAAAAATCAAACCGTATAATATTTTTCTTGTTGCCTAGTTAAAGTAGGGTACTGGTGTTTTTTGCATGGTGTGGCACGGCGGCCTCAAACAACAGCCGATGCACATATCAAGACCAGACTACATTTTGCAAAAAGACCCAAATTTTAATTAAAAACTCTAAGTTGATTTGTAATGTTAAAAGCACTTGAGGTTAACCATTCGCAATTGAGCAGCGCCAGTGTGGTCCAATTAGGTTAATCATGTGGAATCTGTTTTCATTATATCACCCTCATTCCTTACATTGAGCAATGGAAGAATTCCTCGGAAGCTTCCTAGTTGTTCATTTGGTTGTTAATTCAATTATTGGGTAGCTTCAGCTACATCAAGCAATGGGATAAAAAACAGCGTAATCAAACTAATAACAACAAATTTGGCAAACTGAAATGACTCGAGGAGAGGGCTCTAATGAAAAAGTGAATACAATGGGCGAATTAGGTACCATTAATCCCTAGATTCTTTTTATCATCTACATAATAGGTTTAGTAGCCACTTTTAACATGGATGACCAAATTAAAATAAGCAACTTGAGCATGCAAAACAGCAAACCTGTGGTGAAAAACACCCCTCAAAGGGACACCAAGACTCTTATGACCGTGGTGCCCTTCCAATCGATCAAGAGTACAGTTATGAAGAGCAACAAAATAAGGATGAACGCCAAGGAAACAAAAAGTGATAAGAGGAAAAAATAATAACGAAGGAAGAAAGAAATTAAATTTAACCAAAGCCCTTAAGTAGATCAGTCATTCAATGAAAAGTATATCTAAGAAGATGCGGTTAGGAAAAGCACAGTTGCTTTTTTGCATGATGTGGTATAACAGGCTAAAACAAAAGCCGATGCAAATACCAAGATCAAACTACATATGCAGAAAAACCTTAATGTTAATAAAAAAAACTCTAAGTTGTGGAACAACATGAGTATGCAGAACAACTTACATTTTTTGTTGAACCGTTCCCGAGGAATAAGATGGATTTGCACCGAGTGCGCTGACAATAAATAGCACCACCAATTTGTTGCCCACCGGCGCTGCACAAACGCATTAAATGCAGTTTCAAGAGAACAACAACTTAGGATGGATAAACTATAACCAATAAGAAAAAGTAGATGTACTATCACAACAAATACCATGATATAATGATAGATGTAAACCGCTTTCGTGCCTATGCCGCAACCCTGAATCAGATGTAAACTGAATTGAGAAATAGCAAGACAAAATTAGTGAGGTTCTTATTAATTAAGAGAAAGACACTCTCCTTGCAATCGAGGGAGGGGGTGGTTTTTTTTAATTTTTTAATAAAACTAACTGTTGGCAAAGGGGTGCTTTTTTGCAATGCCAATCTGCGAATGACAAAGAGGTGTAGGTCTTGGTGGTTTAATTTATCCTTTCTTTTTTTTTCTTTTTGGTTGATTTGACCTTTTGGTTTGCTGCAAAAGCAATTTGTAAAATGGAGTTATGTTATTATAACAGTAAACTTTCCTACACATTTTCCACAAATAAACACGCACGATGCCGCTAAACGACCAAGCATCTAGAAGACCTTCATTTTAAAACTAACTGTTGGCAAAGGGGTGCTTTTTTGCAATGCCAATCTGCGAATGACAAAGAGGTGTAGGTCTTGGTGGTTTAATTTATCCTTTCTTTTTTTTTCTTTTTGGTTGATTCGACCTTTTGGTTTGCTGCAAAAGCAATTTGTAAAATGGAGTTATGTTATTATAACAGTAAACTTTCCTACACATTTTCCACAAATAAACACGCACGATGCCGCTAAACGACCAAGCATCTAGAAGACCTTCATTTTAATAAAAAACTCTGAGTTGTGGCACAACTTGAGTATGCAAAACAGCTTACGTTTTTTGATGGACACGCTCCTGAAGAATAAGTTGGATTTGCAGCGAGTGCAACGACAATAAGTAACAACAACAATTCTGCCAACCAGCGCTGCACCTAGGCGTCACATGCAATTTCAAGAGGACAACAACTTAGAATGGATAAACTATAACCAATAAGAAAGAGGAGATGTACTATCACAACAGCACCATGATATAACGATAGATGTCAACTGTTTAAGGTTCCTATGCCGCCACCCTTAAGCAAATGTAAAATGAATTGGGAAAAATAAAGACAAAACAAAATGAATTGCAGGCGAGGGAGGGGGTGGGGAAAGAGTCCTATTTGACAAAACTAATTGTTGGCAAAGGGGTGCTTCTTTGCAATGCTAGAAGAGGAGGTGTAGCTCTTGGTGGTTTAATTTTACGTGTTTTTTTTCCTTTTTTGTTGATTTTACCTCTTAGCTTGGTGCAAAAATAGTTTGTAAAATGGAGTTATGTTATTATCATAGTCAACTTCCCTACATATTAATCCTAAGTTCTAAATAAGTTGCAATTTTAAATTTAATATAATACAAAACCTTTTATTATGCGCTTTTGATCAATACTATATGACCCAACCAAATCACAGACTCAACATCAAACAAATTAAATAAAAACGATGCATTTTGTTTAAATGGCATTTGTCTATAATAGGTATGTACCTTAAAGAAAAAATGGGAGCCCAATCACTAAATTGAAGAGCTATATGGTTTATGACATAATAGTTTTAAAGGACCTTTGAAAGAACAGACCCTTTTGAATCGAATAAATATCGAGAACCATTCTCTCATTCCGAACAACTATTAAAGAAATTTTAATACACAATTGAAAAATGGAATCAACAAAGAAATTAGACCAAAGTTCAAACGCCACGCTACCCCCTCCCAAAGTTCAAATAATGCTTTAAAGGACCGAAAAGAATGCACCCTTTTGAATCGAATAAATATCGAGAACCATTCTCTCCTTCCGAACAACTATTAAAGAATTTTTAATACACAATTGAAAAATGGAATCAACAAAGAAATTAGACCAAAGTTCAAACGCCACGTTACCCCCTCCCAAAGTTCAAAGCATCCCAGGACTAATAAGGTTCCTAAGAAAAAGCAATCATAAATTAAAAGTTCTAAATAAGTTGCAATTTTAAATTTAATATAATACAAAACCTTTTTATTATGCAGTTTTGATTGAATACTATATGACCCAACCAAATCACAGACTCAACATCAAACAAATTAAATAAAAACGATGCATTTTGTTTAAATGGCATTTGTCTATAATAGGTATGTACCTTAAAGAAAAATGGGAGCCCAATCACTAAATTGAAGAGCTATATGGTTTATGACATAACAGGCTTTAAAGGACCTGAAAGAACATACCCTTTTGAATCGAATAAATATCGAGAACCATTCTCTCCTTCCGAACAACTATTAAAGAATTTTTAATACAAAATTGAAAAATGGAATCAACAAAGAAATTAGACCAAAGTTCAAACGCCACGTTACCCCCTCCCAAAGTTCAAAGCATCCCAAGACTAATAAGGTTCCTAAGAAAAAGCAATCATAAATTAAAAGTTCAATAAGTTGCAATTTTAAATTTAATATAATACAAAACCTTTTTATTATGCAGTTTTGACTGAATACTATATGACCCAACCAAATCACAGACTCAACATCAAACAAATTAAATAAAAACGATGCATTTTGTTTAAATGGCATTTGTCTATAATAGGTATGTACCTTAAAGAAAAATGGGAGCCCAATCACTAAATTGAAGAGCTATATGGTTTATGACATAACAGGCTTTTAAAGGACCTCAAATAATGACCCTTTTTGAATCGAATAAATATCGAGAACCATTCTCTCCTTCCTAACAACTATTAAAGAATTTTTAATACACAATTGAAAAATGGAATCAACAAAGAAATTAGACCAAAGTTCAAATGCCACGCTACCCCTCCCAAAGTTCAAATAACAGGCTTTAAAGGACCCTCGAAAGAACAGACCCTTTTGAATCGAATAAATATCGAGAACCATTCTCTCCTTCCAACAACTATTAAAGAATTTTTAATACACAATTGAAAAATGGAATCAACAAAGAAATTAGACCAAAGTTCAAACGCCACGCTACCCCTCCCAAAGGTCAAAGCACCCCAGACTAATAAGGTTCCTAAGAAAAAGCAATCATAAATTAAAAGTTCTAAATAAGTTGCAATTTTAAATTTAATATAATACAAAACCTTTTTATTATGCAGTTTTGATCAATACTATATGACCCAACCAAATCACAGACTCAACATCAAACAAATTAAATAAAAACGATGCATTTTGTTTAAATGGCATTTGTCTATAATAGGTATGTACCTTAAAGAAAAAATGGGAGCCCAATCACTAAATTGAAGAGCTATATGGTTTATGACATAACAGGCTTTAAAGGACCTGAAAGAACATACCCTTTTGAATCGAATAAATATCGAGAACCATTCTCTCCTTCCGAACAACTATTAATGAATTTTTAATACACAATTGAAAAATGGAATCAACAAAGAAATTAGACCAAAGTTCAAACGCCACGTTACCCCCTCCCAAAGTTCAAAGCATCCCAGGACTAATAAGGTTCCTAAGAAAAAGCAATCATAAATTAAAAGTTCTAAATAAGTTGCAATTTTAAATTTAATATAATACAAAACCTTTTTATTATGCAGTTTTGATTGAATACTATATGACCCAACCAAATCACAGACTCAACATCAAACAAATTAAATAAAAACGATGCATTTTGTTTAAATGGCATTTGTCTATAATAGGTATGTACCTTAAAGAAAAATGGGAGCCCAATCACTAAATTGAAGAGCTATATGGTTTATGACATAACAGGCTTTTAAAGGACCCGAAAAGAACATACCCTTTTGAATCGAATAAATATCGAGAACCATTCTCTCCTTCCTCGAACAACTATTAATGAATTTTAATACAAAATTGAAAAATGGAATCAACAAAGAAATTAGACCAAAGTTCAAACGCCATGCTACCCCTCCCAAAGTTCAAAGCATCCCAGGACTAATAAGGTTCCTAAGAAAAAGCAATCATAAATTAAAAGTTCAATAAGTTGCAATTTTAAATTTAATATAATACAAAACCTTTTTTATTATGCAGCTTTTGATCAATACTATATGACCCAACCAAATCACAGACTCAACATCAAACAAATTAAATAAAAACGATGCATTTTGTTTAAATGGCATTTGTCTATAATAGGTATGTACCTTAAAGAAAAATGGGAGCCCAATCACTAAATTGAAGAGCTATATGGTTTATGACATAACAGGGCTTTAAAGGACCTCGAAAAAATGCACCCTTTTGAATCGAATAAATATCGAGAACCATTCTCTCCTTCCTACAACTATTAAAGAATTTTTTAATACACAATTGAAAAATGGAATCAACAAAGAAATTAGACCAAAGTTCAAATGCCACGCTACCCCCCCCAAAGTTCAAATAATTGAGGGCTTTAAAGGACCTGAAAGAATGCACCCTTTTTGAATCGAATAAATATCGAGAACCATTCTCTCCTTCCTAACAACTATTAAAGAATTTTTAATACACAATTGAAAAATGGAATCAACAAAGAAATTAGACCAAAGTTCAAACGCCATTACCCCCTCCCAAAGGTCAAAGCACCCCTGGACTAATAAGGTTCCTAAGAAAAAGCAATCATAAATTAAAAGTTCTAAATAAGTTGCAATTTTAAATTTAATATAATACAAAACCTTTTTATTATGCAGTTTTGACTGAATACTATATGACCCAACCAAATCACGACTCAACATCAAACAAATTAAATAAAAACGATGCATTTTGTTTAAATGGCATTTGTCTATAATAGGTATGTACCTTTAAAGAAAAAAATGGGAGCCCAATCACTAAATTGAAGAGCTATATGGTTTATGACATAACAGGCTTTAAAGGACCTCGAAAAGAACATACCCTTTTGAATCGAATAAATATCGAGAACCATTCTCTCCTTCCTAACAACTATTAAAGAATTTTTAATACACAATTGAAAAATGGAATCAACAAAGAAATTAGACCAAAGTTCAAACGCCACGTTACCCCCTCCCAAAGTTCAAAGCATCCCAGGACTAATAAGGTTCCTAAGAAAAAGCAATCATAAATTAAAGTTTAAGCTATTGAGGCTTACCAATTTTGACGTAAAAACGTTAAACTTTCCAAAGGCTATTTTTTTATTTCTGTCAACTTGCTTTTGAAATTTGTCTCGCTTCCCTTCACCATTCAATATTTGATTGCTCTGGGAAAGGATTTTAATCCAGCTGCAGTTATATCATTAGCAGAAAAATCCACTTCTTCTGCAATCTGAAGCAGTTCAAAAAAGAAAAAGATAATAATTAGAAAAAGAACATTGACAAACCTCTGACATAGCAATAAGAAATGGGGAAACGATCACGAAGAGAATCAGATGAGTAGATTCTTTGAGGACATAGAAGAAGTAACCCGGTTGCCTAAGCCTAAGCTCTCGTGAAAAGAAACGATCCAAAGATCCCCAAATTTTAGACCTATCAAAAGCATGTCTTTGGTGAGCGAGAGTATAATTGTACATGAATTTAATAAAAACGGTCCATAATCCGAAGGAGCCATCTATCATAGAAGACCCTCCTTGACTCAACTTATAAAATTTGGCTCAACTTATACCTTCCCATAATAAAACAAAATCAATGAAGAAAGAAAGAAACAAAGAAACAAAGTCAAAATAAAATTTGGTAGTGTTAAATTTGACTCAACTTATAGCATTGAGGTTTGTTTACTTCAACTATTTGGTCAGTGTGTACGCACTATCTTATCACTGGAATCAGGCTATCTGCCTATCCGCTAGAAAGTTGAGTTACGGGTTTTAACATTACAAAGAAGCATGTAAAGCTTCAATGCCACCAGCTCTAATCTACAACCAAATTGTTCAAACCTCAATGCCCACCTCGTTCACCTGGGTTCTAAACCATGCAACAAAAAGATCACCCACCCCAGGTCAAACGCCGATTAGACATATTCTGGCGTAGTGAGTGACAATGAACAACAAAAGACTAACACAAAATACTAAATTACAATGACAGATTAGGTTCCACTAACACATCTAATAGACCAATCAGTCTAGGTTGCAACAGAAGCAGAAGCAGATATTGCAACCTGGCAGCCGAAACTTTTACAATGTAATGGACCAACGGTTTGTTTGCATATAGAAGCATCCCTATCTATTGAAACCTGGCAGGCCAAACTTTTACAGTGTAATGGCACCTAAGCCAGACTTTGATCGGAACGCATAAACAACAACAAACAAATATCGGAATCAATAATTCAATAATCAATTCTTCCGACCACAAAAGATGGAAAAAAAAACAACAACAAACAAATATCGGAATCAATAATTCAATAATCAATTTTTCCAACCCCAAAAGATGGAAAAAAATTATGTCATCGATAAATTCATGACCGAAAGAATAACTTTTAACACTTACAGTCAACGATTTCGGATTTGAGAGCTGCGTGAGAGAGAGATGAGAGGGAGAGTCCACTTGAACTTGGGTTGTGAGAGAGCACGAACAGATGGGAAGAGAGTTTAGGTCAGTTAAGGAGATGAGGCGTTGCCTGCTTCGAGAGATAGAGCTTTCTCTTTGTTCGGTTTCTCTTAGGCGAAAGTGAGAACCAACTGATTCGCACTCCGAAGGGTTTTCTAATTATTTCTAATCGAAGTGGCAGAACGATGGCCCTCGATTTATCCACCCTTAGATCGAATCACAGCCGCGAGTCAGGAAAGCGAGCTGTTTTGTTAAGTTGATATACTAGCTTGTAGGCCCATGCATGCGCACCGACTCTTTTGAAAACATTTAGATTTTTTTTAGAAAATTGGGACTACCGTTTTAGTCGTTAACCCATTTTAATTTTCTAACAAATTATTTTAATAAAATTTTAATTAAGTTTTAAAAACCCGTTTTTTCAATTGGGAGAGACATTCTGTTTTAATAGGAGAAAGATTCCCGCTATAATTAAAAGTGCTAGAATTTGTTTTAATAGAAGAATAATTCCCGTTATAATAAGAGAGGAATTTCCATTGTAAAAAAGGATTTTCGTTTTCAAATATGAGAGAAATTTATGTTTTAATAGGAAATGACGTGAAATTTTAATAGAGCTCGAAAAATACCCCTTGTGGGAGCTTTAATATTAAGATAATCTCTTTCTTTGGAGATATTTTACATTGTTTGATAGGCAAATATAGTGGATATATCTAAAATATCGACAAATATTATGGATATTTCTTGATATATCACGATATATCATTTATATTTATTTGAAATATAATATTAAATATTAAATAAAATTGTTATCTAAACAAAATATCACTAGAAATATCCCCAAATATCACAATATATCTTAAAACATCATAAATATTATCGAAATATCATCGATATTTACATATGTATATATCTCAATATTTCACGATATTTTGTACTATTGGTTAAATCGCATGGAATGTGCTGGACGCTTGGTTAAAAAGAACAGAAACCACAAGGTGCCATTGTTGCAACATCTCAGGCATCTATCCCTCACTATTATAATACACTTTTAAAGAGTGTTTACATTGAGCCACATCAACTTTTTATTCAAATTCCCCCACGTACTTTTGATATTTATTTGTTTTCTTACCAATATACTCTTGAAATTGGTCTATTTTATAATTTAAACAAAGTCTATTTGTCTTTTCACATTTTTTTGGGAGAAAAAAACAAACACACGTTCTTATTTCAATTGTATGTAATTAAGAACCCAAAAAATAAAAAATAAACTCCAACCCTTCGTCAAACACCCCAAACTCTCTAAATTCTCACCTCTCTAAAGAAAAAGAATAATATAATGATCACTAAAGAGGGGAATAAATTAAAGTGATCACTACCAATGAATCAAGAAAAATCAATGCGGGTGGACTTGATCAGGAAAACTCAATGAGAGTGCAACACATGTTGCTACCTTTATTGACAACACTAGTTATCTTTGGAGGATACGGAATGCGGTGAGTGCTGGTACATGCAATAAAAATTTGTCATTACCAACTTTTGCTTCAGGAGTATAGTGATATGGTAAAAACGTTTGGTGATAGATGTTGAGCTTGAAGCAATTTCGAGAAAAAGGAATGGGGCTGAGAATGCATTAACAAAGTGGAAAACAATCTAATTGAACTAGGTTTCACGAATTGTCCAAAACAATTGCTATATATTTCCTCGAGGGAGGACAAATGCTTGTTTGTCCCTAAAACCACAAACCCCACCCAAATCACCACATTTATGTTTACTGGTATTTATGTTGTACTACACTATACATAAATCACACTCTTTACTAGAAGAAGTCAATAAAAACATCTTACCAATAACTATTTATCTAATTCTTTAATTACCATATCAGATTAACCCACATCCGTTTCTAGTGTACAATTATTCACCTCTCTATATATATATATATATACTAGCAAAATATACGTGCTCTGCACGTTTTTAGATGTAATCACTTGTTCACAAATTAAGTCAGCACCACTTTAATAATCTTACAAAAAAAGTTACATGGTTTCAAAGGTGCAACTATAGAAGTGTGGAACACATTTAGGTACAATGCTCTTGAAAAGAAAAGTGAAATTTTTTTTGCAATTGGTCCGTCATAAGTTCTAGTTGAAGTTGAAGACCCAACGTAACATGGTAAACAAAGGAATAAAGAATAATTGTTTTGTCTAAATTTGAATAAGAAAGACAGTAATTACTCCGTCCATTCCATTGACATAGAAAAGGAGAAAAAATAATAAATAAAAACTTCTACGAAATAAGCAATCCCGCCAATCCGGAAGCAATAGACTTGAAAAAGTTGAGATCCTTAACTACAACTGCATAACTTGATAGGCGGGCCTGCTACTATGAACATAATTAAAATACACATTACGTGAATACTAATCATTCCTGTTTTGCTAATGCTCACAGATTTTTAGTACTGTACTACAATGAATGTTTTCTTCTGCCAGCTTTTAAAGATGCATGCTGAAAGGCGCATCATGCAAGGTACATCCTTGAATGAGCAAACCTTGTCAATCTTATAAAGCAACTGAGCAACTCTAGATGCCAGTCTGACACCCTAATCAGGTACATCAGTGAACCCGATATGCTCCTCTGCATCACTCCCCAACAGGCCCATCCAGTGGCGTCTTGTGAGACATGAACACTTCAATTCTAATATTGGTAAAAACCGACTTACTACTATCCTTGTAGAGGCTCCTGTCAACAGACTTTTCCTTGATGAAGTTTTCAGTAGCATAAATGCCTAAGAACCTCGTGCATTACTTACAATCTTTGTTTGTAATCCCTGCATACTGCAGATATAAGCAACGCATCACAGTACTTGTGTACCAAACAATATGCACTATTTACTTATAATTAAATACGTTCATTTGAACACAATCGAACCTGGATACACATAAACACTCAAACAGCCTAAACTTTAATCAAGACCACACACAAACACAAACACAATCGAACCTGGATACAATCTTTAATCAAGACCACACTCAAACACCCTAAACTTGTGCCACCACATACACACAAACACACAAATTTATGTCGAAGGAGAGACTTTCAAGGGAACGATGGAGATATCTTCAACTTCTCTTTGAATGTCCATGAAAAATGGGAATGATTTGTTCTATCTTCATAACATATATGCATACTAAATGACCGAGGCATACAAATGCATACTGACCTATGAATACTAACATTAAAACTAATCACAAAAAGAAGACATGTTTAAAATAAAGAGAAAAATGGGAATTCAACAATTCAGTATATGATACTAAAGTATCACCAATTTACACGTGAGAAACACTGCGGTAGCTCAAATATATCTAGATCACTTGAAGAAAAAAAAAGATTTAGTGCTTGAACAATACGTTACCGATCATTTTTAACACATTCGTATATTGAATCATTAGTTCAAGTAGTGATGCAACTAAGGATGCCTTTGTGCCCACATAGTAGCCATAGGCGAGGGAAGTGCAGAATGCATGTCTAAACAGCAATAGTTAAATGTTATTAGTGCTGGAAAGATTATTCTTTTTCCATTAGTCCTTTTTTTTTACCAGTGCTGAAATCAGATCTGAGCTCTTCAATCCAGTATGAACCGCTATCTACAACCCAATATATTATTAGCATCAGTAAGTGCATATTATTTTGTTCTCTAAATATGTAGTTTGTGGCAGGTGATATTTGTGGTTGATGCTAGTGGGAGCATGGCATTGAATCAAATGCAGAATGCAAAAGGTGTAGCGCTTCAATTGCTCGCAGAGAGCTATACAAGCAGAGATCAGGTGAATTCAAATTATCAATACGAATATACGATCAATAAATCTTGTAAAGAAAGTAGCAGTATTCTCCATGCTTATACTGCTAAATGGGTTATGTATTTTGACTTTATTTGGTATGAACTTGTGCATGGGATATGTATTGTACATCAACCAAGTAGACCAGTGCCTTAAATCTTCTGGGCTCCATAGTGCCTCTTTGATCTATATAGAGTCCATAAAAGGTTTGGTAGGCTGATGATAGGTCTCGACCTTGAGAAGTAAAACCGCTACTAAACTGAAGTGGTTTTTTCTTTTATAATTTGCATTTACATTTTGGATATGGATAAACATGTGTTGGAGTAAAGAATTTTGGAATAGGATGGTAGACAATTTGAAAAAAATGATGCAGAGGAAATTGATGAAAAAATGACCACCCACATACAAAAACCAGATAAAAGTGTACTTCAATTTAAGGAAAAAATGGGTACATTAAATTTGTAGAGGGCGAGAAAGACGAAGTAGCCATTCTAAATATTATATAGGTGTTTTAATTTAAGTATTAATTCAGAGGCATTATGCGTAAGAAAAATACCTGAATGAATTTAAGAGGCTAGGATCATTATAGGAGATGCTACTAATTGAGATTAAAGCTATTTTTTTTTTTTTTTAATACGAAGAAGATATAAAAACATTGTAATAAAGATGATACTCAAAGCCTACTCAAAGCCTACATGAGAATAAAACAATATATAATGGGAACTCAGACAACGTAAAAGGGAAACTAAAATAAAATTCATATGAACGTACCAAGTAAAGTGAAGTCGATGGTAGCAACCTATACAGTGCACTTTCTTATGCAAAGGATGATATAACTCTGGTCACTGCAAGAGGGAAAAAGCACATGTATCACCTATTAGGTACCTACCACACCTTGGAAACAAAAGGAGTAGCAAAACCGTAGGACTCAAATTGTGAAGTGTCAAATAGTCAACTCTCACCCACTTAAACTTTGTGTTGTTTTAAGGTGAACCAAAACTTCACAAAGGCCTCCAAAAAAATCAAAATCAGGACCTCAAGCAATAAAAATGAAAAAAGCAAGCCTTTTAGGGTCAAAAAGAAATAGACCAGAAATTGTATAGTTAATTAAGCAGTGGTGTCAAATAACTAATTCATAGACATGCATCTAAAAACAGAAAAATAAAAATAAAAACTGAATTACACCATTTAATCACGCAGTTAATAGTTTCAAGTTTAAAGATAGGCCGGCTCGACCCCCCTTTAAAATATTGACATGTACACAGGTTAGCGCATATGCCTACAACCATCTAGTTAACCAAAAACCTTAAGACGTCCTATTTGTTTCACACACATAAGGTACACCTATCTATTATTACAAAACCTAAAAGGAAATTTCATATTTGATTCCGCATACAGAAAAGCCCAAATCTTATTAATTACAATAAGCGGACTCATGATTAAACATAAAAAAATACATTATAATTTTAAATGAGCTCCTACAACTAACCACGCCAACAAAGATACTACAACAAAACTGATTGCACTAAACCACAATAGAAATACATGTTTATATATTGGTTACCTCTTAAATATGAAATCCGCTAGTTTCTGCTTAGCTCCACTATGTACTACCCTCGATTCGTTTTATAGAGTATCATACCACAACTTTGATCATGTGTAAAAAGCATGAGCTTAAAAAATGTGCCAGAATATATCAAACAGCTTTTCCTAAGAAAATATGAAAAACATTGTTCAATGTAATTATTGGCGTTTATTAGTATTATGCTCTTCAGGGTGAGGCATGCGTTAATAAAAACAGTTCCATGTGACACTTCAATTGCTCTACTCTTGGCATCAAATGTGAAATAAGCGACACCCCAAACACATGTATGAATGACAGCATAATACTACACTTAATGGTACAAACTACAAAGGTGATAATTTATTCAAGCGCAACAAAAAATTCCAGATATAGGACCATTCGAAAAGAACAAAAAACAACAAATAGAGTAAACTATCAAGCACTAAAACACTAAATACTGGCTTCATGTTTCATTAGAAAACGTCCACACTATACCTTTCAAAGTTATAAACATAAACAACGTGCCTAAGAGTGTAAGACCCCTTCTCAAAGTTATCTCTTAAGTGATTTGAATTAAGCCTTTGACTGAAGACCATGCTCATATGCACCTATAGAAATAGACACCAATGCTATTCAAGCTCGTAAAGCTAGCTTTCCAACTATCAAACAAAACTTTGGCATGTGCAGTCGTGCATACACAGTTGTGAACAAATTCCAGGCTGAAAATTGATGGAATACTTTAGTATATATATCAATTAGAATTAAATTTTAGTGGAAGTAATTTGTCTATTCTTGCAAAGTTTCTTATCACAATTATGGAAAAGCTATGTATCTTGGAGGAGTCAAATTAGAGCACCTCAGCAACTAAGGTGCAAGAGATGAACAACCACTTCAGATGCATAAATTTTATCTGCAACACTTTACATCGGGTCCATAGTTGAGCTAAATTAAACTATTAGAAGTACAATGGCAGTGTCTATACTAACCACTCTAAAATGCCTATTTCTTAGATTTGGAATACTCACTCTAAGACTCAATGTGGAGTCTTCTCCAAAAAGTATCAAAGTAAATATCTACTTGTGACTTAGCAGCTCAGCACTCACTCTGTATATGTGAGGTTTATTACTCAGTTCAAGTATGTTATTCAAAAAAATCAGAAGAGAAAGAAAGGTAAAATAATAGGAAACCTGCCATTGCTCGATCTCAAGTATTTCACGAATGCACCCTGAAAATCAGTGGAGCTAACTTCTATCCATAAGTCTGGTTAAAGAAAAATTCTTATCTTAACCGCTCAAGTCGACGATGATGATATCACACCTCATTTTGAACCACACTTCCTACAATTTCAACGTTGACCCCAAATAAACAATACCTAACAATAGATTAGATACTCAAATTTAAACACAATTTCGCAAAATAGGCATAAGCTTACTTGCTGTAATTGCACTCCTTTCCAATTCCCTAAATTTTTTTTAAAAAAAAAATCGTGTGAAAACCTTAAATCATCGAAAGATTAAGAGGAAAACAATGCAACTAAGAGGAGACATACAACGCAACATGGGCAACAAAGTAGAACGGGTATAGTGTTAGCGGATGAACCAAATGATGATACATTAGTAATGGAGAACACTAATAATAAGGCCATAGACCTCAACCTTCAGAAGTACCATTCAGTATGGCTTCTAAAGAAAAGAAATTACGTGAATGAATCTTCACAGATAGATATGAACTTTATACACACATACACGTGCACAAAAGGAAAAAAAAACATAAAATTCCAATTGCATGTAAAAAAATGCCAAAATATTGGGCATTTTAAGTCAAATGAAATGACCTTAACAATAGATCCAACCTCAAAAAGAAATATTATGCGGGCATCATATCTTGATTTATAACACAATTAGAAAGTAAGTAATGCAATGTGCTAACCTGAACATTTCAAAAAAAAAGTCTAAATACATACGTAGATACTAAACCAAAAAATGAAACTAAGCTAGAAATCGGTAAAAACATAATAAGAAATGTGCAGTTAAATCGCTACTCGCTTGAAGAGCGAGTAGCGAGTAAGTGTAATCGGTCGGGGATTAATCAGGATTAATCGAACGATTTTTCATAACACTATATTTCTTTACAAATAATTATTAAATATATTTAACTTTGAAATACCAACATAATGAAGCCAATTAAGAACCCAATCAATCAATAAACAATTAAAACACTCAATCAACTAAAATAAATATGATTAAAGTATAGAATTTTACAAAATCGAGGGTTGGTCGAATCAGCGAAATGTCGAGTTCAATGTTTAACATTGAAATAGTTGAAATAGTGAACACAATTACTCTGCTAATCGGGCCTAATCGGCCAAATACTCGGGGAGTTTTTGAACCCGATTGTGATCGGGGATTAAATTGTTAGTCAGGTCGGCTAAGCAGTGAGTAGCGAGTACTCACCGATTACTCGGCGAGTACTCAACGATTTAATAACCCAGAATAAGAAACATTTAATTCTGGACAAAAACATAATATCGCTATAATAGGTTTCCTATAGAGGGAAAACAAACACTTGAAGCCAAAGAGATAAGAGTACCTTTCTGCTCAATGAGAGGTCTTTGTCTCTTTCACATCGGTTTTATCGGAGAGGGTCGATATTAATAGTTGCTTATCCTGCTCATTTCTCTCTTACCATTGGAATCTATAAATCTGCTTTCGTCCCATCCCTCGGCATACCAAAGACTGTTCTAAACTGAATTTGGCACATATTGCTCTTCTCCGACTTACAATCAATGCATTCATTGCAATTTGCTAGAAAAGAAGGAACAACTCTGTCTCCTTCCTTCACTTCCTCTACATAATCTCCCACACTCTCCACCACCCTATATGTTGAAAAAGATCCATTATTACCCGGCTTGACAACGATATTTCCGAGAAAAGGATAATAGCCTTATAATCGACTAATTTATTCTTTAACATGTCTAAGTAATAAAACAGTAATGTTAAGTCGGACTTGGTCTTAAGTTCTTTAATCATAACAGTTCAATCAGTCTTGACATATACATATGATTTGCCATAGAAATCAAGATTTAGGAAATGTGAACTTTCACTATCGATCTACATTTGCATTTGTTTTTCTAATGACTTGAGCAAAAGTTTTAGCCGATCAGTAGCAAATTATTATTTGTCATACTATCAAAAGTATAAAAAATGAAGGTCACTTTCCACATAATTTTTGTTCAATGTCGATAAAGATGAAGTTAAGAATGCATCGTGTCGTGATTATTTCGTAATCGCGAATCGGTCATTTGATGAAGAAAAACAGGCTATCTAGCTAACTGGAAGAGAAAGGGAAATTCTTTAATTAAATGCAGTTACCCAATAGCTTCATGCCCGAAAATCGTTGGATATACTCCTACAGGTGCCTAAAAGGAACACATCAAGGAAATTCAACGTGTGAAAAAAATGAAGCAAAAATTCAAGACTATCCGCTAATTGTATGTTCAAATTTTACCTCCATTTTCCAACCGGTAATGTCGAATGGCAAAGAGATGTACAAAGTATTTTGATCCTAACTTCATAAGCTTTAGGTGGAGCTACTTCAATCTCTTCTATAACCGAGGAGGATCCCCTCGCCTTTCTACCTATTGCAACCGCACTTTTATAAACTTCATATTATTACTCAATTATGAAAGAACAGCGATAATTGGCTTGAATTTGAGTGAAGAGTTACATTGGAGAGAAGTCTAACCTTTGCATCTTATAGATTTTCCTATTGTGTTTGGTGATGTGCTCCCCATTCTCCAGAGTTCAGATACGATTAGAAACAATCTCTTACCTCTTGCAGATGGAGTTTCAAGAAAGACAGAGGAAGGTGAGAAATATTTAACAGATCTTTTAAACTTTTACCACCAATTAATATGAAAGCAGTTTTCAGTAGGAAAAATAAAAAAAAATTGCGTTGGAAAAGAAAAACCAAAGTTGGTTATATTAATGCTTCCAGCTAAGATTGAGAAGCAATGAAATAAACCAATTGAAGAGAAATTTTCAATAATGGGGAAAAAAAAAAAAAAATATATATATATATATATATATATATATATATAGCTAAATCATGACACAATACACACAAATACATAAGGTAACAAATCAGGTTCAAACTTGCATTCTCTTAGAAAAATGTGAAGATGTAGGGTGGTTTTGTGGCTTTCAGTTTAAGGGAGAGCAAATTATGGAGATTTGGGAGAGAGAAGAAGAAGAGAAGAAGAAAAGAGACGGTTGGTTTGCTTGTATTTAATTTCGGAATAAAAGGTATTTATTTGTCAATTACTGAAGGTAAGCTGCGAACAATTGAATAAAGGCGTATAGTTGATTTCCAACCTGAATTTACACATACGTCCTTAAGTGACTATGTAATCTTAAGGGTATAGATGGTATTAAATTTTGAAATGACAAAGTAGTCCTTTTTAAAGGCATTGAATAATTGATTTTAATATTTTATCAAGGGTATTTGATGGTAGAAAAAAGGCTGGTTCAATTTAAATGTCCATGTTAATTATAGTATATTCTACTAATTGAGATATTTGTTTTATTCATCAATTTTTTAAAGGGTTTAATATTTATAATAGGCGGTTATGTTTCACTTCTCAAATCTCAATTGTCCAATATATTGACTCATTGAAATTTGGCATGCACTGTGACATATCACGACATTTTAAAATGTAGTTGTGGGTGGACCTGATTGATTAGAGGTGGCAATGGGTCATGTTCGTGCCGGGTTGATATCATGTCACGGGTTGAGGGAGCAAACCCAAACCCAACCCATTTGATAAGTAGGTCAAAATTGTCCAACCCGAACCCAACCAGCCAAATTAACGGGTTACCCGACCTGTGACCTATTAAGCTAGCGGGTCAAACTCAGATCGGGCAAACATATAACCCGTTAGTAAGATAACAATGATAGAGGTAAGATACTGAGATTGTATTATAAATTTTATATTTGTTAAGAGGTAATTATATGAAGAACTTTTATTATTGTGGAAGGGGAAGCGCCGAGCGGCGGAATCGAAACGAATTGTCTTTATTGTTTATGTAGTTTCCACTATATTAAAACATTAGCTAACTGTTTTAAAAAAAAAAATAGTTGGTTGAATTAATATTTAATAGTGGACTGATCAAATTATATTGGAGGCCCCTTGCGGGCCCTAAGCGGGTGCTTATTTCGCCTATATAGTTGAGTCGGCCCTGAATTAAGTTTTATCTTTAGTTTAATTAGTTATACTAGTGTTTAAAGAAAAACTTGTAGAAACTAGTGGACAGCAGTATAGAAACGTGTGAAACTTTTTTTTCCCTTATTTTGTTATATGTTACTTAAGTTGGCTTGTATTGCAATGTTATTTATTGTACAATTGAAAAGAATAAGGCTAAACAACTTGCTAGTCTATTATAGATAACTTAACCATGCAAGACTTCAATTCTCCAATGACACACAGAATACTGATTGATATAATGCAACAGCTTGTTTGATGTGAAATGTTTATAAGAAAAAGGCATCTGGTCTTAGATATTTATGGTACTTCATGGTGAAACCACTTTAGCAGGACTTGTGTTTTTTCTGTAACAAAAAGAAAATTGTCCTACTTGTGGGGAGGCGGTATTCTTTATATGTCTATACTTTTTTCTGGGTGGGGAGGCGGTCTTCGGCTAGTCATTATATAATGCTTGTATTCATATGTTCCAGGCTTTGAGAAGTCATAATTTTCAGAATGGTATTCTTTACGAAAAAATTGTATTCAACTAAAACAGGTATCCATTTTAGAAGATTTGGATGCCTAATGGTCTTTTATATAATAATATATGTTTCAACAGGATTGTATCTTGAACGCTGTCACACAGACAAGTCAGTCGGTGAATGCAATAATCACAGCACATGGAAGAACATGATTAAAAGAGAATACCTCTTTTGTCAATTGCAAAATCACAGGAACGACCAATGCTTGGCTTGGGAGATCATGGCGCCCATTTGCCACAATTGTTTTCATCAATACAAATATGTCAGGGTTAGTATCGAAAGAAGGATGAAATGATTTCGGCAACCGAAGTTTTGAAAAGTACGTGATAAATTTTTGATAATATTTTTTCTTTTGCACTTTGCTTCTTTGCATCTCTTGAATATAATTTGATAAGTGTTGGTTTTGAGTTTCTTGTAGGACTGTGTCTTCTTCGGTGAGTATGGCTGCTATGGAGAAGGAGCAAGCCACATCAAAAGGGTAAAGTACATCAAGTAGCTAAACCTAGCTAGATGAAGCAACCCCGTTCATGAATACTTCCTACATCGTTTGCGAAACATCGCTCCCAATTCATACCTGATGATATCTTGACATAACAAAAAGTTGTACGATAAAACAACAACTGCCATAATGCTTTTACAAGTATGCAAACCTTGCTACGACGCTTTTTAAGTCTTGAAACCCGTCCCTCGAGATCGATAGTTAGCATGGTTTCTTTGGATTCTAATTGTAAATGGTAATTGTAATTATATAGGAGAGACTCATCTATTTATTTTTTGTTAAACAAAATGGGAGATAATTGTGTTATTTAAGTGATATTAGGAAAATTCTTTTACATTATCAATAATAAAATATGGTTTTTTTTAATTTCAATATGGGAAATGGGGGTAATTATTTAATTTAAGTGACATTAGAGAGGTGTTTCTAAATTATTAATAAAAAAAATGACCTTGTTCAAATTATATTAATAAAAGTGGGGCTTATTCTAAATTTAGTGAGGGAGGTGTTTCTAAATTAAGTAAATAAGGAGATCTTAAATTGCCTACTCGATATTATGCTCGATATTAGGAAGGGTATTCCGGAAGACCCGACTATCATCTTTAATTTAATTAGTTATATTCAACTTTACTACCTATGCGTCACATCTCTCTCGCTTTGTAGTTTCTGTACTTCAAAAACAAAGTTAGGTACGGTTGTGCTGCTTGAGCTTCACCAACAGAGTAAAATGAAAAGTAAAATAGACAGGATTAGCAGACTGCCTGACGTGGTTCTAAGTCGCATAGTTTCCTTACTTCCAGCTTGTGATGCGATCAGAACCAACATTCTCTCAAGCCAGTGGAGATATGTATACTCTTCTTCTTCTAAATTTTACCTTAATCAGTTCCGACACAAAAAAGAGAGATTCTAAGCTTATAGAGGATTTTAAAGTTCAAGAAATTGGCCCCAAGGCCCATTTGCAAGTGAAAATCACTTACAGAACCAGTGTTTTTTTTTAATCACTTTCAAAGACAATTTTTTGGTGTAAATAACCCTGAAAACCAATTTTCGAGTGAAAATAACTCGTAAGGACAAATAGCCCAGATTTAAAATAAATATTTTCCGATTTTACTCTTTCATTCGTTTTGCTATGAACAATAAATGTTCATACTTTATGTTGATGTATGAACATTGATTGTTCATACCCAAATAGGTTAACGTACCTCATGCAATATGTTGAGGTATGAACAGTGATTGTTCATACTCTAATATGTGTTTTTACTGATTATATATTATGTTGAGGTATAAACATTGAATGTTCATACCCCAAATAAATAGGAACAATGATTGTTCATACCCCAAATAAGTATGAACAATGATTATCCATACTCTAGTAAGTGTTCTTACTGATCATACAATACGTTGAGGTGTGAACAGTGATTGTTCATACTCCAAATAGATATGAACAATAATTGTTCATAGTTAGTTTATGTTGAGGTATGAACAGTGATTGTTCGTACCTCAAATAGATATGAACAATGATTGTTCATACTCTAATAAGTGTTCTTACTGATCATACATTATATCGATGTATGAACAATGAGTGTTCATAGCTCATGTTGAGGTATGAACAATGATTGTTTATACTTATTTTAGGTATGAACAATGATTGTTCATACTCCAATAGATGTTCTTACTGATCATACATTATATTGAAGTATGAGCATTAATTGTTTATACCACAAATAAGTATGAACAATGAGTGTTCATAGCTTATGTTGATGTATGAATAGTGATTGTTTAATTCATACTTTAAATAGGTATGAATAATGATTGTTCATACTAAAATAAGTGTTCATACATCACATAATGTATGATCAGTAAGAACAATGATTGCTCATATGAACAATGAGTGTTCATAGCTCATGTTGAGATATGAACAATGATTATTCATACCCCAAATAAATAGATATGAACAATGATTGTTCATACTCCAATAGGTGTTTTTACTGATCATACATTATATTGAGGTATTAATATTAATTGTTCATACCCTAAATAGATATGAACAATGAGTGTTCATAGCTCATATTGAGGTGTGAACAATGATTATTCATACCCCAAATAGATATGAACAATGAGTGTTCATACCCCAAATAAGTATGAACAATGATTATTCATACTCTAATAAGTGTTCTTACTGATAATACATTATGTTGATGTATGAACAATGATTGTTCATATTCCAAAATGTGTTCTTACTGATCATACATTATATTGAAGTATGAATATTGATTGTTCATACCCCAAATAGGTATGAACAATGATTGTTCATAGCTCATGTTTACAGTATGAACAATAGGTATGGACAATCAATAATACTCTAATAGGTGTTCTTACTGATCATATATTATCTTAAGGTATGAACAGTGATTGTTCATTCCCCAAATAGGTATGAACAATGAATGTTCATACGAGCAGTGATTGTTCAAACCCCAAATAGGTATGAACAATGATGAGGTATACACTAAATAGGTATGAACAAATATTATATACAGTTATACACTGGGTCTTTTCGGTTGGGCCGGGCTGCTTATTATTTCACAATAGGGGTATACTTGACATTTCATCTATCCGAGCTGTTTTTAATTTCGCGTCAAGAGTATACTTGACTTTTCATATACACCTGGTCCTTGTCAGTGATTAAAAAAAAATGTTCTTACGAGTTACTTTCTCCCCAGATCTGTCCCGGAGAGTTTTTCCCTGTTTAAAGTTTTTGTCAATAAGATGATTGATTCTCACGAGAAAATAGATATGGAAGTGTTCCATCTTTCGCTTAAGCTTGATGGTGTACAAATATCACCCCTTCATCTCAATGCATGGATTTCTTTTGCTCTACGACACAATCTCTAAGACTTAAAACTTTGGGTAAAATGAATTAAATTTCCAGTACTACCCAATACTCTAATAAAGTTGGATTTGTGTGATATCGCACTCAACTTGCCAACTTTCATTAGATTTCAAATGCTCAAATTTTTAGCGCTCAAAATGTCAACTTTTGGGATGGTGACAAAGAATTTAACAGACTTCCTTCACGAGAGACATGTCCTATGCTTGAAGAATTGCATATCGTTTGTTGTGAGCAGACTAATATCCTTTCCGTCCCTGCTGAAGCTATTGAAGCTAACTGTCGATCAGTGATTGTCATATTGATAAGGTGACCAAAAACGAATGGTCTCTTATTTATGTAGTTTCCACTATATTAAAACTTTAGCTAACTGTTAAAAAAACAAAATAAAGGATACAGTGGGCTTAATTAATATTTAATAATGAACTGATCAAATTATATTGGAGGCCCATTAGGATGCGAGGCCCTAAACGGGTGCTTATTTCGCCTATATAGTTAAGCCGGCCCTAAATTAGGTTTTCTCTATAGTTTAATTAGTTATATTCAACTTTACTATCTCTGCCTCACGTCTCTCTCGCTTTGCAGTTTCTGTACTTCAAAAACAAAGTTAGGTACAGTAAAATGAAAAGTAAAATAGACAGGATTAGCAGACTGCCTGATGTGATTCTAAGTCGCATAGTTTCTTTACTTCCAGCTTGTGATGCGATCAGAACCAACATTCTCTCAAGCTAGTGGAGATATGTATACTCTTCTTCTTCTAAATTTTACTTTAATCAGTTCCGACACAAGAAAAGAGATTCTAAGCTTATAGAGGATTTTAAAGTTTTTGTCAATAAGATGATTGATTCTCCACTGGAAGTGTTCCATCTTTCTGTTAAGCTTGATGGTGCACAAATATCATCCCTTCATCTCAATGCAGTATTTCTTTTGCTCTACGACACAATGTTCAAGACTTAAAACTTTGGGTAAAAGGAATTAAATTTCCAATACCCAAGAGTTTCTTTACATGTAATAATACTCTAATAAAGTTGGATTTGTGTGATATCATACTCAACTTGCCAACTTTCATTAGATTTCAAATGCTCAAATTTTTAGCGCTCCAAAATGTCAACTTTTGGGATGGTGACAAAGAATTTAACAGACTATTTTCACGGGAGACATGCCCTATGCTTGAAGAATTACATATCGTTTGTTGTGAGCAGATTGATAGCCTTTCCGTCCCTCATTCAAGCAGGCTGAAGCTATTGAAGCTAACTGTCAGTGATAGTCATATTGATATTTTTTATTTGTCATTTCCAACTCTAAGGGAAATAGATTACAAAGGTAACCTAGATCTTAGTGTTAAGACCCTTTATGCTCTGTTCAAAGCGACGTTTCAACTTCATCCGTGTCGAGATTCTAAAAATATGGTCAAAAGGGTTCTAATTGGGATGTGTAACGTGGACACACTAAGGGGGTGTTTGTTTTTCCTACTTATAAGTGTCAAACACTTATAAGTGCTACTTATAAGTAGGTCTTAAAACCTGTTTGTTTTTTGCTACTTATAATAAGTACTTATAAGTGATAGGGGTGTTTGTATTTTCAAGCACTTATAAGTGGCGACATTACAATTTTACCCATATTTTAATAACACATGTACTCTCTTGTCGAAATTATTGACGATCATATAAAAAATCAATTTACATATTTTAATAACACATGTACTCTCTTGTCGAAATTATTGACGATCATATAAAAAATAAATTTAATGGAAGTAGAAATAAATTCATATAGACCATACATTAAACAATCCACAATAGGCATACTTTTTATTATGATAATCATGAAGTGCTATTGGAAAGACATTAATTTCTTCTCATTTGCATCAACTCATTTGCTATTTGGTTAGTTATGTAATTTTATATGTATTCATGGGTAGTTATATAATTTTAAGTCTAATCCCAACTTATAAGTTGGGGTAAGTAGAATTTTCTCACTTACAACTTTCGGCCCTACTTATAAGTTTTTTTGACCGTTGGCTACTTATAAATGGGAAAAAACAAATGGGTAAAAGCAAGTGGTCTGCCACTTACAAATACTGGTCTAGCACTTATAAGTAGGAAAAACAAACACCCCCTAAGCTTAAAGTCTTTCTTCATAGAGGTATGATATTTTCTTCCTGCTTATGATATACGAGTGTTTATATTTGGTTTAAAAGCAATAATGACTTAATACTTGATATGCCTTTTTGTTCTTTAGTCTCTCAGCCGGCATCAAGATTTGGCATCGTTTCCTACCCTATCATGTAGTCTGAAACATTTGCATCTCAATATATTCCGTACCAAAAATCATCTTCAAGTTATTAGATTCCTAATTAGGAGTTTTCCCAACCTGCAAACTCTTCACATCTATATTCAGGTACTACTAGAACAGCCATCAAGTTTATTATTTATAATTTGCGAACTTTTGTTTTTTGGTTCGGATTAACAAGTTGTTTACTTCATGCCACTTAGGAGCTCCCAAGTTACATCCCTGCAGACTATTACATCAATCCGAGTGAATATTGCCCAGCACAAAAGCTTCCTGTTCGAGATAGACTGAACCACCTTACAACACTTGAAATCAAAAAGTACCGAGGAACTAAGACTGAAAAAAACCTTTTGCAATATTTGATTCGGAGTGCGAGCACCTTAGACAAAGTGAAGATTTCGTACACAAAGCATATGACAAAAAAGCTAGTGAAGGTTACGAACAAGTTGTTGGCATCATACACTATTGTCAAGAATCTATAACTCAAAATCAAGAAACAATGTTAGTTCATAGAATACTTCCAGGTTTAATTTTATTATTTTCAGATTGATTGTTTGTCTCTATGATGTATTAGGTGTTAAATATGCAAGGTTATAAACACGATATAGCCTCCTCGATCTATTCAGTAGTTCGTGTTTTTTTTATTGAGAAGAACAATATTACTGTTGAATTGTTGTTTTGGTGTTATTTATTGCTGTGTATTTGACACCACTCTTAATCTACACACGGTGGATTCCTCTTTTGGCAGTGTTCATGAGGGGAAGCTTTATGTTAATCCTATATGAGTATGAAATCCTCATCTGCAGGGTCAAGAGTTAGGAAAATGTATATATCATGAGTAAACTAAGGCGAGCAGGAATGTACACAAGTGAGAGATTTACACTTTTTGTCAACACGAAATCACCAATAGTTTCTAATTTCGTATGAAGAGAATTTTCCAAATATAGGCAAATATATGCAGGTAAATAATTGAAGCTTATACTTTTCAAATTTTGTGTTTTCCAAATATATGTACCTAAATAATTGAAGCATATACTTTTCAAATTTTGTGTAGTTATGTTTGATTAAGTTATAGCAGTTCTAGCATGTGCTGATTGTACCAATATGTAGGGCTAAGAGAGTCTAGATCGAGTAGCTTGCCATGCAATACACTTCACCTTTTGTTGGTGGAGGACCAAATAACATGCATACCCATAAACCGGCGTACTCTAGATTTTGTCATTAAATTATGTTTTTAGGTACGCCTAGATTAAAGACCATTTCTTTCATGATGACATATATATATATATAGCAGATTTGTGTATTACGTCCAAGTTCCATTTGTTTCTACTATTAAAGTATTCAACTACAAGTCTACTTGCATCAAAAAAAAACTACAAGTCTACTACATTTGAGTAGTTTCCCACCGGTATGAAAACTGTATAACCGAAAACAGTTATTGTTGTGTCGCCAATGTTCCCTTAGAGTTCAACAGTTTTTTTTTTGTTTTCTAAAAATCTCACCCCGTAATATTCAAATGTTAGACCAAATCTTTGACAAGCAACCGTAACATTCAAACCCCGATTGATTCACGTGACTTAAGATAAGGGTAAAACCGTCTATTTAAGTTTAGCCACCTTAATCCCTCCAAGCAGGGACAGTTTTTCTTCATTTTTTCGTTCCCGTTTCTTCAGATCTCCATCTTCTTCCTCATTCTCTCAGATCTCTTCACAGATCTCGAGGACATTTTTGTTGTTGTTTTTTTACATTGGATCTGTTAATCCCGATACAACACACTCATAACAAAAAAAATCATTCATTCATTCATTCATTCAATCAATCAATCCCAGCAGCTCGATTTCATTTATTAGGATTGATTGGGTATTGGATTTGAAGAAGAAATGGAGAATGGAGAGATTGAGAGTCACGAAGAAGAGGTGGTTCCATCGAGAAGTGGTGGGAGTCGTCAATATAGACCAGTGGTGGCACATGATCGAGCTGTTGTTGAAATGTCTGCCTTAGAACCTGCTTCTTCTTCTCGTTTGCCCGACCGTGATATTTCCCTAAAGTAAGCTCTTTTTTTTTTTTAATAGAATTAATAGAATTGACTTCTCTCTATTGGTTTAATGATTATTCTGTTTGTGCAGGCCAGTTAAAGTAAGACCACAAGCAAATAAAGCTTCTGATGCAATGGAGGGTTCACTTCCTACTCATGCAGCTCTGAATGGGCCTCAGAAGGAATCCAAATTAGAGTTGTTTGGTTTCGATTCTCTTGTTAATATTCTTGGCCTCAAGAGGTAATACTTGTCTATTATTATTATTTCTTTACTTAAGTGTTTATACTCATTAACAAGTTTAGCTAAGTGCACTGAGGATCTTAGCACAAAATGCCGCAAAGTCTTGCTATATCCGGATATATGAAGTAGGACACGGGGACACAACGAATTAAAATAATAGCAACTTTTACTATTCTTTAGTTAAACAACTAATTCTTGGGATCAAGACCTTACAAAACCCCTCATTACAAATAAATAACTATAAAAAAAAGGCATATCATGGAGCTGTGACTTTGTATATGGAGTTTTTATTTGTATTTTAGGGTATAGAAGAAACCCTAGTTTGAATTTGTATGCACAACCTGTCTGTGAGACTGTGTGTTATCATGAAGTTTCCATGTTACTTAGTTATTTGTAGTGTTATCATGAGTATCATTTGTATGTCAATCATTACCTTTTTCCTTGACCAAATTTCAGCATGACAGGAGAACAAATTCCAGCACCTACTAGTCCCAGAGATGGGGAGGATATCGCCATCACTCTTGGTCAGCCAAAGGTATGTTAATCCTCTTTACATGTTTTTTTTTTTGCTCGGTAATCCTCTTTACATGTTACCATCATTACAATAAACATGTCTCCTTTATTTTACTATTCATTTAAAAATTACAACAGTCAACCGTGTGTGGCTTTTTGATGAAGAATGTGATGTTTATATGAGTACGGTTATGTTGATACTGTGTGTTCTCATAATAAGTTCCTATACCGAGGATTTTCATTTACCAACCGAAAGAATCTTTCATGGGATACATCTTTTTTAGTACAACAGTGACTTGCTGAGTTTGAATTAATTTGTTTGTGGTTTACTATATGGCTGTTGGCAGGGAACAGCCAGAAACCTTTTAAATATATTGCAGTTCCAATGAATTTTAATATAGTTAGTTGGAATATGAGGGGCTCCAGAAGTAAGGAAAAGGCTAGGTGATTGAGGAGGTTCTTTGGAAATTCTATTAAATTTGGACATCCAACTTAAAGCCAATTGGTGATAATTGGAGAGGCCCCAAGACTTATAACCTTTAATGTGTGGCTTAACATATCCCATGTAGGACTAAACATCTCAACACACCTCTTCACGTGTGGCATTACTTGAGCCTAACACGTGGTCAAACATATTTGGGTTACGTGGAGTAACCAACAAGGCCCTTTGGACCAAACACAATAGCCTGCTCCAATACCATATCAAATTGTCAATTTCTCCATAAGCTCGAACGTATGTTGAGGGACAAATTCTATAAATGAGAGGAGGCTCGGGGAGAGAACATAGGTGGGAGTATGGGACACACCTAGAAAATGGGGGTGGAATAATCTCAACAAATTCAATCTTATGTTTAGGTGGGAAGGCATTACCCAAGAGGTACCCTGATGTAATTAGGGATTACCAGTCAAAATATAAAATATATTGTAGTTTTACACTTTTGCTGACTTTTAAAATCTTTTCCATGTGTTTTTGATGGATGAAATATGATTTATCTTGCAGCCAGCTGGAATTAAATTGGGGACTTTGATGGGTGTATTTGTACCATGCTTGCAAAATATAATGGGAATCATCTATTTTATCCGATTTTCTTGGTAAATAACATCTACCCTATGCTATTAATTATTATCCGTAATGGTAGACCTTGCATGTATAAGTTAGTAGATCAGTTGGTGTGTCCAATTCTATTTTCAGAAATCAAGAAAGAATGTTAAGGGTTGTAATATATGGTCAGTTAGGATTCTGATCATTGAATAGGAACCTTCTTGTGGATATGATACAACTAATCCTGTTGAATGATTCACCTGTTTGAAGAGAGATTAGTATGTATCCTACGAAAGAGACAATGACGGGAAAGAAATTTAACCTTGGATAAGGTATTAAAAATGATTTGAAGAAGTAGAACAAAATAGGTGGTATGACATACAATATAAAGGGTTGTAAAGTGAGAACTCTTGTGGCTGAGGTCATTCACAAGGGATTAAGGCAAGAATGGTGAGGAGAACAAACAACTGAGGTTCTGTCTTAGATATGGTCTTTTTGCTTTTGCTGTTGTTGTTTTTCGTTTTTAAACGCGCTACTCGCTAGTAGTGTTAATGAAAAAATACTGCCCTCTTCCCTTTTCAGGATAGTTGGTATGGCTGGCATACTGGACTCGTTATTGTTAGTCTCCTTTTGTGGCTTGTGCACTTTCTTGACTACATTATCGTTAAGTGCTATTGCTACTAATGGTGCAATGAAGGTATGTGATACCCGAATTATGCCTTTTATCATTTTATTGATTATTGCTTGTCCACCTTTTTTTTTTGAATAAGTTATTATTGCTCAAGTTCGTGTTAGTATGAAAGGAGTATTGTAACTGAATTATGTAAAATTCTGTTGTAATGAGGCACAATTAGAAATCACCAAAGTATACTTCCCTGTGTTGTAACTTGTAATGGATTCAGACTTTCTGTGACTGTGTACAAATTAGACACCTGTAGAAACAATATAAGGAGGATATCTATGACTTATGTCTGTATGTTGAGGACGAAAGACTTGGACACACAATAAGAAAAGTTTTGAAGGAGAATGTTTAATTTTTTTCTTCTCTGATAGAAAATTTTCGTGACTGTTGAGTTGTATGTATAAGGAGGAAAACATTGGAGAGACAGGTGGATGGTGGATGTTCTCTTCAGGCCTTTTTATGTAATGTATAAGGAATAGAATCTTGGAGAAACAACAATGAATAGAATTTCCTCCTTGCACCTCTGAGTGTGTCATTCTTTTGGGTCTTACGTAAATGTTGATTCCTTTCTTACCAGATTTTTCCTTTTGTATCTTCTAGGGTGGTGGACCATATTATCTGATTGGTCGAGCACTTGGTCCTGAGGTTGGTGTAAGTATTGGGCTGTGCTTCTTCCTTGGGAATGCTGTTGCTGGATCTATGTAAGTGGAATATAGCTCTTATTATCTTTTGTTCTAGAGTGATGGCTATGCAGCAATATCAAACTCTATGTTTTGGGATTTCAGATAGATTGTATATGTTTTCTTACTGTGAGAGAGAATTCACAAGAAATATTCACTTTTAATTCCTGCCTCTGTTGGTAATGATTTCTTCAGGTATGTATTGGGAGCTGTTGAAACCTTTTTAGATGCTGTTCCAAGTGCAGGAATGTTCAAAGGTAAATGAGTAATTTGCATCAGGTGACATCATTGGCTTCGATCTCTGTAAGAATCCTCTTTGTTAAGTATAAGCCATAAAAGCAAAGTTATTCTCAAGATCTATCAAATGAGACCGATGTTGAATGAGGACCTAAGAATATCAACTACTATGTTCAGGTGTCTGATCAATGTTGGGATACGATGTCTTCCAGGCATGCCGACGTGTGTAGTAGGCATGAGTATGTAGTATCTAAATAATGTGTTATTTCTAATTAGTATTCCTGATTTTGGCAATGCAGGCAGTGTAACCAGTGTCAATACCACTTCAGGAATTCCGGAGACCATACACAGCCCGAGTTTACATGATCTGCAAGTATATGGGATTGTTGTGACCATTCTCCTAGTTTTTATTGTATTTGGCGGTGTGAAGATGATCAACCGGGTTGCCCCTGCTTTCCTTATACCAGTATTGTTCTCATTGTTTTGCATTTTTGTTGGGGTCTTCTTTAGCGAAGAAGGATGATCCATCACGTAAGTTCTTTCTTTTCCATCCGTTCAGGGATGATTTCCATAGTTTGAAATTTGCTTTAATTTATCTGACTGTAAAAGTAGCACAACAAGCTGTTAAACGAAATGGTGCACCTAGAGATGATTGAAATTGATTTAAACTTTTGCAAAACAAGCCTTAAATCATTCACATTATTGTATTTTCTGAACAATTTGAATTAGAAAGATGATTTTGAGTGTTTAATTGAACAGGATACCATCCGTATATATGTTGTCTATCAATAAAATGTGCAAAAGTATATTAGCTGAAGATAGAGTGATACGGCTCTCTTTTACCCTTCATAAACTTGTCCCACTTCCTAACCACACACCTCTCTTTGTCAAGTTGAATCAACTTGTCCTTGTAATTCGATTGACACCTTTCCTGAACTTCTCCTACATGATTCATATGAGAATGATCATGCTTACCTACTTTGTAATCACCAATCATAGCTGTTTATGGTCAGTGGGAAAAGAATCCCGGTTTCCTCATATCCTATAGTTGTTTGGATGGAAGAGCCATTAGTGGACATATGTACTTGCATTTGAAGGCCCCACTTGTATTCTCATTTTTTTCTGTATAACATTATTATAAAATTAAAAAAAGAAAGAAGTTACATGGAAGGCCGATGGATCTTCTAGTCTTTGGGCAAGTTTCCAAATTTAAAGTAAAAAAAAACTGACTAATGAGAGTGGCCAAAATCTTTAATCTGCTCTACAAACCTGGATCTTAGTTAATTTGAAATGAAAATTCAAGGTTATTTAATAAATGAAGTTGCTAGGAGGATTGCAGAATGCAGACCAAGAATAGGAAGATAAGTATACAAATGGACATTCTGAGCATTTTCCATTGGTATTTCCAAGTTGCACTTGTGATTTTGTTCTGAAAATACCTCTTACCAACTGAAGATTATCTGCATTTTCTTTTCTTTTTTATAAGTTATCTTTTCTTTTAGTTTATGCACTAGAATTTACTGATAAATGGTTCCAATCTTTGCACAGCTGGAATCACGGGTTGAGCTCAACGACATTTAAAGACAATTTGAGTTCAGAATTTCAACGCACCAACAATGCAGGGGGTACCTGATCCTGATGGATCAATTGACTGGAATTTTAAGTAAGCAACACAAATGCTTAATGGTTTTCGTGTAGGTATACCTATTCTGTTTTGTTATGGTGAATATGTGACTTATTTGGGATCTTATGGGCTCCCTTTAATTAGTGCCACTATTGTTTGATAGATTCAGAGCTTCGTTCTTCACACTTTTGGATATGCTTTTTATGTCTACACACATTGACATTACCATGTAGTATCTAGTATTGAAGTGGGTCTTTAGTGGTGAAGTTGATTTTGTGATGGCTGATTTCACTTGTTTCTTTAGATTTATAAATTCATTATAATGCACAACCAAGGGAATCAACTCATAAACCTGGGTGTCAAACATTTTTTTTTCTTTCTTCTTTTCATTTTTGTCACTCGTTTATCTCGAAGAGAAATAGATCTTCTACCCAAGTTCAATCCAGGGAAAAACTACCTTTCTGTTGCTTTATAATCTTGTTTCAAGTGGCCACTGAGTTTTTATAAATGTTCATTTCATATATGTTTTTGTGCAACTGTTGAATCTTGCTGGATTCTCTCAGAAGCAAACTAACCTCCTATTCTAGATGACTTCTAAGTTTTCTAATAAAATTGTTCACCATTCCAGTGCATTGGTGAGTCTTTTTTTCCCTGCTGTTATTGGAATTATGGCTGGTTCAAATCGCTCGCCCTCGTTGAAAGATACTGAACGTTCGATACCGGCTGGAACCCTGGCTGCTTCTCTTACGACAACTGCTTTATATTTAATCTCTGTGCTGTTATTTGGAGCTCTCGCAACCAGAGAAAAGCTCATGAAAGACAGGTACTCATTTCTTTTCAAATTTGTTATTGACTTTAGATGGATTGTGTCTCTTACATTCGTTTCTTGGGATTCAGGATCCCTTACTGAATTTCACCTAGTTACCCTGCGTGTGTGTGTGTGTATTTCCCCCCCTTTGATTGAGTGAGAAATATTAAGAATATGATTGAAAAAAAAAACTTATAAGCATACAATTAGCATTCATCAAAAGAAGAGAAAGGCTCATCAATTATTAATGTACCAATATAGTTTACTTCTCACATTGACAATCTCTCAATTATGCTCAATCCTGCATAGCTCCACAATGGCCTGAATCTTGTTTGAAATGGATACCATTCATTTGATCTTCCAAACCACGTTGAAACTGTTTGCAAAGATCTAAGACAGTTAGTTGAAAAAAAACATAGTCAGCGTGGTCGAAAAAGGTTTTTGTTTCTTATAACATATTTTCTACGGTGTATCATGTATGTAGTCGAAATCAGTTCCATCACTTGAGGCAAACTGCCCTTTCAGTTCCATATTTGCAACATTCTTACTGTACCCCTTAGATTCTTTAACCATGCTCCCTTACCAGAGTATCTTTTTGATGCTCATCAGTTTCTTTGCTACTGAATTATAATTTAGCAAAAAGTTGTATTTTTAATATCCTGTTTTAACCTTGGAACATAACAACGGAGTGTCGACATTGTTTGTTCAGGTCCATATTTTCCTCATTCCATTGGTTAAAACCTTCTTCCAAGTTATAAATTCTTGTCATATACAGGCAGACTATGGATCTGATATTTTTCCTTGTGCTCTCCTCTTTTGCCCAAAATATAATTTCTGTATTACTACCTTTGGTTGAGTCATATTCAGTATAAATCTTGTAGACATGTCGGGTAGATTTCTTTCTTTATCTTTGGTGTCAAACGCTATGGAAAATCTTTACTTGGAGACTAATATTATTTCACGCTTGGAGTAAATGCTTTCTGTTATTTTAGCTATCTGTGAAAATAACTTTTTCAAGGGCTACTTACTGCTACAGTGGCTTGGCCTCTTCCTGCTATCATCTATGTGGGGATTATCCTATCAACTCTAGGGGCTGCACTTCAAAGTCTCACAGGGGCTCCTCGATTGCTTGCAGCAATTGCCAATGATGATATCCTACCGGTTCTTAACTATTTTAAGGTTGCTGATGGGAGTGAGCCCTACATTGCCACCCTCTTTACGGCATTCATATGTATTGGGTGTGTTGTGCTCGAACTTGGATCTTATCTCACCAACCATTACCATGTTTTTTCTCCTGTGTTATGCGGGGGTGAACTTATCTTCATTCCTTCTGGACCTTCTGGATGCACCTAGCTGGCGTCCCCGGTGGAGATTTCACCACTGGAGCCTTTCTCTTCTTGGAGCATCACTTTGTATTGGTATGCCGACTAACTTATTGGTCATGTTTGTTCGTTTAGAGTTCCCCTCTGTCTGTCTTTCTTGAAGATAATATATAACTGAGCATGTGACAATATACATCTTCTCTTGTTGTCTTAGGATAGTTTTTTAAGCAGTCTCAGCGCCATTGCTTTTATCTCAATTCAACTAAGTTACTTTACTAAAAATGGATTTTTAGGTTATTGGTGATGCTTAACTTGTTATCTTTTTCCAAGTCTATTGCCATCTGTTTTGACACATGCAATGTGGTGGAGCCTGCTATTTCTTGGAGGTCCTTGTTGCCAATTGTTCATCTTAGTTGTTGATTATGTCTATTGCATTGTGATTGGAAGCTTGTCAAAGTTCACCAAAGAGATGAGAATATTTTACAAGATACAAAATTTGGTCTTCTGGTGTTACAGTGTTAGTGTGTTGCCTGTGCTCATTAATCTGAAACACCCAACTTTTTCATTGCATCTTATAATCACTTGTTGAGTGTAGACAGAAAAGCATGTGAAACAAAACAAGTTACACCATTATATGGAAAACTATGTTACATTGAACAAATTGCTTACCATTTCAGTAAATGGTATATACCTCTTTGATAAAGGCATGGGAAATAACGTGATCATCTGAGTAATCTCTGCAGCTGAGAATTTATTTTCTTATTTTTTACTCTCTGCTTTGTCAAATTGAAAATTCAACGCGGCACCCACTGTGGCCAACGAAATTCTGTAAACAGTATCTGCTGATGGAATCTAGCAGAAGTAAAGAGATGCAGTATATACTAGCCCCATTTTATAGTGTTTTTCTTGCAGGAGTCTTTTATTTGGAAATAAAGGTTTAAAAACCTATTTCTAGTGTGTTTCTCTCCATTGCACACATTACTTTTAAAGACCTTTTGCGCCACTATTTCATTTTAGACGATTTTTTCTGTGTGATATTATTCTATACCCATGAATATCTATTTGTCTATTTGAGTGTTGAAATCATTGAACAGCTGTTCTTAGGGTCTTCATGGTTAATGGATGACAATAGTTAGTGCATGATAGCAGACACTGTAACATGTTATTTTCTCATGTTGGCGTTTTCTCACAGACAGTTTCTACCAGATTTTTGTTCAGTGAGTAAAAAACTTGCTGTTCATGGATAACAGTTGGACATTACTATTTATCTGTCTATTGCATTCTGTAAGCATCATGATCAGGATTATATATTTGGTTTATGAGCAAACTCGTTGGTTTTGGGCATCAATATAGGGTTATGATGGTTCCACATGTGTCTGAGGGTTTATGTTTTATCGTTTATTTAATAATCTTTTAAGCGTGTTTTAATACTTCTTTATTTGATTGCTGCAGTTATTATGTTCTTGATCTCGTGGTCATTCACGGTTGTCTCCCTTGCCCTTGTTAGCCTTATATATTATTATGTGAGCCTAAAAGGGAAGGCTGGAGACTGGGGTGATGGATTCAAAAGTCGTATTTCCAGTTGGCCCTTCTTCGCAGTCTTCGATCATTAGGAGGTATCTTTACCAACTTAAAACTGCTTGAAATGATATATTTTTTTACCCATGTATGCTACTTCTGATGAGGGGTCTGAGAATAGCATCTTTCATTTCTTGCAGCGAATCAAGTTCATCCCAAAAATTGGTATCCGATCCCTCTTATATTCTGTCGGCCATGGGGAAAGCTTCCAGAGAATGTTCCTTGCCATCCAAAACTTGCTGACTTTGCCAACTGCATGAAGAAGAAGGGCCGAGGTATGTCCATCTTTTTTTCTATCCTTGATGGGGATTACCATGAGTGTGCTGAGGATGCTAAAGTTGCCTGCCGCCAGCTCAGCACCTACATAGACTACAAGCGCTGTGAAGGTGTGGCAGAGATAGTTGTGGCACCGAACATGTCTGTAGGCTTTAAGTGGAATTGTCCAGACAATGGGCCTTGGCAACCTTAAGCCAAACATTGTTGTGATGAGGTACCCAGAGATCTGGCGAAGGGAAAACCTGATCGAGATTCCAGCCACCTTTGTTGGCATCATCAATGATTGTATTGTCGCAAACAAGGCAGTTGTGATTGTCAAAGGCCTTGATGAGTGGCCCAATGAGTACCAGAGACAATATGGGACCATTGATTTGTATTGGATTGTGAGGGATGGTGGTCTCATGCTTCTTCTCTCTCAGCTACTTCTTACAAAGGAGAGCTTTGAGAGTTGCAAGATCCAGGTGTTCTGTATTGCAGAGGAGGATACAGATGCAGGGAATTTGAAGGCTGATGTGAAGAAATTTTTATATGATCTTCGCATGCAGGCCGAGGTGATTGTTATAACAATGAAATCATGGGAGGCACATGTGGAAGGTAATGTGCAACAGGATGATTCTGTGGAAGCATTCAATGCGGCTAAGCAGCGGATTGAGGCGTACTTAGTGGAGATGAAGGATAGAGCTCAAAGAGAAGGGGCACCACTAATGGCTGACGGAAAGCCTGTGGTTGTGAATGAACAGCAAGTGGAGAAGTTCCTTTACACAACTTTGAAGCTAAATTCAACGATATGCGGTACTCAAGGATGGCAGCAGTAGTGCTCGTAAGCCTACCCCCACCACCAGTCAGCCATCCACCCTACTTTTACATGGAATACATGGATATGTTGGTAGAGAATGTACCAAGACTGTTAATGGTCAGGGGTTACAGAAGAGATGTTGTCACCCTTTTCACATAACTGCTTCATAATTCCCCATTAGTTGTGGTATATGGAATACATGCCATCTATCGATCAACATTGTGCCATAGTGAAGGGTCCATCCTTTGACAGCCGGGGTACCTGGGGTCTCCAATTTTGTGAGATATCAGATGCGTTTTTTATTTTTTTTTCTGTTTGTCCTTTTTTTTTTCTTATTGTTCATATATTTCGAGAATTTTGTAGTTTTTTCTTTTAAATTCTTTCATTAAGTTCCTTACCAAAAAGTTGTTTCCTCTGTCGTCCCTTGCATATTCCTCTCTTTAGTCTGACGGGGATGATAGTCATTGATTGTATCAGAACAGCTGAAAATAGTTGAAGATATACATCTTTAGGTTTATTCATGTAACATCTTCCATGTTTTTATGTCGTTCTTTTGTCATGCTTTATTGTTCATCCTACTTTTACTGTATATCAGTGGTACAAAGTCAATTTTTGGTTTTTGTTTATTGATTATGTAAATCTCTGATTGTTTGAATATAAATGTTACAATTGCAAAAGTACATAGTGTTTCAGCAGACCGTCGTGTTCATTTTACAATCAATATTCGCAGCTAAAGAAATTGAGATAGCTTAAGACTTCCGATAATGAACCAAGGAGAAATATCAGGAGACCGACTTGATTTTTGTTTTAGAATTTAGTTTCCACTTTGCACTATATCTTTTGACCTGAACAAGAATCCACACCTTTGGTGTACAGTTTTCTTCTATTTTTCTACCAAAATCTAGACATTCTTAGGAACTGTAAAAGAAGATTCATTAAAGCGTGGTTTATATACTTAATTATTGCTCATTTAGTGACTGCATTGAAAAGCTGATTGCATTAGTACAGTGAACTGAACAAAGTTCAGGTCAGGTGGCTAGACATCATCATCGGGTTTTTCTGTGAACTTCAAGCCTATCTCTTTGTAACCTGAGTTCAGTTTTATCCAATTTATTGCAGAAGAGTTGGAAAAACCTATCTCGAAGTTCAGACTACTGCAGCCTCCTAGACGGTCCTAATGTATTATTGATTCATTGGGATCCTCCTCCTTAACATAAGAAGCTGGAGAGTGCTGGACAAAAGGACATGAATTCCCTATCATTGCCGGAAGAGGTGGGGTTTAGTGCTGGTTTCGTACATTTTAAAAAGGTTAAAGACAGCTGCTATATGTAGAATTCTCGTGGTTCAAAAGAGATCCACTCATCCACACCATAGTCCAAAACAACAGAAGACACGAACCACTTGGTGTAACGGCTACCTGTTTATAATAATTCTAGCACGTACAATAATTTAAGATATCACCGACCAATTTTCCCTTTTACAGCTCCCCACCAACATTCAAATTCAAATCTGACCATCTGTGTGACTTTCTCCCCCATAAAATTCCCACCATGAGTGAAATCTTCCACATTGCATAGGCAACCTAAAAGAGTGATTCAGAAGAGACCCCAGTCTCTCAAGTCACTCACTGGTCTTCAGAAATGCCTAGAAAAAGAATGGCCATCATGGAAAGAGCTTTGAATCTCTTCAAAACTTCCATGTTGATGGCTAAAATGGAAAAATACACCACCCCAAGACTCATTTTCTTGAAGAAAACCAGAAAGCTTAAGAAGCTCAAGCTTCTAAAGCACTATAATTATGGTTTTATAAAAGAGTATGAGTTTTCTCCTTCTACTACTCCTCTTTTCATCATTACAAAAGCTCATTTAAGAAGAGAAGCCACCGCGACATTTATTCAATGCTAAGCTTCTGCAGCTGTTTGAGTGTGGAAGGAGCAGAGTTTGAGGGAGAAAGTGAAGTACATTATGCTTTAGAGGCTTTGCCAAATGTCGAAGATGGTGGCGAGAAAGAGCTCTCGTCAGAGTCATTTGATAGGCGCGATGAAGACTTTTCGGTTGATCAGAGGGCAGAAAAGTTCATTCAGAGATTCTATGAAGAAATGAGAATTCAAAGGCAAGAAACAGTTTTGCAGGTGGAGGGCATTGCTTGAAGTGGATATCGGTTCAAAGTTTTCTTATTCATTGATGTGTCATGCGGATTTTGTCTTTGTTTGTAATGTTTTCTCGCTCCACATAACTTTTTTCAGATTGTGGAGTGAGTTTCGCTTTTCTTGATTAGTTCATTTTACATTTTAGGATCAATGCTTGTAATTGTTCTGTGAAGCTTTTTAAGTGAATTGACGAGTTTGTGCAACGCAATATAATCACTAGCTGTGCACAAATTCACTTAGAAAATACCAGACTACAAGAGCTTCCAGGTTTTTGCAATCCAAGATTGTTTGCTTGCCTATTTTAGCAAGCGTTCATACTAACATGGGAATTATATTTTTATTCTTTTTCCATAAATCAAGAGATCTTATCTTATTGTCGCTCGCCATGATCATTGACAATCGCCTTATCTTGAGTGTTAGTTCTTTCAAGAAACAAGGAGTGTTCAACCTATCAAAGTCCTTCCACACGAAATGTTGTGAGAAATGAAATTCTTGTTCATGCATTAACTATTTATTCCCATCTTGGGGCGTAAACCTTTAAAGGCTTGGGACACTCCTAAAACACTGAACTTGTTAGTTCCAGAGGACTTCAAAAACTAACCTACTAGGTAATTACATAATTAACTTTCTTTTCCTTATTGATTACTTCTGAGTCCCTTCCGATTCTCAGCCAGTTTAGCCTCTCCCAGTTTTCCCTAGATTGCAATAAAACTTATGTCCTATGAGTACGTGTAGAAGCTGCTATGCTAATAAGGAAATTGAAAAAGAAGCAAATTACGAAAGAGCCCAGCCCAAATCCGAGCCCAAGTAACGCGATCAGAACTATATATATATCAGTCCATAAAAATACAAGTTTAGTGATAATGGGATTAGTGGATCTCTACATGATCATAAGAATGAATGTTGCTCATGACAACACCAATATGTACCAGTTGTTATTAAATCCTAATTGGCAAGTTTTTTTTATGGATAGATCATTATAGCAAAAGAAAAACAAAATAATATTGACATAATTTTGTAACCACAATAGCAATTTCGATCCTAGAGTCTGAACTATATATATATATATATACTCACAACTAAACTCTAAGAAACAATAAAAATACCATGCCCCTGAAACCAACTACTTGGTCAACCAAACTATGCTATGATGATCCGATTCCGGGAACTGGTCGAACCACATTTACTTGGAGAGTCCAACAGGCGGTTGGGGGTCATTTTAGTAATAACAAATGGCGGGTACGCTCAGTAATAGAATGGGTGCAATTATAACAACTCTGTTTCCTTTTTCTTCTTCTGGTATTCGAAAGACAGAGAGAAGAAAATGGAAGAAGAGAAGCAGCAATTGAGAAAACAGCTGCTGCTTTACAACCCGAGTTTAAATCCCAAAGCATTACACAAAACCAGCTTGAAAAGTTGAAGGTATTAATCTACTTTCATTTAAGTTATCTACTTTTGATTGTTTATTATTTTTAAATTTATTTACAAGTTTAACGTTCGTTTTTTCGTTCGTTTGAATATTCGATGATAGACAATGGAAATAGTTTATTGTTATTAGACTTGAAAAACAATTGCTTCAAGACAATGAAACTAGGTTGATATGGTTTTACATATCTTTGTTTCTTATCCTATATATGTTCCACTGATAAGGGTCTAGTTTTATAAACCTTCCCTAACCACTGCAAGCACAACCACCAACAACAACAACACAACTTATATGTGAATTTTCTCTGATGATTACAGCATAACGTGTCCTACTATATGTTCTTCCCCTGATAATTTTGGGATATCTAACCAAAGTTTTTTTTTTTTTTTGCCCCATATGTTTTCACTAATTCACGCTTGGGATCTTTATTAAGAAAGGATGTGAAGACGATCATTGTTACCACTACACCTAATAGATACATTTCAGTGATAAATCCGGGAAAAAAATAAAAATAAAAATAGAAAACGTTGATATTTCACTTAATATCCTTACTACCCTTACATAATATTCTAGTTTGAGCTACGACACAAAAAGTTGTTCTTAGGGAAAAAAAAAGAAAAAGAAACCTGATTGCACAACCTCACTGTCATCTTCTTTATTGGAAGCTCTGAGTTCCCCTCATTCTTCGTCTCCATTGCGTCATCTTGGCATCGTTCTTTGTCAATTTGCTCCTTTCAAGGTATATTATTTGTTCTTTGAAAATCTTGTCACATTTTTGCTTCTTTCAAGTTGGGGTTTTCATTTTTAACATTTCAATTTTGTTAACCCTATTTGTTGCTCCTCGATTGCTTGCAGCCATTGCCAATGATGATATCCTACGGTTCTTAATTATTTTAAGGTTGCTGATGGGAGCGAGCCCTACATTCGCGACCCCCTTTACGGCATTCATATGTATTGGGTGTGTTGTGCTCGGGAACTTGGATCTTATCTCACCAACCATTACCATGTTTTTCTCCAGTGTTATGCGGGGGGTGAACTTATCTTCATTCCTTCTGGATGCACCTAGCTGGCGTCCCGGTGGAGATTTCACCACTGGAGCTTTTCTCTTCTCGAGCATCACTTTGTATTGGTATGCCGACTAACTTATTGGTCATGTTTGTTCGTTTAGAGTTCCCCTCTGTCTGTCTTTCTTGAAGAAAATATATAACTGAGCATGCGACAATATACATCTTCTCTTGTTGTCTTAGGATAGTTTTTTAAGCAGTCTCAGGGCCATTGCTTTTATCTCAATTCAACTAAGTTACTTTACTAAAAATGGATTTTTAGGTTATTGGTGATGCCTAACTTGTTACCTTTTCTCAAGTCTATTGCCATCTGTTTTGACACATGCAATGTAGTGGAGCCTGCTATTTCTTGGAGGTCCTTGTTGCCAATTGTTCATCTTAGTTGTTGATTATGTCTATTGCATTGCGATTGGAAGCTTGTCAAAGTTCACCAAAGAGATGAGAATGTTTTACAAGATACAAAATTTGGTCTTCTCGTGTTACAGTGTTAGTGTGTTGCCTGTGCTCATTAATCTGAAACACCCAACTTTTTCATTGCATCTTATAATCACTTGTCGAGTGTAGACAGAAAAGCATGTGAAACAAAACACGTTACACCATTATATGGAAAACTATGTTACATTGAACAAATTGCTTACCATTTCAGTAAGTGGTATATACCTCTTTGATAAAGGCATGGGAAATAACATGATCATCTGAGTAATCTCTGCTGCTGAGGTTTTTTTTCTGATTTTTACTCTGCGCTTTGTCAAATTGAAAATTCAGCACAGCACCCACTGTGGCCAACAAAATTCTGTAAACAGTGTCTGCTGATGGAATATAGCAGAAGTAAAGAGATGCAGTATATACTGGCCCCATTTTATAGTGTTTTTCTTACAGGAGTCTTTTATTTGGAAATAAAGTTTAAAAAACCTATTTCTAGTGTGTTTCTCTCCATTGCACACATTACTTTTAAAGACCTTTTGCGCCACTATTTCATTTTAGACTAATTTTTCTGTGTGATATTGTTCTATACCCATGAATATCTATTTGTCTATTTGAGTGTCGAAATCATTGAACAACTGTTCTTAGTGTCTTCATGGTTACTGGATGACAATAGTTAGTGCACGATAGCAGGCGGCTGTAACGCGTGTTATTTTCTCATGTTGGCGTTTTCTCACAGACAGTTTCTACCGGATTTTTGGTTAGTGAGTAAAAAACTTGCTGTTCATGGATAACAGTTGGCCATTACTATTTATTTGTCTATTGCATTCTGTTAGCATCATGACCAGGATTATATATTTGGTTTATGAGCAAACTCGTTGGTTTTGGGCATCAATATAGGGTTATGATGGTTCCACATGTGTCTGAGGGTTTATGTTTTATGTTTTATCGTTTATTTAATAATCTTTTATGTGTGTTTTAATACTTCTTTATTTGATTGCTGCAGTTATTATGTTCTTGATCTCGTGGTCATTCACAGTTGTCTCTCTTGCCCTTGTTAGCCTTATATATTATTATGTGAGCCTAAAAGGGAAGGCTGGAGACTGGGGTGATGGATTCAAAAGTGCGTATTTCCGGTTGGCCCTTCGCAGTCTTCGATCATTAGGAGGTATCTTTACCAACTTAAAACTGCTTGAAATGATATTTTTTTTACCCATGTATGCTACTTCTGACGAGGGATCTGAGAACAACATCTTTCATTTCTTGCAGCGAATCAAGTTCACCCCAAAAATTGGTATCCGATCCCTCTTATATTCTGTCGGCCATGGGGAAAGCTTCCAGAGAATGTTCCTTGCCATCCAAAACTTGCTGACTTTGCCAACTGCATGAGGAAGAAGGCCTGAGGTATGTCCATCTTTTTTTTTCTATCCCTTGATGGGGATTACCATGAGTGTGCTGAGGATGCTAAAGTTGCCTGCCGCCAGGTCAGCACCTACATAGACTACAAGCGCTGTGAAGGTGTGGCAGAGATAGTTGTGGCACCCAACATGTCTGTAGGCTTTCGTGGAATTGTCCAGACAACAGGCCTTGGCAACCTTAAGCCAAACATTGTTGTGATGAGGTACCCAGAGATCTGGCGGAGGGAAAGCCTGATCGAGATTCCAGCCACCTTTGTTGGCATCATCAATGATTGTATTGTCGCAAACAAGGCAGTTGTGATTGTCAAAGGCCTTGATGAGTGGCCCAACGAGTACCAGAGACAATATGGGACCATTGATTTGTATTGGATTGTTGAGGGATGGTGGTCTCATGCTTCTTCTCTCTCTCAGCTACTTCTTACAAAGGAGGGCTTTGAGAGTTGCAAGATCCAGGTATTCTGCATTGCAGAGGAGGATACAGATGCAGATAATTTGAAGGCTGATGTGAAGAAATTTCTATATGATCTTCGCATGCAGGCCGAGGTGATTGTTATAACAATGAAATCATGGGAGACACATGTGGAAGGTAATGTGCCAACAGAATGACTCTGTGGAAGCATTCACTGCGGCTCAGCAGCAGATTGAGGCGTACTTAGTGGAGATGAAGAATAGAGCTCAAAGAGAAGGGGCACCACTAATGGCTGACGGAAAGCCTGTGGTTGTGAATGAACAGCAAGTGGAGAAGTTCCTTTACACAACTTTGAAGCTAAATTCAACGATATTGCGGTACTCAAGGATGGCAGCTGTAGTGTTCGTAAGCCTACCCCCACCACCAGTCAGCCATCCACCCTACTTTTACATGGAATACATGGATATGTTGGTAGAGAATGTACCAAGACTGTTAATGGTCAGGGGTTACAGAAGAGATGTTGTCACCCTTTTCACGTAACTGCTTCATAATTCCCCATTACTAGAGTTGTGGTATATGGAATACATGCCATCTATCGATCAACATTGTGCCATAGTGAAGGGTCCATCCTTTGACAGCCGGGGTACCTGGGGTCTCCAATTTTGTGAGATATCAGATGCGTTTTTTTTTCTGTTTGTCTTTGTTTTCCTTTTTCTTATTGTTCATATATTTCGAGAATTTTGTAGTTTTTTCTTTTAAATTCTTTCATTAAGTTCCTTACCAAAAAGTTCCTCTGTCGTCCATTGCATATTCCTCTCTCTTTAGTCCGTCAGGGATGATACTCATTGATTGTATCAGAACAGCTGAAAATAGTTGAAGATATATATCTTTAGGTTTATTCATGTAACATCTTCCATGTTTTTATGTCGTTCTTTTGTCATGCTTTATTGTTCATCCTACTTTTACTGTATTTCAGTTGTACATCAAAGTCATTTTTTGGTTTTTATTTATTGATTATGTAAATCTCTGATTGTTTGAATATAAATGTTATAATTGCGAAAGCACATAGTAAATATTATGTAAATCTCTGATTGGTTTCAGCAGACCGACTTGATTTTTGTTTTAGAATTTAGTTTGCACTTCGCACTATATCTTTTGACCTGAACGAGAATCCACACCTTTGGTGTACAGTTTTCTTCTATTTTTTTACCAAAATCTAGACATTCTTAGGAACTATAAAAGAATATTCATTAAAGTGTGGTTTATATACTTAATTATTGCTCATTTAGTGACTGCATTGAAAAGTTTATTGCATTAGTACAGTGAACTGAACAAAGTTCAGGTCAGGTGGCTAGACATCATCATCAGGTTTTCTGTGAACTTCAAGCCTATCTCTTTGTAACCTGAGTTCAGTTTTATCCAATTTATTGCAGAAGACTTGGAAAAACCTATCTCTTTTACAGCTCCCCACCAACATTTAAATTCAAATCTGACCATCTGTGTGACTTTCTCCCCCATAAAATTCCCACCATGGGTGAAATCTTCCGCATTGCATAGGCAACCTAAAAAGAGTGATTCAGAAGAGACCCCAGTCTCTCAAGTCTCTCACTGCCTCACTGGTCTTCAGAAATGCCTAGAAAAGAATGCCCATCATGGAAAGAGCTTTGAACCTCTTCAAAACTTCCATGTTGATGGCTAAAATGGAAAAATACACCACCCCAAGACTCATTTTCTTGAAGAAAACTAGAAAGCTTAAGAAGCTCAAGCTTCTAAAGCACTATAATTATGGTTTTATAAAAGAGTATGAGTTTTCTCCTTCTAGTACTCCTCGTTTTCACCATTACAAAAGCTCATTTAAGAAGAGAAGCCGCTGTGACATCTATTCAATGCTAAGCTTCTGCAGCTGTTTGAGAGTGGAAGGAGCAGAGTTTGAGGGAGAAAGTGAAGTACATTATGCTTTAGAGGCTTTGCCAAATGTCGAAGATGGTGGCGAGAGAGAGCTCTCATCATAGTCATTTGATAGGCGCGATGAAGACTTTTCGGTTGATCAGAGGGCAGAAATGTTCATTCAGAGATTCTATGAAGAAATGAGAATTCAAAGGCAAGAAACAGTTTTGCAGCTGGAGGGCATTGCTTGAAGTGGATATCGGTTCAAAGTTTTCTTATTCATTGATGTGTCAAGTGTACTTTTTGTCTTTGTTTGTAATGTTTTCTCGCTCCACATAACTTTTTTTAGATTGTGGAGTGAGTTTTGTTTTTCTTGATTAGTTCATTTTACATTTTAGGATCAATGCATGTAATTGTTCTGTGAAGCTTTTTAAGTGAATTAACGAGGTTTGTGCAACGCAATATAATCACTAGCTGTGCTCAAATTCACTTAGAAACTACCAGACTACCAGAGCTTCCAGGTTTTTGCAATCCAAGATTGTTTGTTTGCCTGATTTTGGCAAGCATTCATACTAACATGGGAGTTCTATTTTTATTCTTTTTCCTTTTTCCATAAATCAAGAGATCTTATCTTATTGTCGCTCGCCATGATCATTGACAATCGACTTATCTTGAGCGTTAGTTCTTTCAAGAAACAAGGACTGTTCAACCTATCAAAGTCCTTCCACACGAAATGTTGTGAGAAATGAAATTCTTGTTCATGCATTAACTATTTATTCCCATCTTGGGGCGTAAACCTTTAAAGGCTTGGGACACTCCTAAAACACTGAACTTGTTAGTTCCAGAGTACTTCAAAAATTAACCTACTAGGTAATTACATAATTAACTTGTTTCCTTATTGATTACTTCTGAGTCCCTTCCGATTCTCAGCCAGTTTAGCCTCTCCCAGTTTTCCCTAGATTGCAATAAAACTTATGTCCTATGAGTACGTGTAGAAGCTGCTATGCTAATAAGGAAATTGAAAAGAAGCAAAAAAACAAAAATCAAGACAACACAAGATTTACGTGGTTCGGTATTGTGCCTACGTCCACAGGGAGCGAGAATCATTTCATTAAGTTCAAGGTTGATAATACATGGATTGCCTCTGGAGATACAATTAGGACATATTATCTTTTCTTTCTTTTTCCTGCTTCCTCTGTTCAACAGATAATGATGTAAGCTTCTTCACATGTCCATCGCTTGCTACTTGGCACACAGCCCTCAGTAGTGCACCACCAATTGACTATATGCTCTGTTTGGTTCAACGTAATGGGATGCATTTACACCCATTTCCCAGTAACTACCAATTTCCAAGTGTTTGGCCCACTATTGCATATAGCTCGTTGCAACAAATTGGTTCCTCCACTTCCCGCATATAAATAGCTCCCACAACACTCATTTGCAACCCAAAAACCATCGCATCCATTTGCACGATCTCTCAGTCTCTCCCAACTCATAAAATTGCTTCTCTATACTGGCAACTCTATCTAATTAGCAAAACAAGAAATAAGCCAAAAGGCCCAATTTCGAATTTTAATCATAGTCTAGGACAGCTTGGTTTTGAAACCATTGATAAGGACATTTTTTGACTTATAACTACTAGAAAACCAGATTTCACGTTTTAATTATTAATAAGGACAGACTTGACTTTTTTATTTTTTACTTCTTCCAATATTACCCTTCTATGTTTGGTATGCACCGACGCCCTGCATACGCCGATACTATACTAAGTGGTATGCACTGACACTTGTGCATACAATTTTCTTTGTGATGTTTGGTATGCACTAACGTCTGTGCATACCTCGCATACCAAGAGATAGTATGCTGCGACACTTTGTGCATACCATTTTCTTTAATGATGTTTGGTATGCACCGGCGTTTGTGCATACCTCGCTACCAAGAGGTAGTATGCACTAACACTTATGCATAACATTTTCTTTGTGATGTTTGGTATGCATTGATGTCTGCATGCATACTAAGGTAGCATACTAAGGTGGTATGCACCGACACCTGCGGCATACCAAAGGTACTATTGTCTTTTCGGACAAAAAGTCAACTATTGTCCTTGAGAGTGTTTTTGAAATGCGGGTGGGTTTTTGGTTCATTATTTCAGAATTTTGTCATTTTAGTTTTGTCCCCTTAGCAAAAACACCTCCATCTCCTAGTTTATTAATTTCTTCTCTCGCCCACTCCAATGGGGACCTTTAAGTGAGAGAAAAGGGGTTACTAAGTTTAAACTAACCCTGCGATCTAGTGCACCTATATTCCTAAAATAGAACTTTTTAGTTAGGTTTTCGCGATCCTATCTTCTTTTCATCAAGTTTCTTTCCTTTTAAGGCGCTTTCAGGACCAACCGAGAAGAGGGTTTTTGATCGCTTTTACGTCAACTTTTTTCGATATGGCTTCATCTTCCGCTTCCCCCCTCTCTCCCCCTCCACCATTCCTTTGGAGTTCAATCGTTCGAACTTGAACTTCACCGCTACTCTGAACCACCAATTTAAATAGCTATTAAGCCCATCATAGAGGATGGGGCTGCGGTTAATCTGCAAGAACTTATTGATGAAGGTATTGATGAATGGAAAGATACATTGGTAGGGTATTTCTTAGATAAGATAATGGGATTCCCTTTTGTAAAGAATACTCTTGAAAGGACTTGGAAGATCAAAGGATCTATGGAGATAACAACAGACAAAGACTTGTTTTTCATTAGGTTTTCTATGATTGAAGACAAAACGGATGGTGTTGGAAGGTGGTCCTATCTTCATTCGCGGGGGAAGATATTTGTTGTTAGGTCTTGGTCACCAGAGATTGAAGGGCAAAGGAACAATACTAACACCGTACCAATATGGGCAAAAATCTTCAAAGTCCCAAAAAACTCTGGACTAAGAATGGACTCTCATATTTGGCCAGCTTGATTGGTGAGACACTCTGTATGGACGGCGCAACATCGGAGGAAAAAAGACTCGACTTTGCTAAGGTCTGCGTAACCATTCCCCTGTCTTTTGATTTTCCCAAATCGGTAAAACTCAAACTCGAGGGTAAATATGTGTACCTGGATGTGGAGTACCCTTGGAAGCCACCCTCTTGCACCATTTATTGTTGGTTTGGGCATACAACAACCAAATGCCCTGCTACACCTCATGTCTGGGTCCCTAGGCCAAGAAATGTAGGAGTTCAAGAAAGGACAGCACTAGCTACAGATAGGAACCCCCGACAACGCTCCGAAGTTGCTCTATTTCTGACTCTGAATTATGAAATATCTCCTGAGGCAAGCCTTTGCTTTCTGATTCTTGAATTCTCTTGAGTGCATTTCTTTATATAGTTCGGGATCAACGACATGTCTCCCCGATGTTGTTCCAAGCTCAAACCGACAATAATACTGCAGCTGTAAGACCTAGCCCCTCTTTACAAGTGGTATCCTCTGAGTTCATTGCGGAATTACATGGAGTCACAACTGGTCGAGCAGAGTCAACCCCCCGTAGCAGGGGGCCTTCTTTAGCCACTCCGACACTCCTTGTTAGGAGCTCGGGGAGACTTGGTAGTGAGAGAGCATAGTATACCTCTTGTATTGGACCTACCAATACAAAGGCACCAAAGAAAGAGTTACTCCTCTTAACCAACTCCCAAATAGTAGAGAAATAAACATATATGAAGGATTAGTTGTTGGAAATGAGGATGTAGAAGACGATCTCTCAGAGAGTGAATCTGAGTTGTTTGGGGATACGTATATAGGGGCTCCAACGCTTGCATTGCCTAAGAGCACATCAAAGTATGCAGCGTCTTCTGAGAATCAATGGACTACTGTGAAGCCAAAAAGAAGCAAAAGGATTCAAGAGCATTCTTCAGGAGAAATAGAGCCTACACTTGCAATGATGAAGAAGGTTAAGTCGTTAACCAAAAACAAAAAGATGAGACATCTTGAGGACTACACCAAAGAGTTTTGGGATGACACTTTGGGACTTACTTATGTGTGTTGTGCTTGCGAAGGTTTCTTTTGTAACTATGAGAAAGCGCAGATTCATCTTAGGAAAGATCATCTTAAGATTGTAAAGGAAATCATGACTAGGAAGTAGGATTCCTAGCTATACTTTCTTAGGGTTCGATTGTAACATGTCTAGTGATCTCAGGTATGTTATGCTTATAGTATGTCGAATTGGGTCTTTGTGTGCCTCCTTTTAATGATCTAACTCTTAAGGAGACTTGTAAGGTTTACCCTTTTGCAATATAAACCAGTGGGGGTCTGCCTTAACCCCATAACTTTTTCAAAAAAAAAAAAAAAAAAAAAAAAAAAAAAAAAAAAAATCTCTTAGCTATTGTTTTGGTTCCATTAGTGTCGTTGGCTGCTGAAAAGGTAAGTCATTTCCCTTCACCTTCTTCTTCTTTCTATATTTCTCTTTGATTGAACAATTTGTTTTAATAGCTAAGCTTTTAGGTACGTGTTGTTTCCCCCCAATTTCTTTGATCTCTGTGGGTTTTGTTTTACTCTCATAAAATGAAAATCACATAATCTTAACTGGTTATAATTAATGAAAACTTTTTGGAAATGGGGTTGATTATATATTATTAGTTAGAAACTGAAGGTCTTGGGATAAGATTAGTAAGTATTCTTTATTTCTTACTGTAATTTGTCGATGGTCTCGATGTAAGTCTAGTAAGCAATACATATTTCTTTATTTGTGCCATTTCTTGAGGGTCAAGTTTACAACTAGTTAGCGTTCTTTGCTTCTTAATGTCATTTGATGAATGTCTAAGCCATGTATTACTTTAATGCATTTAATGCAATAAGAAAGAATTAGTTGCTCGATTGTTTTTTCTAGCTTATACTATACTCTTGATATTATAATTATTGTTCTGATGTTTAAATGTTGCAGTATTAACTCAAATGGTATAGTTTGTGAATTTTAAGCTAGCTCCTTGACCAATTTTTGTAATGGCGGACAATAGTATAGAAGTTATGGATAATTCTGAAAATGAGGAGCCGAATTAGAGATTGTTGATGTCACTTGTGCAAGCGTTGCACATGTAGCAACAATATTTACTGCATACTTTTCTTTTAACTTACCAAGAGAACCTTACGTTAGATCATGTTTGCCGAAACGAAATGCATATATCGACTCGATTATATATAATGATGAAAAGTGTCGTAAAAATTTACGAATGGGAATGGAGTCATTCCATCGACTATGTTTGTTGGTTAGGGAAAAAAGTCTTTTGGAAGACACATGAAATTGTCAAGTTGAGGAAATACTAATGAGATTCCTATATTTATTTGGGCACGATGTGAGGCATAGTGTGATGTCGAGTTGATTTTTCCGTTCACAAGAGACTATTTGTTGACAATTTAATGAAGTACTTGTTGTTGTTTTGAAATTGTACTCATGCTTGGTAGCTAACCATGGAGAAGCCATACATGGTGGAGGAACCCCATCTGTAATCGTAAGTGATGTTAGATATGTACAATATTTCAAGGATTGTTTGGGAGGACTAGATGGTACTCATATTAGAGCTACTATTCCAGAAGAGGTTGTAGAAAGATTTAGGAGTGGTAGGAAGGACTTTACTTCTCAAAATGCGTTAGCAGCTTGCTCATTCGACTTGAAGTTCACATATGTACTAGTTGGATGGGAAGGGACACCACATGACCAAAGAATTTTGGATAACTCGTACTAGACCTAATTTATTTGTTATTCCTTTAGGCAGTTGTTTCTAATATTCTCGACCCAAAGCAAAATGCACGGTCCCTCCAGCAAAAAGCCCTACCAACAAAAAAACTTCGGGCTTGACAAGCCTGTTTTCCTCATTGAAAGGGCCTAAGCAAAGCAAGATTACCCATTATCAAAGCAAGCTCGAGTCAATTGGAGGTTAAAAGGTTTGAGGCTTTGAGCATGTATTTATTAAGCGGTTTGGATGAGCAAACGTTGAATCTAGTTGTTTAACACCGAATCGAGATAAGCTAACGAGGTACTCAAACCGTCAAACGACAGATGCCAAGACTGGAATAACCATTATGTACACACAAACAATAATGGTTCAATTAAATTAGAGTGATGTATTGGGCGCCACTGAAATTAGATCGGGCAGCCTCCAGCCCAGCCCAAACAACAAAGTCCAAACAAGAAAGCCCAGTACACCCCCCACCAAATCGCAAACCGGAAAAACCTGTTCCTTCGGTCATCTCTCTCGGTCATCTCTCTGCCAAAACCCTTCGGCCAATTATCGCGAAACCTAACCAAAAAAATTCAAAATCCGAATTGAAGCAATCCAATTGAACCTTCGACTATGAGGAAGGGTTTGTTCTAGTAGCAAGAAAGCCGTGTTTATCGCCAACAGCTTGCCCTTCATCTTTACCTGTTTATCGCCAACAGCTTGCCCTTGATTTGCGTTTCAATCTTCTTCATCCTGATTCAGGTACACGTTCCCCCTTTTATCCTATTTCAATTCCCGAACTTTATTAGCTGTTTTACATAAGTAATTAGAATAGTGTATAATGTATGATGGATGGTTGTGAATTCGAGTGTATAATGTATAATGTATGATGGATGGTCGTTTGGTGATAATGGATGGTTGTGAATTCGAGTTTTCAATGTGAAGTTACCCAATTTCAGTAATGGCGCGTGGGCTACATGCGGTTCTTCCACCAATTGAAGTAGTTGTTGGTTCATTTTCAAATCTTTGATCCAACCTGCCCCGAGAGTAAGGACACTGATTCGATTTAAAGTAGTTTTAGCATTTATATTCGACTAATAAACATGGGACGTAGACATCGACATAGCTTAATGCCGAATGCTTGAGGCATCTGAATGATCAATGTTAATCGATTTCATTTAGTAACAACAGCAGATATATCATGATACTATATGAACGGCATTCTCATGATCCTTTTGAAACTACTCAGCAAACCAAGAACCTTTTGAAACTAATGCTGAGTAGCAGAAAATTAACAGCCCAAGTGACAAACCTCAAAACAGATGCAATTGTAGCCATGGCATCTTCATCTGAGCAGGAATTCATCCCTGAATTCAAAGAAAAGCAAAGAAGAGTACCTCGGGTGCACCAATTATGGGACGCTAAGGTTGCATCTAGGGTTGGTGAGAAATTGGGGTTTCGGCTTAAAGAAATTGGTGTTTTAAATGTACAAGTGGATGTAAATGAAGAGCTTGTAAGGCCACTTTATCAAAGGAAAATGATTGTTCCGTTTTGGATTCAAGTTAAACGAAATGGTGTTTGTGTTTGTGGAGCTGAAGAATTGGAGTCTCATTTGTAGTGATGGACGGAGGTTTTGTAGTTGAGTTTATTTTGTAGATTAGATGTTTGAAGTATGAATTATATGAAAATTAATTTTTCTTATGAATGCCATTTTACTATCTTAGGTTCGAGATTTAAATTGAAGTGGTGTTTAGAGTTAGAGCAAGCTATCGAATATATACATTAGCCCATCTTTAGTCAAGGCAGTTAAATCGCTACTAAAGCTTGCTACTTTCGGTGGAGGTGGTAAGCAGTAGAAAGTAGGTCTACTCGGTCGGGGATTAATCGAATTACTTTCGGGTGATTTTTAAAACATTATTTTTCTTTACAAATACATGTTACATATAAATTTGGCTTAAGAAGGTGATTGGCCCATGATTGATATGATATGGAGGCTTAACCACGAGGTTTATTAAAATTCATGGATGATATATCGTATATATATTCTTTAATTAGTTCGGGAGTATCTTCGTATAAACTAAAGTTGGTTAAAAAGGTATAACAAGAGAGAATATTCTTTCTGACGTAATTGGATAGAAATAGGAGTCCAACAATCCCACTGCTAACTCTTAGTCTTAACTTCAATCCAACAAAGTATCTACTCCTAACTTTTAGTCTCGTCCAACAGTTTGAGAAGAACAACTTCTATCTAAAAACACAGACTCCATTCATTTTGGTATGTATCGAAGCCTTCATTATGAAATAATACAATATACAACATGCCCCCGGAGAAATTTAGTAATTATTCACCAAAGTTTATTGAAAACCCCCATTTTGGAACATCTGTAGTTTTAAGATAATATACCAAAAATATATGCACTGAACTGTTGCACTAAAAATCCTAGAACTTTTATTCTATTGCTCCTCCAAGATATCCTTGAATGAAATATCTCCACAGAACTAACTAGTTGTTTATTGGATAAATGATATATCATCAGTGTCTATTTTCTATTCTCTAATCTATAGAAATTCATGTCTAGCTCATTGTCATCTTTTCTTTTCCAGAAGTTGTCGTTATCACTCTGTTTTTCATACTCTACTTTGTTGGACTACAACCTATATTTTGTGAGATAAATTGATGGAACACGATGACGGTTCACAACCAATCGAAGATTTCTTGTATAAACTAACAAACGAGAAACCAAAATCATTTTTCACTTGATGAACTTAAGAGATTTACGTCAAGTCTCGAAAGAATGTAGGTGCTTTGGGTTTGGAGACGCGTCTACAGTGAATTCCCTAATGGTGTCAAAATAGCAGTGAAGGTACTAAAAGACAACAATAACACAAAGGAAATTATGAGGAAACAATTCGGTTGAAGTGGGCACCATGGGCAAAACTTCCCATCAAAACCTGATCAAACTATATGGGTATTGCTTTGATACCAACATGAAAGCACTTGTTTACGAATACGTGGAAAACGGATCATTCGATAAAATTTTGTTCAAGAATCACCTTAACATAGAATGGGGGAAGTTGTATGAGATTGCAATTCAGATTGCAATTGGGCTCTCTTTTCAGCATGAGCATTGTGAGCCACCAATAATTCACTACAACGTAAAGCTTGATAATGTGCTTATTGACGTAAAGACTAAGAGTTAGGAGTAGTGCTCATCTTTCATACCTAGTATTTTCCTTTAGGGCCTGATGTTATAAGAGAAGATACTTTTACCATTTTATGATTAGTGTTTTACGTACATTCTTTTACTCACCTTTCATAACTTTGCTTATGTTCTTGAGTCTTGACTAATGAGTAATGACCTTGATCACATGCAGCTTTTACGAGTACTTGCTTAAGGTCTGGATACAGGGGAACAAAACTAAAGCGGTAAAGCATTATAGGTGAGAAGCTTTCTTTGGTTTTCAAACTTACTGAATGTATGTTATCAAGGTGGTTTTTTTGGGTGGTTTCCCATGCTTGACGAGGGACGAGTCAAGTTCATTTTGTTAATGTAGAGAGTCCAGTTATTTTGTTGTAATACTTTATGTACATAAATGGCCGGTTCATACGAGAAATAGTCTTGTATATATATACATTTTGCAATCGTCGTGTAAAATTTAGGTTATATGTACATATGGTTGTTGGAAGGATGTCATTATTGATTTCCGTGTTATGACAAGTTTAAGTATACTAAATGTTGACCAAACAAAGGAAACTCTGCCCAAAAATTCGATAGAATTTGGATAGCGTAACGCTTCATTCTATTTCTTCATATATACTTGGAGTTATCATAGCAAGCTTATAAGTCTATTAGTTTTCACGACCGGGATGATCTCTTTTTCTAGTGGTTTTCTTTGTACATTGTTTATTTAAATATGGTTTACTAATACTTGTTTTATTTTTCTTTGTAGCGATGGGTCCTCGATCAAAGAATGTGAAGAATGTAGCGAAAACTACATTCAAGGGTGTTAAGAAATTGTTTGGTGGCGGTTCCTCTAGCGGTGATGCAGTTGGAAGAAAAGACATAGGGCGGGGCTTAATCTTGGCATCGGCCAGGCGTAGAGGGGACCATTTGGAAAAAGAGGTTCCCCGAGGTTGATTAGTTTAGTGAAGATAGTGTAGATAGTGTATACTAATGTAGGTTTAGATGTAGGTTTAGACAAAGGAAAGAGTATAGTAGAAGAGGAGAGTGAGGAAGAGAGTGAGGAGGAGAGTGAGGAGGAGGATGAGCGGGATGATGATGTTGAAGAATATGTGGTAGAAAGCGTTACCACCGATGGAAGAAGCACCTCCGGTATTGGATTTAAGTAAGAAAATCCAATGATGATTTGGAGTTTCAAAGAGGTGTGTATGGGGAGGCCCGTTATGAGTCGAGTTGTTGTATGACTATGCGGTGCATATCGCCGCGCGATGTTTGGGAGAGAAGGGGTAATATTTTGTTTTTCTTGTGTACTTTGATTTTCTTTTTTACAAAATCTTTTGTTTTACGTTCATATATATCTAATGCGTGCTCGGTTGTTTTGAGGAGGATCGCGGAGGCGTTGAAGTGTGTTTCACACTTAGCGAAGTTATCCCAATGGAATTTCAAAATGAATGTGAAAGGTCTCCGAGATTTGCCGCGTGCGATTGAGAAGGATTTGGTTGTTTGATCTCGTGGAAGGTTATCACGAGCATATGGATCCACCATTGATCTCTGCGTTTGTGGAGAGATGGCATCCGGAGGCCAACACCTTCCATATGCCATTAGGGAGATGATCGTGACTTTGGGCGATGTTGTCCAAATCTGTGGAGTCACAGTTAGAGGAAGAGCGGTGCAAGGGGACAGTGAGCTGAATTTACAACAATCGATAAATCTCTTACATCTTGGTCTGGGGCTCCCTATTGATTTGATTAGGGCGGAGATGGAAGCTAGCAAGTTCACTTCAAAAGTAAGGCTAGAATTCATCCGGAAGCATTTTGCGAACAAGATTCATGATAGCCCTATATGTGACGCTGCTGGGAATGTGGTAGAGAAGGCCTCGAGTTTCCAGGATGTTCAACGGACTGTTAGAGCTTTTATTCTGTTTTTCTTTGGATGTGCCGTTTTTACTGACAAGTCTGGGACTGGAGTGCCTATATGTTATCTGAGGCCGTTGTTGAAATTCAGTGAGATAGAAGAGTATGCATGGGGTCGCGACAATTTTGGCGTTTTATATAGAGGTCTCGGCCGCCACATGTGCGAAGGTGAAAGGGGTTACAGGCTATATGACTCTTCTACAGGTAAAACTTGAGTATTTTAGAGTTTATTTTTTTTAATGTTAATTTTATTACTCTATCAATATGTTAACTATTTGTGTATATCTAGGCATGGATCTATGAGTATTTTCCGGTATTCATGACAAATCCCAAACTTCAACTATATCTCGTCTCACCAAGTGCTCACGGACACATCCCCAAATACTCCACACTATTACGACACAATAACGTATGCATTGCAGTTTTATCGAAATTTATAATTGATGATTTGAATGAGTTCAATGTAAGTATTAAATTCAATGACAATTTGGTATTTAAGTTTGTTTATATTTATTTTTTAGTAATTGATCATTAGAGTTGTTAATGACACATTTGATTTTGTTTAAGGTTGTTTGGCATCCCTACAAAAATATCAGAGATACAAACCCGATCGATGACATTGCATTTTTTGAGGGATTGCTATGTTTTTTCAACATTGTCGAGTTTTACGCTGTCGCAAGGGTGGTGCGTCAGTTGGGTCACGTGCAACTTGTACCTAAAGATCCTCCAATGCCAAATTGGAGAACAAGAACTGTGGCAGGACGCGGGTATGAGGTGAGCTGGACCAATATTGGGCCACTTTACTGGGAGTCGTGGCAAAATCACGTGATCCAACTCTGCAACCGAGGACCTATTTCGTCTTATCCATGGGAGTGTCATCAAAACTACATGACTTGGTATCGCGAGGAATTCTCATGTAGTTTTGGTGAACCCCGAAACTCTTCCTATTCATCCCTCCCCGGAGACACCGCCCCTAACTGTTCACCGATTGTAAGTATTGTGATTTTTAATTGAGTTTTCTCTAATTGTGATTTTTTGCATTCGATTGGTAACTTATCTTGATTTTTCTTTTTTCGACAGAACGACGTCATCGATGAAACCAGTCGTTTGCTAGAGAGAGGTCTGCAATTGGCTGGGAATGATATGCCAGAGGAAGCAAGGTCCTCCTTCGAACAGGCGTACAACTTGACTAGGTGCAAGTACATTGGTGGGCGCTATAGTTGATTTGTTTCAGTTTAGGGTTTGTAACTTTGTAATTTAGTTTGATGGATGTAATTTGTTTTGAGTTTAGGGTTTGTAATTTTGTTAACTTCAATGAATTGATGGATATGATGTTTGCATGAATGTTTGAATGGAATTTAATGTTTAGGGTTTAGGGTTTAATGTTTGAATGTAATTTGTTTTGTTTTAGGGTTTAATGTTTGAATGGAATTTTATGTATGGATGAATTTGATGAATGAGAGTGTTTGATATCTGATGTTTGAATGGAAAAGTGGAATTTGATGAATGAGAGTGTTTGATATTTGATGTTTGAATGGAAAAGTGGAATTTGATGAATATGAAAGTGTTGTAAAAACAAAACGAATTTTGAAAAAAATTTCTTCCAAACGACCCAGCCGCATCGTTTGGCATAAAGGCCAAACGACCTCAGCAGATCGTTTTTCCTTTATACCAAACGACCACGGCAGATCGCGTTTTTAATCTTTTAATCTCAAAGCGAACGACATGGACACATCGTTTGGTCTAAAGGCCAAACGACATGGACACATCGTTTGGTCTAAAGGCCAAACGACATGACCACATCGTTTGGCCTTTAGACCAAACGATCTGGCTGGGTCGTTTTGTATTAAAGCCAAACGACTTCACCGTGTAGTTTCGGTCATTATTGACAACATACGAACATTATTTCAAATCACTCGATTGCGGTCCGAATCAACTAGTCGATTACTCGATTGCCATCCGAATCAACTTAGTCGATCATTCGATTTCAAAATCACTCGATTGACGTCCGAATCAACTTAGTCGATCGCTCTATTTCCAAATCACTCGATTGCCGTCCGGATCAACTTAATCGATCACTCGATTTCCAAATCAAATCAAATAAAAGCCCTAACATTATTTCCAAATAACAAAAAAATAAAATAAAATTACATTTGTTCCAAATTACATCAAAATATCAAATTACATCAATATATCACTTAGTCGATCGCTCGATTTCAAAATCACTTTCGATTGCGTCCGAATCAACTTAGTCGATTACTTTCGATTTCCAAATCAAATCAAATAAAAGCCCTAACATTGATAACATAAAAATCAAATCAAATTAAACTTGTTCCAAATTACATTAAAATACAAATTACATCAAAATATCATATCGACAACATACAAACAACTTAGTCGATAACATGTATTGTTGGGTCTTCAACAAGCTCCTTTTCCCATATTAAATTGGGAATGTTCAATGCCATAAATTGCAATTGTCTTCTTGTCAAGGCCAAATTCCAACTTTCAAAGAATATCATATCGAGCTCTAAGCCATTGGACATTGAGGAACCGGACAATCTTCAACAAGTTCAACATTGACAAAATGATTTCCACCAACATGTCTGCGCTACCCAACACTTTGGTCACTCTCTCAGGATTTGCTTGGGTTCTCACGTGGCATGAGAAGGAAGCACCGACGAGCTCCTAAATGCATAAGAACAACATTAAATCTTGAAGCAAATAAGTATCCAAAGAAAAGGCATGCTCATCCACTTATTTAAGGGTGCGTAACCTTTTCATGTAGGATTTCCTTCATTGAATAAAAACCTCACTTTGATTGTACAAAGTACAATAAAGGGGAGGTTGTCGATAAGCTCTTCGCATAACTCCTTCTTCTCATCCAGTGGCCATTCTTCTTGACTTCTTCCCTAATGCAAAAAGTTATAACCGCAGTTGCCATCGCCAATGTGGTCATGGACTCTAACAATGTATTTATGCATTTCTTGGAATATCCAACCCGTAATCCTTAGGACCCCTCGTCTTTCCAAAGTCTAAGCCATCTCTCACATTTAGGTGGTGTGACCGTTTTGGAGAAGGCTTATTTCGTGGTGTGGTTGTTTTGGTGTTTTGGGAGAAGGTTTATTTCTTGGTGTGGTTGTTTTGGTGTTTTGGAGAAGGCTTATTTGTTGGTGTGGTGTGGATGTTTTGGGTTGGTAGTTTTGGAGAAGACTTCTTTCTTGGTGTAGTGTGGGTGTTTTGGGTGGGCGTAATGTTTGGTTGTGACGAGACCCACTCTTCATGGTCACGTTGAGAATGTTCAAAATGAGATGGATCTCGCTTTGAAGAGTTATCATCTCCAGTTTGAAGCTTTCTGCTGCAGCTACCTTTCGGCCGACCTTTGGTTTTTGCTTCCTCACAAGGCGGTACTAGCCATGTACTTTCTGGTACGGCAATCTCCATAAGCTTCCTAATCATAACCCTCTGCTCTTCTTCAGAAACCATTGCAAACCTATTCATGAACAAGTCCATGAAGGTGCAACATCGGGACCAACACCCACCGACACATTGGGAGAAGCGGACAATGTTTTCCAAAAGGGGTTGATAGCGATCAAAGGGATGGACCGCTTTTTGCTTTTCAAACTCAATTAATTCATGAGCACATGGCGGTCCATGGCTCGTCGCCAAATAGCACCAACACCTTATCTCTCCATCTTTAACACGCTTTTACGCTGGTATCTATTTCTTCAAATAACAAGTCTAAACACTTGCGTGAGACAAGGCCTCCGAGTTCACGAAACAAAGGAATCCGGTGGTGGTCTTTGAAGTTACAATCATACTTCTCTCGAAGGTAGCTCTAATCTCGGACATCCGGATCTCTAGAATCGGGTGGATTAAGCTAAACATACTCAAAAAATCATGACGGTTTGCATTTCCTAGTACACGCTTCACCGAGCATGAGACCGCTTCAACTCTATTGGTCGTTGTACTCCCAAAGTGAATGTGTTGGTCAGTCCAACAACATACTGAAATCGATCCCCAATGAGGAAACCAAGTCTCTCCAAATAACAAACAAAATTGGAGTACTCAACCCCGTAATATTTTTCCAAATCATCCCATCTACTTGAAAATAACCTCTGTCTCTTCGATTTGACTACGGTGTTCCACGAAACCTGCCTTCTACAAGTTCTCAGTAGTTGGAAAAATATCGTAACATTTTGAAAGGACGCACGTAGCGATATGCCATCTACATAGATGCTTGTATGCGTTAGGAAAAACTCTGTCGGCGCACTCATCGGGCTAAGTCCCCGGACCACGATCACAAATGGGCTTATGTCACCAAGCAAGCCACTAAAATGATGCAGGGCCCACTCATAGTCGACTGTTGTTTCAGACTGAAGCAGCACCTGACACATGGTGAAAGATTTCCACGTTGAAGTCACCCCAACAAATTGTATGCGAAGGCCACCGATACACCGTTAGTTTTGTAGGTAGCGTCTAACATGAAAAAAAACTGTTGGAAAAGTCCGAGCCAACTTAACACCTTACGGATGGGCCCATAACAATCCGTTATCTCCTCGGTATTCTCATCTTGTCTCAACTCCTCAAAATAATGTTCTTTTGCTAACAACTCACGCATGATCTCGTAATTGTGTGAGACCGTTCATATCGATTTCCTCACCTTTTGCCTTGCAATGTAGACTTGGGATATACTAGAGATGTTATCATGATACCTATTCTTGATGGAATCCAATATTTGTTTAGGTTTTATTCCACACTTACTCATCTCGACAAATACTTTCGAACTCTGAAGCGGTTAGTCGAAAGTAGCAAATGCATGTCCTTCAAGGGTCTTGCCATGGATGGTTGTGAACACCATTAAGAATCGACAATTTTCCAACTATCGATAGTGCAGCGTTGGAAAATACCTTTTAACTTAAATGGACATCCCGATTTCTTGGTTCCCGACCTTCTCTTATTAGCCTTCTCTTAGCCTTCCTTCTTGTGTGACCGATACACACCGAGCACTCGCAAAACCAAATTCAATTTGATACCGGTTTCCTTTGGCACACTCAGACTTTTCAATGACCACAACAACATTAACTTGTCTTCCTCTAGCGGTTGCCCAATCGATTGCCTCGCCTCGTGTATGAAAGACCTAAACACATAAAAACAACAACTATTATTAATACACTAATAAAATTATATTTAGAAAATTTAAAAAAAAAAAAAAAATCAATGCCTACTCATCATCATACCTCTTCCGTAGTAAAAATTTACATTGTATCACTTAAAATCGGTTGACAATCCACATCATTCGAGTTTGTAGAAGATCGGTTCCCGGATAGCGGCAAAAGAATTCTACATATAGAAGAATAAAACAAGAGTCTCAAACAATTTGCATTTAGTTTCAAAAGCGACCCGACCATGTAGTTTCATCAAGAGTCCAAACGACCGGCCATGTAGTTCTATAGTGTAATGAAACGACACGCCATGTAGTGCTATAGTGTAATGAAACGACCGAGCCATGTCGTTTTGTAGTGTTCTCAAACTACACCGCCATGTCGTTCAGTAGTGTTCTCAAACTACTGAGGCCCAATGTCGTTGATAGTGTTCCCAAACGACCCGACCATGTCGTTTGGGCTCGGGTTTTGCATTCATTCATTTTGCATCCATTCATTCATTCATTCAATCAATCAAGTGTTTTGTATTCATTTTAATCAAGTGTTACCTCATTATTTAGGTTTGCATTTTGTCGTTTAATTTCTCCGGAATTTCATTTGCTTTCGACTTGTCGCGTCTTCAAAATTCTTCACCTTGACCTTCAACATTTTGTTCCACTTCTTCACTTTCAACATATCTTCTATTTTCTCCTTCTCTAATTTGTTGTTCTTCTCTAATTTGTTGTTGTACCTCAAACATTACCTCAAATACTTCTTCTTCATCTTCATGTTCCATTTAGAGAAACTTGAGTGTGTAGAGAAACTTGAGTATTCTATGTAAACCCTAAACTCTAAACTGAGTGAATGAGTATTCTATATATATTTGAAATTTTGATATATTTCGAATAATTGAGTGAAATATATTTGTAAACCCCCCAAACTAGTTTATTATTTACAATTGAATAAAAAAAAATGGAAAATAACAAGTTTAGATATAAAACAAATTATTATTTTAGATTTGGATAATTTAGTGAAATATGTTTGAAATTAAATTTTTTTTTTGTAATATTATGAAAATTTGTAAACCTTAAACCCTAAACCCAAACCCCAAACCCCAAACTAGTTTATGATTCAAAATTTGAAAAAAGAAAATAATAAATAATAAGTTTATAAATAAAACAAATTATTATTTTGAATAATTAAGTAAAATTTGTTAGCACGAAATTTGTAAACAACTCTAAAACCCTAAACCCTAAATCTCAACCTAGTTTATGATTCACAATTTTAAAAATAAAATAAAAAATAACAAGTTTAGATATAAAACAAATTATTATTTCAAATAATTAAATGAAATATGTTGGTGCGAAATTTCTAAACCTTGAACTCGAACTCTAAACCCCAAACTAGTTTATGATTCACAATTGAAAAAATAATAATAATAACAAGTTTAGATATAAAACAAATTATTATTTTAGATTTTATAGCATGTTTGATTACATGTTTTAACTTGGTTATAAAGATACTATGTCATATGGATAAAAAGTGTAGAGTGCATGTAGTTTTATTGATGTAATTGTGTTGTTTCTAACCCAATTTTTTAAATCGGTTTCAATTTTTCTAATTCAATTGAAATCGTTTGAGTGCATTTGGAATCGTTTGAGTGCGTGTCCACGTCGTTTGAGTGTACACTCAAACCGTGACCAAGTCGTTTGAGTGTATACTCAAATTACATGTCCAAGTCATTTGAGTGTATACTCAAAAACTACATGGACAAGTCGTTTGAGTGTTACTCACACTAACACACAAACACACAATATCGTTAGCGGCCATGTCGTTTGAGTGTACACTCAAACTCTGTGACCATGTAGTTTGAGTGTACACTCGAACTTCTGCGGCCATGTCGTTTGGCGTACTCAAACTACTCGGCCATGTCGTTTGAGTGTATGCTCAAACTACATGAACTGCGTCGTTTGAGTGTTACTCGCAATGTAACGTCAAACTTGGCGGCCATGTCGTTTGAGTGTACACTCAAACTCGGATTATGTAGTTTGAGTATACACTCAAACGACATGGCCGTGTAGTTTGGTGTACACTAAATATGTATTTTTAGTGTTATTTTATTAATTAATTAAATTAATTATTTTGCCGCTTGAATACATTCAAACGGAGTGAACGGGATCCGAGCGGGTCATGGGTTTGAGTTTGGGCATGGAGCGTGGTTTTGAGTGCACACTCAAGCGTTGTCCGGTAGTTTGAGTGTAAACTCAAACGACATGGCAGCGTAGTTTGAGTGCACAATAAGCGACATGTCATACTGAGTGTAAACTCAAACGGCAGAACAAAAATTTGGGATTTGCATGTAGTGTGGTAACACCAAAGCGACTTGGCCATCTAGTTTGAGTGTAACTTTCAAACTCAAAGTAAATAAAACGACAAAGCGACGTGGTCATGTCGCCCCGAGTGTTTACTCAACGACTTGGCCAAGTCGTTTACGTTTTCACTCAATTCGACGTGAGTCATGTGTTTCTTTTCATTTTACTCAATTTAATCGAGTTGTTTGAGTTATTCGGCGATTTTTGTAATCGTTTAAACGTAATTGATTTAAACGTTTTGGCAATATAATTGGTTCTTTGGGCTTGGGCTTTGATGGCAAACTTGTAATATGGTAAATTTGTAAAATTTCTTTTTTTTTTTGGTTTGCCCAATCCAATTTGATGAGTGCCCAATGGAATCACCTTAAATTACTAGCTTTTTTACGTATGTTTTCATACAAAGTTACCGGGAAAACAAAATTTTCTTGTAAGAGAGTCAAAGAAAATCAAAGCCACCGGGCCCGATGAAATAATTTGGTCACTTGTTTGACATAGTATACATTTTTTTTTATTCTTGATAGTATACATTATTTTTTTTTTTTTTTTTTCAAGCCTTTTTAGAGGTCCCCTACCCCCTTTTCATAAATAAAAATAGCTTCCTTACATTCTGATATAGTCTTTCTGATAGTATACACTTGGTTATTGCTTCCATTCAAATTCGTTTGTGTGCATGTATCAGTTCAGCATTGTAATGCATTGTAATGCATCTTGTTAACTTTTATGTGAGGACACTGGCAAAGTTTTAGTCTACTCCTGAAATCTTGACACGCGTACTATATTTGTAAGAAAAGCAACAACCAACGTCCCTCGAAGAAACATGTGAGAGGCAATCTACTCGTAAATCGTAATCTCATACTAAAATTTCCTCCTCATTGTCATTAGAGACCATCTAACTTCTAGTGAGAAAACTAATTAAAATAAGTGAAATATGAGGAATACAGTTTCAATTAGTAAACAGAATGAAAGTTGCAGGGCCTCATTGATTCAAATGTTCCTCTTTAGTTATCCTAGATGGTTGGGGTGTGTCGAATTTCAACCCAAGCCCAGACAAAATTTGTTCGGGCTCAATTTTTCTTAAGTTAATTTTGTTTATGATGAGTTTATGTGTAATATGTTAAATATTAATGGATTTGCCCAAAATGATGTGTGTTGTTTTATTGTTGGTGATCATTTTCATGGGATGGATTAATCCGATAACAACCGTGTGTTTACTATTCCCCGCCAAGATATTTAATCTATATTGAATGAGTTGTGATCAAATGGCTGGTAATGGCCTTGATTTTTAGTGGATGAATAGTATTTTTAAAAGGAAATTATTTGAATATAATAATAAAATATTCAATGTGATACCAATTATTCTTTTGAGGCGTCTTGATTATATATAAGCATATATATACGTATTGTTAACATTATTGTATATAGGTAACATTACTGGGTGATTAATATTGTTTTACCAAGAAAACATGCATGTGTAGGTTGATTTTCTTAAGTCATTAATGATTAATTAATATAATGGTGATAATTGTTATTTTTTAAACTATATTGGAATTTATGTAGAAATGTCTATAATGATAATTTTGACAAGCATTTTAACAACAAATAAATTTTGTCTTAAATTGATTAATATTTATGTAGATTGGAATATTTTTAATGATTTTGGCATATTCGGCCACTTCTTAATTGTTTTGTTTTTGGTCATTATGATTTCGATATATGAAAAATTATTTTTTTGAATCGTCTATATTTGATCAGTTCATGAATTAGGATTCAAGGGTGGTTTTAAAATTTAACTTTTCGAGGCATGACTAAAAATAAATATAGAGTTTATTGTAGTATCGATGACATGAGTGATTTTTATTTTTAAGTGTATCGGACACTAATTTTCTTTTATACATGATAATGAAAACTCCATAATGTTTTATGAACTTTCTCCATATTATTGATTAGTTAAGTAGAATATTGATTTTTAGTAGAGTTTGCTTTGGGTGTCAAACCGCATGCTAAAAAGATATGATATATTTGTCTTGTGTTTAAGTGGACGATAATAATTTGTTTTAATATAGGCGCTTAAACCGGTAATAGGTTTTGTAATGGCATGAGGATATATATTCGGATTATTATTTAAAATAATTAATATCCATGTTATCTTGTTTAAGTTTAATCAACGTGCATTCTTGTATAGGTTCTAAGTTAATAACCAACGTTTTGTTCAGATAAAACTTTTTCCAAATCTCGGACGAGATTCTTTTGAGATGTGTATAGATAAAGAATGGTTTTTTAAATATGTATTTTTCATTTTATTAATTAATTAAATTAATTATTTTGAAATTCGTCGGATTGAATTTCGGGATAACGCCTGGTTTTGGGCCGAAGTACGTGTTGAGGCTTGGGTTTTAGGACCCAGAAGTATAAACACATTTTTCTGGGGTTGAATAATAAAAAATAATGAAAATGGAGGCAGGAAAAAGTTTTATTTCGGAGGGTGGGCCCATAACGGCTTTCGGACTTTGAGGAATTTGTAGGAGGCTGTTCGCGAGAGTCAATTGAGTAAAATATTATTTCACCGGATTTATAGTTTTTCTGGTATACCGACAAAATTCTACTGTCAACTGTTTCTATTCATTTTCGGTTTGTTCGGTTGTAGTTATTCGGCGATATTGTCGAATTGATTTAAACTAGATAATGTTAGGGTATCTTTTGTTAAGTGATTGGACTGTTGCGTTTTTGGAACTGTTGAACTCAAGAGAGCGTCAATGGCGGCTCCTCTTTGTGTGTGTGCGTTACCGGGATGTCGGGGGATGTAGCACCAAATACTGTTGATTATATGCCTTATAGCCTGCTTATGCTTCCGACTTTAGGACTGGAAACTTCAAGGACGCGAGAATGGCGGTGGCTGAACCGGTGGTTGGGCTGTTTTGTGGTGATGTTGGTTAGTGGTGATTGAAGTGGGGTAGTGTAGGGCGGTCGAGTAGGGGCTGCCAAAGCTTGGTTGGAGGCGTTAATGGCGTTACTGCCATTACTGGGACTTGGGGTTTATGCGTTGTTAACAATTGTTTAAACTGTGTTTTTGTATGGTGGGTTGATGGGATGATGTTTGGTGGTAGTGGGGATGGTTGGGGGCTGTCGATTTAAGCTTGAAACAAGCTTTAATGGTGGCCGAATTTTATCCAGATCTAGTTTGGTGATGTCGAAGTTAAGGATTTGAGATTTTTGTGTTTGTTAAAGTTGTAGGGATGGTTATGAGGATCAAAACCGTGTGTTTAAATTGGTGGTTGTGTGGAGGTGGCGGTGGCCGGATTTTTGGTGGTGGTGGAGGAGAATTGGGGAAGGAGAAGCACTGTTGACGGCTTGGGCTTGGGCCTGGGTCGGTTCCAGTTTTGGGCCGGTCTAATTTCATAAGTGGTTGGGCCGAAATGTTTAGGTGGCTTGGCCGAAATTTCGATGGAGGAACTCCGAAATTTCAGTTTTAATTTTTGTGGGCCGAAATCTAATTTAAGTGGTTGGGCCATTTCTATTTGTTTTGTAATTTGTGGACCAGTTCAGTTAAATTGATGGGCCGAACCATTTGTGTGTTGGACCAGTTTGATTAGTTTCCTTTGGGCCCGATCACTTAACTATTTTGGGCCAGTTTTAATATTGCGGGACCAGTCCATTGGACTTAAAATAGATCTATTTTGTTTTTTACATGTTTTTAGACTTTCGTTCTAAGGTTTGAGGCTTGGCGGTTAGGTCCGAACGGCCGGTCACGGTCACGAGCCACGAGCTTTCGACCTTGAATTTACGAACCACGGGCTACGACTCGAACCCGTCGACACCGGAAGCAGGTTTGACTTTAATGATACACCGAAACGGACCATCGATGTTGATTTTGACGTTGACCATGATGTGTTGACTTTGACCATGATGGGTTGACTTTGATTTTGACAATGATGTGTTGACTTTGACCATGATGGGTTGACTTTGATTTTGACCATGATGGGTTGACTTTGACCATGATGTGTTGACTTTGATTTTGACCATGATGTGTTGACTTTGACCGTCGACTGTTGACTTTGACATTTGACCGTTTGACTTTGACCGTTGACTTTTCCAGTTTTTCACATATTTGACTATATGGATAAATGTAATAATAAAACGTTGTCGAATATTATATAATTTGGGTTTGTCATTATCAATTTAGATTTGACGTGAAGAGTGTGTAAAAGCGTATATATATATTGGGCTTCGACTTTGATTGTGACCGCTTTGTTTATTTGTCTTCACGTTTTATGTGTATATTATATGGACACATATAGTAATAAAATGTTGTGGAAAATTTGGTATAATTTGGTGGTCATTATCTAAGAAAGATTTGACCTTGATGTTGTATTATTTTTTTGACACGACGATATTGAGATGTTAGGAGATATTATATTCTAATGCTATAATAAAATGTATCTCGCGATCGTTGAAGCGATGTGACACGATATAATATCTTTGGGATAGTTATATTAATGCAATATCTTTGGAGAAATGATATACACCCATTATTTTATATGTGAGATCTTAATATAGTATCGGTGAATATTTGCACCGAGGAGTGTGGTGTAGTCTGATAATATATTACGTGAAGGAAAAAGTGACTATGAGATATAATTGAGATGTTTCAGATATTATGGCTTAGTGCAATAAGGTAATTGACCACTTGCGTGATATAGTAGAAATGTTTATGAGTCATTAATGTATGACACCAATAAATTACATAACGAAAATCCTAGAACCCGACTACCACAACTCATGATTGGATTGGCCCTTCCGGGCGCTTCGCTAATCTGAATGGCGCTTCGGCGCCCCTTCCGGCGTTCGCTTAAAGGCCGAATGGCCTTCGCTGCCCTCCCGGCGAAATTAATAGTGGGCTTGATTATTCCGTTAAGCAAAAATAACGATGATCTTGCAATTTTATAGAATAGTTGGCGGTGCTTACATAGATTTGGCTTCCGCGTGAGATTTTTACGGTGTCGCGCATCCCATCCCGGGGGTGGTTACGCACGGAGTGGCTCATTATGTAAAGGGAGGCATGTGGATGTACATGTTCGGCGTTGGGTTTGCGATTGTGGTAGCGGAAACTAGGTAAGGCAATAGATACGACGTGATTTTAGGGACACACAAAGAAAGCCCGAAATAATCTAATTATGGTAATATGTTTGGTTGGTTATTTGTTTAGTTAGAACCTGCGATGGATGGAGGAACTACATGCCTTATTTATGATGTGTATAGTTTGTTGTGTGGTTAGTGAGAAGTTAAAATACCGCCGAGGAACCACCGCCTTAATTATTGTACTTGAGTATGTTATATTAGTCGTTGAAAGTTAAAGCGCGCCGGTGGAGGAACTAACCGCTTGTGGATTGTGTATATATATGTATAAGTATATTTGTATTTTTAGGGCTACTCACACCAAAGATTGTTTATAATCTTGACCCGATTTGCATGTTTGCTTATCGGTGTGTTCATTCAATGAACATAGTTGATAAGTTTTGACAGTTTAGTGTTGAAGAAGGTTAGGCACGCCGCTTGTGGTTAGCATTAAGCGTTACATCTCCTGATCGTTTGTTTTTCCCTCGAGGTGATATAGCTTTTCGATCCTGCATAATGTTTTTGTATTCTCATTTGTATATTTTAATTAAAGAGTTATTGAAAAGAGATTTGTAACCTAATCTTAATTGGGAATTTTTGTAATGAAGAGGACTTATGTATAATTGAAATTTTTATTGGTTTTAATTATCCGCATATTTTAAACTGTTTATGGGTTTTGGAAGTGGAGAGTCGTCCACACCCTGAGATCGAAGAGTCGGGGACAAATAATGTTTTTCAATTACAATGCGAAATTCGGGTGTGACACAAACTACATGAACCCGCCGTTTGAGTGTTATTATTCACTAGCACTCAACCATGCCATGTCGTTTGAGTGTACACTCAAACGACGTGGTCACAGTAGTTTGAGTCACACTCAAACGACATGTCCATACGTAGTTTGAGTGTAAACTCAAACGCACATGGACACGAAGTTTCAAGATGTTAGTGTGAGTAACACTCAAACGACTTGTCCATATCGTTTGAGTATACACTCAAACGACTTGCCATCTAGTTTGAGTGTAACTCAAACTCAAAGTAACACTCAAACGACATGGTCATGTCGCCCGTCGAGCGTACACTCAACGACTTGGCCAAGTCGTGGTTTACGTTTCACTCAAACGACATGGTCATAAAATGTTTTACGTTTACTTAACGACACCCACCACCATGTCGCTTTGAGTGTAAAACGTAAAACCACGATGGCCAAGTCGCTGAAACAGACACGACATGGTACGGCTACGGTCGTGGTTTTGAATAAATGCGAACGACGGGAGGGTTCGTTTTGGCAATACCGGTTGAATTGGTTGCTGGGCTTGGGCTTTGATGACAAACTTGTAATATGGCAAATTTGTAAAATTTCTTTTTTTTTGAGGGGTTGCCCAATCCAATTTGATGAGTGCCCAATGGAATCACCTTAAATTACTAGCTTTTGAGTATGTTTTCATACAAAGTACACGACAAACAAAATTTTCTTGCTAAGAGAGCTGAAATCAAAAGCCACACGAAAAAAAAGCCGGATGAAATAATTTGGTCACTACCGGACATAGTATACATTTTTTTTTATTGGCAAGCCTGTACTGATAGTATACACTTGGTTACGAAAGAGCCCAGCCCAAATAACGCGATCAGAACTGCTCCCGCCAAAAAGACATTTGATCAAATGGCTGAGAGAACTTGGCTTGAATCTCAAGCTGGAAATATTTGACAACCGACAATTATCTCTATAAATAAACAGCCCACCCATTGATCAGAAAATAAAAAAAAATTTACGTAGTGAAGATGTTTCCGATAATTCCGATGGGATTTTATTTTGTTCCAACTGAGGTTGAGATGATATATTACCTACGTGATTCCTATGCCTATGGAGGAGGTTTAGATGGGATAATGAAGAATATTATTGTTACAAAAGACTTATATGGGAGCGAAGAACCTGCCGAGATATTCAACGGAAGTTCGGCAACAGAGATGTACTTCTTGACTGTCATCAAGAAGAAATATGGAGGAACGAATGTGGATAGAACAGTCAGCGATAAAGGAAGGTGGAAGATGCAGGGTCGTGGCAAGATGAAAGGGGGAGTCAGAGACGCGGCGATCTACGACCCTCAAGATAAGTCTCTAATTATTGGGTATATGAAAACTCTGAATTTTTATGGTAATGATGAATCAAAGAAAGAAGTAAGTTGGATAATGCATGAGTACACTTTGAGTGTTAATCCTCCTGGTCAACAAGTATGGGCTCTTTGTAAGATCATCAAAAAGTCCAATAACAGCGCATGTTCAAGTTCAGATATCTTAGAGAAGAATACTAGAAAGAGGGTTCGGGAGGATAACGACCCCCTTCCCTACACGCCCAACCCTAAACCTGCCCGAACTTCTTACCAAGGTTCTCCTATTCGGCTTCAGTTTACTGATTATACTGATGACTCAAGTTCAAGGTTGCATCCTTTAACATGCACACCACATGATGATGGTAAAGTAGAATCTGGTGGTGCTGTGAGCGTGCCTACTGATGTTGAAATGTTTTCCAGTCCAGACACTCTCATTAATCTAGATGAGTTCTTAGCTTCTCTGGAAGATGAGCCCAAATCTCCATCTGATCTTCTTGCTCAAGCATCGAGTACTCAACTGTGTGCTAATAATAACAATGACGACAAGTTTGGCTTAGAGGAGTTTTCAAATAAACTAGAATCGGAACTGCTAGAAGAAGAGGAGGATAATGATGCCGGTGAGGCTGATTTAAAATAGCAACTGTGTGCTAATAATAACATCATATCTATTGAAGTGTTGAACAGAGGAAGCAGGAAGAAGCTACTGATGGTGTGCCAAATAGCAAGCTATGGGCATGTGAAGAAGCTTGTGCCAGTCATTTATAGAGAAGAGAGGCAGAAGAAGAAAGAATGAACAGAGGAAGTAAGAAGAAGAAAGACAAGAGAATATGTGCTAATTGCATCTCCAAAGGCAATCCATGTATCAAAACTTGAACTTAATGAAATGATTCTCGCTCCCTGTGGAAGTAGGCACAATGCCGAACCACGTAAATCTTGTGTTGTCTTGATTTTTGTTTTTGCTTCTTTTTCAATTTTCTTGTTAGCATAGGAGCTTCTCTAGCTACACATACTCATAGTCAACGATATGCAGGAAACATTTGCTCAAGAATCTGGTCTTTCCTTAGTTAAATGAAGAGAGGCCTTCTTGTCTGCCTAGCTCTTTTCCATTCCACTCTAATGTATAGAAGAGTATAGGAACACAGGACCTGTCTGCCCTGCTTTATTGATTATTTATTTTTCATTTTTTTTCGATTTGTTTCTTTGATTTCCTGTGGTTACATCCTCTTTAGTCTTTGTTTTGCTAGGTTTAGCTCACTATCAAAATGTGAATTTAACTGTCTCCGATTATTGGCTTAGTCTGGTTTCAGGAGTGCTTTCTCTAAAAGCTAATGTTCCATGCATGTGTAATGTCTTCTTATTCATGACCTTGGTCCTTGGAATTGGCGTAGTAATCATCATAACAATAACAAGAAGCCGAGAAACAACATAAAACACAAAAAACCAGCCCTTATATCTTCTCATTGTGCACCACAAAAGTGTTTGTCATTACAATGTGTCAGTTTAGTGTATCAACATCTCTCCCCTTACTTAAGCAGATATTCATGATTATGCCTCCTAAACTTGTGCGTTGATCTCAAACTTGCTACTGAGAATTACTTGTTCCTTCCATGTATTTTGTGTTGTGCCAGCAACATAGCGTGTTTATCGTTGTGGGCTTGTGGCTGTAATGGTAAGGTTTCACATGTTTCCTCATGTAGCAGTAGCAGTAGCAGTACGTATATCAACTTCGTAGGGTAACTTTGCATTGTAAAACTGAAAGTGATGATTGGAGGGGATCCCACTATCAAATCATATACTCAACTAAGATATTTCTGTGTTATTTATTGTGGAGAAGATTCATAATAGAAGTGCTAATAGGTCGAATCACTAACTCAGTTCATAGACAAACAGTGACTTGGTTAAGCCCCATATTTTCTTTCCATACCTTAGAGAAACAGCATATTAGAGTTGATACGTTTTCATATCACGATCTGAATTAGTTATTAGGAAGGTCTAGTACGAATGTGTTTGATTATGGTTGGTGCCTTGGTGGATCTTTCTGTCTTTGAAAACATCAGATGTCTTTCTTGCTTACAAAGTTTTTGACTGCAGCCTCTGGGAATAGAATTATAGAAGTAGAGGAGGAGCTTATAAGCCAAAGATAAGATTGCACTACCATTAGCCCATTAGGAAACAATGATACATTTACAACAAAATTTTCTTGCTAAGAGAGCTGAAATCAAAAAGCCACACACAAAACGGCCAGAATTCAAGAATAATAATACACAAATCTTTGCACCCGCAGATACCGAAGTCCCCAGAAGGAAACTTCCAAATGCAAGCTTCAAACACACGTAGAAGTCCCTCCATGATGGCTCAAGTACTATCCGCCTCGTTCACCATTTACCAACTTCCAAATACAAGCTTTGAACACCCGTAGAAGTCCCTCCATGATGGCTCAAGTACTTTTCAGCCTCCACTGTTTACCAAGCACGCAAGCTAGCTACTAGACACTCTAGATCCAAGACCCAGTCAAGCCATTTTTCAAGCACATTATCATTCATCAATTTATTGGCAGAAGCTTTCTTACATATGGCTGGCCAATCCACATCAGCGACTTTGCATCTAATGGAATGCAACATTGCAACTATTACATACTAATCACTAGTGCAGGTCTGGAAGGGTAGGGCGTGATCTGACAACATTCAGTACTCCTCTGTTTGATAAGATGAAGGGTCCATTAGTTGTATTGATTTGACCAATGAAACTAGAAATATCATGAAGCACATACAATATAAAGTTTTACCTCAAAGAAGGAATTGAAGTTGAGGCGCAAGAGAAACCTTCTCAAGAAGGGGGCTTGTTGACTACCAACAAGCCTGCTACATCGCAGTATAGTGTACAAAGAATTTGATTTCTTATTAAATTCCTGTGGGGGAGAAAACATTAGGAAACCATAACAGAAGAAACAAAAATAGAAAAAACCACCAAAAACAAAAAAGGATGGAGTAAACACAGTCGCATACAAGATATACTTCCAACTTCCTCTACCTCATTCTGTCAAAACTAATCTTGCGAGAGGCTGACTGAACTCTACCACCACAAGAGCAGTCAGCCAACACATTCTTTCTTTTCTGTTTAGATCCATCGAAGTGAAGGTGAAAATAGATCCCAAGATTTTTCCAAGAACCCTCCAGGCTTGACATCAGGCCTTTAAAGTTTAGTAACATTTTACCTATATGGAGTTGATGTAACATTTATTGCATTGCTACCTGACATTATAAGGAGCAATTGTTTAACAGCCAACTACAGGTTTACCATTCCATGTTCTCTTTTGAAAATCCCAGGAACTTAAGAAGTCAAATTGCAATAATCAGAAAGCAGACATCAAGATCTTTAGTTGGGTATATAGTAGAAATTGGATACTATGTACCTAATGAAACGTGTTTGTTGCTAGTTGCTACCAACATCAAAGCATGAAAGAAATTTACTTACTCAACAATCAATATCTTTGTGTTCTAATTTTCAAAAACATTTATATACATTTTCTTATGTACATTTCTTTTCTCAGAAATACATTAATTTACTACAAGTTGCTACTACTTTAACTACACTAGCAAGATGCACGTTTCAAACAAAACTTACCGAATAGTGTAAACATATATATTTGGGTGAGCACACTTACAATTAACATTATGCCTGAACAGACACACTAGCAGCCGTTTAAATTGCTTGATTCCCAACTTCAACCTATGAGTAAAGTTCTTGGATCAATCCTTGGCGATGGTGTTGCGCCGAGACCAAACTTTTGTTTTTGGGTATCTCTGGCCAGTCCATGGAAGCAACCACGCCTTTCATCTTACCCACTAAATCAAAATCTATGTGTTGGGCAGTATTTAGGCTCTAGTCATGCCCCACGGGACATTGTCCCACATCAGAAGTATAAACTTTAAAGTCTTGCATAATAGCATATGTGTTCCTAGGTCGGCTCCACTCATTGCCAATTGATTTTGAGTTAGATGTTCCAAAGTTTAATACACTTACATAATACTCAATAAAAAAAAATGAGAACACGAAAAGCTCTAAATATTCACTGTATTATCTGATCAGAGGAGGATTTATCTAATCCACTTAAGATCACTCTTTTAAGAACATATAAGAGCATTGTATTAAGAAGTTAATTACCCATTCAACCAAGCTTCTATGATTTTGAAGACTCAGATTGCAAAGCTTCTTTCCCACTTACTAACTCCAGTAGGAATACTCCAAAGCTGTATACATCACTTCTATCTGAAAATCTCTCAAATTCTTTCACCCTATAATCAGTAAAAGGAGATAGATAAACAGAAGCTATAAAGAAAAAATGGTTTTGGTACGTGATCACTTATTCACTTATAGTAAAAACATAAGACCGTAATGATGTTGCAATACTCGGAAACCAACTTCATGGAGTTGAACTGAGTATTGGTTTAAACTTTAATACCTAATGTACCGTACTCACAACGCCCAACTAAGAACAAAATGTCTCAAGGCAAGCGCATACTCACCGGGAGCATTTATCCAAGCCCAAGGTACAGTTAACTTAATTTAAACAACACACAATGTTTTTTATTATTTGAAAATACAAATGATATAGTAGAGGCAAATAGGAAATAATTAATTTTATTTTCCAAAATGACGTGTCCTACTCTGTTTATCGATTGTAAGGAAGTACTTACCATCGTCTACTTTGCTTCTTGATCTTTTCCTTCTAAAATAAAAGATAGTGATAGCACATATAATGCTCAAAAGCCCAATGGAAACCGTGATACCAACAATCATGTCAGTCCTATTATTTGAAGTTTTCGAACCCGTAGGTGGACAGTTGCAGAAAGTTGGTTTGAAATCTGTTAGTAGCTCAATAGTCAGAGTAGTGGCACAAGTAATTGACACCATTAGCATTTACAGTCTGTTCACTATTTACCAGGTGTAACACTGATAGCCGAAATAGATGGTCTGTAATAACCTCGTACAGGTATGGTGTAGGTACCCTTTCCAGCCCAGAAGAGATGAATCTCAAGGAAGTTCTCAGATACCCGAACTTGGTATAATCTTTGAACAGCTCGGTTTACGAAACCACCAACCTCCCTTCTTATGTCAAAGTCCTTGACACATGGCCCGTGGCACATAAATAAGTATGTTTCAGAAACATTAGAGATTACTCGTTCACTTAGATATGTTATAATTAAAAGGAAGTGGGTTGGAATAGCATCTATAAACTCCAATGAATCAGCAATATCTAAATCTTTTCACCATTTCTATCGATAGCAATGTTTTATTATGATTGATTCAGTAACTTTAATTGCTAAACATTTTGAAACCAAGAATATCATAGACATTTAAATTAGGAATATCGATGAGTTGCTGATTTTCTAGATAAAGGCTGATCTCAAAGTCCACACACGTAACATTATATGGCCAAGGTGCATACATTTGGTATTCTCTTTTTCTAGAGATACATACATATTTCTTAAAGAACATTGTCAAAATTGTAAGGCCTTCTTAATCATCTCCTCTTCTAGAACGATTAAAAAAACTTGTAAGGCCTGAAGAAAATGCTATTTAAAAAAAATAAAAATAAAAATGCCTACCTTTAGATATATATCAAAAACACGCCTTCCCAGACTCTGCCAAGTTCTTGAACTTGCAGGAGGAAAACCAGTCTCCGCAAACTGCAGGTTTACATTGTAAATTCCATTCTCAAGACCAGTACAGCTAACATGTTCTTATCTCTTCTGCAAAACAGAAAATAATAATCTTTTAGTACAAATTATGCTCTCCAGGAAGACCAAGCATCAACAGGAAAATAACTGATATCGTGACAAACCTTCTCCAATGTTTATGAATATCCCAATGAAGGAATTTTATACGGCTAGCTTCTGGTAAATCATTATTAATAAATTTGATCGCATTAGCAAACTCTGCACGTAGGATAGATTCTTGAGGCTTCTTCTCCCGTGACTGTTATAAGCCAACAATGATGACAAACAAAAATAAAGTTGGAAATCCTAAGCAGAGATAGTAAACTGTTGAAATAAGATGCCCAAGTATATGTAACTATTCCATACAATATGCATTCAAAAATTACATTTCCTCAAATTTACAGAGCTACCTACCTTGATCAAATTCAAAATAATGGTGACGCCTTGACCCTTTATATAACAGTATTTGATATAGTTTAAGTAGAGCCACATTGGGCCCATCGTTCCATTTCTTTCTCCTAGTTTGTATAGACAGGTTGGGTGCTGATTCCTTTTTCTTCTGGAAGTTCAGAGGCAATTACAAAGGCACAGCCGTTTCTCTCTGGTAAAATTATGCTAATATTAGTATATGAAAACTCTATGTTGTGGATAGGAAGATATAAATATTTTTATACCTTTTTTCCTTCCATATTATATTTCCAATCTAACTACTGGGTTCTGGATACAGCAATGTGTGAACGGCTTTACATTTTGGAGGGTGGAGTTGGTGCGGGAAGGTGTGTTTTCTTGTTGGTTTCATAATTTTATAATGTACTTGTAGTAGAGTCTATATTTACTGATAAATAAGAGAATAAAATGTATGGAAGGAATTAAAAGATGGTATGTAACTTTTTGAGAAGTTCTTGCATGGTATCCTCAAGGATCAAGAGCCATTAAGTTTTGTAGGAGGCATGTTGTAATCAAACAGAGTATTGCTGGTACTTGTAGTTACAAGAAGTTTTTTACCTACTCTCTGTATTACCAACTCCTATTTATGTTTCTATTGCAGCAAAGTTAAAATGGTAAATGAGCTGCTTGAGGGCACTCATCTTGTTGCTTCAATGGAGGCTATTATGCTTGCCGTTCAAGCAGGGATTGATCCTTGGATAATTCATGACATACTTTCCAATTGTGCTGGAAGTTCTTGGTGATTACCTCAACCTTACTGCGTCCTCATAGTTCCGGGATGAGAAGTGATTTTGGTCTCTAGATTTTCTTAATAGTACCTATTACTTTTGCTTCCAATTTCCTGAGAACAAATTGACAAGATTGTATAATAAATTTAGAAAGTAATGATAGCTAGTAGACCTTAAAGTTTAAACCAAAGAAACCACACTCATCAAAAGTTGCAAGTTGACCTTGCCAAGAAGACCTTGATTTTGATTCATCCGTAACTTAATCTACTCCAGCCATAAATTAGTCTACTATTGGGAGGACTCCGGAGGAGCACTGAGTGACGGTCTTCTTAGGTCACTCTTCTCCCAGTTCATGTCCTGCAATTGACTAAGCATGAGTATTAAGTACCAATTCTCTTGTAACCTGCATACTTGATTTTGAACAATATGGTAACTATGAGCTCAATCTGTAAACTTCCTGAAGAACTTTAAACGTGTGCTGGCATATATTCATTTTTTTTTCATGTAGTGCAATTTTTTGGTTAGACTAGGACTCTGTCCTCAGTTTGTTGTCTTCCATTTAACTAATAGATTTATATCTCTTATTTGAATGCAGGGTTTTCAAGAATCATGTTCCCAAATTACTGAAGGGTGATCATTCTAAACATTATTCCATGGATACAATTGTCCGGAATTTGGTATGATCATCATTCTAATTTTCCCGAGTTTACCATGGCATCTAATTAGTTTTTGTTGCTTCTCTACTAACTGAAAGCAATTATATTTTGTGTGCTTCTGCTGCATACAGACTCTTCTATGTTATGTTTGTACATGTGTTGTCTCCTTATGCAATGAATTTAATTCGTTTTTACTCAAAACATCAAATATATGTTATTCACCACAGCTGGGGCTCTACTGTGTTATACTTGTCGCACCTTACATGTTGTCTCTTATCCAATGAATTTTCATTTCTTACTCAAAACATCAAAGCCATAGGTCTTGCATCACTTAAAGGACCATGGTCTAGTTTGTCTTTCAAATGATAGTTTTTTAAGTGTTTCTAATGCACGCCTTATTATTTTGTAGAGGTCTGTTTTGGATATGGCTAAATTACTCACATTTCCTCTACCACTTTTGGCGGTTGCTCATCAACAATTACTTTATGGTACCAATCGATCACGTTATACCTATCAAAGTGAATGCAATGTGTAGAAGATTCGTAAACATAGGATTGACCTGTTTCTTATTCGTTTGAGCCACTCATTTTTCAGGATGTTCACGTAAAAGTGGAGACGATTACGACACTACTTTTGTCAAGGTTTTGATACTTACTTTTCTCTAATAGAATATTTGTGGCAGTTCTCAAGGAACTTCCAAGACATGGTTCTGATTACTTATCCCACTATCATTTTGTTCTTCTCGCTGTACTGATTTAACAGATATCAGAGACAATATTAGGTGTAAATATTATAGATGCAAGTAATAAAGAAAGCTACAATCCCGAGGAATTGGCAGATGTAGTTTCTGCTACATCAAATTCTGTGAAGCGAATTGGTTTTATTGGTCTTGGAGCAATGGGATTTGGCATGGCAACTCATCTGGTGAAATCAAAGTTCTGCGTTTCCGGTTACGACGTAAGACTTATTTTAGTTACACGAATGCCTTCTGTATTTGTCTGTTCAGTTTGTGATTTAGGAGATATATATGTGGCACAGCTATACCGTTGCTCTGCATGAAAAGCCATTATTATTTGAAACACACTACACTACACTATTCTTTAATCCTTACAGAAGAGCTATTGTAAATCACATAATGGTATATCTGCCAGCTTACTCTGCATATATTTCACTCTTGGTATCAGTATTAAAATGTTCCATCATGGTTTTTTTCTAACAGATCCCTATAATCTCAGTTTCTGATAGCCTTCCCTAGTGCCCTTCCCTACTGTAGAAACCGTGTCAAATGTGATCTTTTATCGATGTTGTTGTATTGTAGGTGTATAAGCCAACTCTCTCTCGATTTGAGAATGCAGGTGGTTTGGTTGGGAACTCTCCTGCGGAGGTAGCCAAAGGTATAGCTTTTCAAAACATAAAGAAGGTCTAATTGATATAGTGTATGGTTAATGCAAATTTCTACCATATGAACAAATGATCAAACTAATTGGGCATTTTAAGGTGCTCATTTAGTCTTGATCAAACTAAGTATACATTTAAAGGTTATTCATTTAGTCTTGATGTAATAAAGGTGCTCATTCGGTTTCCATTATGGATCGATCATTGGAGAGAAATCGACGGAGTACCAAATTAAATATCTACATGTTCCCACCAACATGTATGTTTTGTATATATGCGCATATGCAGGGATATGTTATTATAAAACCCCTTTTTGTAAACCTTGCTCGACTCTGATTAATGAGGAGATCATCCTCTCCTAAACCCCCTAACCCTTGGCCTTCATGAAGAGGTATCAACAGGGTGTGTGACGACAACTCGTAACGCCAAATGTTTTTATATGGAGATCATGGATTGTTATCAGCATTCTTCATACTCTATCTGTAATATAAGTGGGACTTACTCGATGCATATATTTTCTTGTTTCCAGATGTTGAAGTGCTTATTATCATGGTTACGAACGAAACACAGGCTGAAAGTGTATTATATGGAAATCTTGGGGCCTTATCAGGTACTTACAAGTAAAATGTTATGCATCACTACTTGTGCATTTTTCCTACACTTATGTTCTATTCATTGTTTTGTAGCCCTTCCAGCTGGAGCAACCGTAATCCTGTCATCAACTGTCACCGTTGGATTTGTTAGTCAGCTCGCGCTAAGATTACAGGGTAAGTCTGATGATCTGATTTTAGTATGCAAACATTCATGCTCTCATGTAGTCATCTACATTTTTAGGTTGCAGATCTACACTTAATAAAAATTACCTTTTACAAGTGCAGTAGTGCACTCTTACCATATTCAATGACAGCATCTGTTCAACTGACATCCTGCTTTTCAGTGAAAGGTTTAATTAGACTGGAGGAATAGGCCCAGCCTTTCCAATATATATAACGTTAGAGATATGCATTACATATCAAATGTCCGACGTAAATCTCAAACGGTCAAGCATACAAACTCTAATACTTGAACCATGTGGATCCACTTCTCAGTTTTAACTGTAGCATGTGAACCTGCTAAGTCACTAACACTCTCCCTCATGCTGGAATATATAGACTTGTGTGTCCAGTTTAGAATTCAATTAAAGAAATTGAAAAAGCAATAACACTTCCAGTAGGTTAAGATATAAATTTAACTCCAATCTCCGATAGAGTAGCAACCACAAACAGATTCTGCAAAGAGTGCATCTTCTGTGTATGCAGTGATTCTCCAACAAACCCGTGGCAAGCAAGACTCTGGTACTATTATCTGTCAGATTTTCTGAACACACATTTGTTATATCGCCCATGGTAGGCTAAGAAATCGAGGCATTTATATTAACTCTTTATTTCATATTATTTGTTAGTTTCTTTTATTTATTTATGGAATAGCATAATAGTTAAATATGTGATAGATAAAGCTCTAATACATTTTACATGTTACCTTTTGGATGAGTATCTGTCACAAATTCTCAATGCTTCATATAATAGTCCGTTCTTAAATGTCATAGATGAAAAGAAGGATTTTATGTTGGTTGATGCTCCTGTCTCTGGTGGTGCTGCAAGGGCCTCAACAGGAGAACTAACGGTGTGAAACATATTATTTACTCTTCTCACGCAGTCTTGTTTTATGTCTGTTCAGTTGTATCTGAATTTCTCTGCCGAATTTTTTCATAATTGACTAAGGTATATTAATACTCTTACCTTTGTTCACTTTTAGATAATGGCTTCAGGCACAGATGAAGCTCTTAAGCGTGCTGGTTCTGTTCTTTCCGGTAATGGGCCTAGGAACCCAGTTTTTTTTGTTTTTTCCCGGATTTGGATAGTTGATGTTCCCATACCTGACGCTTCCTATTCTTCTTGTCAATAGCGCTAAGTGAGAAACTCTATATTATCAAAGGAGGTTGTGGAGCTGGAAGGTATTTCACTACTTGAGAATGGCCCTACACTACTGCTCCCGCCCAAAAATTAATAAATAATTAAATAGGTAGAATAAAAGTACTCTTATTTAAGAAGACATTGTCTGCAGCGATATGCTCATGAATTATGTGTGGAAGTACATTTCATGTGCATATGAGATATGACGCTTCATAACATTGTTGATGCTCATCCCATGTTTCAGTTTATTTCAACATGTTTTGCCAACTTTTGTAAGTGCCTGTTACAGTTCTGTAAAGATGGTCAATCAACTGCTTGCTGGAATTCACATAGCCTCAGCAGCTGAGGCAATGGCATTTGGGGCTCGATTGGGACTTAACATGAGAATGTTGTTTGAAATCATCATGAATTGTGAAGGAATGTCATGGTATGTGTTAAAGACCTTACAGTTGCTCCAAATGCTCTGTTTGCACACACCCACACACCCATTATGAAACTTGAGAAATGACAAATTGTAGGAAGAAGAAACACACTACCATCACCGCTGGGACATAAAGGAGATTAGTCAAGGTGCTGTTGGGTCCTCCATAGATTCACATCATTTTGACCATCCATCGACTACATACAGAAAGTCGATATCTTTTTGACTCTCATTGTGCTACTTTTGTTGTTATTGACCTTTTTCAAGCATATATGGTATACCTTCTAATCGAGATCAGTCAAGGCATGAGTTTATTACAAGGGTAATTATAAAGGCATGAGCTAATTACAAGGGTAAATTAAACGAGTTTATAATAATATTATTAGGTTTTGTTTTCTTATTTTTTCTTATTTATTTGATTTTCTAAAGAACTTCTAATGATTTAGGATTTTTTAAATTGCGCGAGTTATTCATTTTAAGGTATTAAATGCCAACTTGAAACTTCTGTCTTTAGATTTCTATATTAAAAATCAAGGCTCATCAATTTGTTTCAGGATGTTTGGAAATCGTGTGCCTCATATGTTAGAGAGTGACTACACACCATACTCAGCAATTGATATCTGGCTGAAGGATTTGGTATGCAATAGCATCTACTTCGCTCTCCCACATCACCCCTTTTTATTTGGGAACTATTTATTATTGATGGTTATAACTCTTTACAGGGCATTGTTTCCCAAGAGTGCTCATCTCGTAAAATTCCAGTACCTTTAGCTACTGTTGCTCTCCAACAGTACATTTCAGGTGGAATAGTGTAAAATAGTGCAATCTTGTTTCGCTACATCGTTAACAATAGGAAACATATAAACCAGTTGTGAAAGTTTACCCTTTGTGCCATAGTGGTACTCCATTTGTGAAATAACTCAGTTTTCCACTGAGCAGGTTCTGCTGCTGGATGGGGTCGATTGGATGACTCTGCTGTAGTCAAGGTCTGCGCATATAAATTTTGTTTCTTTTGTACAAGTTTGGTAGGGGTAACATAGACTGCTATCTTTCCTGTAGACATACACATTATATGTCCATACGTTCAGTACTGTGGTTTTAAGCAAGCAGTGGTTTACTTGCAGATATATGAGATGTTTACTGGAGTTAAAGTTGAAGATAAACTTCCAGTTCTTAAGAAAGAAGATGTATAAAATTCTCTTCCATCCGAGTGGCCAACAAGATCCCTTTGCAGATATTCAGAGACTGGAAAAACCGCCTCAGTCTTGGTTGTTTTGGATGACGACTTAACTGGAACTCAACTGTTCATGACATAGAAGTCTTAACAGAATGGAGAGTGTCCATCCTTTTTTGCAATGTATTTGACACTCCGGACATAAATTATGATGAGTTTATATAAGATCTTCTAATTTTATGTGATCACCTTTGGGTCAGTTTCTGTGGTGATAATTTATTTTCGTGTTAAACAAAAATGAGTCACCTGCCTGAAATAATGTTAGAAATGATAGCATTATACATTTGGAATTTTGGATCCAGTAACAGGTCAACAAAGACTCAGTAACCAACAACCGGAAGTTTACATCTTTTGTAACGTTAATTAAGGTGGTGTACAATGCTCATCGTCTTCAAGGAAATGGCATTCTCAAGTTTTTACCTGGAAGCTTCCTATATATCCACGCTGGTTGCGCTACAGAATTCTTAATTTTAACGTACTGAATGATGTTCGCAACGTGATCAGTGGGCTTTTCAATAGTTGAGATGACGATAGTTTGGCTGTTCTGATTGGTGCTCTTTGTAAAGAATACAACGAAGACGACTAGGAGCCAAACGATAAGTGAGCTCTGACCAAGAGGCGAGTGTATACGCATAATCAAAATACGTGAAATCTGACCTAGGGGGAGTGTTTATACCATTTCAGAAAATGAAATAGCATGAAGTGTGTTTACCACTTTGACTATGTAATTAACAAGGGATAACAAAACGTATTAGTAGATGAAGTAAAACATTCAAATTATGAACATATATACCCCATGGATCTCAAAAATGAACAATCAAGGCAGACTAAGAGAAAGCAAAGACTTGGCCACTTTAAGCTCCCCACAATCACTTATATAGATTGTTTTAAGAGTTATGTTCCATATATTACGTGCACTGAGCTCTTTCGTCTCCAAAAAACTCAACCAAATCGTTGAATTGACATATCCAAAATCAAAGTAAGTTAAATATCAATTTTGTTTTTAAACATTACATTTTGTTTTCCCAAGTTCTAAAGACTTAAGTTCCCAAGGGATTAACTATCGATTTAAACTATGAACTTGGCAAAATATTCCACTTTGCCCCATGAACTTTTTTTTTTAGTGAAATAAACCTAATACTTGCCATGAAATTCCACTTTGCCTATGCCGGTAGATTTCGGTCCACGGAATGATGATGTGGCCAATTTATTTCATACGTGTATTTTTATCAAATAATCAAAAAACAACATAAACAAGTGATTGTGCAAAATGAAACACATCACCACATCATGGGCATCTCAGCCTATCACGTGAGTCTCTTCTCTCTTCTCCCACAAAACAGAAACAACCCATACATGGAAAAAAAAAAAAAAAAAAAATCCAAAAAATAACAAAGGAGAGGGAAACATAAAAAAAGGTACCCATTCCAAAAAAAAAGGGAAAACGAGAAAGGAAGATTGCACTGAAATTGAAAGATCAAAATTGTGCTTCGACTTTGCATTGTAGGAGAATCAAGTAAGTGTAATCGAAATTTATAACTTTAGGGTTTGTGAACAAGTTAGGGGTTTTATATAAGTTAGGGTCTTGAAGTGAACATTGACGTTGAAAGATTATAGAAGTCCATGAAGTTTTAAGAGACACTAGTTCTCCACACTCACAAGTACCACACGAATTGATTGACTGTTGAGACATTTGACTTAAAACAACTAAAAGAAATGATAGAGATTGAAGAGAAACTTATGGAAATTTAAGAGAAAAAAAAAAAATGAGCCTTGGAGAATGAAGAAGACGTCCCTAGTTTTCTTTTATTACAGAAGGAGAAGACCGTTGGAGACTCACATGATACGTAAGTGACGCGGTGATGTGTTTCATTTTGCACAATCACTTGTTTCTGTTAACACGTATGAAATAAATTAACCACGTCATCATTCCGTGGACCGAAATCTACTGGCATAGGCAAAGTAGAATTTCATGACAAGTATTAGGTTTATTTCGCTCTAAAAAAAGTTCATGGGGCAAAGTGGAATATTTTGCCAAGTTCATAGGTTAAATTGATAGTTAATCCAGTTCCCAAGTATTGAGACATGAATGCTCTGCCTAAATGTTGCAAAGACTATAACTGTAAACCTTTTATATGGCAGTAATAGAAATGGATGTTAGTGAAAAAAAAAAGAGTGGAGTGGAACTATAAGTCTATAATATGGTTGGTCGAAATTTTGTATATTACAAAATTAGCAAATTAAAGACTATTTAAGAAAAAAAAATTAAAGGACTAAAGGGTATACAAGTCACTGTAGCACCATAAATCTCCACGAACTCACGAAGCATTCTTAGTAACAAGCACACTTTTATTGCTTTATTATTGGGTGTTTTTTGTTTCGATTTGATCAAATCAGTCTATCTATTAGTGATCTTTCAAGGCTCTAAAAATGAAATATTCCAATATTATTAGAGTTAACGACCTAAAAATGAAACATACTTTCATTTTGTTCCAAAAATCTTCCAAAAATACAATCAAGTTTCAAAAGGAATGCCGTCAAATTATTTGGACAGCCTATGTATTGTACACTTAAATTCTTCACCAATATATTTTCTGCCAACGTGGACAAAAAAAACCAAAAATTAAAACAAACACAAGTTAAAACCTAAATTACATGTGACATCATAGGGACCATTAAGATTTGACTAAATCAATGACACATATTAATTAGCGCCTTCATCTTCTTGGTGGTCTTCTTCCTAACCACCATACCATTGTACCACCACCTCAAAACCTAAAAAAATTAACAAGACACCCAAAAACACCTTAAATTAACCTCACTTTGTACTCCACAGTGTAATTTAACGCTCCAATCCCATTTTCTCTCTCAAACTAGACTTGGGGATTTAGGGGTTTAAGGTGGCGGTGGGTGGAAGCAGAAAGAATGAAACTAACAGAAAAAATGAGGGAAATACATTGCTGATGAAATATATTAGTGATCGCGTGCAAAACATATGCAAAATGATCGATTTCATATTTCAGCATGCGAAAGTTAATTGGAATGCAAAATTGATAAGAGCCCAAAACTGTAGTTTTAACCCCTTAATAATCATAATGTTAGACCAATTATGTGAATAATAAGTAAGAGTTAATACTGATTACGTGTTTTATGCATTTCAGGCTTCAAAGTCCATTATGTGCGCTAAATGTGCCGCTTTAGCGAGATAAAGGAGCAAAAGTCGTGAGAACTTCCGAATGCCATATCTTTGGACTCGGACCTCGGATTGAGGCCTACCTTATGTCAAAACGACCGACTCGGAAAGAGCTTTGGATGGTCCAAGCCTTGACCCAATCAGAGGAGCAGAAGTGGACGAAAAGTCTGTGGAAGCCAACTGCAGACCAAAGAGGCCTTTTGGATCGAAGAATTGGGTTTTGGGCTTTCTATTCTGCCCAAAACATGGCTCCAAGCCCATGCACGATTTTTGGATCCGGATGTATAAAAACAAAAGCTTGACTCATGTTAATGGCAGTCGTGGGCAGTTAGGTTAGGTAGATAGTTAGACCTAGATTAGTTAGCCTCCATTAATTAGTTTTAGAACTTAGTTTAATTAGTTTCAATTCATTGTAGTAGATTAAACCTTTGAATCTTGTTCTTCATTTGATTAGATCAATAAAGTAGTATTTTTTATCAATTTCGATTTTGTCATTTCCATTTCTAGATCTAATTTCAATTCTTGTTCTTATTTCATTTTAGTCATTAATTTAGATTTCATTATTGTTTAAATTAGTAAATTTCAATTTCTTACATTATGTTTAGTTTAGATTCAATGGAAAATGTTAGGTTGATGACTCAAGGCTAAAACCTCCATTAGAGGGGTTGATGAAGCCTTGATGAAACTTAGTGGTTAGTATAGAATTGGTTGTAGAATCTATTTCACTCTAGAAGGTCGTGTTTCACCATGAGAATGGGTGGATGACCTCACATGCTAGTTAGTATCCGGTAGGAATGCCATGAACACTAGGGATTAGACTCGAAATTCTTGCCGTGAAAACGTAAGAATCGAGATACGACAATCTACACTAGGTTATTAAGTTGGATTCGAGGTGGATTTAATTCCTCTCTATTTCTTTATCTAGAGTCAAACAATCGTATTCCCGTAGCTTTCATAGATTAACTTTAGTTTATATTATATCTTGTTATTTAAATTAACGCGTCTTGTTAGCATAACATTTTGTAAAGCTCTCATTGACTTAGGACTGATTTCTTAGACTTAGAAGACAATCCATGCTAGGGAACTAGGAGTGGAACGAACTTCTTACTCCACATAGTGCAATTCGCATTGAGAGTAGAAGCTTTGATAAATATCTAGTAAAAGTTTAGTTTTAGTTTACTTACGTTTTGAATTCATCGTTCATTTCGTAGGTAAACTAATCATTTTACAGTTATCAAAAATCTAAGTAGCTAACTGATTTGTTAGCTGAAAATAGCCTAGAATGCGACATTGCTCATTAACTACTTGCTTAATGAGTTGCTTAATAATAAGAATAACAAGCAAAACTCTTAAATTTGTATTGGTCTTTCTGTTTGTATGTACACGCATGTATCATATTTTTATGGGAATTACCATCCCAAATGAGCTCCAATTCGACTTTGTATCTTTCTCCTTTTATTAATGAAATCTTATTTCTCTAATGAGAATATTGTCTTAAACTAATTTTGGATGTGTCCATGACTCCATGCACGACAAAGTGATTCTTCAATGTATTAGATCATGACCAAACAATAATGTCCCACTTTGTTTGTACTTTCTATTAAGCAGTACCAAATGGATTTGCATAGACCGATTTGTTTAGAAATGTCAAAAGAATAGAAGGCACTATTGTCCTATGTTAACTATGATCGAAGTATCTAATGTTAGTTTTAGTAATAGATTTGGGCGAAATTTAAAATGTTATGCTGATTCAAGAAATTTGAGAAATCTTGAAATTACAGACACTAATCACATTTTAGAGATTTGGCAAGCTGATTACGGCTACAACTTTGTTGGCTCTTGCAGTTTGAAGACAAGATACACGCCTATGTATGTCTCAAATTAATGTGCCTACTACCTATCCATATCGTCCATCTCCATCTTTAGTACTTCCATGGACTTATTCATATTCTCCGATGTTCATTTGTTTAAACTGACAGAAAAGGAATTCACGTTTCACATTTTTGTGCTAATAAGTGATCTTTTTACATACTCTTCGGTACGATTTATTTCTACCCAACGTGCAGAGCACATGCATTTGGCTAGTAATAATAATGTTTGGGTTAGTCTTTATTTCGTGTAATATAATACTAAATTTTATATATCAAAATCAAACTAATCGGTTCCGGGTTCGGTTCGGGTATCCATCGGTTTTTTACTATTCGGTTCTAATGATTTCAGTTCTTTATCGGGTCGGTTCTTGAAGACCCACTTTAAATAGGTCTAACATTTTAGGACCCAGACCTACTATAAATGGTTCTGGTTCGGGTAATTGGGTACCATGCACACCCCTAGACTGTCACTACTTACATCTTCCATGCAATTAGCTAACTAATCAATTCTGTTTGGAATTGTAGTCGGTTATAAAAATAAATTCCTTATTTCTTTTCAAGAATTGCAAGAAAGAACCATTTTCTCGAAAACTTCATCATCGCGTTCTAAACCTCACTTCTAAAGATCAAGAAATTCGCCGTCTCCTCAAATCTTTCTTATTTCTTCAAGATCATCTGTTTTAATGGGTGTCAACAAAAAAGTGGAGATGATTTCTAAGGAAGCAGCTAAAGCCAATGCGGCTTCAAGGAAAGGTAACTACATAAAAGCTTTCAATCTAATTAGAAAATCCTGTGAAAGGTTTAAAGACTCTGCCTATCTTCATCGTTTGTTTGGTGAGATCGCTTTACAATCAAATTTAGATAATGAAAGCAGTATTGCTATTAGTGTTGATGAAGCTAAAAAAGCAGTTGAACTCGAACCAAAATCTATTGAGTACCACTGTTTTCTAGCGAAGTTGCTTTTCCAAACATCTTTTGACATGAAATCACATTTGCAAGTAATCAAAACATGTGAAGAGGCACTAACAATTCAGGAGCCGAATGATAATTCACTTAAAAGTATTATATGTTGTAAAACTGAATTGGAGCAACTTATTGAAGAGAGCAGTAAGATGATATCGGTAATTCGTTGGTGGAATTCTTCAAGTACAGGTATGAAAGATAGGGTTCGTCCGCATTGATGACCTTGACTCGAATCTTCTTAAGGTTTTATCTAAAGCTCTTCTATATTTTAGACATTACAATAAATGGGAATTTTGGGAATGTGGTGCTTGTAGTAAAAGATTTTGTGATTCTGAAAAATATTTGGACCATGTGTATTCAAGACACAGCGAGACTCTAGTATCTAAAACTAGGTTTATATGCTCTCGTCGCATAAATCGCAAATGGATTGAGATGATTACGGAAGGAAAGTGGAATCCAGTAGATAGTTCTGCTACTATGGCAGAGCTTGAATTGCATTGCCAATGGTTAGTAGGCCAGACACATGACCTTAAGAAGTGGGGTAGGGAATATTTCATAACATTGGAGTGGCCAACATCTGATGATTCTGACCGTAAAGTGAACCTTATGCATATTCGAGTCCATTCACGGTTCTTCTCTCTCTAATAAAGCTCTTTTGGCAGTACACATGAGTAATGTGTCCCAGTATGCCATTAACGCTTTAGACGACCGTCTTTGTGTTTCACTTGAGAGACTTGGCTTGGACCAAGCCCATCTATGCATTTGTCTCCTAGAAACTCCCCAACTGAAGGAAATCCTTAACTATTTGCAGGAGATAATGGAGCATTATCTCGAGATATCTCGGGAAAAATTTAATGTGGACAAAGCTGCTTGCAGCAAGATTTGAATCAAATGTGAAGATGGATTTGAAGGATGAACCAGCATGTCTCCATATCGAAGTGTCCTCACTTTCGGGTATTTCCAATTTATATAACAGTCCCAGGGAAGGTACAGAAACGTCTAGCAGTGATGCTATGCTCCAATGGATTTATTCAAGTCGGCTTTCCAGTGCCAAAATCTTTAAAGCTTGGACGGATTCAACAAGTGAGAGAAAATGGCTTTGGCAAAAAGATCTTCGAAAACTTGAGAAAGTCCTACAGAAGAGGGAAACTGATTTTGATAAAGGAAAAAATATGTTTAGGAAGAAAAATACCTCTAAAGATGTACAATCAGTAGACACAGCAGGAAACTTTGACAAGTGTCACTACTGCTATTCTGCATTTAAGCCAGAATGATCTTTATATTATGAGAATTTCTCAAGACTTGCATCAATGGGAGCTCAAATTAAATGATGTGGGCTGCGGTGATTATCGGGATCTGTGTTCTCTTGTGAAGCCATACATTCGGTATTGATTGATTTGGTTTTATTATTTCTCGTTGTGCATTCATATCTTAGAAATCATGATTTGGCATTTGATTCGATTTTATATTTAGGCACACTTGGAAGAAACTGTAAAAAATGATGCCAGAGAGAAGTCCGAGGTCAGCAAAGGCATGCAAGATTAGCTACTACTCCTACTAGTTATACTTAGTTATTGACAGTTTTTTTTTTGTTGACAATTTTTTTTTTTTTGACAGTTTAAATTGACAGGAAAAGTAGTCCAATGGCTAACACGGAATTGTTTGATCTATCATTGATTTAATTCTTTTTCATGTATAATCATAATAACTATTAGTTTGTATGTGTATTTTTTTTCTTTAACTCTTTTCTTATTTATATGTGTGTTTAGATCCAAGTCCTCTTCGAAACAGGAGATCACCTTGGACATTATTATACAGGATGAGTCAGTCACACTAACTATCCTACTCCTATTCCCGTCAATACTCGTATGAAGTATTATGATGATCAACAAAGAGCTTTAAGAAACTATACTGCCCTCAACGCATGTGAAAGCCCTTATATCATAAGATTAAAACTTGTGAGCTATGGAGAAACTGTGGTGATTGCACTTGAAGAATTCGAAACGACTATGGATAATCTTTTACCAAGCAAACGACGCTTCTCGCATAATTAAATACTTCATAATATTCATCAAGTAATTATTATAATTAAATATAATTAAATACTTCATAACATTCATCAAGTAGTTAATGTAATTCATAACATTCATAATTAATGTAATTAAATACTTCATATTTCATAACATTCATCAAGTAACTAATGCAACATTCATAACATTAAATACAATAAGCCCTTATATCATAACATTAAATACTTTCATGCATTCATAACATTAAATACAACAAGCCCTTATAGCATAACATTCATAACATTAAATACTTTTATACATTCATAACATTAAATACAACAAGCCCTTATATCATAACATTAATACTTTCATAACATAAATACTTTCATAATATTAAATACTTTCATGCATTCATAACATTAAATACAACAAGATTTATATCATAACATTCATACTTTTATAACATTAAATACTTTCATGCATTCATAACATTAAATACAACAAGCCCTTATATCATAACATTCATAACATTAAATACTTTTATGCATTAATAACATTAAATACTTTCATAACATTAAATATTTCATAACATTAAATATTTTTATACATTCGTAACATTAAATACAACAAACCCTTATATCATAACATTAATACTTTCATAACATTATATACAACACGCCTTTATATCATAACATTAATATTTTTATAACATTAAATACTTTCATGCATTCATAACATTAAATACAACCGTCCTTATATCATAACATTAATACTTTTATAACATTAAATACTTCATAACATTAAATACTTTCATACATTCATAACATTAAATACAACAAGTCCTTATATCATAACATTAATATTTTTATAACATTAAATACATTCATAACATTAAATACAACAAGCCATTATATCATAACATTAATACTTTCATAACATTAAATACTTCATAACATTCATAACATCCATCAAGTAATTAATATAACATTCATAACATCAAACTTCATAACATTAATAAAGTAATTAAATAAATTTTAGTACTTTGAATGTTCCTATTTTTTAAATGAATTAGGTAAATTATTCTTGGTCTCTTATATCTAAATAGTTTGTTATTCAGATTTTAATCCATATTTTTTTTAATTAATGTTTTAAATGAACATGTTAACCGATTTACAACATATGCACGAAAGAAACATATCTTATGAAGATATATCGTTTTTAAATATTGTTGTACTTGCTGGTGGAGATAGTCTCATTAATTAACACAGAATTCATGAATCTAAACAATGAACACAATGATATATATTTTTTAACTTTTATTACTTCTTTTGAGTTTCAATATTTTTGACGAACAACATAATAAAACTGTTTTTTGTAGGTGATATTATTAGTGTTGGTGCTGATTTACGAGGACTTCAGATGCTCATTAACCAAGTACTTAATACACATAACTGTGTAAATGAAGAAATTGCGAGCTTGTGCCGGCTTTTAGGCTCCCAAACAATTCTAACACATACATTATTCTTTTTGAAATTTAACTTTTTGCTTTGAATTTTAATTTTTTTATATAATCAACTTGTTTATATAGTTTAACTTCATAGTTTTGTATATATTAATTATTTTTCAACTTGTGTTAGAGTTTAACTTCATTTTATGTATTAAGTCAGGAAGACAGACTCTTAGGTTATCCTCTTTTTATGGATTGGGAAAAATTGATGAGATTGTTAATAGATTCTCATAATGGTTGGAACACCAGTCCTGACAATGTAATTGTTGGACGTGAATGGTTTAACGACAACGGAAATGTATATGATGGTTGGAAGAACTTCATGTTAGCTATGATTGAACGTAATCCTAGAACGGGCCCAGCTTCTGATCCGGTTGAGAAACTCTTTGTGGGCAAATTTTATGGTGGTAAGTGGGATAATAACTCAGTTCCATCAGTGGTCAAGGGTTTCAAAAACTTAATGTCTCACGTTAATTAAGTTAATAGGAGCACTGGTAGAGAGGTAACTATTTTTTCTCTTATCTTTGATAGGAAATTAATCTTAATCATTTTGTTATTGTTTTTACCTAACAAATTTTTTCTCTTGGGACAGCATCCGAACCTCATTACTTATAAGAAATTGTTGGAGAAAATAAAGAATTTCTTAGAGCCCTTAGAGGAATCAAGTGAGAAATTGTAGTATTCTACCTCCCATAATGTCAATTGAAAACTCCCGCTCCAGCTTTTCCAGCCCATTAATTTTGGAAGTTAATATTGTACTTCGTTCGGCCCACCAGGTATATATATCAAGGGTTTTCAGCGACCAAAAATAAAAAACTCTCAAACTAAAACTCTCCTACCCACCAAAACTTGAGGTTTTCGGGAAAAAAAAATAGCTCTCAATTGTGCTTTTTCTTCACTTACCAATCTCTCAGTTTTCTCCACCTCTCCAACTTCTCTCCACCGACCACCACTCCAAGCCTCTTTAGGCAAATTCTTTGACTGTGCATTATGAAGTAACATGTTTTGTAGCAATTACAAACATATAATTATACTTAGTTATATATTGACAGTTTTTTTTTTTTTTTTTTTTTTTTGTCTGTTTAAATTGACAGGAAAAGTAGTCCAATGGCCAACACGATATTGTTTGATCTATCATTGGTTGAATTCTTTTTCATGTCTAATTATAATAACTATTAGTTTGTATGTGTATTTTTTTCTTTAACTCTTTTCTTATTTATATGTGTGTTTAGATTTAAGTCCTCTTCGAAACAGGAGATCAACTGGGACATTATTATACAGGACGAGTCAGTCACACTAACTATCTGATTCTTATTCCTGTCAATACTCGTATGAAGTATTATGATGATCAATAAAGATCTTTAAGAAACTATACTACCGTCAACGTGTGTGAAAGCCCTTATATCATAAGATTAAGACTTATGAGCTATGGAAAAACTGTGGTGATTGCTGTCACACTCTGAATTTCGACAAAATCGGAAAAATAATATTTGTTCCCGACTCTTCGATTTTCGAGGTGTGATATTGTTAGTGTTGGTGCTGATTTACGGGGACTTCAGACGCTCATTAACCAAGTACTTAATACACATAACTGTGTAAATGAAGAAATTGTGAGCTTGTGCCGGCTCTTGGGCTCCCAAACAATTCTAATGTATACATTATTCTTTTTGAAATTTAATTTTTTGGTTTGAATTTTAATTTTTTTTATATATCAACTTGTTTATATAGTTTAACTTCATAGTTTTGTATATATTACTTTTCAACTTGTGTTAGAGTTTAACTTCATTTTATGTATTCAAATGGGAAGACAGGGCTCTTAGGTCATCCTCTTTTTTATGGATTGGAAAAAAATGATGAGATTGTTAATAGATTCTAATGATGGTTTGAACACCAGTCCTGACAATGTAATTGTTGCACGTGAATGGTTTAACGACAACGGAATTGTATATGTATATGATGGTTGGAAGAACTCCATGTTAGCGATGATTAAGCGTAATCTTAGAACGGGGCTAGCTTCTGATCCGGTTGAGAAACTCTTTGTGGGCAAATTTTATGGTGGTAGGTGGGATAATAACTCAATTCCATCAATGGTAAAGGGTTTCAGAAACTTAATGTCTCACGTTAATGAAGTTGATAGGAGCACTTGTAGAGAGGTAACTATTTTTTCTCTTCTTTTTGATAAGAAATTAATCTTAATCATTTTGTTATTGTTTTTACCTAACAATTTTTTTTTTCTTGGGACAGCATCTGAACCTCATTACTTATAAGAAGTTGATGGACAAAATAAAGAATTTCTTAGAGCCCTTAGAGGAATCAAGTGAGAAATTGTAGTATTCTACCTCCCAGAATGTCAATTGACAACTCCCCACTCCTACTCTTCCAGCCCATTAATTTGGAAGTTAATACTGTACTTCGTTCGGCCTACCGGGTATATTTATCAAGGGTTTTCAACGACCAAAAATAAACAACTCTCAAACTAAAACTCTCCTTCCCACCAAAACTCGAGGGTTTTCAGTCGGGAAAAAAAAATAGCTCTCAATTGTACTTCTTCTTCACCCACCAATCTCTCGGTACTCTACACCTCTCCAACTTCTCTCCACCACCAAGGACAGAGCCAGGAATCTGACCTAGTGACCGAGTGTATACACATAATCAAAATACAGGGACGGCCGGACGGAGCCTGAAATCTGACCTAGGGGGGAGTGCTTATACCATTTAAAAAAATGAAATAGCATGAAGCGTGTTTACCACTTTGACCATGTAATTAACAAGGGATAACAAAACGTATTAGTAGATGAAGTAAAACATTCAAATTATGAAAATACCCCATGGATCTCGAAAAGGAACAATCAAGGCAGACTAGGAGAAAGTAAAGGCTTGGCACTTTAAGCTCCCCACAGTCACTTATATAGACTGTTTTAAGAGGTATGTTCCATATATTACGTGCAATCTGTTCTTTTTTGTCTCCAAAAAACTCAGCCAAATTGTTAAATTGGCATATCCAAAATCAGAGTAAGTTAAATATCAATTTCATTTTTAAACAATACATTTTGTTTTCCCAAGCTCTTAAGACTTAAGTTCTCAAGTATTGAGCAAGTGAACATATTCACAGAAGTCAAAAGTGTGGATTTGTCATTTCACTCATTTGGAGGTGCGCTAAAAGCCTAAAACAGTAAAACCAATATTTCTCAGCAAAATAACAAGTGGAACAAACGCTCTAACAACAAAAAAAATCAAAATCAACAAATTACAAACAAATTAAAAAAATAGTTTAATATTAGTGTTTTAAAATGCTTACATCTTCTTCTAACATCATTTATTGATTTCTTTCCATAAGAATTAGCAAATCCTTGCTGTGAATTGAAATAAATTGGTTTAAGAAGTTATGGAAGGATTAAAATGAGCGATTTCCCCCATTTTTTTTCAAAACTCAGAAAGGCAAAGTGAAGAGTGAAGACAAAATGAGACCTTATTAAAGAAAGAGTATAAATGGTATAATAAGGCTTTACTTTTTGATATTTTGAGAGAGCAAGTAAGCCGTGACTTTGCAAGGATTTTATGCTAGACTTAATTGTGTGTTACTTGACTTATTTCTATTATCTGGTCTCGTCCCTTTATATTTTCTAAGAGTAGATTAATGATAAAACATTCTGGTTTGATATTACGGTCCTACACCTATTATAAAAAAAACTATGACGTGGCTGATAATACATAGAACATAAACTTGTTAGCAATTCGGGATACAGTAAAAATTCGGTATGGGAATAATTCGAGAATTATTCGGTGATTTAAAAAAACTTTACGGTCAAAAATTCGCAATACGGTAATTATGCGGTGTTTAATTAATACGCATTTTAAACGTTTGGTTGCAAAAATTCGGAAGTAAAAAATTCGTGATATTATGTTAGTAAATATTAATAATAGTTGTCATTCTTTACAACATAACAAACATATCTAAACAATTTAGCTACAAAAACATTAAAACCAATTGAATGGTCCACATAGGTACCTTCATTTATTTGTTCTTGAATTGAAATTAACGTTCAAATTTCAAAATACACACACCATGACATGACAATTTAAATATGGGGCAAAAAATATAAAAGCAAAATTTTTGGATTAATTTATCACTAAAAATAAAAATGTAAGAATGAGGGACTTAAAGTAAGAATGAGGACATAAAGTATATAAAAAATAACAAAAACGCAATTGAATTTTCATTTTTTTTTAGCCGAATTTTTCAAAAATTCAGCAAAATCCGTATTATTCGTTTCAAGGCAAAAAATCGCGAATTATTACGAATCTTTCAAACATTGGAAAGTATTATAAGTTTTGCCCTTCAAAAATTTGATTCTCCAATTATTGGATTGGAATAATTCGGGGAATTGCTAACATGGAAACATAATGGTTCTTCAAAACCTTTGGGGCCATGTCTCTATCTATGCATGGATACATGTAATAAAATCTCCCTTATCAGTTATTCAGGTAAGGAAAGAAGATGATTTTCATTATGGCATTGGACCATTTGTTTTTTCACTGTACTACCATCATCATGAACAAAAAAAAAGAGACTGCCGGAGGCGCTAGTAGAGTCTTACATATTAATAATGACTAGTTATATCATTCAGTAAAAATAGCGCTTAAAAGAGTGCAAGTTACAACAACGTAACAAATTTTCCTTCTTCACTTCACGCGAAGGTAGGACAACCCATAGAGGCGCTGAGTGAACAGAAGAAGCCGGTATGCCAGTGTGATAGGGCGTGATTCTCTGATCCTCTAAACTGAAAACTCCAAGTAGTCGGAAGCCAACAAAGCAACAGAGGTATTGATTCCCAAGAACAATGCATGTTCCCCCAAGTTCATCAACTCGCACCAACTCTCCTTGCGAAGATTTAGCTTGTAGATTTTAAATCTCCCCGTTTCAGGCACTACTTTATCTGGAAATCTCGAAACAAGTAGTAACTCTCCTAACCGCTCCACCAAATAAAACGACGTTTCCATTTGTGGGTACTGAAGGAAGTGCATAACACTGGCAAACCACTATCCTCTCAGTTTCAGTAACAGCATAAAACTGTCCCATATAAAATATAACATCTTGAAATCCCTGGTAACTACATTGGAGTGGTATCCAAGACACATCCCCTGGTCTAGCAACGGCCAACTTGCAATCGACATCGTGAATAGCCATAAGAATACAATTTCTACTTGTTGGACTTGATGACATAATAACTTTACTTAAGAAAGGATTTGTACGTAAATATGGATTCCTTTCGATTTGGCCTGACAAAGGTTGACCTCTGAATGTTCTTTGTGAAGGAAGATCAATCTCAGTTTGAGTCAACAGATTCATAATAGGGATGTTGAAATGTTTATCTACTGTAATCAGCCAAGTACCAGTAGATCCGACACACAATGTGATTTGGTGCTGGGGACACTCAAGTTCATAGACCTCTTGTTCACCAAGGCCAACAAGGCCAGGAAGAGGAAGTGGTGGGAAGTTAAGATTCTTACGTCGACTCTTATAAGAGATATATAACAGGTGGGGGTTGAGAATGAACAGGCATGAGCCATGGGGGTTGAGCATGAACAAGCATGAGCCATGGGGATTCAGGAAATGAGTGTGGGAGAGAAGACAACTCCATGATTTGCAGACTCCACGGAATGCAAAGTGATCAGCTGCAACATCGAGTTTGTTCCTAATGGAAATAATGAGATCGTTGGGAAGTTTGGACCAATCAGCCATGAATGTATTCCAAAAGTCTAGATTGATATCTGGACGTGTAGATTAAGAAGTCAAAGTTAGAGAAACGTATCCAAGGACAGACACAGAAAACTACACAGTCAGCTTCTTTGGAGAAACGCTTTAAGAGTTTGAACTTAAATTTTCGAAAATAAAGAACTAAATTGCTTGATTGTTTGAGATTTTGAGATTACCATCTGAAGCTACCTCGATAAATTACTTCAAAAGTAATAAAGTGAGTATGCAAAGCATAAAAAGAAGAATGAAGTATTGGTGCCAGCATATTCCCTCTTTGAACTTGGTCAATAGGCATGCATTTATAGGATATAGAATATATGAAACGCTTCTCAAAGAACATATAACCATACCAAGGGGGACAAGGGAGTCTATATGTACCTCAGATTCTCCACCCGTATATGCACATCAGCACATTGCCTAATGGCCCATATAGCAGAGATATAGGTACACACCCATTCTAAGTAGAACTAATTATTTTTCAATACTTGACATTATTAATTTTAGGTGTTGATTCAACATAGTGAAACCGAGAAAAAGGAAAAAAGTAAAAGTAAAACTCACAGATGACGGTGTTGCTATGTCCCGAGTCCCGACAGAGAAAGCAATTGATTTTGTCGATCGAATCACACAACCAATATATATATACTTTCTAATTCGTCCCCACGAGCTCAAGAAGTAGGCTGTTGATTTAACAGCCCTACCAAGAAGCAAGTACCTCTTTAACCGACGACAATGGTGGGAGAAGGGAAAACAAAACAATACAATACAGAGCCCTTTATGTCTAAAGTACACCCCAGAACTTATTAGTTTGTAGTTTTGTACTTGCATTTTGGCGTTGGGAAGAATGTCCGAGGACTACCCAAAATATGTCAAGATTCCGCCCTCTGAAATATACGCCACTAATTATCTATCACACCAGACACCAGAAGCTAAAAAGCAAAAGTAATCACACATTCACAGATTACAAGGAGCATCCCATCTATGAAAACAAAAAATTGACACAGCCAACTCTTCACCTAAAACCAATACAATGGATCAATGGACCACACCATGTTCGAAGGAAAAAAATCTCTCCATAAAAGTAAAGGGATCCCAAAAGTAAAAGCAAAAAGACGTGGTATCACGAAAGTTTATAATATAAAATAACAAGAGGAAAAGAAAAAAGAGGAAAACCTGCACAAACATCATTATAACACAGTAACTCCCTCCCTTCTCTTCTTACTTTTGCCGCTCTTCTTTTGCCCTCCCTTACTTCACCCCCCACTTGGCCCAACCATTTCTAAACAAACAAACATCGGATTAAACATTTTACAAATGGGCATTATGAATGAAAATTATCTTTGCCAATCTACAAGGACCTATCATCTGAATCAACAATTACATCAGGCTGTGGATCTTGCCCCTGTTGTATGCTGGACTGACATATACCCTCAATTCGACGTGTTACCTCAGTCATGGAAGGACGCTTGTCTGGGTACTGAGCAGCACAGTCTATCGCAAGCTGTAGGAGCTGAACCATCTCCTCCTCAATGTTCTGGTACCTCAGGAGCTCAAGGTCAAATACCTCAGCAGTCCATTCCTCTCGCACAACAGACTGCACCCACCTTGGGAGGTCAACTCCTTCCTCATTCAAGATCGCGTGAGTAGGTGCCTTACCCGTCAACAGTTCTAGCAGCAGCACACCAAAACTGTAAACATCAGCCTTCTGAGAGACCTTGCGTACATCAGTCACCTCAGGTGCACGGTAACCTGCAACACGGTTAGGAGTGGAAGTGGGGCCAACAAGCTGTGCAAGGCCAAAATCAGACACACGAGCATCATTGCTTTTGGTGAGTAGGACATTGGATGACTTTATGTTTCCATGGGAAACGGTGGAGCCTCGTGAGTGGAGGTATTCAATGCCACGAGCAGCTCCAAGGGCAATACTCGATCGGGTTTGCCAATTCAATGGAGTCCTGCCAGCGCCTCTGTTTCCTGTAATAAATCAACAGGTTGAAGGAATGTAAGCTGCAGTTTAAGAGAGAACGAGAGAAAGAGAGGCCCCTTCTACTTTTCTTTTTTTTGTAATTTCTTTTTTCAAGAAGACTGCCCACCAAAAGACGAGCATTCAATGAGGCTACCTCTACTAGTACTTGCACATGAAATCAGTAAGTATTATAGCTGACAGATGTGGACATGGTTGCTTCTGCTCTTAGGCCTTTACCAATGGCAATTAATCTTTCAAGAAAACACATACCCATACAAAAAAAAACAGAGTAAACGTGAACACATCAAGCAGTTCATGCACCAAAACATCCGTTAATACATCATCATGTGCGCTAAATCCAAATATAATTATCAACAACACGAATCAATTTTGTCACTTAACAGTTAACACTATCTTGAGACCTAGCATGAGTTTTAGATCAACGTGAACACTTTCTTCTTCTTGATAATTAATATAATCAGTAGAATTCTCCTTTTTTACATTGAAGAACTATCCCCAAAAATTTATTGCAGGATAACCCAACAAACAAATGTGAAACACAGACACAATGCAGATGGCGCAAAGTCTTGAATAGAATAATCCATCAACTAAAAGTTACAGCTAGAAAGCTTCCTAATACAGCTATTTGAGACAAAGTGCATACATTTCATCTAATAGATAATTGAAGAAGAAAAAAAGAAAAAGAGAGGAACAGATCCTATATTCAAATGTTGGTTGTGCACTATATTTTTAGCAAGCAATGCTACAGTTTTGTTTGGACTGAAAATCGCATAAAAATCCCTGCCCCCCTAGGTTTTTTGTCACTGCCATACTATCTTTGACAAAAAGGTATTATGATGTAGGATAGGTAATGGCAACCAGCTTGAAACTTGACTTCTACTGTTGAAGGTTACTACACATACAAAGGATTCGTTTAGTTGGTCCTCCTAAATCACTCTTTTTCGCATCAGGCATGCTCTACGACAATATTATTCACTGATGCAAATGATCAACTTCTCTAAGGAACAAAATATGAACTATATCCTACAGTATAAAAACAAGAGGCTATGATATTAATTGAAAAACAATATAACACGCAAAAGAGAGTAGAGAAGACACACTCACCATGCAACAATGCAGATAAGCTTCCATTTTCCATATAATCATAGACCAGAAGCTTCTCATCACTACTGTAATAGTAGGCCCTAAGCGGTACCAAACTCTCGTGATCCATGGACCCAACAATCTCAATCTTCTCTCTAAATTCCTTTTCGGGTATGGTCACATCCTTCAATCTCTTCACAGCAACAACAGTCCCAACCTCCAAAACAGCCTTATACGCTGTCCCAAACGTCCCCTTTCCCAAAACCTCAGCAGACGCCCTCAACAGATCCTCCAAATCAAAGAACCTCGATGCATTTCCAAAGAACAACAACTTCCTATTCCCAGCATTGTTAATATCCGGTTTCACAGCTGGCTGCGTAGCCACTGGAATCGCCGACAGTTGATACCCACTATTCAAATTCCTCTCATTTCCATCTATATCCCCAAGTGGCTTCTCAACTTCACTTGGGTGTTTCACAGATGTAACGTCTACTGCTCTAGTCTTCCTACTACTTCTTTTTCGACACAATAGGAAAAGTATCAACAAAATCAATAGAAACCCCAACACAGACCCAATAGCTATACCTGCAATCGCCCCGCCCGACAATTTCTTCTTCCTATCATTCCCATTACCATTTACCATTACCATTACCATTACCATCACCAGTTGTTATATTATTCGATTCACCAGGGCAAAGTCCTAATGGTCCACCACATAACAAATTGCCTACAAACGACGCCGATTTCATCGAACGAAGTGTCGATGGAATCGAGCCGTTTAACCGATTAAACGAGACATTAAACTGAACAAGACTAGTCAAATTAAGGACTGGGATTTCACCAGTGAGCTGATTATTCTCCAGAAACAAAGTACCCAACCTAGTCAAATTATTAAATTCCGACGAAATCTCGCCACTGAAATGATTCCCGGCGAGATTTAGCCGGACGAGATTTTGCATCTCAAAAAGAAACGCCGGAATTTTTCCAGAAAATTTATTGTCCTGTAAATAAAGATTCCTCAGTTCAGTGCATTGACCGAGATCTGAAGGTAGTTGACCGGTCAGAGCGTTGACTCGAAGTGATAGTGTGCGGAGTTTAGTGAGGTTACCGAAAATACCCTCGGGAATAACGCCTATGAGTTCGTCTGCTGGGAGTCGGAGGACAGTGACTCGTCTTTTCTCACAAATGACACCTTGCCACGTGCAAGGGTCGGATTGGTTCTTGAGATTCCAACGAGTTGTTTTTCCTCCAACTGCTGAACGGAGTGTGAGTAGTGCTGCTTGGTCTGAGGCTAGATCTGGTTTTCCCATTGTGAAAAGTGAAATGAAAATCAACAAAATTAGACTCATTCTCAAACTACTACTACTACTACTACAATGTGACTTCATTTTCTTAAACCCACTTTCTCACAAGTGAGAGAGATGGGTTGGTTGGGAGATATGAGTGTGTGTATTAAAAAACCCTAGCACTCAAGTGTGTGTTTTTAATTATGTTTGGTTGGTGTTTGGAGATAAAATAATTTGTTTTTTTTTTTTTTTTTTTAACAAGCGGGGTCCTCTTTGTACAAGCTGTAAAGCTCTGTTTCTTTATTTTGTTATATATTTCTTGAAAATTTAAATATTGCTGGGTGAAACAGAATCATTGACCTTGGTGGTGGATACATTATTTATGGTCTATCTGTTGTTGAATAAATAAATTACGGTTTCTAACTTTTGTTGCTTATTAGAAACATGATGCAATTGTGGACAAATTTTGACTAGTATATCTATCTATCTATCTTAAGTTTTAGTCCTCTCAAAGTCTCGGGCTGGATAAAATTTTGTACACACTTAATAGCAAGTGGAATAGACTGCTAAAAGTGTCTGTTTCCCCAAAATAAAAAAAACAATCTAAGAGCATCTTTAGGTTGTGGTAGACTGGTAGTATACTCTTCAAATTTGAAGAAATTTTTTTGAGAATCTAGTCGCAAATTTCGACCAATTCTAGGTAGTCGCAAATATCGACCGCAAATGTAATTGGAAACCCTACCACGCTACTGGCACGCGCCAGTACTAATGTCACGCGACATTACCACTGTCGCCTCCAAGTTCAAAAAAAACTCCCGCGACATTCCCACTGTCGCACCAAATTGAAAAAGTAAAAAAAAATAACTTGCGTGACATTAGTAGTGAAACGCGAAGTACTCCGGGCGCTGGTGGTGGTCTTCACAAAGTCAAAAAAAAACTTGGGGCTTACATTAGTAATGGCGCCGACATTATTACTATTGTCGCCCAAGATCCGCATCCAAACCTCCAGATTTGCGAACAAGAATGCAAACAGACAGGTTATGGGACCATGAATGAGGCCACCTAGAGATGGAATTTCGGAAAATTCCAAAAAAAAATTTCAAATATGAAAAATTTGACAGGTTATACTACCACCTAGAGATGCTCTAATCTCATTGTTTTGTTTTGAAATGCTAAATGATATGGACGGCATAGTTTCTGTCGTCCGTCTATTATTTTTTGAAATTTTTTTGGATAGACGGTACAGTTTCTGTCGTAGCTCAATTCGTTCAATTGATTAACGATTGTACGCGTTATCAGTGCCCAACTCGCTTGTATAGCTAAAATGCAGATTGGAGACAAAGAGCAAAAAAAGGTGTGACGGCACAGTTTCTGCCGTCCGTCGAAATTTAACACACGGACGGCAGAAACTATATCGTTCGTCTCTCAAACTTATTATACCAGCTGCTAGCGAAAGTCTTAACTTTGTTGGGTTTTTGACTCCTTCTAAATTTAAAACCTTTTTAGCAGCCCCATTAGAATGATATTTTTGTAGTTGGAATGCTATATTTGCCTTTAGCAGCCCATATAGCGCCCCATTAGACTTGCTCTAACGGACTAACCCAAAGTCCAAAACCTCGGATTTGCTGGAATTTCAAATAGAACCTAAGATGTGCCGGAATTGTTATTGAAAAACAAACATACACGCCAGTGTAAACCGACCGACACTTAATAACACAGTCGAATTTCGAATTAGCAAAAGTCTAGCTTTTCTCACTTTCTCTTGCAAAATAGAATGCGGGAAAACATTACATTATTATAAACAAAGATACTATTTATCCCTTTTTATCTGTCCCAGTTATGCGATCAGCAATCTTGCAAATGGAACATTGTGTAACAGCCACCTATTTTAATTTGGATCAACCACAGGTCAAGTCCACCGGTCCAGCATAATAGAAGAACCAAAGGGTCACATAGTAGCATACTAAACTCAGGAATACGTTAAAATTCAGCGCATAACAGGTTGGTTTCGATTTTGAGCAAATCTCAAACCAAGTCCAGCAACATTATGAGTCTTGAGCTCATTATAGATCATCTATCCTTGGTTTCGGCTTGCATTATAAAGATAATTCCGTTTATTAGGATTGTTGCACCTGTAGTGATCAATACAGTACCATACCTACAACATCTGTTAATCATATTTACTTTTTCTAGTTTATTAGAACCTTGTAAAAAAAATTAGGATGGAGGCGTGATGGCCGGTCCCATAGCAGTTCATTTTCATTATAATTAAAGAAAAGACAGTGCACCTAGCATGGAGGAGGCATAATGACCAGACCATTATGTGAAACCACCCAGAAAATGATAGAATCCAATAGCAAATTAGCAACACATTTATTCAGCTAACTAATTATGTACAGGTATATATATAAGGACTAAATGTATTACAAACTAGTTTAGCATATGGGGTACTACTTCTTCATATCGTGATTGCTTTTAATGAACTGAAGCTCTCTGTTTTTCCATTTGTTCAAACAGACTACCATCATAAACAGCTCTAACCGTTTCTTTGTGCAGCAATCCATCCTTGTCCTTGCAAAGTAGGTAAAGGATTTTCCACTCTGTCCAGCTTGCTAACCTGAAATCAATTTGAAAATTTTCACCTTGTCAAGTTGATGAGCCCACACTAATAGAAAGTAATGCATCAATTATTTGAAGCTAGAACTGCATTATCTAGACGTACAGACATACCATCCACCATAGTCTTTAGGATTCCGGTTAGCCTTTAGCATCCCCAAAAGCTCCTCTGATGTTAGGGCATTTGAATTTGCATGGGAATGTTTTCGGAATATCTCCTCAAACTTCGAAGGTACAAACCTATAAAATGGACATATGAGTTAAAAATCTAAATGAGCAAAGCCAGCAGTGGAGAGTAACTAACACACTGGATCCCATGGAACTTAATTTGAGGCCCCCTCAAATACAAAAACCACCAGGCCAGTTGCAGGATACTCTCATATACCCAAACAGGAGAAGACATAGGCATCATCACATTCAAAGAATTGTATATGTTCAGCTTTAATGTTAAAGGCCTTGATGATCATGATGTGATGAAGAAAAATAGATAGACCATCCTAAAAAGCATGATTTGAGTATTTTTATAGACCACAGCCTTTTTATTTTTTTTAAACATGACTATTAGGAGTCCTAACCCAAATCTTTGAGATACGATCCGAGATTGCACTAACAGGAACAGATGAACACAGCCAGTGACACAACCAGTTTTCTCCAAAAGAAGAAAATATAGCAAAGAAAAACCAGAAATGTGTCCAAAGCTTGATGTCAGTCTAATAGATATGAACCAAGAATAGTTTCTTTAATTTGATTGTTGAAAATCCGTCATAATCTTCGTGCTCAAACAATTGGCAAGCACAAGGCCATCCATAGGCACTTAGGACTGAACATGTTTGGCACGAAATTAGCAGCACAAGGACTATTCACGTTTGTCGCTCATAAACACTTTTTATGTGTGTCATATACTAAATAGTAGTAGACTAGTAGCATCAAAAACTTATTACTAGCAAAATTTATAACAGGATGATTATGCGTTAAATTAGCATTTCTAAAAGCGAATTGTGATATTTACCTTCCCTCTGCATCATAGACACCAGAGTCGCTCCCATGTTTACCCCTTGTGATGTTTTTAATTTCAATTGGGAAGAGAGGAGAAGGGAACTTTCCCTGCACCATTTAAAAACAACCATCACTATCATGCCCATCATCTACACTAGAATCTTTTTTAATTAATTTAAATTAAGAGAACTAACGTTAATGTGATGTGATAACCAACACAATGCTTATTATGATTGATAATGCTAGTGCTTACTATAAAGTTGGTGTATAGTCTGTAATTCTGTATACTACCTACTTGATGGATAAGGCCATCCGGGCCTGGATGAGAAAACTTTCCAAATCAGTGAAAGATGGCAACCTGTATTAGTCGTCCATTTACTGGCCCAGTCCACTTAGAAAACCTTCCAATTCACTGAAAGATGGCAACATTTGTCTGATTTGAGAGTCTTGACTCTCAAGTGGGTGTGCACACATAGAAGCACATAGTGAACAAACAAGATAAATGAAAATACAACCATGCTACTATATATAGTGTCTTATGCAGCTCAATTAACAATAGCAAAATAAAGCAAACGATCCACAACCCCAACCCCAAAATGCGTATAAAGTACACGACCACATAAGATAGGGAACAGGGAAATAAAGCAATATAAATTCCCAACCCTAGCTAATTTAAGAGGACAATTTCAAAGGAAAACTGACCCTTTGGAGCCACTCGGATAGCTAAGCATTACAATGGTACCACGGTGAAATAGCATCACACATTGCATCCCACACTTCAACAGTAAATACATGTGTTACTTTTCATATGTAACATTACACAACTTTATCATCATCAAGTTTTAGAATAATATCCCTTGATTATTTGGTATACACTGTGACACCAATAATTGTACACAACTAGGAACCTCTCCTTTTTCAAAGTTGGATAATATTGTGCTTTTTATTATTTGTTCCAAGAATTTCAGCACCATATATGCGTATTATCACAAACACAATTAGCGAATATCTATGAATGAGACCAAGGTTGATGAACTAATTAAAGACAACTTACAGGACGAGTTTTTTGACTGAGACCAAGATTGATGAAAATGGCACCGGTAGTTGACAACGCCATACCGCAACCAATTGCGCGAAAGCCTGATGCAGAAAAAGATAAGTTCCTATTATTAATAATGTTCAACTAAACACCTAAAATTGTATTGCAACAAGAAGAATGCAAGTGGTTAGAAAAAACCTTGGTAAGTCTCCCAAGGGTATATAACCCCATCGTTGTTTCTATCAAAGAAGGACACATGTTTCTGTAGAACATTTATATCACCACCATCCATTGGTGATGTACCATCCTTGCATTGGTTGTTTGAGATAGCAGGTAGCGAAGAAATGGAAGTAGAAGAAGTAGCCATGAGAGATACAAAGAGAAGAACAACAACTCTATATACTTTTTTCTTCCTTGTTAGATTGAAAGAACAAGGGAAGTAGTGATGAAGGAAGATGCATGAGTGTACCTGAGGGAAAATGGACATATCAAGCAAGTATAAAACGTAGGATAGGATGTTGAGTTTGGCATTTGGCAGAAGTGTGGAGGCAACGCGTCCCCACTAGAATGATGCTTTTACGTAATGTAACACCTTATTTTCTTGCCACTAAGAAAAGGCAGCCAACTTTAGTGCATATGTGAACGCCTCATTTCACAACTGAATTTAGATAGGCATTATTAGGCCATATAATTAGCTCCTTTACCAAAAGAAAAAAACAAACTCCTTTAACTCCAAGTTACAAACTTAGGTCCAACAACTCTATATTTCGATTTATCAGATTCGTTCCAAGAGAGATTGCTCAAGGAACCATTCCCAACAAGGGGATCTTTGGCAAAGCAAATGATGAGTCAGGCTCCTCTATAACCGGGGTATAGGGATGAGTTCTCTGTAACTGTTTAAACTTTGCTTCCACATGTCCTCTTTTAACAACCTAATCCTATAACCGGGTATAGGGATGGGTTCTCTGTAACTGTTTAAACTTTGCTGCCACATGTCCTCTTTTAACAACCTAATCCACTAACACGTGTTGATTTCTCTGTTATCTTTTTTTGTTTTTTTTTTTCACAATCACCTGACACCTCCAAACTGAGAAACAGTCAAAAGAATTAAACTACTCTTCAAGCATTATCATTTGAGAATCATTGGAAATGCAAGAAATGATTAACTTAGATCTGTTTGCCATGACAGAAATGCATTGCATTCAAGGATTGAACAAACGGTGGAATCAAAATAATGGACAAAGAGAAACGCACAACAATTAACGCAACTTAATCTAAAGGTTCTCTTCCTCTATGAGGCTTGAGGCGGGGGAGCTTGAAGTGGTTATGGCTTAAGCCTCAATCACATAAAAATTGACTACCTTTTCAATAAAAATAAATAAAACAAACAAACAAAAGCGCTCCTTGAGGCGTAAATCTCAGTGTGTCTTGTTTTAATCCTAAGTTTCATTGACACGGACACAGACACGTGGATATATATCCAATACAGATTATTTTCAAAATATGGTGTGTCCATATAACATAGTTTTAATCACTAGGAATGCAAAAGAGAAACAAATACATTCCTAAGAGAAAAGAAAATAGTCCATTATGATAAAAGCTTACCACAAGGGTGCTTGCTCCAAACAGCATATGAGTGGTCTTCATTACATAAATAAACTCCTGGACAATCTAAACAAAAACATATGCAGCCTCATGAAGACCATACATAATCGACATACAACAATAATGGAACCTGTAAGGCTGTAACAGAACAACTTGTTTCTCAATGATTCCTGGTATAACGTTTAGTGCTAATATGAGACTAATTCTAGCGGTTTTTTTTATCCAAACGGCCTGTGAAAATAGTAAAACCCACCGATTTTCAGTTACTTGGAAATTCTCACTGTTGCCAAACGTAAAAGTGGTAGGAATTCTAATACTGGGCTTGACCCATTTTGAATTAGTGCTACTGATAGTGTTGTTTAAAATCTAAAAAAGTATCTAAGCATATGTTATTGGAACCGCCACTGTGAAAGAGAGTCCTACTCAGTCAGCTGTTTGTCTTTCTATATAATGGAGCTGCGTGGCACCTCCCAATACTGAGCTTGACCCATTTTGATTCCAAGTTGACTTAGAACTTCCAACACTTTAAAGTTTTCGATTCCAACACGAATTAGAAACCGACCTGTACGTTCTAATTCCTATCATGTCCTTTTCTAATTCTAACTCGGAAACAACTCATTACGGAAATAAACTAAAATATACGACCTCTATCAGTAATTTGACACCCACCAAGACCCACAACCCTCACCTATAAATATTCACCCTCACCGAAACAAACGAGACAGCGATTGGATCTTCATATATACACCAAGGCTGAAGATGTCTAGACCAGGTAAAACTCTCATTCATTGTTTTTTCTTGTTTTTGGTTTGGTAAGCCTGTTTTGTTTGATGCTGGCGGATTCGAGCCCCAGACCTCTGGTATCATCACCCAAAAATTTTACCGACTTTACTAGTCGGCACCTACCATTCATTGTTTAGGGTAAGAAAAACTCGAAAAAATTGGCAATTTGGTACCTATTATACAAGGGCAACACTATCATTCAATATATAACCTTCTATTTCTGCATTGTAATATAATACTGAAGAGAAGTCATCTCTACACTATATGATAGCCGGCCGGATCTTTAGGAGGAAAATTTCTCAACCTGTGTATTTGTAATCTCTCTATTTTATGATTTTAGAACCACCTCCCTTAATTATTCTAATCAACTCCTTTCTTTTTATACAATTTACCAAAAACTCTTTCACTTTATTGAAATTAATTAGCCTTCTTCATATTATTTAAAATAATTTAAAAAACCTTATTCACGTCACTCAAATTATATTCAACCCCTCTTAATGTTTTTATATTATTTTTTAGATTATAACTAGAATTCAAAAAATCATACTATCATAAAGATGTTAGAGCGACATATTTAAAGATTTGAAAAAACACCGATTCGTAGCACGATTCGCATACTCGTTGTACTATATACAATAGGATATAGGTTAGCTCGTCATATAAATCTTTCTTCAGCCATCTAAACACTCATTAGCTCTTTTTTTCTTTCTTAAACATGTCTTCATCATAGCATCGATTTGGAATGTACGACCATATCATTATTATTCTATTCCACGTCCCAATGGGTGTGACTGGGTGATTCCAAGGGGATTTCGCTTTTGCCCGACCGAAGCTGAATTAGTGGGGCACTACCTTGCTCTAAAAAGTTGTGGTTCAGATCCTTCTTGTGAGATAATCAACGAGATGGATGTGTATAGTTACAATCCAGATGAACTTCCTATAGGTAAGTCAATCAAAATTCTTTTGTTTTTTTTTTTTTTTTTTTTGGTATAGCATGCAGTTATATGCTCGATGTAGGTGTAATTGTTAAACATGCACATGAAAGTCACATGAATTTTGTAATTTTTCTATATGTTGTGGTTTTTTGTTGGCTAGGTAAGCTCCAAAATTTGTATTAAAACTTTATACAATATACTAGCATGTATGTATACGTATCGGCTCTTTTGAAACTTGTGCAACAATATACAAATTTCATGACAATCATTTGAATTGGGGAAAAAATACCCATTTTAGTTGATATCCCGTTTTAATTTTATAACAATTATTTTAATTGAGCTTTAAAAACCCGTTTTTAATTGGGGAAAAGGCCGTTTTAGTTGGAGAAGGATTCCAGTTTTAATTAGAAAAAATATTTCCGTTTTAAATAAAAAAAATTAGTGAATGTAAAAACAAGAGAATCATTATATGCATGATCTAGTTTGTGCATATATAGTAAGATGAATTGGCAATTCCTAACCGGTGAACTTTGAACTATTTAACTTTCAGATGGACATTTTAGTATTTAGTTGCCCTGTGATGCTTTTTACATGAATTGACTCTGTGGCTTATTGATAATATCTTTATTCAGATGAATTTGTGCATGGCACGAGGAAGGAAGCATTCTTTTTCACTAAAATTCGTAGTAATAGTACTCGCTCTTCAAGTAAAGGCTTTTGGAAGGCCTGTGATGAAGAGAAGCAAATAGTACATAACAATGAAATTATTGGCTACAAGAAGATATTGGTTTTTTTCTGGGAAAACAGACAAAAATCTGATTACGGGATGCAAGAGTATAGTCTAAGCAGCGATGATTTCAACCTAGCAAACAATGTATGTACTCCTTGGCCAACTTGTTTCTTTTGTTATATTTGTAATTGATGCACTTCATAGTGCATACTATATTGTGTTCAGATTTTTTTTTTGGATAATGAAGAAAATCTTATATTTTCTTATTCTCTCATGGTGCCAGATTGAGCATCTTGTATTGTGCAGAGTTGAAATCAAGAATCGTACGAGTACTTTGACAGAGGAAGGCCTAGTTCCCCCAGAAAGTGCAGTTGAACACTCAGACACCAACATGAATGAAGAAACACGTACGTACAATTTGCAAATGACAACACCGTCTAGCCAAGGGAGCTCCTGATTTTCGTACTAGTAAAATCAATGCTAGCAAGCAGGAATTGTGGCTCAATGTGTTCCACTTATCCAATCACTCACTACTAGAGAAGGACTTATTAGGCAACTTATTATCACATTTGTTTGCAATATAAACATAACAAAATTTCAAGCTTTGAATATGATCCCTGGCTTTTTATAGAACATTTGGAACGGAACAAAATCAATGAACAAAGAGATCTTATTGCATTTTTCTAATGCGATACTTCAGGTCATTTTTGTGGATACAAATTTATGCGCGTGTAAGTTGGCGAATCATAGACATAGCAGATATTAAGCAAGCGATGATAAGTACAATACCAGTTAATGCTACAGTAAACAGTTTAATTTCTAATGGTGAGTGGAATGAAGTGATACATCAGCTCCCTAACTGTGGCCTAAAGGATCAGATTCTCAAAACGAAGATTCACTCTAATCTTGAAGATGATATGGTGATATGGACGCCGACTAGCACAGGAAGATTTACAGTAAAATCAGCTTATTCAGCATTGAATAAGGTAAGACCAAACGTTAAATGGTATCGAGTTGTGGGGGAAATTAGTCTTGCCTAGACACTCGTTCACAGGATGGATGCTCTTTGGTGGACACATCCCTACTCAAGACAGATTAGTGAACAAGAAAGTGATTGCCCACTCAAGTTGTAGCTTCTGTAAAGCTAGTAGGGAAAATTCGAAACACCTTTTCTTTGAATGCCCTGAAACAAGGTGGCTTTGGTCAAAAACTAAAAGTTTCCTTGGGCTCAGTAGCCAAGTCAGTGGATCGAATGAAGAATGGTATTCAATATTCAGAAAGTGTAGGAAGAACTCTATAGAGACTGAAGTGTTGAAAAGTCTTTATCAATGCAATGATTTATGCCATATGGATGGAGCGAAAACAAGAGAAAATTCAGGGCTAAATCGAGAAGTATGCAACAAGTATATGGCAAGATGATTAGGGAACTAAAGATCTACTTGCAAGGGAGTATAAAGGAGGTACCCGACACACCGAAATGTAGAGAATTGTTTCTCAGATTCGGCATTGATGTGAGATTCAAAGCCAAGAACTCTATATGGTGTACATGGTGCGGACTTAAGAAGATTAACTCATGTTAAATGGTGATGGGTCAAGAGAGGATAACAACAACGGATATGGAGGAGTGATAAGAAATGCACAAGGGAACACTCTCCTAGCATACACGGGATCCTCTACAAAGAAATCGGTATCAGATCAAGAGTTAATGGCAGTAGATAAAGGTTTAGTTGGTGCTACATTACTGGGTGTAAGAAAGCTGAGGATAGGATCCGATTCCCTAAGGGCAGTCAATGCAATACAAGGAAGAGAAGAAGTCCCATGGTACTGTGCTGATCTACATGCTTCAATCATGGCTAAGATCCAAACTTTTGAGAGAGTGAATGTGATACATGTGTTTAGAGAGTCCAATCAAGCAGCTGATTTTCTCTCTAAGTGCAGTAAGGAAGGCGATGATCATCTGAGTTTTTTTTTTTTTCATAGGTCCATATGATGCAAAACTTTGTAATATTCTAGAGGGGGATGCATATGGAATAATGTATGAGAGAATTCATTGATGATTAATAAAGGTTGGGGTCTACCTTAACCCCTAGTTGCTTCAAAAACAAAAAAAAAAAAAAAAAACTAATTGACATGAATATTAGCTTCCCAGTCCAACACCGTTTTTTGCAACCATGTAATGTGAAGACGTTTTCTGAACCCGGACCATGCATGTCGCCGTTCTCATTGAAAATTCATGAGTGGTTAGGTACTTAGGTCCACTTTCAGATTTATTTAGGTAAATGCACAATCAAGATGTACACAGTTTTCTGTGACAGTGCCTCAGTCGATTAAGAGTCTGCATATCTCCAAGTTTCACTAGTTAACCACCATACTTACAGAACTACCAATTGGTAACCACGTCCACGTTAGTCAAATCATTTTAACACTATTTTCTGAAAACGTCTACTGTTTACGACTTCTTAAGACCACTTTACAATGAGACTATGACAGGGTAGTCACATTATCCCACTCAGATTGTAGAAATCTGTTTCCACATTCCACAAATGTACTGTGTAAATCTTTGTAAATCTGAGGTTCACTCTTTTTCCTACATTCAAACCACTCAGCTATCTCCTCATCGTCAGTAAGCTGGAAATCCAAATCATCATGAACTGCACTTTCCCTTGAAACACTATGGCTCCCATTTGACATCTCCCTTTTCCATCTCTCCCTAGCTAGTGGGTTCTGTGAAACCTCACTGTTGCCCTCAGCAACGGGAAAATCTTCAAATCTATTCCATGAACAGAGACTATTATCGCTCTCATCTGCATCATCTTCCATATTAGTCCACAGATGCTCACTTTCCTTTCTGCTTTGTCTTTCTTGAACAGCAGACGACCGACCATTATATCTGTCATGTCGTCTCTGACAAAGTTCATCCCATAAGACTGATGAGAGTCTCCATACTGGTTCTGGGTATGAGCAGAAGTCTCGGAGTAATATGATGCTTTTGGCCTTCTCCAATCACACTTCAAGCATACCATATTCCTTTTAAAATTGACGTAATTGCACCTGAAAAGACAAGGCTTGTGTTATTTATGTTCAAGAACATGCATCAAATATCTAACAGCCTAACATAACCCACTTCTAAGCATTTTTGAATTCCGAAAATTTGGTAGCTGAAAGAAAAAACTCACGAGTCACATTCCCACTCTCCTGGATTGAGTTGCCGATTTGGAGGCTTTTCTTTACATAGCAAGCATCTTGTATTCTTGGCGAAGTTCAAAAAGTTACATCTAAACAATTCAAACTTTAGTGAGAAGAAGATAACTACAAGAATGACTGGTTAAGGATGTGAGCATATCTTACTTGCCACATAACCAATCTCCTTTCTTCAATGGAAGATGTTCCTGATCCTCTCCAAGTTTCCTAAGTCTTTCTTGGCAAGTTGCATCACAGCGCAGGCACTTGATATTTTTGGCGAAATTGAGGAAGTTGCATCTTACAAGAGCGAGAACAAGGAGAAAAATTTATCTATCATTATATAATCCATATTGAGGCTTATAAATTGAAGGAAATATAGATCTGTTATCATAAATTACTTGGGGCAAATCCAGTCGCCTTGCCTCATTGGAACATCAATTTGGCCTTTCTGTTGTTGAACTGAATTCCCTGATAGAGATGGCTGCCTTATAGAGCAGACTGCAGTTGCAGAATCAGAACCATGTTCCCTGCTACTGAACTCCACCATTTCACTTAATAGCCTTCTAACAGACTCTTTAACCATTTTGTTAAGGCACGGCGTGTTCTCCACCGAACCAATGACAGGATCAAGACCATATGTCAATAAGATGCGCATGACATCCACAGTGCGCCCACCTTCTTCTTCACGGGCCTTCACGTATGCCCTTTCACAGCTTCCCCTCAAACTGCAAGAGCTGCAGACCTAGTTCAGGTGTTATGTTAGTGACATAGAATTGATATGACAGGTAGTTTAAAAATGACTACAGAAACCCAGTATCAAGTCAGCATTTACCTTTCCTTCGTCAACATGCACATGTGCTCTTAAACGCTTCCCCGAGTTAACAACTTTCCTGTCTATGCTTGGGCACCCAGATCCCAGAACAACAGCAATGTCTTTCCTAGATAAATATCTGCAGCATAATATTTCCTTGAATTAGTAAATGTCGTAGTCTCCACATTAGCAATTTCTAGTTCAAAACCTTAGTTCCTCAAACCTATTACATAAATCACAACAGTTCAGGTCCCCTCTTAATTGTGCTTTGTATTAAAAACAAACGCTAGTAAGGCCGAAACTCTTTGCAGTGGTTATCAAAGGATATCCTGGTAACATATTGGGAGACATTACTCTCATATGCAACAGAGTAGTACATAAAATCTAACATGATATTTGATGCAGCCCATTTCTCAGTTTGGTTTTTACCCATCACAGCCTGACAAGTGATAACCAACCCACCCATCCACCCAAAAAAAAAATATATATGAGCCATATGATGCTTGGATTGATCTTTGACTTATTTGTACTTACGAGAATTGCAGACTGAAGTGTACTTTTAACAAACATTAATATGGGACTATGTCCACTACAAAGCCCGAAAGTCTTCGGCAGCATTAACTGCTATAGCAAACCAAACTAACTTCTAGCATTTATGTAAAAATCTCAATCTTGTTTTTTATGCATTTTGCTTGTGGAGTTGATGTGTGCAAATCCCTAATAGAGATTGAACACAGTATCTGTTACACTAATCTGATATTAAACTAAATTTTACTAAACAGGCTACTACACTGATTCCACACCGTAAGACGTACAAACACAAGAATCAGAAACCACTGCTAACACTCATTTCTAACCACAAACTTCCTAATTTCAGCATAAAACAGTGCAATGAAACCTGAATATGACAAAGTGAAGTACAAGATCAGTTCCAATAAAAACTTTTAAAAAAAAATTAAAAACACATTCCATCAAGTCGATCAATTGAAACCATGGATGAGATATTTGGACTTTTTAATCAAAAGAAGAAGACGTTTTTGGAATAACAAAAAACAAACCAACTTCAACCATTTCTACGAAAAATCTCATTCTTGGTTTCTATGCATTTTGCAACAAGCACCCTTATAGAGATTGAACACAGTATGTTTTATAATAAAAGGAAAAGAAACGAACATGAAATGTGATGCACCTTCCTCTTTGAAGACCACTGTCTTAATGAATTGATAATCTATTAGCTCTTCGTCATAACTTCTAACTGTTGCGAAGATATACATGAGCATATACCCTACACATTTATGAATTATGACTACCATTATCTAGTGATTCCTCTAAGAAACCACATTAAGTTTTACCTCGCTGCTAGAAACAATCCCAAAGACAATGGCCACCATCTCTCAACTTACAGATCTCTAAGATTCCATTCTAGTCAAACTCGATGAAACACCTTGGTAGAGTATGTGGTGGATTCATGAAAAGCTAAGTTGTACAAAATGGACACTAATTTACACAGATTCAGTACCATATAAAGTAGGTGGCCTTTAACAAGCAGAACAACACTTATGATACTAAGTTCAAATCACAAACTTCGCTAATGTCAGCAAAAAAAAGGAAAAAGGTCCTTAGTGTAATGAATACTGATTGGTTACCAGAAAGTGAAGATTAAATACTAGTTCTGCTATGAAGTACAAACTTCAGATGTTATAAAACACTCCAAATAACACTCAATTTAACCAAAAACAAAAATGCTAATTTTGGCTCAAAACCCATCAAACATACCTTACAACATGTCATTTTTTTTTATCAAAGTGCACTGGTTTCCGAATACTAATTAGAACAAAGTGAAGTATAACCCTGGTTTTGATACAAAAAACTCGATACCCCTCACCTTACAATATCAAAGTGATCGAGCGCAAAATTCAGTATGTTATACTAATCTTAAGCTAAGTTGTACTAAACACCATAAAATTTCAAATTTAAAAATCATCAAACCACTGCTAACACTAATTTTAGATCAAAGTTTTAGATCAAAAGAGTGCAATGAATACTGAGTATAACAGACTGAAGTACAAAAATAGTTCTGCATACAAAAAACTCAATACATCTCTTCAAAGCACATTCCACAAGTCAGGAAATGATTTCTCTTTTCTCATCTTCTGCTTTGGAGATTGGTGGTGTGGATTGAGTGGAAGAGTGGAAGTGTGAAGTTGAAGAGAGAAATGTTGTTGGAGTTTTGAGGATTTGCAAAATTAGCAGAAGGTTTGAGATTTGAGGAAGCACTGTTTATGCAATTAGGTAGGAGATGAAGTTGGAGCATGGAAAATAAGATTTTCAGTATTCACCTATTTGTTAAGATTGTCATTTCTGTGCGACCATAATCCTCTTGAAATATCAACATATCCTATGACTTTTGATGAGTGCCGATGGGTATTTTGAAGTTGGCAAATATCAAAAATTGCAGGCATAGGCATACCATGTATCCTGCCATATTTTATTCTTTTTGAAGATTTAGTGGGGATTATAGCACCCCTAGCTTTCAATAATTGATAACTCGATAATATACAGTTCCTAGTCTATCCTCCATTACAATAGTTCTGGTGCCCTCTTAACTAAGCTTTGTGTAAAAGAACACTAGTAAATCTAAGACTTTTGCAGGGGTTATCTACAGGTATCATGGTAACAATCAGACACTACTATCTTATGCAACAATACAAAAGAATATTACACAAAGTTTATTACTGTGTTTGACCTATCCTGCATTGCAGTTATAGCTGCACTCTTCTAACAACTGACATAGAAAATACTTTTAAATGTGTTTGATCAGCACCAACCTAAAGGGCTTGGTTTTAACTATCCCTAAGACTGAAAAACCCCCCAACCACACACACACACACACACACACAAAAAAAGTCCCAATATATGAGCCACATAGGGCTTGGTTGTCATCCATGACAAGGACTGAGATCCCCCCCTTTCCCAAATATGCAAAATAGATAAAAACTGAATGAAGCATATGTTGCTTACATTTCATCTTTTAACTTATTTGTATGAGAATTGCAAATTGAAGTGTGTGTTTATCAAATAGAGGATTATGTCCATTAGAGAGCAAAAATCTTCAGCAGCAGCAGCAGCAGCAATTACTCTCTTCCCAATAGCACTAAACAACTTCTACCATTTATACTAAAAATCTCATTCTTGTCTATGCATTTTTCTTGTGGAACACATTTTCGAACAAACACTCAAATCAAAATTGAACACAGTACGTAATGAAACAAAAACAAAATGCATTACAGCTGCACATTCAAAGATCACTGTCTTAATGGTTTAATAATCTACTAGCTATATATCATGACTTCTAACTGTTTTAAAGAAATATATACATGCCGGCACCCACCAGCATATTTACTACACCGCTAAACAGTCACGACTCAGACCAATATCTACTGATTCCTTTAAAGAAACCACAGTATTTCAGCTTTAGAACGTATACACCACATTATTTCAGCTAAACATTCATGCCTCAGACCAATGTGTGAATATCTTCAGAAAATTAAAGAAATTGCAGACAATCTAGCTGTAGCAGGTGAACCTATGAAGGATGCTGATCTTACTTTCTACATCATGAAGGGACTTTCATCTGCGCAGAAAGCCTTCTGCACATCTGTTAGAGTGAGATCAACACCCGTTACGACTGTGAGCTTCATAGACTTCTACTTAGTGAGGAAATTTCTATTGAAGAAGGTACAAAATCAATTGCTCGTGAACCCACTGCACATGCATTCTCTTCTTTCAAGACAAACAGTCAAAATGCCAACCCAAACACTGGTTTCACAAGAGCACAACAATGGTAGAGGAAACACAGGCTCTAGTTCCATTTTTACTCCTAGTGCACTTTTCATCTAAAAGATATACTGCATGTTCCTAAAAGAGCACATAACTTGTTATCAGTAAATAAGTTTGTTAGAGATAACAACTGCTCTGTAACTTTTACACCAACTTCTTTTTCGTGAAGGATCTTACCTCAGGGAAGATTCTTTTAACCTTTTCAAAGGACTTACTAAAGGAGGCCTCTACCCTCTCAGCTTTAGTGCGTCATCCAAGTTTCAATTTCCTTCACTGCTTTCTTAACCAAATAAGGTTCTCCTGCTATTTGGCACAGTAGAATTGGGCATCCAGCTCAAGCTGTTCAAAGTCACATTCTTGCATTTAATAAAGCTTCTGTTGATGGAAATCCTCATCATTCAAGCTTCTGTTCACCTTGTCAATTTGGCAAGGGTCATAGATTGTCATTTCAATGATCCACTGTCAATTCAACTTAACCTCTACAGATTCTACAATCTTTGGGGACCAGCTCTAGTTTCATCTTTTTGTGGTTATAAATACTATGCTAGTATTGTCGATGACTAGTCTAGATATTGTTCGATATATCCAATTTGTAATAAGTCAGATTTTTGCTCTGTTTTTGCCAAATCCAGTCTATAGTCGAAACAGCATAGACATCTTGTTGAAACAGCAAGGACCTTAATGGCTCATTCAGGAGTTCAAATTCTTTACTGGGTTGAAGTTTTTCACACTTCAATCTATCTTATAAACAGAATGCGTTCTAGACTCTTAAACAATATATCACCATATCAAAAAATCTTCAAATTCATTTCCGCTTATGGCTTTCTAGGAGTCTTTGGTTGTACATGTTATCCATGGTTGAAGCACTACACAAAACATAAACTTGACTTCAGCTTAAAATCTTGTGTCTTTATTGGCTATAGCATGACTTGCAAAGGCTATGGGTGTTTAGATCTTACTGCTGGTAAGATTTATCTCTCTAGGCATGTTATCTTTAATGAAGAAGAGTTTCTTTTTCAAAACTTCACCTACAAATACTTCATCCTCCATCCAAAAATCTGCGTCAAATTCTGATTCATTACCTCTCATTACACCACCGTTCAAATCAACTTCTACTCCTCCACCCGTCAGAAACCCTATTGCCAGAGTTCCTACAGTGTCAAATTCAAGTATTCATCCTCATGCAAGTCCAGCACTTTCTCCAAATAATCTTTCCACTAATTCACACTTAGATACACCCACCGTTTCTCATTCAATTTCCAACTCGGTCTCTTCAAACTCACAATCCTCATCAAAACACTCAAAAAGAACAAACTCTTCATTTGACAACCTTCTCCAGACATTTCTCAAAGCTCTACTCAACCTGGCATTAGTGTATTACCACAATATCCAAAAACAACATTTTCAAACCCTCAACAAAATATCCATCCTCACAATACAAGTTGCCTACAGCACTAACATCCATATTACAAACAATTCCTACAACTCCCACATCATTCACCCAAGCAGTCAAGGATGAAAAATGTAAAGAAGCTATGGCTAATGAGTACAATGCCTTAATCAACAATGGTACATAGTATTGCTCCCATATATTTAACAGCATATCATGTCACTAGAGTTAAAAAAAAAGTGTTCTCCATAGTAACTGATTCAAAAATAACAAAGTAAAGGTGTACAAATGAATTGCCCTGACCTTATAATGTCGAAACGATCCCGCGCAAAGTTAAGCAGAGCAGTTCGAATAAAGTTAAGTACAATGCCTTAATCAACAATGGTACATGGTATTGCTCCCATATATTTAACAGCATATCATGTAACTAGAGTTATAAAAAAAGTGTTCTCACCTTATAATGTCGAAACGATCCCGCGCAAAGTTAAGCAGAGCAGTTCGAATAAAGTTAGTGTCTTTAGCAGTCAATTCTTGTTTTCCAAAAGGGTTGGCACCATTTTGGAAATAGCCTTTCTTGAAAACAGATTCCATTAAGTGAATCCATTCAAACCATGGATGAGATATTTTGAGCTTCTTATTGTCATCAACAGAAGAAGAAATGTTATCTCTTTCTTCGTGTTTGGAGTGGAAGTGTAGTGATTTTGTTGTTGCTTTGACGATTTGAGGAAGAAGAAGAGATTTGAGGAAGACTTGTTTCTGCATTTTTATTGCATTTCAGGAGGAGTCTGTTTTTTGAAGAGTTCAAAATCTCAATATCGACTACTGATATTTCGTTTGCTATAATATAATTCGTAAAATATATTTATAAAAAACAAAATAGGTTTTTTTTCTTCTATATATACATTCAAGATTTGGGAAAAACGAGGTTTTCTTGTTAATAATAAAAAAATAGAGAGGCAAATAACAAATGACCAAATAACCAAGAGATACATAAAAAAATAATAAAATACTGTTGCCCCACTGTAGATGAGAGGTGTAATCTTTAAAGTATTTTAGATAATTCGTAAAATATATTTATAAAAAACAAAATAGGTTTTTTTTCTTCTATATATACATTCAAGATTTGGGAAAAACGATGTTTTATTGTTAATAATAAAAAAATAGAGAGGCAAATAACAAATGACCAAATAACCAAGAGATACATAAAAAAATAATAAAATATTGTTGCCCCACTGTAGATGAGAGGTGTAATCTTTAAAGTATTTTAGATATCTTTTTTTAACTTAATAGATTTTGGTAAAAGATGGAATGTTTGCAAACACATACAAATATAAAGACCGGCAATATTGATTTACGATGAGCCTATAAATACAAAATGTTTGTGTTAGTAATATATACTTAAATGTTATTTTCAGTACAATCAGGTAGAGTCTAAATAAGTTACCAACATGGAGATTACTTGTAATATATAGCACAAGTGGCACAAAATACTTCATAAATAACTTTCGCAATTATCTTCATAAATACACTCGGAATATCTTTATTTTCGCAGTTATGTCTATTAAGTATTTGCTTAATGAACGTCTTAAGTCCTCATAGATAAGCACTAAATGAACTTGAGTGCTAATCATATTCACTAAATGAAACACTGCCTAGTGAGAAATTTTTAACCTTGCCACTACCACTACCAAGGAAGCAACTCCAAGCCCAATCACCTTCAGCCATTTCGAAGGACTTCAATGCCTTTTCAAAGTGAAAACGCATTTGTGACACTGGAATTATTGGAGATAAATTTGCAAGTGTTAGGTAGCCATGGCCCAATAGCCACCAAGATTCAGCCCTATCCCACGCCAACGACACTGCCTCCTTTAGTTTCTTGATGGCATCTACATGCAGTTCAATTAAATAAAGTGAAATTAAAATACAAGCTTTTTAAAAACCCACATATCAGAAAATGGGCATATGAAAAATATTCTCATACCTTAAACCATCCTATAAGAATTTGACATTTCACAAAATCTTGCCAAGTCCAATAGGGCATTTGCCTACTTGCTCAGGTTATGCGAAAATCAAACATATCAAAACATAGATAATGCTAGTGGTGTTCGTCGAAAACCAAAATTGGAAAATCCAAAATGAATCAAGCCGAGGCAAACCTACCAGTTTTCCTGGTTTATGAGCATCAGTTTGGTTATTGGTCCTATAATTTCAAAACAGATGAGTTCTAAAAAATTTAAACCTATATGGGTTTTGTTCTTATTTGCCTTTGTTCTCGATTCTAGTGCCCTGACCCGTTACCAAAATAGAAATGAACCAAACATTATATGTGAGAACAATTCAAAATAGCCAGCCATATGTATAAATTTTAGTGTGATATGTGATAAAATAGTTTTCGAACAATAACATGTTACTAGCCGGCCATTGTCATTGAAGTTTTTTCCCTACCAATTTGAATATGCAACAATATTTTTTACTTCGATCTAAACAACGATTGAAAACAAAATCAGTAAAGATATATCCAAAATCTTAGAGTGCTACCATAGTAGAACATAAGCAGAGAATTAGTATAAGATGCACAACATCGAAATAAAAGATTTGCAAAACATCACGATCACACAAATCAGATCGATGCCATCAAACTTGTGAACCTCATTATTCCAATTGATTTTGTTGTAATACAAATTGGAATAAGAGAATATGAACATTGAACATCCATACAAAATTTTATATAATATTGTGGCTAACTAAATTTACATATAAAATTTTAAAAGACACACTTTTTGTTCAAAAAAATGTAATGTGAATTATGCGATGATGATGTGTCCAAAAAGAGAGATTTGGTCTAGCTATTTGCTCGTTGATTCACTTGATTTTAATTAAACGTAAAACTTCATCTTTCATTTGTGATCAAAACTTGTGTTTTTCAATTGTCCATACTTTCAATACTTTTTTTTAGCGGCTAAAATATGTGTATTTCTTAACATGCACATTTCAAAATTCCCATATGTTTTTTAATTACGTCTTTACTTAATTATTTATTATGTTTTGTTTTTTACTATTATTTAAAAATATGTTTTTTATTTTTTTTATCTACTAAAGTTTAATATCTTCACGGGACGGAAGCACGATAAGTCTCAACAAATGTCCCCTCTTATGTCTGTTACCTCTCTCAAAAGTCAAAAGTCAAATCTCACTCACGACACACTAACAGCGCCACTTGGCAAACTGGCTTAGGAGGTATGTCTTTCAATGTACTGCCTATGATATAAACTGGGTTTTGAGATCATGCATGTTCTTATTCTTATATATCTCTAACACTTGGTTGTTCTGTTTGTATATTTCAGTATGAAAGTTGCTAATGTAATGTCAATATCGACTACTGATATTTCATTTGCTACAATATAATTCGTAAAATATATTTATAAAAAACTAAATGAGGGGTTGGGCATTGGGGACATATTTTATCTTGACAACATAAACAAACTCAAAATTGTTAGGACATTTATAAGTTTCAGAATTAGACTAATATTTTGTAGATATGATATCCTAGCTATTCTAAACATTGTCATAAATAATAAAAAAAAATTAAAAATTTATAAACTTGTCAAATGTAATTAACAATTTATAAAATTTGGCTAATTGTTGACCGTTAATATATGTTACCTTAAAAAAGCCTCCTTTTAATGACAACATAAACTTACACTGACAATGGGAGAGGACCTGGCAGTGCTCTTTTTGCGTAATGTTGGTAATGTGGGGTAATTGATGTTTGATTTATTTAATTATTTTAGATCACATTCTATGTTTTGCCAATAACCAAAAAGAACCGAGACTACAATATAGAAAATTTGCATGAAAGGCATTAGTAATCAACATTATTATTGTACAAGGAGAATAGTACATGCGTAAATACCTTGAAGGGAGAGACAACACGATTCCATAGTCTTAGCAGTCAAGTGCCATATCTGAGAATATCAGACTGCCTCTAACATTTGGAGCACTCAAAAGAACAACTAAACTGTTGGTAGACGTCTCTTTTACATCTTCTCAATCTGTTACCTAGTATTAAAGTGTCTGAAAACAAGATAGGTTATCAATAACAACTATTGAAAAAGGGATATATAAGCATGGACCATCAGTATGAGAGTTAGTATTTATCTGCACACAGTCAAGTCCGCGCTTTACCAACTCCGCTACCACTCAGAGATGTTTGCTCCCCCAAAAAATCCTTGAGCAAAGCCATCACAATTTTCTTAGAGACAGTGTCACACAATCATGGGCTTGTGAGGAATTGAAAATATCACATAATCTGCAGCAAAGAGTTCATTAAGATCAAACATTATAAATTTCATTAACCTACCTCAAATAAGTAAAAAGAGTGTCAATTCACACAAAAAGCAACATTACTTGAAAAGGAACTGGACATGCACCTGTGATTAAAAGTATTACATGGCACTACTCAATGTTATATTATGAGATTTCATACATGTTATATGAAGAAGCTTGGAGCTACCATTCCAAAATAGTTGATTCTTTCAGAATCCAAGAGAGATCCCTCTACTAAATTTTGAAAGCATGGAAATCCAGATAATATTGTTTTTATATGTAGCTCCTTAAAGTGGTCGTTTCTTTTTTAGCATTTCTCACATTTTATTGTTTCTAACTTCATTAAGCTGTACCGACCAACTTCCAAAGATATAAGTAAAGAGATAGTAGTACCAGTAAACTATAAACTCCTCTTTATCTTAAATGTTCAATTGACATCTTCTCTGGAAAACCTTCCTTACTATATTAATAGCTGCTTAAACTTGGTGCTAGAGTTTGTTGAGTGTCCTGCTAGTAGCATTGGGAATTTGGAACATTCAAGAAACCAGTAGAAGACAAGTAAGCTGCCACCTCTCCAAATCACACAAGGCCATGTTCCCTTTCCAGTTCTTGCCACATTCACTATGTTGGCCAAAGCCTCGGTGAGTAAGGCCAGGTCAACTCAAATATCACACTTCAAACAAACAGAAACAAGGATTCAACAATAGAAAAGCACATGTCTAAATTTTCAAAAACATCAAGAAGAATCGGCTATTCTAAACAATGGGAAAATCAAAGGACAACACCTGCATTAATGTTTACTCAAAATGTAAATCAGTATACAACTGATGAGTTAAACCCAACAACTGACTAACAACAGCCTACAGTCATACATCCCCCTGTGCCTATTTCTATGTCTTCTTTCTTCTTTCTACAGTTTCATTGACAAACTAAATCCAATTGGTGTAATGCATCTTTTTGGCATTTACAATGGTTATACTGCTGATGTTTAGTACCTTGAATAGTACTCACCTCAGACGAATGTGTAGGCATAGAATTGGCAAAGTGGATACTAAACTGAATTATATGAAGACAAAACTGTTCTCGAGACTAGGATGAGTGTTCTCACTCAATAAAACATCAGGATCTTCATTCACCATAATTATACACATACCATTTATAACAGCTGATTAGGCAATATATACAAATATGGAGCAACTTATAAACGTTTAGTCATTCCCTCAAGCTCATTACTGTGAGAATCAAATTGATACGAAAGTAGAGGAAGGCCAGTCTGAAGTTTCCATTATTAGTCATACTGCTATTTTGCCACTTTTCTCAACTGATGAAACAACCTCTTATACAGTTCCACCTTTCACATCAGAAGACTATGATGGCCAGTAATTTTTAACATGCCATTTGCAAAGGAATGTTTAACTAACATCTGCATCCTCAACAGATTTCTTATATTCTGGCTTCAGCTCATATGTTCCTTGATTTGTTCCTCTCTTGTTGTAGACACAGAGCTCTTGCAGTATCTCTTTCAAGAATTGCTGACAAAATAAATAGAAGCTTCAATGAGTAAAAGATTCAGGTAAATGCATATTACTTAAACAGATTATCCCCCAATCACTGCTACAAGAGTCGATAAGGTGATTGGACGATAAGAAGAAATACCTACAGTAAAATTGCAAAAAGTGTTCTTTAATGATACAGACAAGACTCAGACGCATTGAACAACTCAATAAGTCATATCATTTGTTGTGTATGAAACACACTTTGCAACAAATCATGCTGGCCCATGGCTTGGATTACTCAGATTTTAGCTGCATACAGCAGGCGGGTTAGGGGGGGTTGGTATTAACTAGGTAATACCAGTGTGCCTTATTACATCCCCAGTCTTTCTTGGCTCAAGTCACCCAGATAATTCGGAAACAACATATATGACAGTTCAACAATTCACTAGTAACACTAATTAGGAATTTCAGTAACAAAAGTAAAGGTAAGACCAGGAGACCAGTTGTACACAAGTCTTTGACATAAGCACACAATTTGTGTTCTTCTATGTAACGTGCATACCTCAGGTTGATCAGTTTCATGAACAAGTTTCTTCAACGACCAGTTTGGTTGCCTTTCAAATAGCTTAAACATAATATCTTCCAGTTCCCGACGGTCCCTTCTTGTTCTTTTCATGTCTGATGCCTTCACTGGTGCTGTCTTCTTCTTATCCTGACAAGTTTACAGAAGACCCACAAATTTATTAGAATTACATCATTCATTCATCTAATTTTGCAAGAACTGCTAGAAAATTTAAAGAAAAGCAATTCGTAAGTCGCAACATACTTGGACAACAATACAACATAGCCCGTCCTTTATGAAGAAGTAACAGCAGACTCTTTAAGTAATATAAGAAACTTAAAGAAAAACTACAAAACCAACAACAAAATATAAGCCAAGGGAGCAGTGGGGGATTTTTTTTTTTTTTTTAGGCAACTTGTTAAATACCTTAGAAATGGATGAGATCAAACCAACTGTTCCAGGCCTAATCCTCATATGTTCTCCTCGGTCATTGTCAATCATCTTCCAAAATACACAGAACATGACCAAATTGAAACAGATATAAATGTTAGATTTCACTTCAACACCATATAGACTTGAAAAAAAAAAAAGGAGGGAGGAAAATGAAATTGTATTTCAGCAACCTGAATTTGCCTATTTTTAATCTTAGACTTGTCTGTCCTCTCACGACAAAGTTTCCCATAGGCCTCAATATTTTCATTATGTGGCTTCATGTCAAACTTGTGTTCAACTTTCCCTTCCACAGCAATCTTTCCTATCAATCAAAAAAACAAAAAAAAAAGGTTAGCTTCCAAAATCATTTCCTAACAAAAAAAACTCACAGCACCAAATGCTTATAGATTTGCCTCACCCGGATTCCCCTCCGCAAAAACGCCCATTGGAACAAAATCTTTGAACATGTTTAAAGAGTATTTCTTGGGCATGTTTCCAGAATCATTGTCCACTATTGCCATCGTGAACTGATTATATAAGTGTATAGTAAATAACATTTCTCATTATTATAAATGATAGTGAAAGGGAAGTGAGATATAAAACCTGGACAGAAGAAGGGTCATCGGAAGAGCGAAGGGGGTCGATAAAGAGGACAACTTTGGCAACGGGGTGTGGGTCCGAAGCATGGGCTTGCCAAGATTTGGAGACAACGAGTGGAGTCTTCATTAGCCAAACTGATCTATCTGCCTTTGCAGTGTCTAGATTGCTGCCACTGCTACTGGCCTACTGCTTCCATTGCCATCTTCCTCCATTCAAATTCTTATTTTTCCCTCTCTTTCTCTCTGATTTGAGTACGGGACTCGTTTTTGTTTCGCGGTTTTAAACAGTTTTATTACATATTCGTGGACTATTTTAACGTTGGGCCCAAAAGTGCCTATTTTGGGCCGGGACAAGCTTAAAGTTGAATCCCAACCGATAAGATAAGGACTTTAGACTTTAAATTTAGCCCGATAAGATTATTAGGCCAGGTCTCCAATAATGGCCCGGCCCGAAATTTATAATAGTTTATATGTTTTATATTTAATATTATTAATATATCTATTATATTTCTTGCATTATATTTTAACAATTTTCACATAAAATGAATTAAGGCTGGTTTTGTGGAGATGATCTCCCACCATAAAAGATCATTCTCACAAAAATTATAATATTGGGATATGTCTAACTATGTAAAAATTAGTGTTTATTTTTTAGCTTTTTATCTAACGGTCCAAAAGTTTTGTGAGCATGTTCTAAATATAGATTTCTTTTGAATGAGCTAAATTTTTGTGAGCATATTCTCCATGGTGGGAGATTATACCTACAAAAATTAAACCTTTTTTTTTCATTCAACTTTTAAAGTCTACAATTTTGTTTTTGGCATTTACAATGTGGGTAGGATATCCCTATATATGATGATCAATGTGCCTCTTATCTCTCCCTAATATTATTTTATATCTATTATATTTAATTTTAAGTTGACATATAAAAATAGGAAGTCATATTGGTTAGTATTGGGTTCGATTCTTTCCAATTTTACAAATTTGATTAAATTTAGCTTACTAGGTGTGTCATGGTTGGCCATAAAAGAAGATTTTGGCTACTATTTCTACATGTCTTCTTTGAGTTCTTTCTTCTTTCTACAACACAACATAATGCATTTTTGGCATTTACAATGGTGAGAGGATATCCCTATATATGATGATCAAACTGTTCACAGTTTACCATAGATGTTACTTTGGTTTTCCAATCCTTGTGGAATTTTACATTGGGTAAAATTAAATAGCTTACTTGTGTGCATGGTTGGCCAGAAAAAAAGATTTTGCGTACATTACTTACTATTGTCCACACTGCCATGTTCTAAACGGCTCAACACAACTGCAAGAGCATGCCCCACATTCCAAACCCTTGATGAGCTTTGTATAAAAGTCGGGTTTTAGTGGCGAATCCAGTAAGCTGGTGTAACGAATATACAAGCTCTTGAACCCAAATCTGGGCGTTATCGAAATTACTCTTGTTCATCCTTTCTCTACTTCTTTATCCAGCTTAGTTGGTAAAACTTTTGGGTGATGATATCGGGGATCGAACCCTTCCCGACCACAAAGAGTTGATATCTCATTTAAAAAAATTACTCTTCTTCTGGCTGTCTGAAGTCAAACTTCCAAAAGATATCGATGATATTTCACCATTTTGTGAACATTGAAAACTATGATATGTCGAGTCTATCCAGATCATTTTTAGCCCCTCAAACCAAAAAACAAACACTCCTCCCTTCTTCTTCTTCTTCTTCTTCTTCTTCTTCTTGTTGCACTGCAACATGGGCACTGAAGAAGGTTCCAGGGTTGTCGGTCAGTATCATTACATATAAACCATCTGTGTGTTTCACTTTGCTATTTATCTTCATTTTTCATCATGGGCTCATTAATAATAGCAGCTTTTTGATTCTACTCTTAAATTTGGTTTGTTTTGTAAAGTTGATTTACTCGTTATGCCTTTGTTTAGCTTTATAATTCAAATTTATGCAAGCCCCATTTCTATGTGGTGCATTTGTCCCATGATTGTGCGTGGTTGAATTTATGAGTGGTAATAAAACACAAACTAGCTTAACGTACCAAAAATCTGTTCTTTTCGACCCTCGAGCTCACGGGTAACAGTGTTATGCTGTAAGGACAATCACTTAGTTGCAAGCAAGGCCTCAAATTCAAAACTTGCTTACTATTTTTTACCACTCTTCTCCTTATAGAAAAATCAGAGGTATACTCTGGAACCAGAGTTACTTGTTTATAATGAGAACTGGGTGGATAAAGCGTTAAGAGTATGTCCTTATATAACCAAATTCCACATTATTTTCCAGCACTAGGAAATAATCTCACCAATTTTTTTTGGTAGAATTTGTAGATAAAAAAGCAAAGCAAAGTAATTATAAGCTTGTGTTGTTTCTTAATTTACTACTGTTGTGGGAACTAAAGAATTGAGAAATGTGAGCTAAAGAGTCAAGATACCGGTTCTCTTATGTAGTAAATTTGGTCATTTCATTGTTAGATACCAATCAGTCTTTGATATTTTGATCCGCATATTTTCCTATAAGAGTATGTAATAGCTGAATGTGTATTGGTCATTTGCAGTTCCTAGAAATTTCAGATTACTCGAGGAACTTGAGAGGGGGGAGAAAGGAATTGGGGATGGAACAGTTAGCTATGGAATGGATGATGGTGATGACATATTTATGAGATCGTGGACTGGCACCATTATCGGCCCTCCAAATGTAAGTTCTTTTTGCATTTGCACAAGAAGTAGCTAGGTCACTGTGAAGGATTTTTCTATGATTACAGTAAAAATGTGGACCCCTTGTTCTGTGAAACTTTAATTTCATAGTATTTCCGAAATTAGTAGAGCAGATTCCATCTAGGTGTACGGAGTACCTGAAGTTTAGTGCTTTGCGTTGTATCCCGTAAATAGTTATGACCACTTTCTTTCGGCTTGTTCATATGCTGATCTGTGTTATGGAAGCACTTAATTCGGGAAAAACTAGCTCCACATTTTCTAATCAGTTCATTATTTGAGTTCTCAATGAGTTCCGAAGGTGCTTTACTAGGAGAGTTTACCTCTGACACAGTTTGACTTGCTTTCAGCGCAATTCAGCTCTCCTGCGGAGTACCATATTGTTATTTAAGAATTTGATGTGTGCGTGCGGTTTCCTTAGAAAGGCCTCGTTGAGAGCATTCCTGTAGATTTCACTTCACACCATATAGACTTGAAAAAAAAAAGGAGGGAGGAAATGAAATTGTATTTCAGCAACCTGAATTTGCCTATTTTTAATCTTAGACTTGTCTGTCCTCTCACGACAAAGTTTGCCATAGGCCTCAATATTTTCATTATGTGGCTTCATGTCAAACTTGTGTTCAACTTTCCCTTCCACAACAATCTTTCCTATCAATCAATCAAAAAAAAAAAAAAAAAAAAAGTTAGCTTCCAAAACCATTTCCTGCAAACGAACTCACAGCACCAAATGCTTATAGATTTGCCTCACCCGGATTACCCTCCGCAAAAACGCCCATTGGAACAAAATCTTTGAACATGTTTAAAGAGTATTTCTTGGGCATGTTTCCAGAATCATTGTCCACCATTTCCATCGTGAACTGATTATATAAGTGTATAGTAAATAACATTTCTAATTATTATAAATGATAGTGAAAGGGAAGTGAGATATAAAACCTGGACAGAAGAAGGATCATCGGAAGAGCGAAGGGGGTCGATAAAGAGGACAACTTTGGCAACGGGGTGTGGGTTCGAAGCATGGGATTGCCAAGATTTGGAGACAACGAGTGGAGTCTTCATTAGCCAAACTGATCTATCTGCCTTTGCAGTGTCTAGATTGCTGCCACTGCTACTGCTTCCATTGCCATCTTCCTCCATTCAGCTTCTTATTTTTCCCTCTCTTTCTCTCTGATTTGAGTACGGGACTCGTTTTCGTTTCGCGGTTTTAAACAGTTTTATTACATATTCGTGGACTATTTTAACGTTGGGCCCAAAAGTGCTTATTTCTTAGGGCTGTCAATGGGCCGGGACAAGCCCGAATTCCGATTGAATCCGAACCGATAAGATAAGGACTTAGACTTTAAATTTAGCCCGATAAGATTATTAGGCTAGGTCTAGACTCTGGACATACCTATGTCCGATCCAATAATGGTCCGGCCCGAAATTTATAATAGTTTATATGTTTTATATTTAATATTATTAATATATCTATTATATTTACTGGAAGTTGACATAAAAGATTAGAAGCTATATTGGTTAGTATTGTGCCTGTCACACAAGAATTGTGGGTTCGATTCTTACCACTTAGGCCTGGCCCTTGCCCGAATCTGGCTTGGACTCAAAATATCAAATATGATTTGGGATGGACCTAGGTGTGTCCTATTCAGGTCCGGCCCGTTGACAACCCTACTATTTCTACCTGTCTTCTTTGAGTTATTTCTTCTTTCTACAGTTTCATAATGCATTTTTTGGCATTTACAATAGCGAGAGGATATCCTTATATATGATGATCAAACTGTTCATAGTTTACCATAGATGTTACTTTGGTTTTCCAGTCCTTGTGGAATTTTACATTGGGTAAAATTAAATAGCTTACTTGTGTGCATGGTTGGCCAAAAAAGAATATTTTGCGTACATCTACTATCTATATACTAAAGCAGAGACCTTTAAAGAAAGATTTTCTCTCTCCTATGTGGCACTCTAATATGAGAGTTAGCTTTTTTTTCTATCTTATGTGGCACTCTAATATGAAAGATAATATTTTCTAATAGTCTCCCACGTACATGGAACTCTTTGGAGAGTTTGAGTGTATTTCTAATTCTTATATTTTGAGAGTTTAAGTGTATTTTCAATTCTTATATATTTTGATCAAATAAAAAAATTACTTAAAAAAAAAATAAAGGATTTGTAGAAATCTGAATCAAACACTTTTAGTGTTCCAATTCTTATATATTTGATCAAATAAAAAAAAAATGCTAAAAAATAGGTGATTTGTATAAACTAATTTCCTATTACAAATCATACAATTTTAGTATCTACTAAAGCAGAGACCTTTAAAGAAAGATTTTCTCTCTCCTATGTGGCACTCTAATATGAGAGTTAGCTTTTTTTTCTATCTTATGTGGCACTCTAATATGAAAGATAATATTTTCTAATAGTCTCCCACGTACATGGAACTCTTTGGAGAGTTTGAGTGTATTTCTAATTCTTATATTTTGAGAGTTTAAGTGTATTTTCAATTCTTATATATTTGATCAAATAAAAAAAAATTACTTAAAAAATAGGTGATTTGTAGAAATACTGAATCAAACACTTTTAGTGTTCCAATTCTTATATATTTGATCAAATAAAAAAAATGCTAAAAAATAGGTGATTTGTATAAACTAATTTCCTATTACAAATCATACAATTTTAGTATCTATGATAAAACACCCTACTTATTTGAATATATCCTTAACATGGCTTCAAAACATAGTTAAAAACAATTATACAAAATATATAATAGAAAATGAAAAAAAATAACGGCAAAGCAATAATGATAAATATTTTAAAATATATATAATATTGAATGAAACTAACGACAAAACAAATTAATGGGGAACGGAAAACTGGATGCAAATGCATCGAACTAACCTCAAATAATATTTAACGGAAATCAAAACTGGATGCAAATGCAAGCATTAAACTAATCTTAAAAAGTAATTAATAGAAAATCAAAATATGGATACAAGCAGATTAAACTAATCTCAAAAGAATAATTAACAGAAAAATCAAAACTTGGATACAAATACATCAAACTAACATCAAAAATAATTGTCGGAAAAATCGAAACCGGATGCAAATGCATTGAGCTAACTCTCAAAGATTAAATTAACGGAAATCGAAAACTGGATGCAAATCAGTATTGAACTAACCTCAAAGAAAAATTAATTATAAATTGGGAACATAATGCAAATCGTGGAACTAATCTTAAAAATAATTAACAGTGAAATCGAAAACCGGATGCAAAATCTGCATTGAACTAATCTCAAAAATACATTGGATGCAAAACCTCGAAATAATTAACGGGAAATCGGAAACTGGATGCAAACTCATTGAACTAACCTCAAACAATAATTAACGGGAAATCGGAAACTAAATGCAAATGCAACTTTATCAAATAATAAACACGAGAAATCGAAAACTTGATGCAAATACATTAAACTAATCTCACAGAATAATTAACGGGAAATCAGAAACTGGATGCAAATGCATTGAACTGACCTCAAAGAACAATTAATAGAAAATTGGGAATTTGATGCAAATGTATTGAACTAACCGAAAAGAATAATTAACGATCAATCAGAAACTGGATGCAACTGCAATGAACTGATCTCAAAAAATAAATAATGGGAATTGAAAATTGGATGCAACTGCATTGAACTAACCTCAAAATATAAATAACGAAAAATCAGAAACTAGATGCAAATGCATTAAACTAACCTCAAAACATAGTTGGGTTATATGTTGTGGGAATGTCTCGATAAGTATAGTTTTGTATTTAAAATGATGTTTATCTTATCTCTTTTCGTATGATTAGGAACTCCTTGCTATTCAAGTAGCTTCAATATATATGAACTTCGCCTTATTAGGCAATCTCACAAAAATTCAATTAAACTTCAATTATTAAACAAAACAAATGAAGTTGAAGAATTTTATCAAAGGTGAGTTTTTTTTTTTTTTTGGAGAGTGAGGTTTTCACGCTATAAGAAATTTGGTTGAGTGATCAATATAATATTAATATATAATAGTTATGCATATTTGCAAATATTTTTTAGAATAATTAATATAACAACACCCATTCGTAGATAATCTTTGAAGATTCCACATAGTGAGTCATGCATAATTTAAAGAATAATTAACGAGAAATCGGAAACTAGATAATCTTCGATGATCCCACATAGTAAATTAATCATAATTTACTTTTTATGTCATGTTTTCAAGGACACTACTGATGGATCGGTAGAAAGTTGGTATTACACACCACATTGAATAATTATAAGGAAATTGGAAATTTGATTCAAATACATAACCGAAGCTCAAGGAGTAATTAATGGGAAATCATAAAGTTTATGCAAATTGCATTAAACTAATGACAGAGAGTAACTAACGGATAATTAGAAATTGAATGCAAATCCTTGAAAAATATTTATCGGAAAATCGGAAACGGTATGCAAATACATCAAACAAACCTCAAATAATAATTAATGAAAACCCGAAAACTGAATGCTAATGCATTGAACTTTACTCAAAAATAATTAACATAAAATCAAAACCGAATGCAACCGCATTGAACTAACCTCATAAAATAATTGGTGGGAAATCGAAAACTAAATGCAAATGCATTGAAATAACCTCAAAAGAATAGTTAACGGAAAATAAAAACTGGATATAATTATATCGAACTAACCTCAAAGCATAAATAATCGAGAAACTAGATCACGGATGTATTAAACTAACCTTAAAAGAGTTATTAACGGAAAATCGGAAACTGGATCCAAATGCAATGAACTAATCTCAAAGACTAATTAATGAAACATTAAAAAATGGATGAAACTGCACTGAACTAACCTAAATGAATAATTAACGGAAATTATAAATTTGATGTAATCGCATTGAACTAACCTCAAAAAAAAGAATTAACCGAAATCGAAACTTGATGCAAATGCATTGAACTAACCTCAAAGAACAATTAACATAAAATCTAAAATTATATGCAACCGCATTGAACTAATCTAAAAGAATAATTAACGGAAAACTAAAAACGGATGCAACTGCATTAAACTAAAATCAGAGATTAACTAACGGGAAATCAAAAATTGGATGCAAATGCATTGAAATAACATAAAAAAATGGTTAACTAGAAATCGGAAGTCGGATGTAACTGCATCGCACTGACCTCAAGGCATAAATATCCACTTTTTTAGCCTTCTCATATGAATAATTACAAGTAATTATGAACCCAAAATAAAAGTGAGTTTATAAAAGCAGACTCTTACATGTATGCAAACCGTATAGAAATTGTAAACTATCGAACTAACCTAGAAAAACAATTAACGAAAAATCAACCTGGATGCAAATATATTGAACTAACCTCAAAGAGTAATTAACGGGAGATTGGAACCTGGATGCAAATGCAATGAACTAATCTCAAAGACTAATTAACGAAACATCAAAAACTGGATGCAACTGTACGTACTAAATTAACTTTAATGAATAACTAATGGGAAATCATAAAGTGGATGTAATTGCACTGTACTAACCTTAAATAATAATTAACGGGAAATCGAAAACTTGATGCAACTGCATTATACTAACTTCAAAGAATAATTAATGAAAAATTAGAAACGGGATGCAACATACTATATTAAACTAACCTCAAAGAATAATTAATGGAAAATCATAAACTTGGTGTAAATGCATTGAATTAATAACCCTAAAACATATTTGTATTTTATGTAGGGAGAATAAATGTCTCGACAAATATAGTTTTGCATTTTAAGCAGTGTTTATTATAATTATTTTTATTGTGATTGGGAATACCTTGCTATTCAAGTATCTTCAATATTATCTTCGCCGCATTAGGCATTCTCACAAAACTTTAATTATTAAACCTAACAATAAATAAAAAAAAAGTCGATTAGTTTTATCAAGATTTGGTGCTTCCTTTTTATAGAGAGTGGTGCAAGAAATTTAAATGAGTAATTAATATAATTTTCATATCTCATAACTATGCATAGTTGCTAATATTTTTTAGAATAATTTAATATAACGGCACCCGTTAATAGGGACACGTTCATATGATAAATCTTTTCAAGTGGGAGTAGTGTATTATTTGAGGATATGGAAATAATCAATCTGTTTTAGTGATTTGTACACATTAGTACGTAAGCCGAACGGTGATGATTTACCGCTAAATCACCATAAATCTAATAAAACTATTATACAAGCTAGATCGAGTTTAAAATAATTTTATTTGAAAATTACAGATTAATATTATAAACCACAAAGTGAATAGACTATCTCAATTTGATCCCTTAGTTTCCAAGTACTTATACACCATAATCGCTGTTCATTAACGTATTTCGGTTTATTTTTAATAAAAATATATTCTGATTCAAAAATTTGCCGCTAAATCACCATAAATCTAAGAAAACTATTATACAAGCGAGATCGAGTTTAATATAATTCTATTTGAAAATTATGGATTAATATCCTAAACCACAAAGTGAATAGGCTATCTCAATTTGATCCCTTAGTTTCCAAGTACTTATGCATCATAATCACGCTCATTAACGATATTTGGTTTATTTTTAAAAAATATATTATGATTCAAAATTTGCCGCTAAATCACCATAAATATAATAAAACTATTATACAAGATAGATCAAGTTTAAGATAATTCTATTTGAAAATTACGGATTAATATCCTAAACCACAAAGTGATGAGGCTATCTCAATTTGATCTCTTAATTAGTTTCAAAGTACTTATGTACCATAATCGTTGGTCATTAATGTATTTCGGTTTATTTTCAATAAAAATATATTCTGATTCGAAAATGTGTGTGAGACATTTTGTAAAGCATTTTCAGCCCACAAAATATTTAATAGATCCCGGGCGTATGTCCGGGTCCAAAATCTAGTTACTTACTAATGTCCACACTGCCATGCTCTGAACGGCTCAACACAACTGCAAGAGCATGCCCCACATTCCAGCCCCACCAGTGTGAGCTTTGCATAAAGGTCGGGTAGTGGCGATGGTGGTAGCGGTAACAGAATACAAGCTCTTGAACCCAAACCTAGGCGTTATCGAAATTACTCTTGTAAGTGCTTTATAGCTTAGTTGATAAAACTTTTGGGTGATGATATCATAGGTCTGGGGGGCGAACTCTTGAGGTCGGTTTTAAAAGTCTCTCTAAAATCCTGTCTGTACTCCCCCCCCAAACTAAAAAAAATTCCCTCCACATTTTCTCTCATTCTCTCTCACTTCGAACTCTTAAGGTTTGTCTCCAAAAGCCTCGCTAATATTCACTTCATTTATGTCTGTCTGTATACCTCCCCCCTCATCCTTTCTCTACTTCTTCACCATACCCAGCCTCTTCTTTTCTCTCTCTGTCTCAGTCTTCTCTCTTCTCCACCTCCACTACGCTCACACCCACTGAATAGCAGTAAATCTAGTAAAAAAAAAATTACTCTTCTGTCTGTCTGAAGTCAAACTTCCAAAATATATCGATGATATTTCACCATTTTGTGAACATTGAAAACTATGATATGTCGAGATTCCAATTATTTCAGTTTGTTTAATGCTATTACAAGCAGTCTATCCACATCATTTTTAGCCTTAACCTCATTTCCCATTCTCTCTCAGTGAAAAAAAAACACCCTCTTCTCAACTACTGCAAACACTCCTTCTTCTTCTTCTTCTTCTTCTTCTTCTTGCACTGCAACATGGGCACTGAAGAAGGTTCCAGGGTTGTCGGTCAGTATCATTACATATAAACCATCTGTGTGTTTCTTTTTGCTATTTATCTTCATTTTTCATCATGGGCTCATTAATAATAGCAGCTTTTGATTCTAGTTTAATTTATGCTACTGAAATTTGATGTCTTTCTATTAGTTTTGTAAAGTTGATTTACTCGTTATGCCTTTGTTTAGCTTTATAATTCAAATTTATGCAAGCCCCATTTCTATGTGGTGCATTTGTCCCATGATTGTGCGTGGTTGAATTTATGAGTGGTAATAAAACACAAACTAGCTTAACGTACCAAAAATCTGTTCTTTTCGACCCTCGAGCTCACGGGTAACAGTGTTATGCTGTAAGGACAATCACTTAGTTGCAAGCAAGGCCTCAAATTCAAAACTTGCTTACTATTTTTTACCACTCTTCTCCTTATAGAAAAATCAGAGGTATACTCTGAACCAGAGTTACTTGTTTATAATGAGAACTGGGTGGATAAAGCGTTAAGAGTATGTCCTTATATAACCAAATTCCACATTATTTTCCAGCACTAGGAAATAATCTCACCAAATTTTTTTGGTAGAATTTGTAGATAAAAAAACAAAGCAAAGTAATTATAAGCTTGTGTTGTTTCTTAATTTACTACTGTTGTGGGAACTAAAGAATTGAGAAACGTGAGCTAAAGAGTCAAGATACCGGTTCTCTTATGTAGTAAATTTGGTCATTTCATTGTTAGATACCGATCGGTCTTTGATATTTTGATCCGCATATTTTCCTATAAGAGTATGTAATAGCTGATTGTGTATTGGTCATTTGCAGTTCCTAGAAATTTCAGATTACTCGAGGAACTTGAGAGGGGGGAGAAAGGAATTGGGGATGGAACAGTTAGCTATGGAATGGATGATGGTGATGACATATTTATGAGATCGTGGACTGGCACCATTATCGGCCCTCCAAATGTAAGTTCTTTATGCATTTGCACAAGAAGTAGCTAGGTCACTGTGAAAGATTTTTCTATGATTACAGTAAAAATGTGGACCCCTTGTTCTGTGAAACTTTAATTTCATAGTATTTCCGAAATTAGTAGAGCAGATTCCATCTAGGTGTACGGAGTACCTGAAGTTTAGTGCTTTGTGTTGTATCCCGTAAATAGTTATGACCACTTTCTTTCGGCTTGTTCATATGCTGATCTGTGTTATGGAAGCACTTAATTCGGGAAAAATTAGCTCCACATTTTCTAATCAGTTCATTATTTGAGTGCTCAATGAGTTCCGAAGGTGCTTTACTAGGAGAGTTTACCTCTGACACAGTTTGACTTGCTTTCAGTGCAATTCAGCTCTCCTGCGGAGCACCATATTGTTATTTAAGAATTTGATGTGTGCGTGCGGTTTCCTTAGAAAGGTCTCGTTGAGAGCATTCCTGTAATTGAAACTTTGTCAAAAATACGAAAACCGTTGTGCCAATTAGAACTCATGGCAGTTTGAGCATGTTATAGGCTCATTAACATAAGTCACTTCACCGTGGATATTAGCTGGATTTGTTTTGTATTTTGGGTGTTAAAGTGCTTTTTATAAAGCATTTCTGTAGGCTTCACAGCCACATTGTACATTCCTTTACGCCACCTGCCTTTATTATTTATAACCTAAGTTACATTGACACGGACACGTGTGTCCATATCCGACACGGATACGGAGTGTCTGACACGGTGAAATATAAAAAACTAAGGTATATCACACACAATATGTGTCCGGGACACGTGGATACGTATCCGACACAGATTATTTTTGAAATATGGTGTGTCCATGTAACATAGTTTATAACATTGCACTACTTACCTAGCAAAAGAAAAAATTGTGACAGTTTGAGCATTGAAAATCATAATGTACAATAATTCTTCTCTCTCTGTCACGTATCCTAATCATTCATCGCTACATATTATCTTCAATTTTCTCACATTGTTTCTTTAACATTCAAACCTCCTTTTGCTTACATTTCTGGCATGAGAAAAGGCTCTAACAAATTTACATCCACCTTTCAAGTAGAGAAGTGACCAATATATTCTAGTTGTTTGAACTAGACTACCTTCTTGTGCTGGATCTTATAACTGCTCCTTGTTATGTAGCTGTCTTTTCATACATCCATTTTGCCTAAATGATGAACCAGTGGTCTCTTCTAGAGATGTCTTCTACAATTTAGGGTAGTGTAGATGACCAACTTTAGTTGCTGTGTAATATCCATAGTTCTTATTTGAAACCTCAGGTTTATATATTTTTTCATTTGCTTATTACATGTACCAATATTCACTTTCAAAGTGAAGAGAAAGCTCACATGCTTTTATTTATCTGTTGTTACTTCCTAGACTGTTCACGATGGGCGCATCTACCAGTTGAAATTGTTGTGTGACCTAGATTACCCAGATAAAGCACCAACAGTGAAGTTTCAAACGCGGATGAACATGACTTGTGTGAACCAAGAAACCGGATTGGTAGGTTATACTATTTGCAAGTGTTATTTATGTTCCGTGGACCCTTAAGTTATGATTGTCTATCTCATGGTTACCATTGTCATGAATATTTTTTTTATCTTCTGTGGATCCTGAAAGTACTTTTGATGACCGTATGGATTACCAATGTACAGGTTGAGCCGAGCCAATTCCCAATGCTTGCAGATTGGCAGCGGCAGTACACAATGGAAGACATACTGACCCAGTTAAAGAAAGAAATGATGTCTCCTCAAAATCGGAAGCTTACCCAGCCTCCTGAAGGTGACTTCACTTACTTTCTTAGACTCATTTAGTTATGTTCCTGAGTTTGAGGACTTTGAAGGATGAGTTCCTTAATTGGACTAGAAGAAATACGACAGCCTTTAATACCAGAGCTGGCCACCAATTGCCATCAATTTGAACAAGCTCAATCCATGGAGCGTCTCTATGTTTTTAAGTGATTAGATTTTTTACCCATTCGGTATCCAGCAAGTGCATGGGACAATAGGTTGCAGTGACTTTTGACCCTGACATCTATTAAATAATAAAACACCCAAGGTATCAGTTGCCAATATTGATGGTGTTCGAGGTCTTCTTCTTTGTAAGAGTTGTTACCATAGTAAGTTTGTGGTATTATGGAATTAATATTGTTGGAGGTTTTCATGCAGGTAATGACGAACAACAGATGGATCAAAAAGGTTTGGTGCTCAGGTGTTGTATTCTCTAAATAAATAAAGACGAAGGAGCTTCATAATCTGTATATATGTAGATTGGCCTTGCCTGCCAACCTTGTGCTTTTTCCATCTGTACGTTTTTCTTCTTTAAGAAGGCAAAGTCAAGACGGACATGTATTCAAAGGTCAAATAACGTTGTAATTGACTCAGTTGATATGCAATTAATAAACTTTCAGTCTAGACAATTCTCCTTTTGTAAAACAGTGGTTGAACGAATACCAGGGAAGGTTGTCCCAGCCTCCCTGGTGGCTGGTGCATTTGAGATGGTTTCCTGGTATGTATTTGACTCCGCTGATTCTTCTTTGGAAAGGTTATTATGTTTAACAGGGCAACTGAAGTTGGCTAGTTTTGCCGTATGTTTGTGCTGTCAGACGTCTTGGACGTTAATTCTGATGAATTCATTGCTCCATGCATCCATGTCATTGCTGCACTTTCTTTACAAGAAATAGTTCTTTCTAAAACTGTAGGCTGCACCGCTGGTGGGGTTGATATCATTATCTTTACTGAGACTATCAAATGAATATTGCATTATACGCAAAACAGGTCTGGTCTGGTTTCATTGTTAGATAGTGCTGTGAAAGAACATGGTTATACTAACTAATACTATATCTCCACATGGTTATGCAGTTGGAGGCACGAGTGCACAACACCTCAGAACTTGTAATTACTTTTGCTGTTAAACGACTCCAAGTTAGTGTTAAACACCTCTTGTATACATAAGCATATATGTGTGAACTTGACGCCTAAGGGTAAGAACAAAAAGCACAACATGCATTGGCAACAAACTGATGCGATATTTATTTTCCATGGGTCACCAGACTGTCCTCAAAAGAATGTTTGGTAGCAAAATGCAAATGGAGAAAGTGGTTAATGCAACAAGTTGCAATTATAAATAATTCTATATAAGAAATTGGGTAGTTTATAGAGACATCCATTTTTAAGCAGCCAAAAAAACTTTTTTTTGTTTTTCTCCAAAAAACTGAATGCAAACACATTTCAAGAGACTTTTTTCTCTTATATAAGATGTTATTAAAAAACTAAAAGGATTATGTAAAAAAACTTTATAAATTGTGAAAAAAAATAGTGGGATAATAAAATAACCAAAATTTACATCTTTTGCTACAAAATTCCAATTAAAGCACAAATAAACTGGAAACAATGCAAAAAGATGCAATTTCAAAAAACAAAAATGCCATTTGCAACTATTTGTCATTTTTAACAATTTAAAATGCACCGAACCAAACAAAGCATATTTAAGCTGTAATTCAACTTGACGCCTAAGGACAAATGGTTTTTTTTTAAAGCACAATTGTGCATTGGCAACAAACTGATGCGATATTTATGGTAATCTCATGGGTCATGCAGACTGTCCTCAACAAGAATTGACTTGGAGGAAAGTGGGTGTGAAATTGAAAGATTGTGACTGCATGCAATAGACTTGTTAGCCACGGTAAATAATTCAAATTCAAAATTGCTCGAAATGTAGATTACGTTATCAACATAAACATCGTAATTTAAAACACACTAAATAAAGTCAAGTCCAATTTCTATAATTCAAAATTCTGCTTAGAAACGTAGATTACGTGATATATTGATTATCCGTAAAAAAAAATAATAATAATAAATAAATAAATAAATTTCTGGCATTTTTATATTGTTGGAATTCCAGAGCAGTTACTGCTGCAAGTATGGACTGAAAATGAAAAGTAGAGACAGTTAAAAAAACAGAGGCAGACTAGTTTTTAATTTTGAATAAAAAAAACATTTTTCTACTTCTTTGAATTCAACTCCTTCTTAAATCTCAAACTCATAAACTCTTTGTGTTCACTCTTCAATTCAAGAAAAAAATGGTGTTCAAAGGAAGGTTTTTTTCCTCAAAAAAATCAACTGATTCTTCAAAATCAGATGGGTCTTCTTCAAATAGTCCCAAAACTTCCCCAATCACTTCTTCTTCAACTAGTACTAGATCTGATAAGAAAAAGATTAAATCTTTAAACCTTAAAGATGAACAAACCCCCCTTGTAAATGATAACTTGAAGAAGAAAGAGATCACCAGAGGTAAACAAACTAGCCCATCCCCATTCCCAACAACAACAACAGCAACAACAACTTCCAAATTGCGGAATTTGCCAAAGGAAGTTACTTCTACTACTACTAGTACTTCTACTTCAGCTGTGTCCCCAATACTTGCTTCTTCACTTGGGTTGAATAGGATTAAAACAAGATCAGGTCCATTACCACAAGAGAGTTTCATTTGGTAGTAAGGGCTTTTCTTCATCGTCGTCGTCGTCTGCATTGGGGACTAGTAATTTGTCTAGGGGTAATGATCTTGGTGATTCTTGGGGAGCAGCTTCGACGGGGAAAGTTAAGAAGGTGCAGAGTCTTAGTAAGATGGTTGTGTGTGATAATAATGGGAGGAGTAGTAGTAATGGTAGTTGGGTTGATAATGGAAGTAATTGTGATAGTATGTCTACTGGCAGTGTTCAGTCTAGAGAACAAAGTCCTAGTGTTCGTGTTCCGTCAAGATTACAGAACAGCGATACCGCTGAAATGGGTATGATGCTTTATTTTCAAACTTTGCTTTCTTGCTGTGATATTTAAGATTACAATGTTAGTTCATATGTATTTGGAAAATGAAAACACATGTTCAAAATGGTCAATGCACTGTATTGGCAACCTACTTACTAGTTCCCCATCCCCTTCAAGATTAAATGCCATCAAGTGGATGGCATTAGGGAGACACTGTTGACATGTGAAAACCTGGATTAGAACAAATTATAGAGTACGTTATGTACAAGAGTTAGGGTAAACACTAAGTGGTATAGGTATAGCAACAAACATTGCTTCAAAGTGACCACTATTAGAGCTGTGCTTAATTTTGTGGTCAGTCTATCAATATAGTTAGCCACTAGTTTCCTCCTACGAGTGTTCTTCAAGGGGGTTATTGGTGTCTTATTTGGAACAGAAAATGGTCTCAAAATAATTGTTTGCACCACATTCATAATGCCACCTATCAAACTAAAAGGTGATATATGCATCTATCATTGCAAAGTATGGTACATGTGGACTCAAGAAGCTTCGCTTTGTATGTTGGAGTGACTGCTGCAGTTTAAGTCGCTTGATGAGATTTTGCATTGATTCTTGAATGTCCCTTGCAGGGCAATTTAATTCTTCCTGGGGCCATTCTGCATGCTTAAGAAATCCAGATGTTTGTACTCCAGAGATGCAGACAAAGGTTTTTCTCTTGGCTGTTTTCCATACATGTAATAAAAAGAGGACCACATGTTTGCATAACTAAGATAATTAACCAAAGGTATCACTGAAATTATTAATCATTAGAGTAGGATGAGATAGCCTACAGAGAATGTATAAGAGATAGCCTACAATACAAGTTCTTAGTCAATACAATTTTTTTTTAAAGTGAATGTTATGTGATTCCGAACCCTGCGTAGACCAGAGATAATGAGACCTGTAATCGCCAAAATAATTCTCTCACAGTCGGCTACTGAACCCTCGAAATAACTTTTTACTCCTCCAACCAGATACCTATAATAACAGTAAAAGGGACAAGGCTCCAAGCCAATTACCTCGAAGACCATGACATCCCATAAGACAGCGGAGGGACTACACGTATATATTTCATATTTTGACTATGTGTAAGTGCAAGCTTTCATATTTACCATGTTCTTTTCAGTTACAGTTTCTCCCCCTCCCATTCCAGGGTAAGTTATTCTTTGTCAAACACAGATTAGTAAAAGTTGTTGCATTAATATTTGAATATCCTTTGGCGAATGTAAGATAATCACTGAAAAATTAGGAAATGAAAATGAGCACAATAGGATAAAGGAAATAAGAAGGTAGAATTTATCGCAAACTACTTGTGAATATCGTGTATGTTTATCATATGGATGGCGATGTGTTGGGATTATTAAAGTATGTGGGTATCATATTTTACATGTGAAATTTCAAACACAATATCTGGTTATTTTTATTTATTTATTTATTTTTATTTGTTGTATTTGATCATTGGTTGAGCGTTGATATTGTTCTTGTAGACATCATTTGATTGTGAAACTCCAAAGGAGTCTGAATCTCCTCGTTTTCAAGCTATTCTACGACTTACAAGTGCTCCTAGAAAGAGGAATCCCAGTGATATCAAAAGTTTTTCACATGAGTTAAATTCCAAAGGCGTACGACCATTTCCATTTTGGAAGCCTCGGGGATTAAACAACTTGGAGGTAATTGTGTTCTAGCTGCCAATGAATGAGTCGGGGGAGTTTCTTTATCTTACAGTTATTTTTAATTTTCTATTCTTTTTCACTGTTTGCTCTTTCGTCTGCAGGAAATACTGGTTGTCATCCGTGCAAAGTTTGACAAAGCAAAAGAAGAAGTAGATTCTGATTTGGCTATTTTCGCAGGAGATCTGGTTGGACTGTTGGATAAAAATGCAGAAGCTCACCCTGAATGGCAGGAGACAATTGAAGATTTATTGGTTCTTGCACGACGATGTGCTGTTATGACCCCTGGAGAGTTTTGGCTTCAGTGTGAAGGAATAGTTCAGGATTTGGATGATCGTCGTCAGGAGCTTGCTATGGGTACCCTAAAGCAGCTTCACACACGCATGCTTTTCATTCTGACTAGATGCACCCGATTGTTGCAGTTCCACAAGGAAAGTGGACTGGCTTCAGATGAGCATGTTCTTCCTTTACGGCAGTCTCGAGAGTTGCATTCTGCTGATAAACGAACTCCAGTGGCTGCAATAAAGGATGGGAAGAGTTTTGGAGCTGCAAGAGGCTCAAAGGCAGCTTCTGCAAGGAAATTTTATAGTCAGGAGCAACATCATATGGACTGGAAGAGAGAAAATTTGATTCGGCCTCCTCCTTTTGGATCACCTTCTGGTGCAGAAACTGCAAACAGCTTTGACTCACCCTCCAGTAGGGACCGTATGACTTCTTGGAAGAAACTTCCATCTCCAGCAGCCAAAACTCAGAAAGAAGCTATCCTGGTAGATGAGCACTATGTAACTAAGGCTGATTCTGTGAGGGTTCTAGATAACATAAGTGAGAGTTGTGATGCAGATATGACTCCCGTAAAGCCACCTGAACTTCCTCCAGTCAAAGATGTTACTGGCCATCCTTCTGTTCCTTCGAAGCATCAGCACAAAGTTTCTTGGGGTTACTGGGGTGATCAGAATTTGTCAGATGATAATTCAATAATTTGTCGCATTTGTGAGGAAGAGGTACCAACCACTTTCGTGGAAGACCATTCAAGAATCTGTGCAATTGCCGATAGGAGTGATCAGAAAGGATTAAGTGTTAATGAGCGTCTGATCCGTATCGCTGAGACTCTTGAGAAAATGATGGAGACTTTTTCACATAAAGACTTGCAAAATGGATTAGGAAGCCCCGATACGGCAAAAGTCTCAAATTCAAGTGTTACTGAAGAATCTGAGATTCCATCTCCAAAATTGAGTGATTGGTCTCGCAGGGGCTCTGAGGACATGCTTGATTGCTTTCCTGAAGTTGACAATTCTGCTTTTGCTGATGACCTAAAAGGTCTACCTTCCATGTCATGTAAGACTCGTTTTGGTCTTAAATCAGATCAAGGAATGACAACATCATCTGCTGGTAGTGTGACTCCTCGATCACCCTTATGGACCCCTCGAACTAGTCAGATAGACTTATTATTGGCAGGAAAGGGTGCTTATGCTGAACAAGAAGACCTGCCTCAGGTAGTTCCAGTTTATAATTTTATAGATTTTGTAGATCTCGAAAGAATGTCTGCAAGGAGTTGTTTTCTTAGTTAACTGCTAAATATGAAATATGCTGTAAGTGGAAATTGATTCAATAATAAGAATGCAATAGGAATAACAAATACCAAAGTTGAAGATTCAAACAGACTTTAAGTTAAACATTTTTTGTTAGACCTCTTTTTTATAGGAGTTTCCCGAGTGCGTGCAAAGGGCCGAAATAGTGAATAAACAAACAGTTGTCCTGTACTAGTATTTGCTTGACATGGAAAGAAAAAATCCTTATTAATTACAAGTTTAGCTCTAATTCCATATTTAATAATTGAGTACCATGTGAAAATGTGATATCTTATGTAGACCCAATTGCGTTTAAGTAATTAAAGATGGTAGTTACGCAATTTATGCATGATACATACACGGATACTTGGCCTGGTGGTTACATGTAATTATTGAACTTGTGTCTATTCAATATACATGTGTCTTAATGACACGACTTATGCAAGTACCTCACAATCAATGCTTACATAAATACATGTGTCTAAATGAGATGACTTACACAAGTGCCTTACGTTTAATGCTTACATTATGTCCAATACTTACAATGATTCTACACCGGATACATCAAATGTATTCTTTCCTAACATGGGGAAGCAAGAGGTAGGCATGTTCTGGGCATACTCTGACTCACTGAGCTCCTAGTTCACCTACCTATGATGATATAATAGACATTAACACACCCAATATCAATTTCTTGTAGTAGGAAACTGATTTTTGATTTGACGATATTAGTTTATATCCGTTGCATGTTCTTCTTTACAAGTAAATTGATTTTTTTAAAAGCAAAACATTGCTGCTAATTGTCTGAGTTATTGTTTTCTAAATTGGTTTAGATGAGCGAACTTGCTGATATTGCTCGGTGTGTTGCAAATACACCCTTAGATGATGATCGATCCGTATCATTTATGGTCTCTTGTCTTGAAGACTTACGAGTTGTAGTTGACCGTCGGAAGCTAGATGCTCTTACTGTGGAAACATTTGGAACACGCCTAGAGAAATTGATAAGGTGAATTTTATCAATGCAAACATATTGTTTATTCTTAGTTTTGTTACTGACACGGTTTGTATTATCCAAGATATCGTGTTTAATCACCTGATACCAACATTTGTGGAGATATCTCATTTATATGAAAGAATTTAAGCATTCTTTTGTAAAGCATTAGCTTGCACTAGTTCTGTCACATCACATTTGTTGATGTAGTGGAAATTTATAGAAAAGAAATAAAAAAAGGAATCAGAAGAATTAGTGATATCTATCTTCTTTTTCGATCGAAACGAAAACTCGCTTCTTTCAGTACATTTTATCCTTGGTTAAAATGTATGACCAAATCAAATTTGTGATCACTTCTGGATTCCATATACGCTTCATTGCATTAGCTTTACTACGGCAATCTAGTGTACCACTTGTGCCCCTGCTTTTCTCTTTTTATTTTTCTCAATTATAGGTAGCTGGTCCTGGGGTCTGTAAACTTTTACAATCCTGTTTTTCTAACACCACAACCATCTGTTGCTTTGCATTTTTTTTTTTTTTTGATCGGTAAATAGATATTTCATTGATATAAAAATATAAAAACATAGAAATAGTAGGATGAGGTATCCTTACATTGAAAACCAACTAAAAGAAAGAACAACATCAAATGTACACAAAAAACAGAAAACACCGTTCTCATTTATATGGACGCAGGACCAGATAATCACATATTGATAAAATCGTTGCTTTGCATTTTTTTGGGAAAGACAACTGATAAAATCACATATTGATGTTATCATACATGATTTATATGGACGCAGGACCAGATAATCTGATCTCTCATTTAATTGTGCATGAAACATGCATCTTTCCCTTTCATATAATTGTGAGGAACTATCTGTAGCTTTTTCAGACCATTGAGTTGCTCATATTATAACTTATTTTGCTTCAAAACTTACTATTTCCATTTGATAGGGAGAAATACTTGCAGCTTTGTGAGATGGTTGATGATGAAAAGGTTGATATAGCTAGCACTTTTATCGATGAAGATGCTCCTCTTGAAGATGATGTTCTTCGTAGCCTGAGAACGAGTCCTATTCACCCTATCTCAAAGGACCGTACATCTATAGATGACTTTGAGATTATAAAGCCTATTAGTCGTGGGGCCTTTGGCCGGGTTTTCTTAGCAAAGAAGAGAACTACGGGTGATCTTTTTGCAATAAAGGTACCTATGTTGAATTTTCGTTGTTCTATTGTTGCACTGCAGAGGTGTATTTGTTTCCTTTATTTATTTTATTTTTTCTCCTTTTTCCATTTTTGAAATAAAAATATTTCCCACCTTGGGAGGTTAGCCTAATGGTCAAGACTTGGGAGGTTGGGCTCAAGGTCTTGAGTTCAATTTCCACCTTCACCAGGGAATAACGGAATTTAAGGGGATTAAAGGAACAAAAGTTCTAGCTATCAAAATAAAAAGAAGAAATTGAAATGTAACCGAGTAGTAGCTTTAGCTTTTGGAAGTATTTTCTACTTGTTTTTACGGTATACATTCTGTTGTTTGACTGACTATAATTATATGATTTGTTGTCCATGTTTCTGAGGAGACTAGAAACTAAAAGGATCTTTGTGTTTTTTCTCTCTCCTTTTTTCATTCTTGTGCGTCCATCCTCTTTATTGTGTTTTTCCCGTTTGTTTCTTGATTTGTTTACATTTTCAGAAAACCCTTATCCACATTGTTGGGACTGATATTACGAAAATTTATTGCAGTGCTAAACAAGCCAATTTGAAATGTAATGACTGATTTTGGTGTGTGTGTGTAGGGGGGGGGGGGGTTTGAAACCATTATCCACATTTACAGTTGGGATTGGTCTTTGTATTTAGTGTAAAACCAAGCCTGGGCAAGTGAACGAGGGGAAGATGTGTAAGAGCATATTCCTAAAAAGTGTTTACACTGGTAAACATACAGAGTCCCCACATTCCCAGAAACCATTATCCACGTTTACAGTTGGGACTGGTTTTTTAATTTAGTGTAAAACCCAGTCTAGGCAACTGAACGAGGGGAAGATGTGTGGGAGTATATTCCTAAAGAGTGTTTACAATAGTAAACTTACCAAAAGTGTTTTAGATGTAATGCCTAATTTTGTATACTATCCCATGATGTTTTGTTCCCCCTCCTCTAATTTAATTGCATTACATGTTTGCAGGTTCTGAAAAAGGCAGACATGATACGCAAGAATGCTGTGGAGAGTATTTTAGCTGAGCGTGATATTTTGATTTCGGTCCGCAATCCTTTTGTGGTGAGCATAGCTAGAGAGCATAGCTTTTATTACACCTTTATCTCTAACTAATTTCCATCTTATTTGTAACTCGAATTTTATTAGGTACGGTTTTTCTATTCCTTCACATGTCGTGAGAACTTATACCTTGTGATGGAGTACTTGAATGGAGGAGATCTGTTCTCATTGTTGAGAAATTTAGGTTGCTTGGATGAAGATGTTGCTCGTGTATACATTGCAGAAATTGTAAGCTAAAAATCTTTTGTTTTTACCTTCCATGTGCATCTCTGGAAAGAGAAGAAAAAACAAATGTAAAATCAAATTGTGTGCAGGTGCTAGCTTTGGAATATTTACATTCGTTGCGTGTGGTTCATCGGGATTTGAAGCCTGATAATTTGCTGATTGCACATGATGGTCATCTCAAGGTTAGCATATTTGCAACATCAACATTCTACAAATAACATTTGAAATTTGAGTACCTAACTTATTGAAGTCATTGGTCTTGCCTTCGTTTTCCATATTGTTCATGTGATGTATGTCTTATTGCATATCAAGAACTTGCTCCCTCTTTACTGGGATTGATCATTTCGGTTCTGTTAAATACTCTTCTTTGATTTGTAAATTTTTCCCATGTATGTTGCTCCATCCAATGGCCTTGTGTCGAGCATTGTTAATTCTTGAATATCCTCATCTTTTTCATCATATTTTGGAAGCTTTCGAGCCAGTAGAATTCTTAACTAGCTGACTGTGATTGGGGACAGTTAACGGACTTTGGGTTATCGAAGGTTGGTCTTATCAACAGCACCGATGATTTATCTGGTCCAGCAGTTAGTGTGACGACACTACTTGAAAAAGATGAACCTCAGCTATCTGCGTCCGAGCACTTAAATCAGCGTGAAAGAAGGCAAAAGGGTTCGGCTGTAGGCACACCTGATTATTTGGCACCCGAGATACTCTTAGGGACAGGGCATGGTATACCTTTATTTCATTTGGTATTGGTATCATTAGTATAATTTTAAAATTTTCTTCTTTACAGAGTTGACAATCTGCAATCTTCCTTTGTACAGGCACGACTGCAGATTGGTGGTCTGTGGGTGTTATTCTATTTGAACTGATTGTTGGAATTCCGCCCTTCAACGCAGAGCATCCACAAGTAATTAACTTCCCTTAAGTACGGATTATCTAAGTTATGTTCCATTTTGCTTGCTTTCACACTCTGAAAAGCTTTTGTGTCTGCAACATCAGGAGTTCTTATGGTGTTTTTGTTGGACTTGGTGAATTATATTGTGGTGCTGTTGTTTATTTTGAATAAAGTAGTTGATTGTTGCTTCTGTGTTTGCTTTTAGACTATTTTTGACAACATACTCAACCGTAATATACCTTGGCCCCGGGTACCTGATGAAATGAGCTATGAAGCATCGGATCTTATTGATCGGTAAGACAAGCTGTAAGTTTGTTGTTATCTTACATATGCATTTTTTTTAAAAATTTATCGGCAACCGATGTGGTATTATCTGATTTATGATTTATGTTAATGTTTTGGTGAGATGAAACATATACCAAACACGCAATACAAATCTTACGCTGTTCTAAAAAAGCTATTTGTCAATATAAATGATTGCCAGTAGTCTATGACTCTATGTAGTTTAGCTGGTAGGTATATTGCAATTTTTGTAAGTATTCTTATATATTATTAACATATGGTCATATGCGGATACACAGACCAGACATGTTAATAGATAATCTATGTAAACCAAAAGATGGAGAGATCTGCCCTATTCGAATGTGTACAGTGTACTTGCCTATTTTGAAGCTTAGGGAAGAGATTTGTTCCTTACCACATACTTCTTGTTTTCTTGAGAAGGGTATTGGACTATTTTAGGGAAGAAGTCCATATTTATTGTTCTTAGTGATTTTTATAAATATTGAGAGCATCTCAAATTCGATTGTTCATTGGATCCAAAGGCAGTAACCTGTTGTTTGATAAGTAGCCACCACTTTTTGGTCCTTCTCCATTTGAAAGATTTTGTTTACATATATTTAAGCTGGGGCATAAAGAGATTCTGCCCGGTCCAGGGAATGAAATTTATATTTTAATAATATTTGAGCTGTTTCCAATTTATTGTCCAGGTTATTGACTGAAGATCCTCATCAGAGACTTGGTGCTAATGGAGCATCAGAGGTAAGCACTATGAATGTTTGAAATAGATTTAGTCCTGAATGCTGGATTTGTTGAATTTTATGTTTGACATATAAACAAGAACTTATGAATTATGATCCAGGTCAAGCAACATGTGTTCTTCAAAAATATCAACTGGGATACACTGGCTAGGCAGAAGGTGACACTAAATGACCAATCTTTCTCCTAGGGTCTTGTACTTGTTTTTGAGATATTTGAAGTCTGAAATTTTTGCTGCTTTGACAGGCTGCATTTGTGCCGTCCTCAGAAAGTGCACTTGATACAAGCTACTTCACCAGCCGCTACAATTGGAATCCATCAGATGACCGTGTTTATGCAGTTAGTGAATTTGAGGATTCTAGTGATGGTGGCAGCACAAGTGGCAGTAGCAGTTTTAGCAATCGTCAGGATGAACGGGTATCTTAATTCAAAATTACATATATATATATGTATATCTTGTTTTTTGATGGGGTTCCTATGTTAGTTTTTTGGATTAACGTGGCATTTTTTTTGTTCTAATATCAATAATATAAAGCAGGGGGATGAATGTGTAGGTGTTGCTGATTTTGACTCTAGCTCAGATGTCAATTATTCATTTAGTAACTTCTCATTCAAGGTTTGTTCTCTTAATTGTAGTTTTATTCACAATTTCAGATAGTGTTAAAAGCTTGTCATTTTAGACTGTTAGAAATGCTCCCAGATTGAAGATTTGGAAATAAGAAGGGATGTTAATAGTGAACTTTCTTAATTCTTTCAAACTCTCCAAGAAAGAGACAAGTTATTTGAATCAAACATTCATGTGAACAATATTTAGGGGTCATAAACTCTAGGCACACTGAAGCTTGAAAAAACATCAATCACAACAGGACAGTCCTTTTTTTTTCAAACTTCAGATATCTCTCTAGGGATCTGTGTTCCACAAGTTAAAAGTCATCAAAGAAGACATGTATGGGGGTTTGCATTCTGAATTCCCTTTAGATGGTAATAACACATTGAGTGGGTTTTATAGACCAATCTATCTGTGCCATGTAGGTGCCAAGTAGCAAAGTTGGTAAAACCTTTGGGTGATGATACCAGAGGTCTGGTGTTCGAACCCGCTGCATCAATGAGTTACTGATCTCGTTTAAAAACAGGCTTGCCAATCAAAAACAAAAAATCTATCTGTACCATTCTTGGAACATTCAGGTCTAACAATTAAAACTGAGCTGGAAACGGACTACGGTTATGTTTGAATCATAACAAGAGAGGGGTATCTCAGAAGAAATTTTAACTTGATTTGGATCGACGGGTGCACATATTTAATCAATCCAAATTTTGTTCTTGATAGTAATGAAAGGTCATAGAATTATCAATTGAAGGTCAAAGATGATTCCAACAGCTACCTATTGTCTTGCTCTAGCCATTGACTGTTACACAGTAGACCAGTGGGTTACGTGTATACACAAAAACTTGGATTGAGTGCATTTCATGAGTTCAAGCCACTTGATCCTTTATGAGCGACCAAGGTGGAATGGGAAGCAAACACTTGGGTTCACGTTGTTATTTCTAATGCACCTAAGGTCTCTCACATGGTCACCAAGTTCCTTACCACTCTTAGTGGTGGTTTGCAAGATGGGACATTTTGAATTCTTAAAACTGCTGTTTATGCTCTATCCCCATCTGGTTAAAAGCTCTGAAATAGGAATGTACTTAACAATCGAGCCATGTCCAAGAACTTAAGAGGAGTGTATAGGAAGAGTGGGTAATGTGGAGAAATGCAGGAGTATAGAGGATTAGCAGTTGGTTCACATATTTGATTTATCATTCTGCATGGTGGTCCAATATGTCATCAATTATTTACTTTTTTTTTTGTGTGGATTTTTTTGCACTTGCCAGAACAATATCCATATGAAATCGAGTGCTTCTCTCTTCATTATTTATTTGCACTTCATTGAAATTTTCGATTGTGTATTCACACAACATATTTCTTGTCTCTCTGTACATGGTCTCCAGAATCTTTCACAACTTGCATCTATTAATTACGATCTGCTGACCAAGGGTTGGAAGGATGAACCCTCAGCAAATCCCAGACACATAGTTTCCTGTAGAAATAGAGTTGTGTTTTGATCAATATATGAAGCTGGGGATACATTCTCTCGACGATTGTGCTGTACAGTCTGTAAATGTAAGATCTCAAACAGATTATTATTAGTTAGTGTAAAGATCAGTCATCTTTCAGCTGAATGTTTTATTTATTTCATGCAGATATAGAAGCTTGCAAACTGTTGATGCTGGGATGTACTTTCTTCACTGAGGCTGCTTTTCGATTATTACGTGGCGCCCAAGAATAGTTTTTCTGTGTAATTGTTTTTGGTTGGAAAGAAGTAACTGTATTGTACATTACTGAATAGCCAATATGAGTTTTTTGTCCCTTGGCTGAGGAAGAAAACACAATCGGCCCATCAAATATCAATGAGAGATTGAGTTCCATTTACTTTGCAAATCATTGTTCCAAGTACAAAAACAATATATATTCTGGTAATGAAATCCTTCCTGTGTAAACACAATGAAGTCAGTTTTGGTGTGGAAAAAGACTCCAGGCATTTTGATTGACAATTGAGACGTCAACTAAAAAGTCATTATAAAAATCAATGAAAAAAAGACATTGATATTTTGATATATCGGTAGGTGGTCTTCTTTTCCCCTCAGACAAGAAAGATAGAATAAAAGAACGCGTTTGGATTTTGAGGTAAGAACTGGGCAGAAAGAAAGAATCTTTTTTTATCAATCAATCAATGGAAGACGTGAAAGACAAAATGAAAGGCTTCATGAAAAAGGTCAACAACCCTTTCTCCTCTTCTTCTTCCGGCAAGTTCAAGGGCCAGGGTCGTACCTTGGGCTCTTCTTCTTCTTCTTCTTCAACAACAACACCCATTGTTAATAATAAGCCCTCCCGAGTCCCCACCAGCACCCCACCTCCTCCTTTTCAAGAAACACCTCAGATCGAAAACACCTCAGGAGGCAATGAACTTCTTGCTGGGTGTGTTACTACATTTGTATCTGGACAAGAGGGTTCATCAGCTGATGTGGTTTTAAAGCTATTGCGGAACATTCTCAAAGAACCGGAAAATGCCAAGTTTAGAAGGATTAGATTGAGTAATCCAAAGATTAGAGAAGCTATTGTTGACGTTGCTGGTGGAGTTGAGTTGTTGGAATGTGTTGGGTTTAAACTAGAAGAAGAAAATGGGGAGATGTGGGCTCTTATTCCCAATGTGCCAATGGAGGAAGAAATGTCTTTGATTAGAGAAGCTGTGTCCTTGTTGGAACCCAAACCAGTGCAGAATTTTAGTTTACCGACTCCGGGGCAGTTTAGTTTACGTTCTACTTCGGGTTTGGAGCCAAAGCCTGAGCTAGAGCCAGAACAATCGTTGGGGAATGCCACTGTCGTTAATGAGCCCCAACTACCACAGACTATTGATAGACAGGTGTGTATCTTCATGTTTATCTGGGCCTTGCTTATGATTGTTTTGGTTATTGATGTTTCGTAATGTGTCTTTAGTTTAATGAGTAATGACGATGATGCATGTCTTTAGTATAGTCCTGTTTTCTTCTAAATATTGATTAAATGGACTGTCACGCTTATTTGAATGGAAGAGAAAGAGAGATGAACGCATGAATTGTACAGGTAGGAGAGGTATAGATAATCTTTTAGAAGAAAGGTTCCGAAGTATATGTGTTTGTACCTAGCGAGTTTAAGTTTCAAGAGTGTCCCATGGTCTGTTTTAGATGTATTAAGGTTTCTTTGGGGATTAAGTTACTGCATGATACGAAAATGCCTTGGGATAACTTTTACTCTGCCCCTATGCTATTAAAGACGCAGGAGCTAGCGTAGGAGTCACTAGGTGTCTCTAGGCTGGAGAGAAAAGGGGTTAGCCTAAGCTTAGTCATTGGGCCTAGTTGAGTCTAGGGGATCCTTTGACTACGTAGTTTTATCCTAACAAGTTGCTCTAAGTTGGCGTCATTAATCTAGACATGCAAGTTAGTAGCAACAAAATTTATATTCAGATGATGTCCAAAACCTTTTTGATTTCACCCTTCATCTATTATATTCATTCGTAACGTTGATTACAGACGAAATATTGAACTACCACACCTATTGAAATGCGCCATCTTCTGATTCTTGACTTGCTGCATTGATACTCTTTGTTCTATTAAATTCTGTTTTTTTAAATTGCTCCAATTCTTATTTTATATCTTTCTCCTTATAGTTCAATCTTGTATTAGATAGTTGGAGCTCTTATAGTTCTGAACTAGGAGATATATTAAGTGCTACTATGAGTGTTAACAGCTATCATCACGAAAGGTAGCTCCAATACCAGCTGGCCCAGGGGGGTGCCGCACCATCACAATTAAGTTTCATGTAACCTTGTGGAGGAAGACGCCATTTACACCCTTTAATCAAGGTTGCAGGTCTCGGCTTACAGGGCACATTCCAGTTCTGGATCACTGTAGTCAGTCATAGAATTCTTCATAATACCCTTAGATAGGAAGCTGGTCTGTTGTACAATGCCCATTACTTGGTTCTGACACCATTTGAAATTATTTCTCTTGTCCTCATAGACCTTGAGATTCCGATGCTTCCATAGAGTGACCATGCCGCCAATGATTGCCGCAGTCCAAAGGTTACTAACATAGGAACTCGTATGTTTACCGAGGTTGATTGCTCTAACTATTCATCTGTTTTATAGGTTCAAGTCTTCTTTTCTGCTCCTGGAAGCGTAATGCCTAAAACTGATGTGCCAGACTCATTTTATAACCTATCGGCGGCTGAGGTAAAAAGAGAAGCTGATATGAGGAAGAAAAAAATTGCAGAGTCTCAGCTTCTCATTCCCAAGTCATATAAGGAAAGTAAGGCAAAAGATGCCAGAAAGAGATACAAATCTGCTGTTATCCGCATCCAGTTCCCTGATCAGGTAGTGCTACAAGGTGTCTTCTTACCATGGGAGTCAACCACTGCGCTCTATGAGGTTAGTACTTTCTTCACTCTTGTCCTTTTGTTCTCAATTTTTTGTTAATTCTTTTCCATATTGCTGTTCCTAAACCAAGTAATTGAGATTTTGGAAGAAAAAACAAATACAAAACATATAAATACGCCCTTAGACAATTGAGTTAAAAGGTTACTGAATAGTACTTTGTTTTGTGGTACATCATAAATCTGGACATAATTCTGTACATATTAGACTGTAAATACGGCAAGTGCTATGGTGCGTACTTTCCAGTGTGACATGTACTCGTCTCGTCCTAACATAAATTGATCGATTGGGGTTGCTAATCATCTGACAAACTTAATTCCTTCGTCTCTTTAATGAAGGAGTGGGTGGCCCACTGGCCCGTGGCCACTGGTGGTGGTGTGTGGCCTCTCTTGCGTATGGTCTCTTTGGATGGCCCAATGAGGCAGTACTTAGTCTGAATCTTTCCTTGGTGAAGTGTATCTGCCTAAATTTGGAACCGTGAATGTCAGTAGTGACTCTCATCTAAATTTGAAAAGACTTGAAAGTAGCTTTGATATTTTGTGATGTGATCCCTCTCCAACTGTCAGTGGTTGAAGTCTTTTCAACCAACACAACTTCTATCAGGTGTCTAGTTATATTCATGGTTCATCTGGTTGAGTAATGCAACTCATCCTTCTCTTAAATTTGGTCTTTACAAGAGTTGCGTTCTTTTCTGTGTCCTGTATTCAAGGTTGTGAATAAATTTGGAGGTAAAGAGGTATTTTGTCAACCTCAATCAGTTAACAAAATATCATTGTTTGGTTAGTTATAAAATCATATGGAAGTTACAATTTTTTCTAAGGAAATTTGAGAGATACTGGCAGTTTCTTTTGTTGGACTTGAGCTTTATCTAATCTTCCATGTACTCCTTGTTTTGTCTTAGTTTGTCAGCTCATCGCTGAAAGAACCTTGTTTGGAATTTGAGCTATGGAGACCAGCTGTCCCCAAGCCTCGGTTGATCCCACGATTTCCAGGACCAAGAAACAGAACACCAACACTAGATGAGGAGGAATTGGTCCCATCAGCTCTTATCAAGTTTAAGCCTATAGAGACAGATTCAATGGTATTCACTGGGCTGTCCAATGAACTGCTTGAAACTAGCAAACCGTGAATTTGTATGTTTGATGTTGGAGATTCATTTTTATGTTCCTGGAATAGTAGCATCTCTTTCCAGGTTGATTGTCTTCAATTATATGTATTGTTAAACTTGGAATGAGAGATAACATTTGTGTTTCACTCACCATACAAGAAAGATTGAAGTATACAAGAAGACGTGTATATTTGGATTGTTTATTCTTGCATAAATTGAGCCATAGCGCTTGATGTTTGAAACAGGAAGAAATTTTATGGACATCAGGGAATGATTCTGAATTTTGACTGTGAGACCCCGACCCTTGGTTTTTTGTGCATTTAAATGAACTAAATCGTCCTCTCCTATTTCTTCCATTTACGTCCCTACAAACTGTGAAATCAGAGTTGTGATTTCCCCACCAATTTCTTTCCTGTGTTTGTCAAAACGGGATGTGCCCAAACTCTAAATGCAACTGATTTCCGATAGGGGTGTTTTTCGATAATGACTTCCAAGTCTTGTCATGTTTCTAGAGTATAGAAAGTAGTTCTATACTTGTATGGTGGTTGTCTTTCGAGTATGGAATTCTTACAAATTTTAGAGTCTGATGACCATTTGTCAATTAGGCCTGGCTACCACGAGAATATCCTCATAGGGATGAAAGTTCCGAGACGGTTGGATGTGTGATCCAAAAGTCCGAAAATCAAAACAAAAAGAAAAGAAAAAATGTGAATTTGTTTTTTTTTTTCGGTTTGTTGGATCACACATCCAACGGTCTCGGATCTCGTTACTATGACGAACTCAATTATACTCAAATAAGACTTTGGATAAGGAAATTGTTATTGAGTAAACGGTAACTCTCCTGCATTAGCTCTCCTTTGCTTGTTTTTGCTTATATTATTACCAAATCATCTCACTAAGAATTATGCATATGTCCTAAATGACAACAATAAACACTTTATTGGTTAACATCCGAATTAGCTGCATTAATCTACATTGATCTTCTTCTAGTAATTCTGGCTTGCAGTCATGTTCGCATGAATTTTCAAACTTTGCCACTTTAAGGGAAACAAGTTTCTCGTTGACATGTCCCTCTTACCTTGGGTCATCCATCATTTTCAATCTAGCTCATCTCTAGAACTCTTGTTTTTCCCAAAGAACACTTAACACAGTTAACCATGATTAATGGGCATGTGTTAGTAGTGTTTTTATTCAAGAAATGGAGGACAATAATAGTGACACGCAACATTATCTTTGCTTCCCTCATATCTGTATGGCCGGCCGGCTCATCAATTACACAAAAATAACCATCATGACGGCTATAAAGTCAGAAGTACCATTAGTCCATAATAATGCCATTATGCCTGGTCCCGAAAATTTAGCAATATCCCTTTAGCCCCACACAGATGCTTCTCCGAGGAAAACGTGAACATGTTCTTGTAGGGCATGCACATGCTGATCATGTGCCCCATTACTCAATTTTATTTATATCTCTATATCTATTGCAATGCAAACTAACGTTATCCAATAGTAAGTCTGTGTAGCACTATTAGTTTCATATAAACACACTATCAATTACCAAACTGGGGAAAAAAAATAGTTGAGGTACCTCTCTTTCAGCAACTAACCAGTAACCACATCAATATTTGGGGTGGTAAGAAAATCTTGTTGTTTTATCTTTTCTAAGGACATCAACATTTTGATTCGCTATAAATGAGATATCAGGATAACATTTTCTCCTGGTCGCAAACTTCGGCCTCTCCAACCTTCTTTCTTAATGTGTTTCCTTGAGAAACATCACTTTGGTAACTTTGTACAACATCATTGAGACATCTAGTATTTTATTAAAAGCTTAAATTACGTAGCAACAAAGAGGAAACTGGGTTCGATTGTGATGTTTTTTTTCTTGACAAGTCCGATTTTAAAATAAATTTCTTATTCGGCCATGATAATGTTATTTTGTTCTTAATTTGGCCATTGTCAGCAACTCAATATAAAAAGTTGCTGACATTACTCAACTAATTACTGATAAAATGCGTTGAGTTGCAATTTGCAGCCGAATTAGAAACACATTATCATGGCCGAATCAGAAATTTACCCCCCATTTTATCATTGCACAAAATTTATTACTCTATTACACATAAATAATAAAAAAGAAAGAATAATTCATACAAATATTTTATTAAAAGCTTAAATTATGTAGCAACAAAGAGGAAACTGGGTTCCATTATGATGTTTTTTTTTTGACATGCCCGATTTTAGAATAAATTTCTAATTCGGCCATGATAATGTCATTTTGTTCTTAATTCGGCCAGCAACTCAGTATAAAAAGTTGCTGACATTACCCAACTAATTACTGATAAAATTTGCGGCCGAATTAGAAACACATTATCATGGCCGAATCAGAAATTTACCCCTATTTTATCAGTATTGAGATCTCTAGTATGTCCCCATATATACCACAACTCTAAAATGACTGAAATATTTGCACAAAATTTGTTACTCGATTACACATAAATAATCAAAAACAAAGAATAATTCATACAAATATATAGTGGTGGTATTGATTACTTCCAAATTAAGTGATAATAATGACAAATCTTTTCAGATGGGGAAATATATCAGTATCATGAAAATATATTGCATGAAACTATGAAAGTAGTGCGAGACATTCGAGTAAAGGAAAACCTTGTGCAACACATGTCATCTATTTAAACTTCAATACTCTGCGCACGTGGTTCATGACCGGTTATTAACCGGCAACTATCGGTAAACTACGCACTAGATCGAAAAAGATTCTATAAACTAACGGTCAAGATTTCGCGCTAAATAAAAACACATCACATTCTTTCTTTCTTATTTAAATTATTATTTACCACTCCTCTTTTCTTCATTTCTTCTTCTTCTTCTTCTCTCTGCAATCATTTTTTTCCTATAAGAAAACCTTTTTTTCAGCCTCACAAGTTATGGATAGAGATTTTTTGAAGCTTGAATTCAATGAGCACTGTTTTGGAAGAAGATGCAGGCAAAGATACTGGTTTGCTTTTTTTTTTTTTTTTTTTTTGTTTTTTAATGTTTTAGCTTGCTTTAATCATTGTTTAGGTGATATATCAATTTAAATACACCTCCTTTGTCTTTTAAACTTATAAATATTGAATATTTAGAGTTTAGCTGTAGTCATTTTTTAAAAAATTGGAATATTTTCATCAGTTTCTATTGTTTTTTTTGTAAAGATAATTTTTTTTTTATTGAATTGATTAGTTCCATGCTTCTATGATCATGGTTTGTGTTTTTTTCCATTTGGTTCACATGGGAAACGAGTAAGTATCTCTAAAAATTTATTTATGTGTTTGTGTTTGTTAATTAAGATTATAGCTCAATGCTAACATGCACCTTAGGTTCCAATTATACTAAAGGAGTAATATTAAAAGAAAAGTAAAGTAATGTTTAAAATACTATAGCACCTTGTTTTACTTTAATTAATCAAAGTGCATGCTTATATTCTATATATGTCTTCTTACCTGTAAAGTTCATATAAAATTAGTTTTGTGTAAATAAATCGGGGCATGGGACAAAGCGTTTGAATTATAATTTCCAATGAAGTAGAACATCCTTATCTTAATCAAGTAGGTGTCGTGAAGGCTTGAACTTTCTCCTGAAGTTCTATATTGGTTTTTGTTTATGGTATGTTAATGAAATTCACCCACTCTGTATTTTGTACTTTGTCCAAACTTTGAAGGTGATTACGTGCTCCGCCGATTGTTTATGTAAATGGATTATCTCAATATTGTTGTTTTTTGTACATGTTGTTTGACCGACTGTGTGGTTGTTTAGAATCTTGAGGGTGATATACGTTTTAATGACTACTATGTGCTTTGATCTTTGCAGCATTCATGAGAGGTTCTGGGATGCAGTGGCCGTTCTCTAACAAGGTTTCGGCCCTGCCTCAGTTCATGCCCTATAAGGCTGTTCAAGAAGAGAGATCCAAAAAGATTGTATTTGATCCTCTTACTTCCTCTGCGTTTATGCCTATTTCAACTGTAGATGCTTTCGACGCCAACCACAAAACATTTACTGGCTTAGTTCAGGTTTGTTAGAACCTTTTTTTGACTTTGTGACTTTTTCCTTTTTCTTCTTTTTCGTGTGCACCTTTTATAAGCTTTTCATTTCCAGCAGAAAAACTTTAATATCGATAGACAAGGAGGCACTCATTATACGACGACAGCGTACCCTGTTCAAGATGTTGACACACATTTAACAAATCCTTCTGACACTGGGACCTTTTATGTGAACAATCCTTTCTTCAAGACCCATGTTGCAACAGGCAGACACAACTTTGCTCCTATGAAGCAACAAGCGCTTGGAGGAACTCCAGTTACAACTCATGTTCCTTATATACTAAATTCTGGGCCCGTGGCTGCAGTTGTCGATCAGAGGTAAAAGGACCAATCCAGACTTGCAGAGTTGTATTTTTCTTTCAAATGGTAAATTGAAACTGGGATGTCTTCTGTAGAAATGTTTCCAAGCCCACAGGAGCATCTCCTCAGTTGACCATTTTTTACGGGGGCTCAGTGAATGTCTTTGACAATGTCTCCCCTGAGAAGGTATCACACTAGCTCATAACATCTGTTACTCTTTATATTGATTCTGTGTGGGTATTTTATTTTGATATTCTGATGATGTTATTTTGTTTTTTCTTCTATGGTCGGTGAAATCCAGGCTCAGGCTATGATGTACATGGCTGGGAATGGGTCTGCAATGAACCCTAACCTGACAGATCAAAGAACTCAAGTGCAGGCTTCTATTGCCAGACCAGTTGGAGGTGATGGTTGTCGTGGAAACCAGTCCCTTCCAGCGTCACCTTGTTCTGGTCTCTCAAGCCCTATGTCTGTTACCTCACATATTAATAATCAATCGCAAAGTGGATCTACTGGAAATGATGAATTGATGACTGTGAAACCTATGGGTACTTTGGCTGCTCCTGTTAGCCAACCGGAGCCATCAAAAACTGCCACTTCACTAGGGTCTAGTGCTGCAACTATGATGCCAGCAGGTACTTCCTTGTGCACTTAATCTGCATTCTTCTAATCCAGGTGGTCGGTTAATGTTAAGTACAAACTGTGTGTAAAAAAAACTAAAGAAAAAAGTGGAGTCCTTGATAGGTCATCGTCCATAACTCTAGTAATGTACCTGACATTCAACAATTGTTTGCCTCACAGCTGTGCCCCAGGCTCGGAAAGCATCCTTGGCTAGGTTTCTGGAAAAGCGGAAGGAGAGGTATTTACTCGGACTTATGCATGTGTGTTGCTTGAATTCAGGGCAGTTTTACGGATTAATTACTCTTATGTTCTAGGGTTTCGGCTCTATGTCAGCTAATACGCCAGCGCACTTATATCATGTATTTCCATTGAATAGAATCGGTGTTGTACCTAGTAGTAACTTCAGTTCACTAATTATTTTATAGTCTGAAGTACAACTATTGCTTCTCTTTAGATGTTTATTTTTACGTTACACATTAGATAATCTGTCTGCACCTACAGGGCGATGAACACGATGCCGTACAACATGGACAAGAAATCACCCGACTGCAGCACAACTCCTGGATCCACTGGTCTCAGTTTATCTGGAAATACTGCTCAAACTCCTGTTCCAGCCAGCAAAGATCATTCATGGTCGGGGCTTATAAAGAACGATAGAAACAACGAAAAATTGCAAGTGAAGCTAGAGATGTAAGCTGAAGAGCTTTTTTTTTTCCTAGTTTTCTGTTATGTTTAGAATAAAGCTTTAAATCTCCATTCTTTTCTATCTTAAATGTCAGTTAAGTTTCATCATCATAAGTATATGGCTCCTAGTCGTTTTCTTTGAGCCTTCCCAACCTGTAACGCTAAAAATGCTTGTGTAACAATTAATACAAATTATATAAGTAAGCATATAGTCTTGTTTAGCATTCTCTGCCTTTTATGTCTTTTTTCTTTTCTTTTGATACACAAATTTTAGAAGAGAGTGAGAGAGATTAATACGAAATATCTGAAGGCAATTAGTAGCGTGTCAGTTTACATGCAAGGGAGTGAATAGCATGGAATCTTAACTCCATTAGTTGGTGCTATCTTTTCATATGTTATTTTCCCTTGTGATAATATATATGTGATCTTCCGGTTAGAAAAGTCGTGGGTAAAGTAGTTGAAGTAGTGGTTTTAATTTTTTAAGGCCACTTGAATGAATAGAAGTCGTGGAAAATGAGGTGAATTAAGTTATTTGGACATTTGGTTGTACAACTTGCCGATGATGATGGCCTACCTGTATTAAACAAAAGCCAAATACATTCCATTAGGAGTTAAACTTGAGGGAACATTTAACAAGTTGCTTCAAAGTTCAAACACTAGGAATTAAACACCCACATGCTTTTAAAAAGTTCAAGTAATTGGGGCCACTGGACCTAAATATCTATGTCATATACAACAAGTATGTGGCCAGTGGTAATTGAAAATTTGAAATATAACAAGTTGTTGTAACATGTCCATTTTTAGGAGCGGTTACCGACTTCTCAAAAGATAGATGGATATAGAGATTATCAGCAGCTCGAGGGTGTAAAGGGAAGTTTATTCACGGTGTTAAAAAGGATGGAATATCGAGCCCTGATTCCTCTGTAAGGTTCATGGAATCTGTGGGAGGACCCAGTTTCAAGTTGAAAGCAGTCAAGTCTCAAGATAATGTTTTGCCGGAGCACATGTTAATGTTATTTTATAAAATATGTATGGCTGAAGCCTGTCACCAGTCACCAGTCACCAGTCACCAGTCACAAGTCACAGACTCACAGTGTAGTCTGAAGGTACATTGAGAAGTGGTACAAATCACAAATCCACTTGCCATGGGCCATGGGTACTATGACACGTGAAAGAAATAGGAAATTTAGGAGCCACAAAGCGAGAAGTTTCGTCATTTGGCTCAGATTGGTTATCCATGCAGTTGGTGCATGTGCATTAAAGTTTGGAATATGTGTTCCACTACACCACTGTATCCTTTATTATGTCCATTTGTATTATTCTCAAAACTTTCAAGTTGATTAAAATTGATAGCTATGGTTTTGTGATTTTGTAAGACTTCTGAAAGAGTTTCTTCCTACTTGCTTCTCAGCTCCATAGTTTTATGAGTATGCTCTTCCACCATTAGAGGGGCTATATATCCTTACTAGGAACTTCCTGTGTTAAACGTCTATATAGACTCTCACACACTGACTCCCTATTCTGACTTCCTAACTGGTAACAGCGAAGGAGTCAGTTTCCGGGGCAATAAGATTTCTTGAAGTATATAACTGTTGGAGAAGTTGCAGCATGTGGCTGTAGACATTTCTGCATATGTACGTCCATGGAATATTGTTGTGGCAAAGGAAAGATTGTGCATTAAACCATGCCTCCATAAACGGACAGCTCCTATGGTGTGCATGCCCAATAATGGACTATGGTGTGCCGTGTGAACTGTGAACGCCCGAGAATGGTCGAAGTCCATAAACCCTATTGGATGAATGCACACAAACTTGTGATATACGCATTGCTTTGTCAAAGTACATATAATAAGCTTTAGTCAATAGAGATGCTACAGAGTGAATGAAAGACAGAAAATCATTTGGTAAGTGAATATAGATGCAGATCGACCTCATTTTCTCTCATTCTTGGAGTAGAATCTTAAAACCACATAGAAAAAGAGCCGATAAAGGACACCCCAAGCGAGCAAGATAACAATGTCAACCCAAATTTTCTCTATATTAAAGTCCATAGTGGATAGAACATCTTCCCCAATCAATATGCAGGAAGGATCAAGGCTTGCAGCTGTTTGGTTATGCAGTAAGCTGAACCTCACATTACCAAGAGGACCTGGTGACAGATCTTTTGGATCCCCTGTGTAGCAATCTTTACCCTTGAACTCATTTGTCAGCAAGGCCTCAAATGGGTATTTGATTGCTGATATGTAGTGAAGCCAACTCCAGCCTAGGGGTATCTCTGATCTTTTCAAAAAGAAGCCACAAGTGAGGAAGAAAAGAGCCGTGGTGGCAATGACAACGGCATATCCCGTGATGTAGCTAGGAACAAGTGCACTGACAAGCATAACGTAGGAATTGGTAGTTATAAGAGAGCAGAAGAGGATCAACCAGAAGTAGAGTATGCTGCAGTTGAGTTTGAGGATATACTGTGTGATGACAGCGAATGTTAAGCCTTGGACCGCAAAGAATGGGAGGTAGACAATGAGGGAGGATATGACATATGAGGAGGCTCGATAAGCGTTGTGGGAGGTCTCTCTTATAAATATGAAGCGTTCTTGGATGAATGTAGGTACGGCATCGTTGGAAGAAAAGAAAACAAGACACACGGAGAATATATAGAAATTGAGAAGTCGGTTGATGTTCTTCAAGGTCCTGTCGCCAAGATCCTTGAAGAGGCTGGACAGAATAAGAGCCATGACTGTCAAGACGATCTCACGTGAGAGGAAGAGTTCTGGGGTGCGTACCACATTGAGCACGGTCCGCCAAGAGAGGACCATGACCTCACGGAGCCATGGGTTGGCGTATACAGGTCCATGATCTGGCTCATCAATGACTCCATCTATGTCATAGTCTTGCTGATAGGAATGTTCATATGGATCTGGTGATGGGGAGAAGACTACTGGAGTCTTCTTGCTGCGATTAGGAGCCCGATGTTGTTGAGGTGTGGGGTATTCGGTTGGAACTCTGCTTCTTGAAATTGGCGTTCTGATAGGGGTTCGTGCCGGAGTCCAAGATGGTGCACGATGAGGTGTGCCTTTAACTCCATGGTAGAGCCAGACTGAGAAGTCCTTGTAGAAGTGAGAAGCCAAGCGTTGGTTATAGACTCCACTTGGCATGGCCTTGGGTGTCTGACCTCTACGTTCAAGTGAGCTGTCGAAGTCTTCCTCATCATCATCATCATCATCATACTCTTGGGAAGAATCCCGCCGCAGTGTCTGGTTCCTTACTGAAAAGGCTTGACTTCTGAGTTGAATGATTTTGGCAGAAGAATTGGACTTTATGTAGCTGCGTGGTGTCTTTGGTGTTTTAGGCACTGGTGTACTGGCTACTTGATCCGGTTTAAGGCCATCCCGTTGGTAGAGAACAAGGGGATCGAGTCCAACTGTTGATTCATCATACTCTTTAATAACGTCTAGAAGATATTCCATGCTGTTCTCACCTTCAGGGATTGGCCTTCCAAATCCGGCAAGATGAGCAGGAAGAGCAGTTGGACTTCCAAAGGTATATAAGTCTACCCCTGTACAAAATATTCAGATCAACCAGAATACTCAGCCTATAAATACATCGATCTCAATTCAGTAATCTGAAATGAACATGCACGTCTTAAGTTTTTCACCTGGCCAGGATTGTGATCCTATCTAGCAGCATTTGGATTCTAAAAGAGGGCTGATGAATGGTCATAAGGACAATGCTACCACTCCGAGCAATGTCTTTCACCTTCTCTACCACACTGTAGGCACTAGTTGAATCAAGACCTGAAGTAGGTTCATCAAGAAACAGTACAGATGGCTTGTGAATAATGTCAATTCCAATGGATACTCTACGTCGCTCCCCACCTGACACCCCTCTTGTTCCCTCGTCGCCAATATATGTGTGTGTTGCACTCTGTTATAATTTCATCTCATACAATCAATTTTCAGTTTAGTAGAGACGGGAAATAGAGAACTTACTGGAGGGTGGACAGTACTAGCTAACTGACCTGCAAACCAAGTTGTTCAAGGAGTTCATAGACCCTTCTCTTCTTTTCAGCTCTTGAAATAGTAGGAGGAAGCCTCACCTCTGCCGCGAACAATAAGGTCTCAAAAACAGTTAACACGGGGAAGAGCTGGTCATCTTGCATAACATAAGATGACACCTTTTTCATGTAGCTTGTGGTCACCTGCGTAACCACCCCGTGAGTGAATTGAAAGAGATGGAAGATTACTCAACATGCTCTACGCATTGGTCTAGACAATACATGTGATGCTTAGTTTTGCATTGGACAAAATTTAGAAGAACAAGAACTTATATATGTACAACCATGGACTCTTGCATTTCCGTTAAATAAATGATAATAACTCACTGGTGTTCCATCAACGCTAACAGATCCCTCGAGGCTCCCCCGAGCGATCCTTCCAGCTAAAGCATCAAGAAATGTTGACTTTCCTGCTCCACTAGGACCCATTATGGCCATGACTTCACCTCTCATCGCTTGACCAGAAATGTCATGGAGGAGATAGGCTTCTTTGGTAAACCACATACCATCTTTCTTTTGCTTCTTCATCACACTGTAAGATAGGCTCTCAAATTCAAGGCCTTGACCCCTGACCGCTTTGTTTGTATGTATTTGAGTGTTTGGCTGCTTGGAAATAACCGACGTATCCATGTCTAGTAGGCTCTCTAGGCTCCTCCTGTTGGTATCCGTCCGAACAAACTGTGCCATTGCTTGCACTGTGTAAATGTTTATGTGCAAATCTTGGCAAGCTTGTTGTTTCAATGGGAGTTGATCTATTTATGTAAATTTGATACTAGAATAAATAATCTTGGCATGTTGTCGGGGTTGACGACAATTGAAATAAAGGAACTAGAGAGAATAGGACGGTCAGAATGAGAGTCTCTTCTTTGTGTTTGACGTTGGTTTGCTTTGGTTTTGCAGGAACCAAGTCTTACATTTTTGTATCTGTCTGCACAAGAGACAGCACACAGCACTACAGCAGTGACCTTTTCATTTTTTTCTACAATCCAGCTGGTGCTCTTTCAATAAGCCAATTCTGTCTTAAAACCTATGAGCTCTGAGCTACCTTCAAAAAAGCACATTGTTGTCACAAGCACCAAAAATAAGAGGAAACTCAAAAACCAGAGAATTGCCAACTCAGTTGAGATGATGTTAATACATCATGCATGTTCACTGAGACTAATATTTGATAATTTTTCTTGGATGAGAAGTGAAGAGGATTGTTGTTTATAACCTCCCATACCACAGACTGTTATCTGATATTATATAAGGCGGTTGCTTCTTCAGTTTCTTCAAACGTTTGTATTGATGCTCATCTCACTTAGTTCTCAAATGTTGGGAAAAATAGCAGAGGCAGTAGGAACAGGTCCATATTTTAAAATTTAAACAACTCGTAAGCTTGCTTCTTCAGTTAAGATGTGATTTGATTAATGTGCATCTGAACAACCAAGATCCAATCATCCAACTAATCAACGTATCTGTTGTACGAGTCACTTTTTTCTTTAGTTATTCTTTTGTTTCCTTTAGTACTGGAAGAAGCACATATGATGGGAGTCAATTATCTCCATGAATATATAGTGATTGATTGTGAGCTTCATTAGCATACATAAAAGACAAATACTATTTTGCTCAGATGACCCCATCATTTCGCAAATTTGAACTCATTCAAAGGAACCTTCTTGTGACCTTCTACTGAGCTTTGTATCTGTTGACGTCAATGCTATTAATCATCAGAATGAAACCGCAATGGATTTGGCAGATAAACTCCAATATGGAGATTAAGGAAGGTCTGGTTGAGGCTGGTGCGAAGCATGCTAGGTATGAGGCAATGGAACTGAAAAGAACTGTTAGTGATATAAAGCATGAGGTGCATTCACAGCTTATACAGAATGCAAAGACCCACAAAAGAATGTCTGGTATTGCCAAAAGAGCTACGGAAACTGCATAGAGAAGCTGTTCAAAACACAACAAATTCTATAACTGTTGTCGCGGTTCTTTTTTCCTCTATAGCATTCATGGCTATATATATTCAATCTACCCGGTCAGTACTTGCACCTTGGTCCTGATGCTGGGAAAGCCAACATAGCTGACAATGTTGGGTTTCAAGTGTTTTGCCTTTTAAATGCTACATCTCTGTTCATATCTCTAGCTGTTGTTGTGGTCCAGATAACCTTGGTTGCCTGGGATACTAGTGCACAGGAACAGGTTGTTACAGTAGTAAACAAGCTAATGTGGGCAGCATGCCTTAGCACCTGTGGTGCATTTGCACTATATTAGGATTCACGAAGTTGAGGAATGGCGAGGAGATATTACTAGCTTCTTCCATTAAGAACAAGAATAGACAGACTGTACTTATGAAGGAGATGAGCTACAGAAAGACCACTCATATTCACCTTAGAACCCTTTATCCAACCGGAACTACACCGTAAAGGCCTCTAATACAGTACTACAGATCAACTCGGCAAACTTGGATTGGACAACAACCTTGAACAAGAATTACCTTAGCATACTGTACAAAGCACGTGTTCAGATACAATATGTCAACTGGAATATAAAAAGTATATACCATCAGATTGCAAAACTCTGAAACATTCTTAGAACTGTTTCGTTTCTAGAATTAAATAAATTTTCCAAACAAATACAATACAGACCATATAAAGATTACACCAATGATCATTTTGCCGTTTTTGAGTGTTTGATAAGCCAGTCAATGACACTGTCTATGTTGATCGAATCCTTGCATGAGATCATGTAGCAGCAGACTTCTCTATCTTTGATGGACTCCAGACCCCTGGCACAATAAACAATGGCATCACGGACATGATAAATGCAGAGAATCAACAAATAAATTTAATCACCAATAGAAACACATATTTAATTTTCGAGACTTACAGCTGATCCACTAATGCTTGCTTGGAAAGTGCTTCTGACTTATCAATTTTATTTCCAAGGACCAACAATGGGATTCCATCTAAAGATGGTTTCATTAAAAGGTCAAGTAACTCAGTTCGAGCAATAGGAACACTGTCTCTGTCGGCAACATCAACTACATATCTGCCGTCATGAATAATAATAAGAAAATAGTGGTACTGAGTGTCTAGTATTTCAATCAACATCTATAAGAAGAATATAGATAAATAAAAGGAAATAAAAACAGAAACTATAACATGATAACAAATTTTAAGTTGTGCAAGGGGGTACTGACCAATTGTTATAGAGTTGTAACTGAAAGAAGAATAAGCCTAACTCAGAATCTATCACAGGGTCATTGTGACTTCTCTCTGAGAGCACATATCACGTGTTCTTTATGTTTCCGACAAACATAATGGTGGAGTCTAATAATAAAGCTGTACTATTTCCATAGCTGTTTATGTATCTTGGTTTCCAGAGAATGGGAAACAAGAGCTCTGTTGTGGTCTTTCAGTTAAGTTTTTTTCAAAAACAAAAAAAAACAAAAACAAGACAACAACATAGTGGGAGAAGTTACACAATTGCAGAAACACCACGACAGTAACGCTCCCACATGGTGCGAAACCTCCGCTGGCCTCCAAGATCCCAAAGCTTAATAGTCACATTCCCCTTAGTGACTTTCCTCATATTGAATCCCACCTGAGTTTTGAAAATAAAAAACACCATGATCAAAATCTTCTAGAATCATACACCATAGTATTTAAAATCTAAGACAATCCTCATAAAAGGCTACCTACAGTTGGAATCGAGTCCTCGGTGTATCCTCCAGTCTAATATAGAGATAAAAAAACAAAAAAAAAAAGTGAATGAAACATAATAAAGCCAGAGAGTATGAAACTTAAAAAGTATATATATTTATATTTACTGACAGCAATGGCATTAACAAGAGACGTCTTTCCAGCATTCTGAAGACCTATAAGGGAAAGCTCCATTTCTTGCTTGAAGAACAAACTGAAACATAACAGAATTAACATTGGGTAACATCTAAGAATCAGTAATCCAGGTAACATCTTTGAATAAGTAATCATAAATCCATAAAGAAAGTTTCTTTTTAAGCTATGACTGAAACAATTAGATAAATATATACAAACAAAAAAAAAGGAGATGGGCTGTTATTACCTTCGGAGCCAATTGAGTAAGGAATCCCATAAACCCATTTTCTACACACTTTTGGAATATTATATTTTTTATTTGGGTGATGATGCGGCCTACTTCTTCTTCTCCTTCTTCTTCTTCTTCTTCTTCTTCTTCTTTGCTGGAAATGTTGATAAAAGTTATATCGTTTTGAAATTCACAAATATTGAGGTTGTTCAATAATACATGGAATATTGATACAATATGAGGAGTTTCAAAAGATAATCAAATGCTCCTACGATAAAAAGTTATATCGTTGTTGAAATTCCAGATTTCGGTTTTCTGATATTTCGTATATTGGATTTTTTATCAAGTAATTTTTAACTCCGTGGCTTTAAAGGGTGAAAATTAAGAGACGTCACTTAAAGTGGCGTCCGAGTTTAAAAATCTATTTTTTTTACACTTCTCCATTGGGGAGTAATGCACCTAAGTGGCCTATGTTTTCTCTAACCAACCACTTTTAATAATATAGTATTTTCTTACCATTATGTAACACAAACATAAATCTTCAAATCATGTTTTTAAAGATAATTTCTATCATTCAATCAAATGTACTTTATACAATAAATGTACATACTAATGCACCCTATATTAACGTATCAATCAAATGTAGATGATGAATATCAAGGTTTTTGCATCAAGACTAATAATTTGAGAGTTTTCACATCATTGTAAATTTTGAATTTCGGGAAAATCTTGGCTATTCAACAACATCAACCCAAGGTGAGTGTTTTTAACCGGTTTACCAGAGTTTTTTCGGTGTCATCCAACATTAATAAAATTTTCGATAATAGTTTGTTCATCGTTGAAAAACAACAATCTTCGATAACCTTTGTGGATTAGTAAACTGACTAGAAACTCTATCCCAAAACACTCAACCACATTACAAATCCAATTAATAAGGCAATCTTCTAAATACAATGCAAAATGGCCGATGCATTTGTTTTCTTAATTGAATATAACAACATCTAACTTGATTATTGTGGATTACCAGCCTCGTGCACAAAACGTGACGCATTGATTTCGAACTTGATTGAATGGTTGAGCGTTTCTAGGTTAGGTATAAATAAGTAAGCCATTGTATATTTATCCATTATTTGTTCTTAAAAGTCAAGCTTCATTGGTGGTGACAACTTGATGTCTTTTGTATAAGGTGATAATATTGAACTTGTATCGTTGGTATAAAAGTGAGGAAAGTAAACCGAGTCATCTCTGTGGGGAAAGTTTGGGTTGATTAGGCTGTTTAAGTAGGTGTCAAAGGAAAATGTATGCAGATGAGACGGTAACACTATATTTGGTGGAGGTGATAGCTTTGGTAGTCGTATATGTTTGTCCATATATTTGACGTTTTTCGTTTGAGTCAATTTATAACTATTTTGCAAATAAATATAAATAAGATGGCTTACAATACAATAGTGTGGGGGATAGTGTAGAAATACTAAAAAATTTGTATTTGGCTCAAATGAAAATTAATCTCAAACCATTCTTTGTATTATTTCAACTTTTAGGCGTGTCATTTTCATTGAATTATATGATATTGCAACAAAAAATATACAACTTCGCAGGGACGATGAATTAATGTTTACTTATACGGGGTGGATTGTTTGTTTGATTATTTTTATTTTGTATATTAAATATACATTGTGGATTCAAAGTGATCAAGAATTGAACTTCCAACACATATCTACATGACTTTATCTTTTAATTATTGTTTCTCTTACTTTTAAATTTGTTATGTTTAATTAACTATCTGAAAAATTGATAACGTGTTTTAATATTAAATGTTGTACAACAAGCATGCCAATAATAAAAGTGTATAGTTGTTTAAAAGTGGTCTCATTTCAAAAGTGTCGTCGATATACTTTCTTAAATAAAGTAAATTATGTTAAAACTAATATTACCGATCACAAGATATCAAAATTTATGGCACTACATTTGACATTGGATCAAATAATTGCGGGGTGTGGGTTATTATATTTTGTTAGTATAACAACATAGAACACTATTAAGTTTACATGAGCTTCACATATAAACTTCGTAGTCATATACTACAACTCTGACAAAATTTATTTTAGAGTATAAAGAGCATAATAGATACTCACATAACACATCAAAAAGGAAATATATGATCTATATACCCACGATAAATTATATTTTTTACGTCTTTGTAACAAACCAAACCAAAAGCATGATAAATGTAACGTAACTGGATCTTTAAGTAAATTCATAACAAACAATTACTAAAAAATATCATAACATCTAAATACCACAAAACCCAATCTCCATAATGCTACAAATATAAATAGCATCAAACTGCAGTGAAGAATTGTACGATTTGAAATCTAATAGTGAATTCTAGCAATACAAACAATCAATGAAAAAAAGTCAAATATTACAAACAATCATTGTAATGCTCGTGGATCAATATATCAACCATTACAAACATGAAATCTCAAGAAAAAAAATTCAAATGCAAAATAAAAATAAAAATAAAAACATGTTTTTTTTTCCCAACTTAACTTTTATCATCAAATAAGTACTTTGATGGTGAAGTCACTATATGGGAAAGTCTAACCGGCTCCATTAATAGTTGATTATCAACCAGAGTCTCAAACTAATAATAACACCATAGAGAAAATTGGATGTGGTATTTGATCAAACTCTTAAACCTATAATACATCGTTTTAAATAAGTTTGGATTATTTTAGAGAGTATAAATCTTCATGACACACATGCATGTCATTTTAGTTTTGGGACATCCTACGGCTATGAATCACTTTATTTTAAGAGTCCCACTTTTTAAAAATTCTCAAAAGAAAAATCGTAAGTATTCAATTGTTAATAGAAAGTTACGCGGGATTGATCGACATGCATTTAATTGTAATATTAGATACATACGTTGATACTTTGACTCCCCTTATTTCACAAATTTGTTTTGCATACGAAAAAGACATATAACAATGGGAGGATACTAGCAATCAAAAGTTTATTCATTGATAACAAAATAAATAAATAAACACCAATAAAACATCGAACACTTGGGAATTGGAATTTGAAACTTTTATAACGTAAACTTTTATTAATATTTATTTTGCAGTTATTGTACATGGTGGCTGACAAACCATGAACCTCATGCATGTTGATGGAAGTGTACCCCTTTATGGGTCTAATATGATTTTTCAAAATTCAGATCTCTACACTATATGATAGCCGGGTTTTCCGAAACTAACTCTCACCATCGAACAGGCAAATTTTAATCTCTCTATTTATCTAATTGAGAAGTACCTCCCTCACTGAAATTATAACCAACTCCTCATTTATTAATAATTTAGATGCCCCCCCCCTACTGTTTTTATTCCACACAATCAGAATCTATTGAAACCATGCTACCTATCGATCTTGAAAGACCGGTTTGAAGACTAAACAACTGATGTGTAGCTCAGTTTGCATACTTGTTATAACAGATATAGAGGTAATACTTACATATAACCCTGCTCGATGCGCACATTGCAATCCCTACCACAATTACTACACGGACGCATTCTCCCAAGATGGCACATTGCGACTACTATTTGAATAATCCAACCTTAAATCAACAATCATTCTATTACGCAAAGGCTGCAAAATCCACTTTAATAGATGTTATTGAGCCTCTATATTTTTATATATAACTCTAAAACCACTCAAGGAATCATTCGTTTCCTATTTAGTGTGCTAATGTGGATGTCAAATATTTCTAAAATGGTTATTTTATTTGTGCAAAAACTTTATTTTAGAAACTCATGTTGCATGTTTAACCGATACTTAAGTCAAATCAATCAAGCCTCGGCAAAATTCGGAAGTTGCAAATTTATAACAATATTTCCTCTCAAATTATAACAAATTCATAAGTTTCTCACCATAATACAAGAAAATTGTTATGGTTGTAAAACTTGTAATCATTTTTTTTTTCTTGTAGCGAACAAAAAAACTTGTTCTTATTAGGATAATACAATACCAGAAAACAACTAAATTACATGTGTATTATACGGCCAACCAGTAGGAGAATTATTCAAGTAGCTTATTCATATTTATCATTTTGCCAAGCATGTAATACATAATGTATGTATTACCTCTTATTTTTCTTGAGTCTATCTCTAGGTGTGCTCTATTAGTGTACTCTTTCAAAATATAATTTAAAATCGTATTTCATTGACGAGAAGATTGTTTTAAATTGAATTTTATCTGTCTATCACTTACAGTTATAATGCGGTAATTCTTCAAAATTTATTTTGTTAAGTTGCACAATGTTTCATGTTAGTTAAGTTTTATTTAATTTTATTGGACATTTTATTCATTATATGCCAAATACATTTTTGTAGATTATAAACAACTAAGCTATCATTTTTCCATATAAAGTTATTTATGACGCAAACATGTGTCAATTGAAATATCGAAAATAGGGAAAGCTCGGGCAAAATTTTCCAAAGAATTTGGTGTAAGATATTAAATTTGAACATATGTTTAGTTTCACTAAATTAGTCTATAATGGTAATCGAGTGGCATCGCCACAGGTTAAATTCTAGTATACATACAAATCATCTCAAGTAGGTAAAGATAAGATGTAAACTTTTAAGCATTTTAAAGAATAATATAGTATTTTCTTATCACTATGTAACACAAATATAAATCTTCAAATCATGTTTTTTTCTAACCAACCACTCTTACTAATTTCTACCATTACGTAATACAGTAATTACAGATATTCGTATCAATCAAATGTACTTTATACTAATGCACCCTATATTATCGTATCAATCAAATGTAGATGATGATATCAAGGTTTTTGCATCAACTAATAATTTGAGAGTTTTCACATCATTGTAAATTTTGAATTTCGGAAAAATCTTGGCTATTCAACAACATCAACCCAAGGTGAGTGTTTTTAACCGGTCTACCATAGTTTTTTCGGTGTCGTCCAAGATTAATAAAATTTTCGGTAATAGTTTGTTTATCGTTGAAAAACAATAATCTTCGATAACCTTTGTGGATTAGTAAATTGACTAGAAACTCTATCCCAAAACACTCAACCACAGTACAAATCCAATTAATAAGGCAATCTTCTAAATACAATGCAAAATGCCCGATGCACTTGTTTTCTTAATTGAATATAACAACATCTAAAGCAACACAAATTTTACCAGCCTCGTCCACAAAACGTGACGCATCGATTTCGAACTTGATTGAATGGTTGAGCGTTTTTGGGTTAGGTAGAGATAAATAAGCCATTGTATATTTATCCATTGTTTGTTCTTGAAAGTCAAGCTTCATTGGTGGTGACAACTTGATGTCTTTTGTATAAGGTAAGAAGATTGAACTTGTATAGTTGGTATAAGAGTGAGGAAAGTAAACCGAGTCATCTTTGTGGGGAAAGTTTGGGTTGATTAGGCTGTTTAAGTAGGTGTCAAAGGTATATGTATGTAGATGAGACGGTAACAGTATATTTGGTGGAGGTGACAGCTTTGGTAGTCGTATATGTTTGTCCATATATTTGACGTTTTTCGTTTGAGTCAATTTATCACTATTTTGCAAATAAATATAAATAAGATAGCTTACAATACAATAGAATACAATAGTGTGGGGGATAGTGTAGAAATACTAAAAAATTTGTATTTGGCTCAAATGAAAATTAATCTCAAACCATTCTTTGTATTATTTCAACTTTTAGGCGTGTTATTTTTATTGAATTATATGATATTGCAACAAAAAATATACAGCTTCACAGGGACGATGAATTAATGTTTACTTATACAGGGTGGATTGTTTGTTTGATTGTTTTTATTTCATATATTAAATATACATTGTGGATTCAAAGTGATCAAGAATTGAACTTCCAACACATATCTACATGACTTGAACTTTTAATTATTGTTTCTCTTATGTTTAAATTTGTTATGTTTAATTAACTATTTGCCAAAATGATAGCGTGTTTTAATATTAAATGTTGTACAACAAGCATGCCAATAATAAAAGTGTATAGTTGTTTAAGAGTGGTCTCATTTCAAAAGTGTCGTCGATATACTTTCTTAAATAAAACAAATTATGTTAAAACTGATATTACCGATCACAAAATATCAAAATTTATGGCACTACATTTGATATTGGATCAAATAATTGCGGGGTGTGGGTTATATTTTTTACGTCTTTGTAACAAACCAAACCAAAAACATGACAATTGATAACATAACTGGATCTTTAAGTAAATTCATAACAAACAATTACTAAAAAAATATCATAACATCTAAATACCACAAAACCCAATTTCCCCAAAACGCTACAAATATAAATAACATCAAACTGCAGTGAAGAATTGTATGATTTGAAATCTAATAGTGAATTCTAGCAATACAAACAATCAATGAAAAAAAGTAAAATATTACAAACAATCATTGTAATGCTCGTGGTCAATATATCAACCATTACAAACATGAAATCTCAAGAAAAAAAATTCAAATGCGAAATAAAAATAAAAATAAAAACATGCTTTTTTTTCCCAACTTAACTTTTGTCATCAAATAAGTGCTTTGATGGTGAAGTCACTGTATGGGAAAGTCTAACCAGCTCCATTAATAGTTGATTATCAAACTAATAGTAACACCATAGAGAAAATTGGATGTGGTATTTGATCAAACTCTTAAACCTGTAATACATCGTGTCTATCATGTGAAAATATTGATATTTCAAAATTCCAAGAGTCGATATTTATCTAAATTGCAAACAACCTTATTTATTTTTTACTAGTATTTTTGCACGTATTTCTTCATTAGTGACGATATAATAATAAATTTCAAAGATTTAAAAAGAATCGAGGAGGTTAGGCATATTCTTTTCAATTTATCAAACTGTGTTGTGTTGATTGAGGCCTGATGATATTTCAAAATTCCAAGAGTCGATATTTATCTAAACCCGTCTCTCTAAGATTTAAGACCAGTCCTCATTTCTTCTTCTTCTTCTTCTTCTTGTCTATTAAATGTGAAGAGAGAAAATGGATCAAAGAGCAGCAGCAACAGTAACATCAACAAGTTCAAGAGCTGCTTACCAATTCCACCCATCAAGAAGTGCCATTATTGACCTTTTCAATCTCTACCTTGGGGTGGGTACCCACTCTCTTTTCTCCTTTACAAAACTATCATTTATTTATTTATTTAGATTTTTTTTTTTGCAGAGAAACTCCCGCCAAAAATCCGAAGACACAATCACAAGAGAAACAACACCGTAACCAAGTTTCCCCTCCCTTTTTTTTTTAAAAACACACTATTTTTTCACTAATGATTACATTTTTCTTCAAAAGATTGATTCTTTTTTTTTTTACTGCAGGAACAAGTTGCAAAAGAGGATTACTGCTCTTAACCGTGATCTTCCTCCTCCTAATGAACAGTTTTTATTCGATTTCGAGCAGCTTCAATCACAATTCCCTGTAAGTTCATTTTTCCAAATGAAAATCTATAGACTGATTGGGTGATCATTGATATTAGTTTGAAGTTTGGAGTTCCTAGTTTGTGAACTGTTAGCTCAAAAGGTTGAGTTTTACTTTGTGCATTATGTTTGTGTGTAGGACCAGGATCAAGTGCGTGCGGTGACAGAATCAGTTCTTATTGCATTGGTTGTACAATGTTGTAATCATTCGCCACGAGCAGAATTTGTTCTGTTTGCCATCCGGAGTTTGTGCAGTATTGGTTATGTAAACTGGGACTCTTTCTTGCCTTCCCTACTTTCTTCTGTTTCTTCTGCAGAAATGTCGGTCGGGCAAGCATTAAGTAATGCTGCTCCATCAAATAGTTTATCACAACCGGGGATAATGCCTTCGTCTTCAACTGTTATTCCTAATTCTTCTAATTTTCAGTCTTCAGTACCCACATCTCCTTTGCCTTCCATTCACGGTATTGGATCTCCTGTCCAGCTTGCACCAGAATCATTGTCTGCTTCTCCTGTTAAGTCTTCTGATGCTTCATACAATAAACAACAGACAGTACAAAGAGCTAATGCCATAAGCTGTTTGCGTCAGATGGCATGCACGATTATATTGATTGCGCTTGAATCCAATTTAAAGCCAGTCACACATGCTGAGATTTTCTCCCACATGCTGAATTGGTTGGTTAGCTGGGATCAAAAGAAACAGGTTACCGACGAATGTGATGGTTCAAAGGCTTGGAAATCTGATAGGGCTCTCAGTGAGTGGCTGCACAGTTGTTTGGATGTGATATGGCTCTTGGTCGATGAGATTAAATGTCGAGTTCCCTTCTATGAGTTACTTCGTAGTGGATTACAATTTATAGACAACATACCGGATGATGAAGCGCTGTTCACGCTTATTTTGGAGATCCACAGGAGACGAGATATGGTGGCAATGCACATGCAAATGTTGGATCAACACCTTCACTGCCCCTCATTTGGAACTCATCGGTTGATATCTCAAGCTTATCCAAGTGCAGCTGGTGAACCATTAACAAACCCGCGATACCCACCGATAACTTATCCGAGTGTGTTAGGAGAACCATTGCACGGAGAGGTAATAAATTTTATTCTTGAGATGCTTATTTAGTTTTGGTTGTCTTTTTGATACAAACACTCATAAAACATACTTTTTTTTTTGCTTGGTAAAAAGTGATATTTCATTAATAAAGGAAAAGTAGGCTGAGAAGGCCTACATTACACAAGAGAAAAACCTAAAAATAAATTTTTACAAGAGATGAAAAAAAAAAACAAAAAAAAAACCCGAGACATGTACCGTCACCCCATGTCTAAAAACATAAGGCGATCCCATCTAGCAACAAAAGACTCAAAGAAATATCCTCTAAACTCTTTGAAGACTTTAGACCACCGAAATAACAAAGCTTTTATCGAGAGAATTGTCTTCTTAAGCGAATTGTCTTCATAAAACATACATCATATGGTCTTTTATATCAGGGGCCCTCTTGTTAAATGTTTTTTTGCTTTTCTGTTGAACTGCCACTTCCATCGATTGTGGTATATGTTAAGTTCTGACTATAGTTTCGTAATAGTATGAGTCCATGAATAAACTTACATTGATTTGTATAACATTTTGCTGCCTTCTGCGGTCATGGCACTTTTTGACAGCTTGCAAACAAATAACTCTAGAATATCATGGCCATGGTGGAAAACCACAGCAATGATCATGATGACCAGGAATATCATAAGTTTTGGGGCACAGTTATTTTGTTTTATTTTCTAAGTGGGGAAACAAAATACACTGGTAGGCTTGTGTGTTAATTTGAGGCTTTATATTGGGCTGCATACGGTTGACAGATTATCATGCTTTCGTGCTGTAGGATCTTGCAAATGCGATTCAAAAGGGGAGTTTAGATTGGGAACGAGCTTTACGATGTCTAAGACATGCTCTTCGTTCTAACCCATCACCTGATTGGTGGAGGCGAGTGCTTATAGTTGCTCCTTGTTATAGGCCTCATGCTCAACAACTGCCCACTCCCGGTGCTGTTTTCTCTTCTGAAATGATTTGTGAGGCAGCAATTGATAGAACAATGGAACTATTGCAATCAACAAATTCAGGCAATACTTTTCTCTACAATCTGCTCTTACACTTCTGTGATATTTTTTGCTTTAGGCCTACACATCACACATCAGCAACACAACTTGTCAGGCATGCAACTTCCATAAATCTGATAACAAGCCCTCTTAAAGTGTTTGCATATTTCGCTACACTAGAGGTTAGATTTGAAGCCTGACATGACAAACTCCTATAAATGAAGGCTCTGTGCGAAGTTATAGATTGAACGTAAATCAAATGAACTTTCCTGTAGCTTGTAAGAGTATTTCCTTTTTTCAGAAATAAACAATCACATAGGAAACTTCTCACCAAACTTTTATCTGAAAATAATTTGCATTGCATGCATGCACATTTCACACCAGCATTTGGATAAAATTAGAAACCAGAATTTGAGATTCTGGTTTTAACTAAAACTTAATCCCTTTGGGCTGTGAAACTTTGTTAAGCTTCCGCATTGGTGCATGTTTTGGATACTATGGCAATGTTCCGAAACATTGTTGACAAAAATAATTTGAATTAAGATATAAAGCAGTTTTATTTTGTAATTTCACTCGAGACAAACTGAAATTTAGGCATGTGACTATCAGGAATTTTGTCAAATACACATGGAGATGTAGTAATGTTTACTTACCGGCTAGCTTAGTTGGTAAATTTTGTGGGAGATGTTACCAGAGACCAGGTTTGAAAACCCACCTGCACCCTAATGTACAACATCTATTAAAATAATATATTGTGCCAATATCTTGGTTAATTATTTTGATTTTATGCGAGATATGCATTTGGTCTTGACCATTTGGAGAATAGTGAGTTGCGGTATGGCTGTGAGGTTCGCAAAATATTCTGATGCCTATAAATACCATGTTTTCTCATCTCACTGATCAGCTGGCGCTTAAATAGTACAATGGTCCAATCCTAGGATGGTAATATGCTATTATTACCTATTTTACCTGCATATTGTGAACACGATAGATGGTTTTTCTGTTTATCATCTACTCCCCTGTTCTTGTGGTCAGTTATATATTGCTGTATGGTTCTAACTTTAAGTATTTCCCTTTATTCACTGTTTTTGGTTTTTTACTTGTTAGTCTGTTGTACAAAATGTGGTGACCTTAGCTTGATAAATAAAATATTCATTTGTTGCATGTTCCATCATTCTATGTTGCAAATACTCAATAATCTGTTTATCACTAGTTCTGGTATATACTCGTTGACAATGGCACTTTCGGTAGGCTTAAGAGGCTAATGCTTTCCGAATTGATCATTCCAGAGGCGCATTGCTGGCAGGAGTGGCTGACGTTTTCAGATCTTTTTTTCTTTCTTATGAAGAGTGGAGGTATTGATTTTCTTGATTTTGTGGACAAGCTTGCGTCTCGAGTTGTAAAGGGTGATCATCAGATTCTACGAAGCAATCATGTCACTTGGCTTCTCGCACAAATTATTCGGATTGAAGTTGTCACAACTGCTTTAAACACAGATCCAAAGAAGGTCCCACTCAAAACATTGTTGTAGTTTATTATGTTGCAAGTGTTGTAGTCTATTTATGCCAACTTATTTTGGAGACTCTCTCAATTTGATCAAAGCATTTTTATTGGGAGACAATCTCATTACAGACCATTTGCACATACTTGTTTTGCAAATTTGGGATTCATGTGAAATGTTGCAATTTTGGTTGTTAGGTGGAGACTACTAGAAAGATTTTGTCATTTCATAAAGAAGAGAAAGCTTCCGATCCAAACAGTGTTAATCCTCAAAGCATCCTGCTAGACTTTATAAGTAGTAGTCAGACTCTTCGGATTTGGTCAATTAACACCTCTATTAGAGAATATTTGAATCACGAGCAGCTCCAAAAAGGAAGGCAAATAGATGAATGGTGGAAGCAATTTACCAAAGGTACATTTCAGTATTGTGACTGGGTTATAACTTGCGATTAAACATTCATTTGTTGCGATTTAATTTTTTTTTTCTCGTATATATTTTCTTTCAACTTTTAAACCCCTTTTATAGTTATGTGCTCTTGAAAGGTCTCACAGGTCATAAATTAGTTGTTATGTTTGCATACAATGGATCAAATCATGTCAGTGTACAATGAAGTTCATATGCGTCACATCATCAGTGGTTCGTCTGTCCACTCAAAATAGTGGAATGTATGAAATGATACATGCTTAATCTTCACTTTACTCTGACCATTTCATGGTGTTGACATCTTTGATCATATACTTATTTTGTGTATTCCACAGAAGAAAGTAGATTGAGTGAAGGTCTCGCAGTTCTTAACATTTCAGTCTATTGCAGGCGAGCGTATTATGGATTACATGAATTTAGATGACCGGTCAATTGGGATGTTTTGGGTTCTTTCATATACAATGGCACAGCCTGCTTGTGAAGCAGTGATGAGTTGGTTGACCTCTGCTGGAATGACAGAACTGATACCAGGGTCGAGTGTGCAACTGAATGAGAGGATCATGGTTATGCAAGAATGTTCTCCACTCCCAATGTCGTTACTATCTGGCCTTTCAATTAACTTATGTTTGAAGCTGGCACTTCAAATTGAAGAATCTTTATTTTTTGGTCAGGTACTGGGTATATTAGTTTGATTTTTATATTTTTCTTTTTGGATAGTACTAAAATTGGAAATAGGCATACATATCGTTGATTTGGAACATTGGTGGGACACACCTAGTAGTCGGTGGAATAATATCTATGAGTAGCAAAATGTTATATTGTCAAGCTTAAGAATATTTTTTATTTTTTGTCCCCTTTTGCAGATATCTATATATTCTCAGCAGTCTTAGTAGTTTACTAATTTCTGTGGTATGTCATGTTTTTTTCTGTGTTGTCTCATCTTGGAGTCTTGGACCTTGAGGTGTTGGGATTCGTTGTTGGGTAATCTGCAGTGAGATTCACTAACTTGTACATGTTTCCGGTTAACCTTTTCTACCATTCTGTTGTCATTGTACTGTAGGATATCTAATCATTCAACTCTCTCTTTCTTTTAATTGTATATCTAATTTTGTAAATGGAAAAAAGAGAGACGATGAAACATAGACTCTTGTGTCCTCGAGCAACTTTATTTTATTCAAGCTCTAATGTAATTTAAGTATAACATGGCTTTATTTGGCTTAAAGTGATAAAAACAAAATCGTGGTAACGAGAATTGTGAAGCATAATTGTGTCACTTTGATATTCCAATTTTCCAATTTTAGCTCTATCTTAGGTGTCTCAGTCCTTTATTCTTTCTTAATTTTGTTACATCTTTTTGATGAACGACGCCTTTTGCTCTTTCTAAATCCTGGAGTTCCACCACTTTGGCAACAGATTTCTTACTTTTGTTTCCGTCACTTTGGCAAAGTTGTTATTATTTTTGGCATTTGCGAAGTTATTAGCATTTCTTGTTTTTTCTTATTTTTGGGATTAATTGTGCTTTTGCCTTTTTCTTTCTCTCATTTTTGTTTCCATTCTGATATGCTGCAGGTTATTCCGAGCATTGCAATGGTTGAAACTTATGTGAGATTGCTGCTAATTCACCCTCATTCATTATTCCGCTCACACTTCACTGTAATTTCCTTACCTTCTCTTGAGTCTCGAGTAGTGATTATTGCTTACGCTTATTTGGTTTGGTAAGAAGATTACTGTATATATATTTATGTTTTTTGTTGCTGTTGTAATTTACTTGACCTCCTAAGCTTTAATTCCTCCCGCAGAATGAGGTAATTAAATATTTTCTTCTGCACCCACTGCTGACGTTCTTACATGTCATGCCCTTCAGTGTCTTAACTGATGGTGAAGTTGCCTCTTTCTATTGAGTTCAAAACTAGCATTAAGTGTAATACTGTAACTCCAACTGTGTTGTCTCAACTCTTAGAGCATCTCTATGTGGATGCCAAAGTGGGAGCATCCTAAAAATTCCACAAACCCAAACAATCATATCTAGGTGGGTGCCAAAGTGGTAGCATCCACAGCCAGGCAACAAACTTGGTAACAAATATGCTACCAAGTTTGTGGATGCAGCGTGTTGTGTTGCCTGGCTTCTCTTTTAAGTTTTCAATGTTTTACGCGACAACCGAGATGGTATTTTTTGTTGGCTAGTTAAACCACACGACACTTCAATTGGTGTGCTACAGTAAAACTGTCACTTGGGGGTGGGTCCCCCAATTTTAGCTGCTATCAGGTATGTTCCACCAAGAGATGCATCAATTTTGTGGTTACCACCCTTCAACTAGGTAACATAATTTGACAAATTTCAGTCACCCACCTAGAGATGCTCTTAAGCTTTGAAGAATCTTACTCAAACCAGTTGGAAAATGGCAAGTAGTGGAGTGGCTTAGGAACTTATAAACTGTTATGCAACACTTTACATCTCCCATGTGGGATTACACTAAACATCTGAACACGCCCCTCACGTGTGGTGTTACTTGAGCCAAAGACAAGGACTAATATTATCAGTGACGTGGGGTGTAAGGGACTTTTGGGCCAAATACTGAAATAGCCTGCTCGATACCATCTCAAACTTTGGAGCACCCAACTCAAAACCAATTGGTGATGAGTGGATCCCCTTCTGGAAGTTGTATACTGCTATGTAAGGCTTTAGATGTCCAATGTGGGTTTACACTAGATATCTCAACATGCGGGTATGTTAACATTTTTGGCTTGTTCTTCTCTGATATATATTTGTGTGCGAGTGTCGCTTATAAACAAATGAAATAAATATCACCTTAGGGAAAGGTTATGCAAAAAGCGTGTAATCATGTTGGTGCATGCTTATAGCACATATTAATTTGCCCCAATGCTCCTTGTGCTTCATTCACCTAACAGTGTACTAAAGGATATGATATGTAATTTCCACTCCTTGGTACTCTAAGTTGTCCACAGAAGTAGTTGTCCCAGGCAGAACTTCCCACCAGTGTTGTTTGTGCTCTTTCGAGGTGGTGTCAGTCGTCCATGTTGTGGGAGCTAAATCTAAGCTATCTTAAGTAAGCCATGATTGGGTGTTGTATATCTTCAGTCAAGCATGCATGCCCTTTATCCCCATCGATGAGCGACGACTTTTGGGGTCATGCTGTTAAAGGCTGGCCTTGGCGCATGTGTCAAGGCATCATCTGTGGAGTAGACACTGAACCCCCTAATTCACAGCCATTCCCACAAAAACGTTATTTCAGGCAGAAACGGTGGATCATAGGGTCTTCAAATTTTGAGGAGTCTCAGTCTCAACATATATTTGTATGTTATCTCAACTTACATTTTTATCAGTTCAACATTGCGCTCTTTCGAGGTGGTGTCAGTCGTCCATGTTGTGGGAACTAAATCTAAGCTATCTTAAGTAAGCCATGATTGGGTGTTGTATATCTTCAGTCAAGCATGCATGCCCTTTATCCCCATCGATGAGCGGTGACTTTTGGGGTCATGCTGTTAAAGGCTGGCCTTGGCGCATGTGTCAAGGCATCATCTGTGGAGTAGACACTGAACCGCCTAATTCACAGCCATTCCCACAAAAACGTTATTTCAGGCAGAAACGGTGGATCATAGGGTCTTCAAATTTTGAGGAGTCTCAGTCTCAGTCTCAACATATATTTGTATGTTATTTCAACTTACATTTTTAGCAGTTCAACATTGCGCTCTGCTGATGAAAGGAACAAAAAAAGAGATGATGTAAGTCTATAACAATGGCCCACTGGTCAACTGAAGGGTTGGTCCCCAAAGTTTTGTGTTTAGTTACCACTTGCAGATGAAGGGGGGGTTGAGGGTTTAGGGTTTAGGGATTGAAAGTAATAAAAGCTATACCAATCACAAAAACGAACAACTTATCGTTTTACGCAGCATCTATAGTGAAGGTGATTATGTCCATAAGGGATTTCTTTTGTTTTGTTTTAAGTTGCATGAGACACAAGATATTCCTTGCACATTGTCAGTAGATTGGAGCTTATTTTGTTTCCGTCAGGTTTATGTAGTTTTGTATAGTGTACTTTTATGTGTTTTTAGATTCTTGTATTTGGAGGACATCTCATCCTACTCCCCTTTTGATTGGAAGTATATACAAATAATTTTTTATGTTTCAACTCATAGTTGGTCATGTTTCCTTTATGGTCACTTTTGTTTACTATTGAATTAGGCCTTCTTTTTGGGTAGAAACTAATTTTCTTAGGGCATATTTTGACTGAGTAAGCTGTAAAATGTAGACCATCGTACGACAGATAGTTTTCTATAGGGTTATTTAGGTCTTAGTACAACTATTAATAGTGACATAGGCTTTATTACAACTTTTCAGATTAATTAGGCTTTAGTACAACTTCTGTCAGTTGACTGAGTGAGTCAACCAAGTTGACCTTGGGTACCTGGTCAACTCTATTGTCTCATAATCAACTGACAGAAGTTGTACTAAAACCTATTTAATTTGTAAATTTATACCAAAGCCTAAATCACTACTAATAGTTGTACTAAAACCTACATAACCTTTATCTATAATATTCATATCCTCCGCCCCCCCCCCCCTTATGTCTTATTTATTTGTTAAAGTTTATTGTAAACACTGCAATTTTTTTTGCAGTCACTTACACAAAGGTCTCAATCCACTCAATCCATATTAAGCAAGCCAACTGTATCCCTTCTCCTGCTGGAAATACTCAACTACCGTTTGATTCCACTTTATAGGTGATCTTTCTTTTGCTTCGGTGACTGGGTAGTAAACTCCTGCAAAGTAATATCTTCAGAATGATTTTTTTGGATTTAACATTGAAATGTAATGACTTGTGTATATCTTGTTAAAACAATGTTTATATCTAGACCATGAAGGTACCTAATAGTGCCAATTTGATTTAAAAGGTTGTCTTTGTTTGCAATACTTAAAAAGGAAAATGTTGCACTTTGTAGGTACCACGGGAAAAGCAAGGCCTTGATGTATGATGTCACAAAATTAGTCTCTATGTCGAAGGGCAAGCGTGGAGATCATCGCCTGTTCAGGCTGGCTGAAAATTTATCAATAAATCTCATTCTTTCAATGCGAGATTTTTTTTTTATAAAGAGAGATTTAAAGGTGAAGAATTAGTCATTTGACCTTCTGACCCACTATTTATAATTCTTATCAAAATTAAAAGAATGTGTACTTTTGCAGGGTCCTTCGGAGTACACTGAAACTTTGAATAGAGTAGCAGTAACTAGTCTAGCTATTACTATAAAGACCCGTGGTATAGCTGAAATTGAGCACTTGCTTTTCCTTCCATCTCTTTTGGAGCAAATTATGGCAACATGTCAGCATACTTGGTCAGAGAAGACTTTACGATATTTCCCACCTCTTATGCGTGATATATTGATGGGAAGAATGGATAAAAGGGGTCATTCTATTCAAGCCTGGCAGCAGGTTTTCATTCAAAACACAATGCATTTCGTGAATGTTTGTTTTGTTTGTAGCTACTTAGCTATGTTACATGGACACATCATATTTTAAAAATAACTCATGTCGGATATGTATCCACGTGTCCATGTCGGACACGTCACGAACACATTGTATGTGAATATGTGGTATACCTTAATTCTTGATATTTCACCGTTTCACACACTTTGTATCCATGTTGGATACGGACACACGTAGCCGAGTCAACGTAACTTAGCTACTTAGGAATGCACTCGCCTATGCCATATAGCCTTTATGTTTCAACATGCATGGTCCATCCCTATCAATAATACTAAGGGCACGTTTGAAAAAAGAAGTTTGAACTTTTGAAAGTTCTCATTACTTCCTTTCAGTTATAATCTCACACTTCAGTAAAAAGCCGTTACTAACGAGTTTGAAGTGTTTTTATTGATCAAACAAATTTATGGACTCTCTGAATCTTCGGAGTTCCACTTATCACCTTTGACTCTTTTGGAGTGAAATAGGGGCAAAACAGTCCCTCAAAAAATTCAAGTTTTTTATGTGGCTAGAATTGAGAAGGAGATTGTTCAGCAAAAAACTGGTGTGTCATGTGTTTCAGAGACAAGATCGTATTTGATATCTCCTCTGAAAACAAAACTTTGCAAACGAGACTTTGCGATATTTTTTTGAATCAGATTCGGAATCCAGGATATTGTTGGAACTACTAAGTGCAGGGAGTTAGTCCCTTTGGTAGTTTACAAGATGTAAAACTTATAATCAACATTTATGCAGGACTTAAGAATTTTAATCATTCACACAACACAGAAGAGACGAGCCGTTTCTATTAAAAAGGAAATCCACCCTGGCAAGGAGAACCTCATGGAGGGAATTCACACCCTCAAGTTTCTTCCACTAGGATACAACATAAAATTTTCACCTGCTAGCGAAGTATTTCTGAAGTCCTAGCTCAATTGTGGGTTTGGGCTTCTTGTGTCGCCATTGTAATAGGATTGATGGCCACCTATTTGGGTGAGAAGTGTTATTTTGACCATAGTAATGTGTAGAAATTTCGACTAGCTGCATGATATCCTCTTTCACACTTTATTTAATGAAATCTTATGTCTTACTGAGGTAAAAAGGTAAAATGAAAAAAACTGAGGCTAATTTCATTGGTCTTTAGCCTGTTACTTTTTGCTTCTTCTATAGATTGTTTTTACTTTTTCTCATGTTTTTTTTTTCTTCAATGTTAAATGGATACGCCATATTTTGAAAATAATCCGTGTTGGATACGTATCCACGTGTCTGCGTTGGAGTGTTGGACACATGTTGTATGTGCTACCTCAAATGTCGATATTTCGCCGTGTCAGACACTTCGTGTCCGTGTCGGATACGGACACATGTATCCATGTCAATGTAACTTAGTTTTTCTTTCTTTGCTTAAATTCTTCGATTTTCATATAAATCTTGCTGTACACTTATTTCTGTTTTACGCTACTATTTATTTTTTGTAATGTACTCTTGACAGGCCGAAACAACTGTAATAAACCAATGCACACAGCTTCTTTCGCCGGCAGCTGAACCATCGTATGTTGATACCTACCTCCATCATAGTTTTCCCCAACATAGGCAATACCTTTGTGCTGGTGCGTGGATGCTTATGCGTGGGCACCCGGAAAATATTAACAGTGCAAACCTTGTATGAGTTCTTCATTCTTCCTCATCATTTTTGATGATTCTGTTATTTGGTTCTGGTCATATTATTCTTGTTTCCCTTACTGCACCCTTTCCTCACTGATGAATTGTCTTATGTCAAACGCAGGCACGTGTCTTACGAGAATTTTCACCAGAAGAAGTGACATCAAATATTTACACAATGGTGGATGTTCTTCTTCATCATATGCATATGGAACTACAACATGGACATCTCTTACAGGTCCATATTTTGACCGGGTTGTACTTAGAAGTTCCAGTTGTTTCTAGAAATTAGTTTGTCTTTGTTTGTTACTGTTTTCAGGATCTTCTATTGAAAGCTAGCACAAACCTTGCCTTCTTTATCTGGATCAATGAGTTACTTCCTTTTGATATTTTGCTTCTAGCACTTATTGACCGTGATGATGATCCCCATGCGTTGAGAATTGTGGTATGCTTATTATGAGGTTTCGATATATTCCTTTCCCTGTGTATTGTTTGCTATGTGATCACAATTAAGAAATATACATATTTACTGTTTGTATACTTACCTGTAAATTAGATTTGAGTTTAAGATTTGTTTATTGTTCCACTGAAGATGAAGTGAATGGAAGCACAAGTAAAACTTGTGAAGTATTCATGGTCAAAAAGATCATATGTTTAGGATCTAGTGGTCTGCCATATATGTTGCTGTTGTCGGATGTGTGTGACCTGCAATGCCATTGAGGGGGAGAGTTTACTAGTCCCCTCCTTCCTTGTGGAGTGTTAACTGGAGTCCACTCCCTTTTTGTGGCATGGTATGTGCCTACCATGTGTTGGACCTTTGATATACATAGTTGAAGCCTCCCTCAAGTTCGAATTTGTAGAGGGAGTCTTCAACTGTGTGTATCAAGGATGGTAGGCACATACCATACTGGAAACGATGGAGTGGACTAGTTAACACTCCCCCTCAATGGGATCGCGGGTCACACAAATCCGACAACAGTTGTTCATGATGATTCTCGTTTTCCAGGGCTTCAATAATTATTACTCGTTATGATGCTATGGTGGAAAAAAATGCGCATGTGGCTATAAATACATTTTCTAATGCAGTTGAATTCTGCCTAAACTAGCAGCCGCTCATCTTACATTTTTGTAATAGATAAAAAAAAAAAAAAAAATCTGTATGCTAAACTACTAATTTGTTTAAGGTAGTTTCTTGTCAACCATTTCACTACCTCAACACGTTACTGTTTAAGTAGAAGAGGATGATAGACAGTGGCGAAGCCAGGAATTTAATTCATGGTGAGCCAGATCATGGTACAGATGCTGCGAAATTTCTTGATATAATGCCAACTTTTCAGAGATCGGCATCCAATATAGTGTCAGAATTTTAACTGTTAAAATTTTGTCAGTATAGTGTGTCCGAATTTTAAACATCTCGAGACTTTGTACTATGAAGGGAAAAGTGAATCTTTTTCAGAAGATTATCTAATTGAACTTCAATGTAAGAAAAACTCAAAATCACATTAAACACACAGAAATTATTGTAATCTTTTTAAAATAAATATAGAAAAGAGATAATATGTCATAAAAAGGTCAATTTTAACTATTTGTAGTTTCATACACTTCTTATTTGGGTTTGAGAAGTTCTAGGTGTGCAATTGCACCCACTCTCTCCGCCGCTGATGATAGATAAGGGCAAAGGACTTAGTTTTATAAGCTAATTTGTGTTTTAGTTATCAGGGACTCTTTTTACTTATTTAAATGGATTAAAGTAAGTATTTTTATACTTGTCTGTTGAACAATCTACTAAAGGAAATGTATCCTTACTATCGTGCAGCTTAGTCTCATTGAAAGACCAGAGCTTCAACAGAGAATCAAATTATTCTGTTTAAATCGCGGGCCACCTGAGCATTGGCTATACTCTGGAATTTTTAAGCGTACTGATTTGCAAAAAGCTCTTGGGAGTCATCTCTCTTGGAAGGAACGGTAATATATTAGTAAATTTACTTATACACAGGCATGACCTACATAAGAATGTCAGTTGTCAATTAATTAATTCTGTCTTGCTCTGACCATCTGATTAATCCAAGCTGTAGATTTGTCTTTGTAGAAGATCTATTAGCAGAAGCTAAACACTCAAGACCAGAAAACCCGTAACCCTTAAGTACCCAAATATGCCACATTTAGGATAAATTGTCTTCTGACGTAATCAGGAGGACATTAAGCAACTGCTTCTTGCCTAACCTTCTATATTCACTATCTCAGGTATCCTCCTTTTCTCGATGATATTGCAGCACGTTTGCTTCCAGTTATCCCGTTGATAGTTTATCGATTAATTGAGAATGATGCCACAGATACAGCTGATAAAGTTTTAAATGCTTTCAATTCTTTCCTTGCTTACCACCCATTGAGGTTTACATTTGTTCGTGATATTCTTGCGTACTTCTATGGTCATCTTCCAAGCAAGCTTATTTTGCGGATATTGAATGTACTTGATCTCTCCAAGGTAATCATGCTTTCTTATCTATATATGTACTGCCTACCTGTTTTGCCTTCTTCTCTTGCATGACACCAAATTTGTTTCAGATCCCTTTTTCTGAGTCGTTCCCGCAGCACATTAGCTCATCGAACCCGGTTGTATGCCCTCCTCCAGAATATTTTGCGACGCTATTGTTAAGTATCGTTAATAATGTCATACCTCCATTAAATAGCAAGTCCAAATCTGGACCGATGGCAGATACTTCAAGTAACTCCTTGCGTGCTGTACATAACAAAACTGCAGCATCTCAGTCTGGAGTAGTAAATGCTTCCGAGGGACACAAGGCATTCTATCAAAATCAGGATCCTGGCACATATACCCAGCTTGTTCTTGAGACTGCAGTGATTGAGCTTCTCTCACTTCCAATCTCACCTACTCAGATAATATCTTCACTTGTTCAAGTAGTTGTGCGTGTCCAACCAACTCTTATTCAGTCCAGCAATGGTTTGCAAGGAACATCAAGTTTTGCTGGGCAAGGTTCTGTTCTACCAACTTCTCCTTCTGGTGGAAGCACGGATTCCTTGGGCACAAGTAGATCTACCCCTTCAGCATCAGGAATAAACGCTGCCAATTTTGTTTCTAGAAGTGGTTATACGTGTCAACAGCTTTCTTGTTTGTTAATCCAAGCGTGTGGTCTGCTATTAGCGCAGCTTCCTCAAGAATTTCATGCACAGCTTTATTCAGAAGCATCGCGTATAATAAAAGAATGTTGGTGGCTTACTGATGGAAAAAATTCACAAAAGGAACTAGACTCTGCTGTTGGCTATGCTTTGTTGGATCCAACATGGGCCGCTCAGGATAACACGTCCACCGCCATAGGTACCATTTTGAATTTTACTTAATAACGTTCGTAAGCCAAAGAAGAGTTCTAGACATGGATCCATAGACTGTTTACATGCAATGTATAAATTTATGTAGACATTGTTTCATCAATTACTGAACTGTTTTAGCAATTACTGATTTTACTATGACTGACACTACAATAATATCTTCTTTTGTATATTCATGTCATCAGGTAATATAGTTGCTCTGCTGCATTCTTTCTTCAGTAACCTTCCCCAGGAATGGCTTGAAGGTACACATGCGCTCATCAAACACCTTAGACCTGTAACATCTGTTGCAATGTTGAGAATAATATTCCGGATTGTCGGTCCATTGCTGCCTCGTCTTGCCTTTGCTCGCCAACTTTTTGTGAAGGTAAAGAAAGTCACCCTTTTTGTCTACTTTTGTAAATAAGCTAAACTTTGGTTGTGATGCTCCAATCGACTAAATCCATATCATAAATCATGGTCCAATGGTTAAGTCAATCCTTACTTTTACACTACATCCCGTATGAAATCGGATTTAAATGAAATGGGGACATCTTATTTTGCATTGAGGGTATAGTGAATAGCAAACTATGAAATGGTAAATAAATGATGAAAATAATATTACTCTATCCTCAACCGGTCAACCCACAACCGTGGCACTAAATTCTGACACAAATTTTCATGTTCTTTCTCCTTTTGGTAGTCCAATTCCACGATGACATTGCCATTGGGATAGGTATTGCTAGAGCCAAAATTGACTCCTACTACTCTTTGGGCCTGGTGAAAATTGCCTAGCCTCCAGGCCTAGTTGTACTGATAATAAATGAAAATAAAAGATCTCTATAAAACTTCATCAAACTCATGGACCTTGGTTGCACTCAGACTTGAAGTACGTTTTCATAGCTCTTTTTGTACCAAGTGGCCAAGTTTCTTTAAACAAGCCTATTGAAACTAAAATCTAAAACAGTGATTCTAGTGGTTTTGAGAAGTAATATACACATATATATATACACTAGTATGTGTGCATGTCCAATTGGACGTGTTATCATAATTTTTAAAAAAATTTACTTATGGACTTATGGTTGTGAATTTCTTTCTTAGATATTCCTAAATTGATTTGTAAACAATAAGGAGAGTATGATATTTTAGCCTAACATACAACAAAAATTGTTTTTTTTTTTTTGTGGTAAAGACAAAAATATAGTTTCTCAACTATTGGTTTTGGAGAGGCGACTAATTTAATTACCAGTTGATTGGTGTTACACCAGTCGCTACAAAGGAGTCTCACCATGGTTGAACACAGCTACTACCGCACTATTGCATGCTCTGCTTTATTCGGTTCATTGGTATATTTAGTCAACTCCAGTGAGTTGCTGAAGTTTAGGATAACCAGTCCCCCGGATAGGGCACTACATCTATATGTTGTTGGCTCTAAAAATTATAGCCGTGAACCTATAACGTTGAATGTGGAGATCAAGCAATTGTTTATTATTGATTCATTCAGTGGCTTTCATTTGCATCTACAGACCCTAGCCTTGCTACTCAATACCATTGCGGATATGTTTGGGAGGAACTCACAGCCATCTACTCCTAACGAAGCATCGGGAGTTGCAGACCTTATTGACTTCCTGTGAGATACATCTTCTTTTTTTCTCTCTTTCCCTTCAGTTTCTGTTTTGGCTTTAAAGTGCCACAATTTTAGCCATCTTTTTGAGTTTTAACCTCAAGTTATTGCGACATATTGTCATTTTCAGCCACCATGCGATATTATATGAAGGTCAGGGAGGCCCTGTACAGGCTAGTAGTAAACCGAAACTGGAGGCCTTAGGCATGTGTGGGAAATTGATGGAAATGTTACGACCAGATGTTCAGCACCTTCTTTCACACTTGAGGGCTGATCCAAATACCTCAATTTATGCGGCCACCCATCCAAAATTGGTCCAGAATCCATCATAGCCGTGGACTATGGTATGCCGGTACTCAGTTCACTCAACAAAGTAGCGATTTTGTTGGCGAAGACAAACATGAAATCTTTCAAGTTCTTGTTTATATATTTTTAACAATACCACCATTTCATCTACTGCCAACCAGTTGATACAGAAAACTTTAGGGATGTCTATAATGGTCGTGTATATATTGTACTGTAGCGCAGGGTTATGTGGACTATAATGTACAGTGGAATGACTTACTAACCATTCCTTAGAGAACCCAAAGACGTAACCCACCGAAAGAGCTCTAGAATTATACCTTTGAACATGCGTGAGCTTTAGAACCTTTCATCGCCTTCGGTCTGTCCAGACTCTCTCAATGAAGAGGCTCGTAGATCTTTTAGTTGTAAATTTCTGTGAATGGTTCCTGCCAATCTAGCGAAAATGACTTGTGTGTATGTGTATGAATTTACTTCTGAAAGGGATATGCTTTGTGACTGCTCTGAGTATCAAGCACTTTGTTTTACATTTATTACCAAGGGATGTACTTCTCCCAAAGTTTCCAGCAACTTATTGCTGAATGTAATGTTTATTACAGATCTTTCTAATAGACAAACTGCACAGGGAAAACTAAAACAAACGAAACATTGTAGAGGCAGATGTTCGTACATAATATATATTGGGCAGTCTATATATCAAAGTAATCTTCACTGGACAAAATCACAGTTATCTATTCCAGTACCAAACTGCAATAAATATTAAATGGAATCGAAGTTGGTATACGAGAAAGAATTGTATATCTTTCAAGATTTTGCATATATCTAAATAAGAAACCATATATGATATGGTTCGTCACATATATCTGAACGAGTACTCTCTATCGGGACAGCCAGCTAATCGTGATCTTTCAATTTTGAGTACATATGGGGCCCCTACATATGCGACCTTTTCAATTTATATATAACAACGTATGGGCACGGGGTTATTAAATAGTTTGACAATATACAGGTGGATATAGGTGGGAATGTGACTTTATTCACCTCTTTATGGTTCAAAATCTTTGCCAAATGTAAAGGGAAATATGGTGGTGACTATTTTTTCAAGTCAAAACGAAAGACCGATATGGTCGTTGAGTTGTGAACTTCGGATGAGATAGGGATGTTTCATTCCGTTCGGCGCATTTTTCGATTTTTACATTCAGACGAAATCCAACATCCTGAGATTAATATTCATCCTTGTATTGACAACCTCACCTTATTTTTCACCAAAATACTGACTATTTGGAGGTGAATATTTGTGACTTTCATTGGAATACTCTGAGCCATAAAACAATTCAATCAGAATTACGAAACAATATTTTTGGTAGAACATAATAATAATATTATAATAACATCGTACCTTAACATGACAATGTATAATACCATATAGTTTTTGTTCTTGTACAGTTAGTTATACTGTTATACACATGTACGGATGTACCAGACTGACTCAACGGTCAAACACAAAACTAAGAATAATGAGTCTTCCCTTCCCAACTCTCTCTTTTCAGACAAACTCTTATATTTTTTAATCATAACTGGCGGCGGCTTTCTTGCTCTTCGTTAAATGAGCTGAATCCTCATTTTTTGAACAAAAAAAAATGACAAAGCCCAAGACTTATCTTTCCAATTTCTTCCTAAAACTCTTCTCTGACAAAGGTAATAGCTTCAGCAATCCCTTTTCCACTAATGAATCTTCTTCTGAAGACTACTTGTTGATGGGCTTTTTTGTTGTTGTTGTTGTTAGGTGATCAGAAAGAAGAAGACTTGGAGAAGATAGCTGCTTCAGAACAAAAGTTTTTCTCTTATGATGCTCTTGTGTCTGCTACCAAAGACTTTCACCGTGATCATAAGCTTGGTGAGGGTGGTTTTGGCCCTGTTTACAAGGTTGGTATTTCATGTGTCTGTGATCTTTTGTATGATAAAGATGCTAAATTTATTGCTGTATTATTCAATGTATATGCTTTAAAGGGTAAATTGGAGGATGGAAGAGAGGTAGCAGTAAAGAAGCTGTCTCATAACTCTAGACAAGGGAAGAAAGAGTTTCTGAACGAGGCGAAGCTGTTGGCGCGTGTGCAGCATAGGAATGTGGTTAATCTCTTGGGATTTTGTACTCATGGAACTGAGAAGCTCCTTGTATATGAGTACCTCCCTCACCAGAGCCTCGACAGATACCTCTTTCGTAAGATTACTAGCCCCCTCCCACTTTGTCGAATTTATTTTGATTTGCTGCATTTTCCATTTTAGCTGACAAGGATGTTTTTTTTCTTCAATTGCATAAGCCACTAGAGAACAAAAATTAGCAAACCTTACGGCTATTGTTTATAATAAATGCTGTAATTAAAGCTGTTGGTTTTGTTTGCTTGTGGCTTGTGCAAGTAAACAAAATCATTCTCTACATAGTTCTGTCACTAAATGATGTTGTTTGTTAGTTGATTAATACACCGGCAGTGATGTTGAAACAGATACGGTGAGAGTTTCTAATATAATTTATGTATACTGACCTTTCAGTCTAGGCGATTATTTTATTACATCTGCAGTCCAAACTGTTTTCTTGTCAAACAACACCAATAAGTCCAAAAGATTAATCCATATTATGACAGGCTCTATCGTATTTGACTGACTGTGATTTCAGAAGAGAAATGAGGACTATGGCAGTTTTTGAAAGCAAATATACTAACACTTAGTTTTTGAATTTAACGAGGCTTGGAAGCAGGCACGTTAACTTACTTATATGTAGCCCCTCTTTCTTCTCCTAGAATTTTACTTTTATTGGTCCAGCCCTCCAGCAGCATAATCGCATCAGATTTACTCTTCTAAGTCCATGATTCCTTAAATTATTTGAGGTGTCTAACTATATCCCTAAACTCCTAAAGTTGGATCAGCCTTACCAGGAAGCAAACATGATAACTACCAGTTTCTTCATTTCAGAGATGGCATATTTCTGATCTTCCTTCACAATGTCATTTCTGTCACCAAATGTCATAGAGCCCTACACTTTTACCAATTTTTTGTTGGATAGGTAGGCTGTAGACAAAATGCAACAGTTAGTTACACAAACTAAAAGTATCTTCCAGAAAAGTTTTGTATAATTTCAAGTGGTGAAATGAATCTTTAGAAAACAAGACGAGAGGTACGTCATAGTCTCATAGATCATAGGAAAATGGCCTTGCTATGAGGAGTTGGATAGTGGATCACTATGAATTGCAGAACTTGTCCAGTTTACCTCAATCATTGATAGATTACATTAGTTCTGTCTTCCTATACAGTACGACTGAGTAATAGATCTAGGTGGGGAAAGATGGTTACTGCCTTTGGACCAGTGAGTTACTCCAATACTTTAGCTACACTATTGGTATCCCTGTAGACATGGTGAATTTCAACCAGATGAAAGCAATTCCATTCTAGTACGGTAGTACCCCCTCCTTGATAATCTTGACTGATCTCCTAGAGTCGCATGGCGTAGCTAAACCCTTTTCAAGATAGCCAGGGTTTCCAACTGTATTATTGCCTTCCGCTGTGTAAAAGCTATTTACTGGGCCAGTATGGTCCTCATGATGCCTCCATACTCTGCCCTGATTCTGCGAAGAATTCCTTATGCAATCTTCATCTTGCCTGCCATAGGTGGCTCCCAAGAAAGTTACCATCATCTTCCCTTAAATTTATGGTCAGGATAAGGTGACTCATACAATTATGAAGTATGCCAAACCATGGCAACAATCATATTTGTTAAGCACCACCTGTTTAATCTCTCGTCATAGAAAGAACCGCTTGGATCTCATTCTTGCTTTTTACACCTTTATAACTGTTTTTTTGTGTGTTATACTATTGTTTATGCCTATTAATATCGATGCTGATAGTGACTTTTGGAGTTTTGGTGATGCAGACGGTCACAGACTAGAGTTAAACTGGAAGAAAAGGTATGATGTGATTACTGGGGTGGCGCGTGGACTGCTTTACCTTCACGAAGACTCGCACATTAGTATCATCCACCGGGACATCAAAGCCAGCAATATTCTTCTGGACGAGAAGTGGGGCCCTAAAATTGCAGATTTTGGTATGGCCCGCCTCTTCCCAGAAGATCAAACACACGTGAACACCCGTGTTGCTGGAACCAGGTATGTACTTGTTTGAATTTCTTATTTCATTGACTGTTTCTTTTGTACTACTTTGGTATACATCCTAACATCTGAATACTTCTTTTTTCGGTTGACAGTGGATACATGGCTCCGGAGTATGTAATGAATGGACAATTGTCGGTTAAAGCTGATGTCTTCAGCTTCGGGGTTGTGATGTTAGAGCTTATTACCAGTCAAAAGAATTCTACGTTCAATGCCAGTAAGGATGCAAGAAACCTACTTGAATGGGTAAGTCGAATTTGCTAGCTCCATTATTTATTTATTTTTTGAGTCCTTGTTATTGATATTCAAGTACGAGATATATTAATCTGTGATTAGCACAAAAATTATTTGCCACTCAAAACAATAGTATGTTGTTTTCAATCTAAAGTATTAAACTATTCATAATATAGAAAAATTCTATCCGTTTGAAGAGGGTTACAGATTATTACCGGGTCGTTTAGTGGTGGTGGGCCATTGGAACCGCAGGAAAAGTTTAAACTTTCCAAATTTTGAATTTGATTAGTATGGGTGCTATTCTTTCTGCAAAATCTTTGTGTGATTCTTAAGTAGAATATGTAAATGCATCGTTTTCCCGAAACCCCTATATCAAGTAAGGATCTTAGAAGAAGTTGTAATGATCACTGTAACAAATAAGATATCGTCAAAATAAATGGCCATTCGTTTGCAAACGAAGATTAAACTCTTCAGCATACAAGTCAATGTAAGTACGAAAGTATGATATTGAACTGTAAAGAGAAAGATCTACTTGTGCAATTCGGGTGTTTAAGCCAATCATGATGTTGGTCAGTATATTTCTCATTATCTTGATGTGGATAAAGGTGGTAGGATGTTAGTCCATGTGCATCGCTGGTTGAGGTTTAAAGGCAGGGAAAGTTTTTCCATCCATCCATCTAAAAATCGTTTAAATGTACTTGTATTTTTGTCATTTTGTGACTTGGTTTTGGAAGTAATAGGTATGATTGTGCTTCCAGGCATGGAAGCTTTACAAGAAAGGAAAGAACTCGGAGATTATGGATGCAATGATTGCATCAGAGGCAGACATTGAACAAGTTGATATGTGCACAAAGATTGGTCTATTATGTGTTCAAGCAGACCCAAAGCTGCGACCAAATATGCGACGTGTGGTGGTAATGCTATCGAAAAAGTCCAACACCCTTGAAGAGCCGGAAAGGCCTGGTTACCCTGGTTGTAGATACAAGAGAGCTAACAAGGTTGCAGGTTCTTCAACGGCAGAATCTGGCAAGTCTTATCAGAGGCCTGCCATTTCTTCCTCCATGACAGGTTCATCAGGCGAATCATCATCACAAGCATTTAGTGCCACCTCGTCTACCGTCACAAAACCAATACCACTTTCACATGGTACCACAGGTTCATCAGGCGAATCATCATCACAAGCATTTAGTGCCACCTCGTCTACCGTCACAAAACCAATACCACTTTCACATGGTACCACGACAGATACCACCACGAGAAGTTCAAGTCCACAATTTCCTGAGAAGCATAGTACCTCCAGATCAACTATCACATACCATTCTAGTGGCAAGAGGCCCATGGTAGGTTAAGCTTCCATTGGTGTAGTTTTGTAAGAACCTAGTGTACAGATGTGTCGTCTACCCCCAGATATAGGCAAATCTTGAAGCCAATAGGTATGAGTGTATGACCAATTCTTTGTAGAGTATTCAATTGTATTCTTTAAAACAAGTGTTAAATAATATATGGAACGTGAATAGAAGAATTTTTTTATAAGACTGATCTATGTTATGTTCTGTGATTCAATAAACCTATCAGTCTCTTAAATCCTACTGCATTAGTTATAAACTACAAGTATTACAATTCAACTGAAAATGGGATACTGAAAACTCCATCTTTTGTATAAAAAAAAAACAGAATAAAAATAAAAATGTAAAAGCCATAGTGGTTGGCATGTGAGCTAGTAGTGACAACTTGGTGATTTCATTCAAAACAATAGGATAAAAATGGTAATGTCAAAAGCTTTACCATCCAGGCATCCACGACAGCAATCCATGTGAAGTGATATTGTTCAATAGAAATGCGCCGATGTAAACTCAATAAGACATCCCCAACCGTTGATTTAACTCTAAAAAACCACCTCCTCTTTTCTGGTCTCTTCATCTTGTGCTTTTTAAATCCCCCCCCTCTCCCATCATCTTCCCCATCACTCACTTCTTCAACTTGTTTTTTTTTTCCCTTTCTTCACTGTCATGGCTACTGAAGAAGTTAATAAGCCACCTTCTCTTCCTCCTTACTCTGAGGTAAGTAACTAAGTACCCACCCCATATGGGGTTGTGTTTTTTTTTCAAAAAAAATAATAAAAAACCATTCTTTATGTTTATTTTGAAAAATTGGTAACTAGACATTGATCTAAAAGTGTGTATCTTTGAATTTTGTTGATTTCCAACAGATGATATTTGCAGCAATTGATTCTTTAAACGACAAGAATGGTTCAAACAGGTCAGCAATATCAACATACATCGAATCAACTTATGGAGATCTTCCAGAAGCTCATTTCAACATCATGACTGAACATCTCAACAAATTGAAAGACAGTGGAGAAGTTGTTTTTCTTAAGAACAACTACATGCGCCCTAACCCTAACGCGCCGCCTAAGCGAGGCCGGGGTCGTCCACCAAAGCCCAAGACTGGTTCTTCTTCTTCTTCTTCTACACCACCTGCTGATGCTTATACTGGTCCGCCTAGAGCTAGAGGTCGTCCTCCCAAGCCAAAAGACCCATTGTCTGTTGCTGCAGCACCGATGAAAGCAGCTGCTGCTGCGGGTAGAGGCCGTGGGCGTCCACCGAAGAAGGAATCTGGAGATGAGGAGACGATGATTACAACGACTACTGTGTCTGCTGTTACTGGACCACCGAGGGCTAGGGGAAGACCACCTAAAGCCAAGACTGAAGTTCCAGTAGTGTGAATTGGAACAACATAGCATGCCCTCTGTTGTTGGTCACTGTTTTACTTATTAATGTTGTGGTTTTTTTTTAAGTTGGGATGTAATGTGTTTGTAAAATATGGCAAACAAGGCTTCTTCTTCTTCTTCTTCTTCCTTTCTGTAGGATTTGTTGTTGGGCGTTTTTTTTTTAACTTAATTTGTCTGTTAGACTTCACTAATCAAATCAAGATGTGTTCTTTTAGTACTTGTCTTGGAATTTATTATGTCATATTGTCATTCTGTTTGATTTGATTGCTTTTGTGGGTTGAATGAAGCATTAATAATAAGTTGGGATCTTGTTCTATTTTAAGAAGGTTAATAATAGTTTGACTGGATTTGCTCCATCCAATAAATCCACTGTTTTCAGTTCAAATTTCAAATTTCTTCCCCCCTTAGGTAAGAATACATTTCAGTAGGTACTTGGTGGTTGAGACATTTTAGTACTTGAACACATTTTCTACCCAACACTATTCATGGTGTAGAAACTAGAAACAAGTCAAGAAGACATGTAAACTTTATATACATGCACAAGTAAAACAATAGGAAAGTGAAACTGAATTCATAGGCCCAGTTCCCCTAGATGTTAAGGTGTGTCAGAAAATTTTCAGGTGTGGAATGAAAGACTTGTTAACAAGAGCTTCAGGTTGTCTTGAATCTTGAATGTACTCTGCAGTTGCAAAAGGAATGAGATTGTAAACGATCAATGTCACCACTGGACTTGATTACAGAATGACAGATATACTGTTTCTACACTGTTTAGTATATAGTTTTAATGAAAAAGGAGGAGTTTAGCTTCTTCATAATTTATTTGAATCTGAACAATTTATACATAACATAATATTCTACACAAAACACAAAAAGGTTTAAGAATAAATACATGGACTCACCAAGTAAAGCAGGCAATCAAGATCAAGGAAAATATAAAACAAAATCGAGAAAAAAAAAAAAAAATGAATTGAATTACTATACACGAAAAGAAACTGTACTGCAACAAGATATACAATTTACACGTAGATGAGAGTGTCATGAGACGTAGCACTCCCTGCATCGGAGATATCACCACATTTTGAGAAACAGCATCTCTGAGAACTTGTTCACTGTCAGCATCTTATAGTCAAAGGACGCATGGCTGTTTCTGCGTGGAGGGCCTTAAGTAATGCAACAAACTTCAATAAGATCTCTTCAGAGAACCACTTTAGCTTCCATTTGTGAGAGCCTGTGACCATACTCTGTTCAAGATGGTTTAGCGTCTTCTCATTCTTAAGATCGGAGTGGAACTTCTCAGAGTCTAGAGTCAACGTCACACATGTACCATCTTTGGGTTCAATCGCCTGAAAAAGAAGCTGTGAGATTACCAAATGGTATGTACAGTCAGAAGTAGTGAGGCACTATTCACTAAAATTCCAACGTATCTGTTGGGCAACATTTACAGACAGACTGATAATATCTCAGCAAGTCAATGAAAAGGTGGACAAGTATTATAACCAAGAAATGTGTGGCAGCATTTTACTTGAGTGTGTGTTTGATTTGTTGGAAAACTTTCTCGTTCGTCAATTCCAATATCTGAGCAGGGAAGCTCTCATCATCCTGAATATCAGGAAAGCAGGGGAGAATTTTCTGGAAAATCTATTTTTCACAAATGAAACACATACTTATGAAACTTAAGCTATAAACATTCAGAGGGTCCATGTGGCAATTTCGAACTTAAAACATGGGGCGTCCACAGAGGGAGTCAGTAAGCAATTGGTGAGACGCATCTAAAAGAAGGACATTATCAGGTCTCACATGCTTTTTATGTACTCCCTCCACGTATACTTCTTTAGAAAGGCTATAGATTGAATGGTACAAACTGTCAACAAAATGGTTCAACTTCTTCTTTCTGAAATAGTAATATAACTTTAGAATATACCGTACAAAGATCATATACGGTAGCATGTATACTATACTGTAATACAGTATGCTTAACCAATTCAAACAGAGTATAATACTATTTCTAAAATAATGAGAGACACAGTACAACTGAAAAAATACCAGTTCTGATATGTTACTGATGGAACAGCACAAGTCCAATGAAAAATACGAGGAGGCCAATGCATCATCCAACGTATTAAAAGCAAAGTGCACAAGGTCTTCAACACACAAAATTATATACCCTTCAATCACAAACAAGGATCTCGAAAGCGATGACTCTTCTGTCCAATCATGAAATGGTAATTATAAGCATTCGCAAAGTGGAAGTAAAGTAACATTTACGATCTAATGTTCAACTCATTTGTCTTTATTTGGTCAATCAAAAGAGATCTAAGAATTTACTTTCAAATGATTATGAGTATCCAAAATATGGGCCTAAAAAGTGCAGAAAGAATTATGTTATTCAGTAAACAAATAAATTAATATTGACTAATCTATCCTCCTATACACTTAAAATTAGCTATTCATGCTTTGACAACATAAGTAAGTATAGTAGCATACTTCAGTCTTTAGCCTCATCACAAGTATTTTATGTAGTTCCCTTGGTTAAAGTAAAATTAAAACATACAACTCCACGTTCTGTTTCCACCTCATTATGTCTAAGATTGTCTTGACAGAAATCATTTTCTGCCTCTTCTTCCATAGCCTAATACCAACATGTATACTCAGTACGGATAATTAAAGATGTCACCAACTCTATAAGTCCTTCCTCTTGTTTCTTTTTCTCCACATACATACTATCTAGCATGTAAAACAAGAATGAAAATCTAAATGAAAAACAGGTATCTTTGGTAGCTGGAGGATATCACAAAATCCAGATTACACGTAGAAAGCAAAAGAGGATGCTTGTAACCAAAAACTAACCATGATATGATATAACATACAACATCAACCATAAAATGAATCGTTATGCTTATCTTCTCATCAGGTTATTGATATTTCTACCAAGTTTAGTCATACTTAAAGACCAGTTACAGAATTCATAAAAAAGAGTGGTAATAAGAGTCACCATAACAAGTAAATGATTTAAGAAAAATAACTTCAAACAGAAAAATTTCTGAAATCTTTGAAGAAGCTTAAAATCTCAAGTTCAAATCTCTGTCGGACCCAAAACATGAACAGTAGAAGACACTATTACAACATGGACTATGCATAAGTCACGATAGAAGATCTCCGCACATCAAGCAGCAAAATGGATAAGATATGGGAGAGAAAAATAAGATAAAAGAAAAATGAATAAAATATCAAGTTTGAAGAGGAAGTTTGTACATCTGAGCAGTAATCAAATAGTGCAGGGATTACCTTCGTTGTTGTTGCTCCAGAAAAGTAATATTGAGTAGAGGAATATACTCATCTTTGTACCTCCACAGATATGTTTCTCAAATAATTCGACCTGAGCCTGCTCAGCACTGCCATTGTCAATTCCAATGGTCCCGGACCGATCACATGAAAGAAGACGAAATCATAAGAAATGGTATAACCTTAGCATACTATTCTAAACATAAAAATGACAAAATCATGAGTCACCTCTTTAGTGAACATTTGTTGCTCGTTGAATTTGAATCACAAACATGTAAGAGAGACAGTAATTCCCTTGATTTCTCAACACTCTTCGTTACAAAAAGGTATGTTGTGTCTGTCTCAATGTGTACCCTACCAAAACGAAAAAAGAATGATATTAAGGTGAAGGTCTCTTCTCTTCATTGTTGTAAAAGTCAACTAGAAAACAAACCTCAAAAGCTGTAGCCCTATACCAATAACAACTTCGTTAATTTCTCCTATCCTATGGCATCCAATAACCTCTGATATAAATCCTGTGCAACACTGAGAGTGGTAAGTTAATTCATCAACATAATTACACATCTGTAAAAACAGAAGTATCTCACAGTATGAGTTTTGCAACGAACCTAACCTGACCCATCAGATGTACTGTCCATGAGCAGCACATAGACATTGGCAGCACTACTCAGCAATATTATTACTTTACTGCACAAGGGAAGAGAGAAGCTATAAATTTTAATACTAGAACAGAGTAAGCTCCAGACCAAGTGGTCATTTAATGTTACCTCTCTTTGTACTCTGATTCCTTCTGTAGCATACAGTCACAGAGCATGCTCTGCAAACAAATCTCAGAAGCACTAGAGTTGGCAACATTTGCATGGAAATAGCTCTCTATGAAATCTTCAGTCACAAGCTGAGAAAAAGTGGGTTCAATAAAAAATGTATCCTTATAAGTGTCGGTACAGCACTTTTCACAATCACTCCCGCCCAAAACTTCCATGTCAGCTACACTAACATCTTCAATACCATTTTGTTTTGGAGGCAACAGATTTCCGCAGCCTATAGCCTTTTTCTCGTCAGAGAGAGAAACAATTCTTTGCTTTAATCTGTGTTTTCTTTTCATTTTGCTCGAAAATCCTGCATCTTGATCATCAGAGTTTTCAATGTCACATACATCAACATTAGCAACATCACTCCCCATACCATAATGGTCTTCTCTAAGAAATTTTTTTATTCTGGAAGCTTGATCAGAACAATAATTAAACAAGGATCTTCCATTTCGTCTTATATGTGATGTGGCATGTCTCCCATCAGAGAACGTATCCTCAAAAGGAAACATCTCTGAGTGGTCATCCATTGTGCCACTGTCGGGTTCTTTCGGTGAGTGATCAACTTCAGGTAATGATGTGTCAAATCGGCAGTACTCATCATCACTATTGCTAGTATCACTATCTGATGATGCCAATGAATAAGATTCCACTGAGAGCTGCATAAATTCTTCCTCTAAGTTGTGGCGGCGGTGTAGTATATCCTCCTGGTAATGCGGAGGAGACCTGGGGTAAGAGGAAGATAAGTGGTGCAACTCCATCATCTCGTCAATAGCTGTCACCAGCGTTGGACTAACCTCCACATTTTTCATACCTCTTTGGGATGTCAAAGAATCAGGAAGAAGGGGTTCCTCTGCCAAAGGAAGACAATTAAATCCTTCTTGCGAGCAAACTTCTACTTGCACCTGTTTAAAATTAACTTCCCTATTTTCTACATGTGGTCTTGAATCTCCTTTACACTCGGCTGTTGAGGACTTTAAAGCCACCTCACCAACTAAGTCGAAGTTGTTATGGTCATGAGAACCTATAGAAATATCTTCAACAGAATTGGCAGGCTCCAGAACGTCTGTGCGGTTCTCCTCTCCTGATGCTTGAACGGTGTCCACTACATCTTTTGAACTTTCCCCAAGTTGCCTATGGCCTCTTCTACTTCTTGTATAATTTTCTTTCGCAGGGTCCAGTGAAACCTGAATGTTTGCTACTCACTAAACTTTCAGAAGGCTGATCCATCCAATCCTTAAACTCCCGCAGCCAAAGAACAGAATACTCTTTCTTCATGAACTCCACTCTATTCATTAGGCCAGCTACTTCTGCTTCACTATCAGAAACGACAGTTTCCTCCCTGCTTCGGATTTCACTTTCGCATGAACCTGAATCTTGCTCAACAGCCTCGGAAAGAATAGACCTCCTCTGTTCCTCATCCTCAATCAGAGCAAGACGGGTCAATTTTTTCTGTCATAAAGAGAAAGTTGTTAGATAGCTCAGATATTAGTGTGGATGGCATGAGAGGGGGAAAAACAAGTCACCAGCATATGACCCCATATAATTGTTCACATGTTGAGAAACATGGCTTTCACGTGCTGACCCTTGTTATTCAATGAGTCAAATTAACTCAATTTCAATTAGAATAGTCACTAACCCTGTCTCTGGTGAGAGTTCCCTCATCTTCATCATTGTCTATAGCAGGACTATAAAAACCAAATCCAGCAGGTCTTTTCAGCTTGCTTGCAAGAACAATTTGCCTCTTCCAAGATTCTCTAGTTGTGATTCCTCTTTCATCTAATTTCAGCTAAGTCATACAATCACGGAAAGGAACAAGTTACATTAGGAGCATGAGATTTGATTAAATCAAGTGACCCATGCTTCAAATATTACACCCGCTCAATCCGTCAAAAATAAGTACAAAATGACTATCTGGGTTACCCATATTTGACAATGGTTAAGCAAAAGTGAGAAGTGACTAAGTGAATGATCTGATGTCCCAAAGTAGAGAGATTAACATGTACTTACTTTTTCAGGATGAGCAAACAAGCTAAAAACTTGCGCCCTGTACCATGGGGCACAACAAATGGGGTTTCCTTCCAACCACAAACTTTGAAGAAATGGGAGGCTAGCGAGGATCTCCAACTCTGACACATTGGAAATAACATTGTACGAAAGATCAAGCCCTTCAATGGACTTCAAAGTCTCAATCCCATTCAAACTAGTCAGAGCATTGTTCCGCAAAACCAGTTTAACTATTGAGCATGCAACCTGCATGATCCAACAATTCCCAGTTGTAAATTCCATGCAAAAACTTTCTCCACCCATCTTCACTCTAGGTCACCAATGTGATATTTTATGTTTCAAAATATTATCCCTGAGTGTAGCAAAGTCATGCGTCGGTGTGGCTGGGGATTTAAAAAATTCACTTAAGTGCCTCATTGTCTATCCTTTCTAATCTCCCCCCCCCCTCCCCAAAGAAAAAATACTCATACCGTACACTTGCGAGGGTTAATATTAGTCTACATAGGCCGCTAGACAAAATTAGTATGCAACTTATAAGATGGGAAAATAAATCACACTTGAGTATAAGATCCTACTATCCAGCAGAAGTTTGATCATGGCGTATGTGTGGTCATTAGACAAACTCAAAGTCCGAAGATTATATGAGATTCCATGCGTTGATACATAAATGTGATTAACTAGTGAACACTAAAGAGAAGTAGTAACATACCTCAGTTAGGGAAGATATAGAGCGCAAGTGATTAAACCCGAGATCCAAGTGCTTTAACTTAGTACATTTCTTCAAATTATCGATTTTAGCAAACCTATTCCTACTCAAATCAAGCGTCTCGACATTAGGAAGCAATTGCAAAGAATCATCCATGAGTAGCAATCCATTACAAGGACAGGAAACTAAGAAAAGCCTATTCCAGACTGCAGAGTCCTTAACATCCACTATCCTACTAGCAAACACATGTCGCAGGGCATCCTGAATTATTAAATTAAATTAATGAGAAACTAATAATAACAACAACAACAAAAAAATTAAAAAATTAGTATTAAAGAACGAAACTTTACAGTGGAATTATGAAGAATGAGTTTCTCCAAAGTATGTCTGAGTTGTAGAAGACCTTTAGCAGGTGATGTTGAAAGATCACAACCACGGAGTTCCAAAACTTTGAGTCTTCCAAAGGGTAATAAAGAAAGCGGAGTTGGATCTCTATCGGGTGGTGGAAGAACTGAAACAACTTTCAAACAAGTCAAGAGTCTCAAAATCCTACGTAATTGTTCCAAAGCACGATGATCACCAAGATCAGATATATAAGCACGGAGATAATCAACGGGGGCGTTTATTAAAAGTGATTCTAGTTCTTGTAATGATTCAAGACGGGATTGGACGTAATGAAGCCCGACTGGGTTTAGTTTTAGGATTAGTGTCGATTCTAGTAATGGACCTGCTTCTTTTTCTACGAATTTTACTAGATATTCTAAGTAGCTATCTCCGGTTACTATTGCCATTTATTATTATCGGCCGGTGGTGTGTTGTCGATGGAGGAGGAGGAGGAGGAGGAGGAGGGAGGAGGAGCAAAACCAGCATGGTGTTTGTTTGTTTGTTTGTTTCTAATCATTCATTTCTACTACTTCTGACATGATGATGCCACGTTTAATGACCTGGCTAATTAATGGGCCCGACGGGCTGGATCTAAATTACTGGCTTACAATACATATAACCCACGACAGACTTGTTTTGTTCTCAGTCCAAAATAATAGCAGCATTTTGATTTAACAGTTTGATTATAAATCCCAACTAACATTTTGGTGAGATTTGAACTTGGAGAGGGGTACATATTACATAACCAATTGAGCTAGAAACTCTTGTTTGCCCAGAACGTTAACTTGATTAACGGTTTGATTAGTAATAAAAAAAGGTGATATATTGTTAAAAATAAAATAAATATTAAATATGACATTTTTTATTACTGAATTATTTAGCAAAAAAACTTTAAAATTAATTTTATGTTTGTTTTGTTGTAAATATGAAACTATTGTAGTCATTTTTGAATAAAAATTTTAAGGTTAATAAGTGGGAGCAAAATAAAAAAACTTGCAAATCTCTTAAAACAATTTAAAAAAACTTCAATAAACTAAAACAATTAACCAATCGAATTGAGGACTTAGGGATGGTTATTTTTGGCCCTTAAATAGAACACGGATTCAAATTTTAGAATTTCAAAAAACTTTATTTAATTCATCCTTGTGTTTTCTCTCGATCTACATAATTTAACAAAAACTAGTCAAAATTAAATTTAGAGTGTACTCTAAAATAAAACTTACTAAATTTGTAAAATTTCTTGTACCATGCAATAATTGGATTGATCATAAAAACTTGTAGACAAATAGCAAAAAACTATAAAAAAAAATCCCCATCTAACTGTAAAAGCTAATAACAATAATGAGCATCCCCTCATGCCTCAACTAAAAATAGGTTGGCGTCGGTAAAAAAATTCCATACTCTTATTGTTTTATCCACACTGGCTTAAATGTAATTTTGGTGAGATTTGAGTCCAAATGATTCAGTTTATATCGATGAAAGCTCATTAAATTGGGTGAGACACTATCCATTTTGAAATATAAATTTTTCACATCTCTTCAAGAGAGACATTAGATTGTGGATATGTATTTTAAATTGTTGGACTTATTAAAATTATTACTGTTTTGGTTGTTATTCAAATTTCAAAGTGGTGGGACTTTTGAACACCAAATGGGCTTGGGTTTTTGTAATATAAAATCAGTTTTTTAAAAGCTGATAAAAAGAAGAAAATAAAAAAAAAAAAAAAAAAAATTTAGACTTATGACATATGGCGGGGTTTTGGAATACTGGCCTGAACTTGGACTTTAAATGTTTAGGTGGGCTTATGGGCACAGTTTTTTAAAGCTGCTGCGCATGTACCATGGGCTATACGGCAACCGCGTCATTTTATAAACTATTTGATATCTTCCTGAAATTGGTTTGTTTTTTTTTGGTTTGGCTAAAATATTTTGTATTTTTATGGTTTCTCTCCTAAAGATGGTTTAAAGTATTAAAAAAATGTTAGTGTGATTTTAAAAATACATACATTTGGAACAAGGAAAATACAATGTGACATAATAAGAATGATTAATTTTTCTATCTAATGTTGTTGTTTTTTGGTTTGGTACTACCATTTCAGAGATTTTACTATTGATAGTTTTGAGTTTTCTACCTAGAAAAAGTAGAAGAAAAAGGTTGGAACTAGGAAGAGATAATAAGAAAGGAAAGGGAATAATAAGAACACAGAAAAAGATGAAAAAAAAAAGAAAACAGAAAAAAACTCTGTAGGATAAAACAAAAGAAGATGACCGTTGGAATCCAGCTAGCTAAATGCTCTCTCCTCCTTAGATTCCAAACACATTAACTAGCTCTCACAGTGGACAGTTTAGTAGAGTTATTAAGCCATTCAAAATGGTGTACGTACAGTAGTAGTAGTAGTAGTAGGCTTTGGACATTTTACATCACGCCCAAGGACAAACCTCTTTCCCACCCTTTGATCTCTGCAGCAGCACTTATCCCACCACGACATAAACTCCCTCTCACTTCTCTCTCCTCTCTAATCTTTATTATTCAATTCTCACTCCCCTTCTCCACTAGTCCACTCTTCTCTTCTTCCTCCTTTAAAAATCCATTCTTTTTTTTTTCTAGCTTCCAGCTATGGGTGTCTTTAGTCTACTTATATTGCTTTTTGCTGTCTTTGCTGTTAGTGCTGATGAAGGTGACACATTTTCACTGCTTTCTCTGTGTCACTGTCTGATTATTTACTTGGGATTTGTTTATTTGCTCTTGGATTGTTCAGTTTAAGCTCATAAGTAGTCTTCATTACTGTTGCTGCTTTACTTTGTTTGAGCTTATAATAACTAGTGTAGACTGCTTATTTCTTCATTACTGTTGCTGCTTTACTTTTTTTTTTTGGTTGGCAAGCCTGTTTTAAATGAGATCAGTAACTCTTTGATGCTGGCGGGGTTCGAGCCCCAGACCTCTAGTATCATCACCCAAAGGTTTTACCGACTTTGCTAGTCGGCACCTGCTTGCTGCTTTACTTTGTTTGAGTTAATAATCCATTTCGCTGAATGAAGTTCCTTAATAAAAAAACATTTTGTACATTCAAATATAGTTTTTTTTTTTATTTGTTAGCTACTTGGTTCAAGATTTAATTTCAGAGTTCATGTGTTGGGGGAAGGAGAAGGTGGGGGACCAGGTTGAAAACACAAGGCTGTGAAATGCTACTACTATCAACTATGTTTGCTGTGTTGATGTCAAAATCTGAAACTGACACTGTAGGACAAGATATATCTTGTGATATATATATTGGGAGTGTTATTGTATTACTGAAAGTGTTCTGTCTCTGAACCTTTGATATGGTCTTTAGAGATCTTTGGTCTTTATTCCTTTCAAATTAAAACTTGAAAGTTTATGGTGTGGGCCATGTAATTTAATTAATTAGATCTATTTATATCTAAGCTTCTGTGTTTACTTGCTTCTTTCTATGAGAGTATGAGTGCATGACAACTAAGTTGTCCCAAGAATTAAGTCATCTGAAAGAGACATTGTTGTCCATTAACTGCATCATCTTTCTTACTTTTGTTGTCCCTTATTTCATTCCAATGCATTTCTTTTCCATCATTTATGTATATACTTTTACTCAGTAATTTTACCACCTTTGTGTATATTTGGAGCGAAAAATTATATATCATTATATTCTCAATTAATAATTATTTAAGACGCTCCCTGGACATGTTTTATGGCGCTTCTTTTGGTTGATCTCATAGCCTATTAAGCAAGTTGACTACTTGTATCTCATACTTGGAATGAGAAAAAATGGTGCAAAATTTAGGTGTCTGTTTTCATTGAAAATTGGAAATGGCATTCTAGCTGAACTCCAGCTTATAATCACAATAATTTTGAAAAATTAGAGATTATCATGTTACTGTATATTGTTATTGTTTGGATATGCAAAATTTGGTGGTTAATCAATCCAATGTGAAAGTGATGGATTGCATTATTAATTTTCAAGATAGGAATATTATTGTTTCCATTGCAAATAAGATTGTGTGAATTAATAACTTTATATGTCTCTGATTCCCAACATCCTATTGTTTGTCAGATATTTCCTCTAATCCTCCTTAATTCAGGATATGTCCATCAATGTTGACATAGACTGTTGCTATTTAGAACCAGGGCCTAATTTGTATTAATTTGTCCATGCATTCATGATTCAAAGAAGGGAATATTGCCACAAATTGTAGCTTTTTTGTGGTTGAAAAACGATCCAATAAATTATGTGATGCATGCCATTGGGTTCCGGGTGATGGAGAGATTTTATATTGTCTTTCTAGCAACCATCACGATCATACTCTAATCTTTCTGCACTTTGGGTGTGTTTTTTCGATGGAGCAGATGCCTTCATCGGTGTGAACATTGGCACAGACCTATCTGACATGCCAAACCCTACCCAGGTAGTTGCGCTGCTGAAGGCCCAGCAGATCCGACATGTCCGTCTCTATGATGCTGACCGCGCAATGCTCCTTGCACTTGCCAACTCAGGCATCCATGTCACCATCAGTGTCCCCAACAATGAGCTCCTTGGTGTAGGGCAGTCCAATGCTACTGCTGCCAACTGGGTAGCGCGTAATGTTGCTGCTCATGTACCAGCTACCAACATCACTGGTATTGCAGTAGGCTCAGAGGTTCTGACAATCCTTCCTAATGCTGCACCTGTTCTTGTTTCTGCACTCAAATTCATCCAGTCAGCCCTTGTTGCATCAAATCTTGATGACCAAATTAAAGTTTCCACACCTCACTCGTCTTCCATCATCCTGGACTCGTTTCCACCCTCCCAGGCCTTCTTCAACCGCTCATGGGATCCAGTCATGGTACCTTTGCTCAAATTCTTGCAGACCACTGGCTCCCCTCCTTTGCTTAATGTGTACCCTTACTATGATTATATGCAGTCAAATGATGTTATTCCACTGGACTATGCACTCTTCCGTCCATTGCCTCCAAACAAAGAGGCAGTGGACTCTAATACTCTTCTCCACTACAGCAATGTCTTTTATGCTGTGGTTGATGCAGCTTACTTTGCGATGGCCTACTTGAACTTCACCAATATTCCCATTGTAGTACTTGAGACGGGCTGGCCATCAAAAGGAGACCCCTCTGAGCCAGATGCCACTATTGAGAATGCAAATACATACAATAGCAACTTGATACGCCACGTGCTGAATAGCACTGGAACACCCAAACACCCTGGTATAGCAGTTAGCACCTACATCTACGAGCTCTACAACGAGGATACCAAACCTGGGCCACTATCAGAAAAGAACTGGGGACTTTTTGATGCCAACGGTTTACCGGTTTATATTATGCGCCTTACTGGTTCTGGGTTAATATTGGCGAATGACACTACAAACCAAACGTTTTGCACCGCCAAGGATGGTTCTGACCCCAAGATGCTGCAGGCAGCATTAGATTGGGCGTGCGGGCCTGGTAAAGTGGATTGCTCAGCGTTAAAGCAGGGGCAACCGTGCTACGAACCTGACAATGTAGTAGCACATGCATCCTATGCCTTTGATGCATATTATCACCTGATGGGAATGGCTCCAGGGACTTGTTACTTTAATGGGGTTGCTGCAATCAGTACCACTGACCCAAGTAAAGAATCTTCCCTCTCCAAATGCTCAAGTATTATTAATTTATTATCCATTGTTGGAAGTAAATCATACTGATACTGGTTGGTTTGTCCTTGCAGGTCATTCTTCATGTCTATTTCCTGGAAGGTTTGGCTTGAACTTCTTCATAAGCACCCATTTACTCTCTTGATTTTGTTTGTTCTTTGTGTATAATAAAAAAAATTGACTTGTCAAAACTCAACGCTGGTTTCTATTGAGTAAAACTTCCCGTGGTGGTTGCATAACTTTTGCTATGTGTGTTTCTTTGTGGTTGTAGTGGTGGTAGAAACGGTACCTTCTTAAACAGCACAACATTGGCTCCTTCCTCTAACTCTACAGCCTCAGGTTCAATACCTCTTTTGTACCGGGTCAATGTGAGAAGCTTTCTGGTGATTGGAGGTTTATTTTGGAGTGCAGTCTTCTTATAGGAAACAGAGCTGTTACAACACTCCACTATTGACATTGACGACCATATGATGTATTTCTTTTTTGTTTCCGTTTTATGTCTCCTCCCTTTGTAAAAGTATATATTTGCAGCAGATGCCCCAATTTTGTGCCTTGAGATTGGAAGGGGTGAAGCAGCAAATCATTTGAACTATGTTTGTCATTCTTGTCCAATGTTGTAATTGTTGATGGGGTGTGTGGTCTACGAGCTGAGCTTTCGACTATCGAAGCTTCAAAAAATATTTAGACATTGCATGCATAAGCTGACAGGCAACAACAAGTGTGCTTTAGCATGATTGGGTTTTTTGAAAACTGATTGATTTAACAAGCAAAGGATCGGTCATGGGAAGTTACTAAAATATAGCTATCAATTAAAGGGATCAGCAGTCAGCAGTCATTAACTGATGGGCTGTGACAAGAAAGCTACTATCAAGTATTAACCACACACAGTAATTAGGAATCTTGACCATTAAAACTCTAGACCTCCTAACACTGTAAATTCTAATAGGATTCTGCTTGGACAAAATAATCTTGGGTCGCAAATCTGATGCAACAAAAACAAAATATACATTTTAGAACTTTAAGTTAAAAAAACAGACCAAAAACAAAGTTGAAACCACTAAATAAATTACCAATGGGATACCATACGTAATCTCCCCTCTAACAAGAGTATATGGCCTGTCAATATTTTCAACAAATTCTTCTGTGAGAGAGTGATATTCTCATTTAGGAATATCAAACACGTGTTAAGCATAACGGAAATACCGTACCGACCTTTGACTTCGTTCTTCGAATTGCCTTCAGAACGACCTATTTTATCAGCTCACACACCCGAGCTACGAGATCGCTCTAGAATAGATCAACTCGCACATCCTCATGCAGAGCGTTCTATCTCATGACGTCATCTTTTGTCCAAATGTAATCATTACCAGGACAACCCTTACCGCAATATATGAACTACTACAACCACTCCCCATCATTATGGAATTCTTACCAACACTAGTCCTACACGCATTTCTGATCTCAACCACACATCTGTACTCGTCAGTACACGTGTTAAGCAGATCTTCATGCTCAACAACTATAAATACCTTCCACATAAAATACGTCAGACCTGATACTTCTCTTCTCCCAGAATCGAGAGATAGATACGTAAGCAGTTCACTCAAACAACAAACTCGATTTTTCCCATATTCAAATCCTTTCTCTTCCTAATTTTATATGTAAGTTTAACTAAAAGACACCTTTACATCTTCCTCTAGTTGCAATGATAATACAGATATGGTCATATGGATCAAAATGTTTACTATGGTTATATATTTGCAAAACCGAGTGTTGGACAGAATAACCGTTATAATAAGAGGCAGTACAGTAACAATTCGTGGAGGGAAAGTTGATGGTTTCAAAGCATGGTCAAGGCAGTGTACGTATAAAAGAGGAAATGGAAATGAAAAGACACAGCACTTGCTCTGCCCTCATTTTGTTTCTCTTTTGAAAACTCAAACCCACATCCACTTTTGAGACTAACAAGTAACAACAATGAAAGACGTTGATCCAGAAGACTATGGGAAGTTTTGGTGTGCAGCACCTGATAGCCTTCGTTGTGAAAAAAGTGATGTTGGGGAATCATGGAGGTGTGAGAACTGGAGGATACATGGAAAGACTCTTTGTGAGTATCATTACTTAAAACAGTTTGGAATGTCTCCAAACATAGACGAAAACGAAGAGGTTGGGATGAAGAAGAAGAAGAAGAAGAAGAAGAGGAAAGTTGGTGGTGAGAGTTTGGTGAGAGTTAAGGCTGAGGAAGAGAAGGAGTTTATTCATAAGAGGGTTTTGAGAGTGAGAAAAGGGAAAGCAAAGGTTGTTGAAGATATGCTGGGAAAGGTTAAACAAGGAAAACGTACTAGTTCTACTTTTCTGCTTAGAAGTTCTGATGAGGCTAGAAAGAGAATCAGTGGTGCAAATGTAAGTCAAGTGATTTTTGATAAAAAAAAGAATGGATTTTTATTTGTTTATGCTAGGTCTGTTTGTAGGAAACGATGAAAGACTAGCTATAATAAGTTTATTACTCCACTTTTTGTTGTTTTTTATATTTTTTCTGGATATTAGTTTTGGATCCTAATAATAAGGTTGGGGCTTTTCTCATTTTTGAATCCAGTATTTTATTTTCATATATAGGTTTGCTGTTATGGGTTTAAACCTTGTAGAGGCTTGAAATTGAACTCAGTTATTTGGTTTGTAAGCAGGGGAATGGAGAGGAATGCTTAATGTGCCATCAATGTCAGAAGAGTGGTAAAGATATGGCTGTAAAGTGCAGGAAATGTGAGCGCAAAAGATTTTGTGTACAATGCATACATGCTTGGTATGTTATTCATCGTGTGCCACATTTCCACTCTATATGGAGAAGTACAGAAGCTGTTGAGCTGTAATTTTCTCACATTTCTCTTTTTCAACCCGAAACATAGGTACTCTCAGATGTCAGAGGGGGAAATTGAAGAGGCTTGTCCATTCTGCCGTAAAAATTGCAATTGCAAAGCATGCTTGCGCTCAACTATATTCTGTCAGGTTGGTTTTGGCAGTTCATGCACTTCCACTCACTCTTGTTAGCAGCTTATCATCTTCTCTACAATTTTCATGCTGTCTGATTGTATGATACCTTCTATATGATCACCGTAGGAGGTGAAGGACAGAAAAGTGGAGATGAAGAGGGATGAAGTTATTTACTATTCCAAATATATAGTACATGTACTTCTCCCATTTTTAAAGCAAATTAATGAAGAACAGACAATTGAAAAATTGGTGGAGGCTCAGATTCGAGGTATGACCTGCATAATACTTGACATCAGTCCTTTACAATGCGGTTTCGTTCATATAGATAGATTTTGACATCCGTATGGGAAGCTACTTCACTCATTTTTCTTCGATAATCATGGAATTCCACAGCATATAAAATGATCATATATTGAAAACTAGATTTAATATGGAACAGATGTATATATTCAAGTTTTTGGAGTGGCAGGTTTGTTTTTGTTTTATATTCAGCTTTCACTTTTGTGAGATATGCACCCGTAGTCAATCCATCCTTGTGTTTTAGATGCAGGACTCAATATTTTTCACATGTAAGAATTCCACTTCTCACATCCTCAGTAGTCATATTTTGGTGTTGCTGTTTTATTTGTCCAGGATTATCAATCTCAGATATTAAGTTACAGCAGATTGATTCTTCCGTTGATGAGCGCTTGTACTGGTATGATGTTTCTCTTTGAAATTTTGTAATATCTATGTGTTTTTTTTTATTGTAACTGTTACGAACTAAATCTCTGCTATGTTCTTGGGCAGCAATAATTGCAAAACTTCGATTGTTGATTTCCATAGAAGCTGTAAAAATTGTTCTTATGACCTTTGCCTTATTTGTTGCCGGGAGATTCGCGATGGTTGTCTACAGGGAGGTGGGGTGGACCTAGATGTGGATTATCCTAACAGAGGAAAAGCCTACATGCATGGCAGTGACCCTGATCCCACTTCATTTCCAGTGAAAAGTGATTTGGACTTATCTGTTGAGTCAAGCTGTAAGAATCATGTCAACCCACGTTGTAAGTGGAGTGCCACTGAAAATGGCACCATCCCGTGTCCACCTGAGCAATCTGGTGGTTGCAGCAGTGGATGTTTGGACTTGAAGTGTATTTTTCCGGAAAGCTGGATCATGGATTTGCAAGAGAAAGCGGAAGAAATAGACAATAATTACAAACATCTAAACACACCCGGATCTTCTGCAGTGAACTGCTCCTGTTTTGACTCTGCTGGGGATATTGACTTTGGCAACAAGAATGTGCTCAAAGCTGCTTCCCGAGAAGATTCTAACGACAATTATCTGTATTACCCAACAGCTAGAGAGGTCCAACATTCAGAGCTGGATCACTTTCAGAAGCATTGGGTCAAGGGTGAGCCTGTCATTGTGCGCAATGTGCTTGAACTTACTTGTGGCCTGAGCTGGGAGCCAATGGTTATGTGGCGTGCATTCCGTGAGGTAACAAAGTCCAAACAGGATTTAGCAGTGAATGCCATTGATTGCATCGATTGGTGCGAGGTTAGAGCATCTACTCTATTACTTTTGCTTTTTATTTAGAAGTAGAGTACTCAATGTATGCCTGCTACCGACAATGGTTCTAAGAAAGTTTTTGAATAGTCTTAAGATCTTTTCCAGTACATGGGATCCAAGGGTGTGCTCCTGGGGTATAAATCAATAAATTAATATTAAGCTTCCTCTACGAAAGTAATCTTAATAGAGTAATGTTGTTTATTTCTATTGCGCAGATTAAAATATTATGAATATAAACACATAGAACTTGAAACTTGTAATATACCATTTGAATCCTTTTTACTGTTTTGCCTTTACGAAGTTTTTCTTGTATTATAATTGTACTTCATTAGCAATTTGCTGTGATATCGATGTCTTGCTTTTAAGCACTTATTTTCCTCTGTTGGACCTGATGGTTCCTCGGAGTGATACCCCATGTGACTGCCCGGGTTATGCAATGAAGACAGTGAGATCCTTGTGTTTTACCTTTCATTACTCATTTACATTTCCTATGGAATAATGAGGTCACTTGGCTGGCTAGTTGTCTACATCTCTGTCCATCATTTTAATGCTTATCTAGTCATTTCATTTTATCTCAAACATATGAGTTTTGGCAAGATGGTGTTCCCTTGGTAGTCTAGTTATCCAAGCTTCTATGCTGGAAAGTATAAACAATAAAGGGATGGGATCTATCTACAAAATGTTATATGCAAAGGTTACAAAGGGCTCGTTGGTGAACCTAAAAAATGATTTAAGCGCTAGTTTTTTGTGGATATTAGATCCTCACCCTAAAGAAAATCCTCACAAAAATTCAATTCATTTGGACATTTCTAACCTTGTCAAAAGAGGCTTCTAAGTTGAAATTGTTTGAACCGTCTGATAAATCTTAAAGTTGAGAACAGTTTTAACAAGCTTGGAAATGTCTGAATGAGTTGATTTTTCGTGAAGATGATCTCCATGACGGGGAGAACATATGCACCAAAAGTCAGCCCTTAGTTCATCTTGTAGGGACCCTTTTGGTAAACCTTTGGACAAAACCCTATATAGACTTTGTAAACTTTAGGAGAGCAAATGAGATAGGCATGGATCTACCATCTAGTAAATTTTGAATGGAGTTGGGGGGGTGGGGGGGTGGGGGTGTGTGTATCCTGATCCAAGTACGAGCAGGAGCTTGGCAGACTGCCAGACTGTTTCCTTGACACGGCTTAGTGGACCCTGACTATTGAAATAGAAGTCAGTAATGATTTGTTGATGCCAGTGCAGAATCCTAGTTTCTGTATTGGTACAATGATTTTCTTCCTTTTGTATACAGTTCAGTGCAGGGATGTCTAGATATCTGATTAGTGGTTATATGATTATATAGGTAATCTGTTTTTTTTTTGCGTGCAGGTTGAAATCAATATTCATCAATTCTTTAAAGGGTATTCAGAGGGTCGAGCACATAAAAACATGTGGCCTGAGATGCTCAAGCTGAAAGATTGGCCCCCGTCTGATTTGATTGAGGAGCGTTTGCCTCGCCACTGTGCTGAGTTCATCAGTGCCTTGCCTTTTCAGGAATATACACATCCTAAGAATGGGTTCCTTAATCTTTCTGTAAAGCTGCCCGAGGAGAGTCTGAAGCCAGACCTGGGGCCTAAAACATATATTGCTTATGGGAATGCTGAAGAACTGGGCCGCGGGGACTCAGTAGCTAAGCTTCATTGCGACTTGTCAGATGCGGTACATATGCTTATTATATGTCACTACTTATAGGTCAAAAATGCGGTACAGATGCTTATTGTATGTAACTACTTATAGGTCAAACTGTATATATTTTGAAACTTTTCCTGGATTGACAGTTTTATAGCTCTCTTGCTCCTATAGAAGAAACTGGTATTCACTGTCTTTGCACCTCAAAATGTTATGACTGATGCCATCCTAACAGGTTGATATTATGCGTTTATACGTCATTCCTAGGGCCTAAAGTGGTCACGTGGTTTGCATGTAGAAGTTAGGACTTTTCAGGAGGCTTCTAGCTATCCTTAGGTGGAAATGTGTAATGACACATTCAATCATAATAACACTATTAAAGTCGAGCTTACTGCTGTCTGGATATAATAAGTAATTGATAAAGACCTATTTAGTAAGGATATGCTATTGATAAAGGCCTATTTAAGGATATGCAATTTAGTCAAGCTATTTGTTATTTAGTAAGGATAATTGCATTAAGGATGCTCTGTTGTGGTAGTCTGGTAGATCAAGTGTTTGTTGCATGCCGACCTTTGGAAGCATGTTTCACGTGTTTTAGCTGTGCTTGAAGGTGTTGTGAATGTCTGTATCGTTGTTATGTACTGCAAAGCATGTTCTTTGTAGATATAAACAATATTTTTATTGGAGTCAATCCTTTAAGTGGAGATATACAAAGTATCAACTTCTTTTACAACTTTCTTTATCATGTTCTCAGGTTCATTTAAATTTGGTGAAGACATTTAAATTTAGTCAGTGGAACACTACCCAAAATACTATACCAGTTTGATTAATTTTGTTTATGCCACAGTTCTATCATTGTGCCCTACTTAAACGGACTAACTGTTATATATAGTGAGTAATGTAACTTGCGCTCTTCTCTGCTTCTCCTTTTAAAATGTTGGGGTTACCACTTACCAGTGTCCATGTTGCTATGTTAATAATGTAGTCATTAATGCTTAGATTGCTATAATCTATATGCTTCCCTTTTTGACAGACGAATCTCATTGATGACATTATTCATTTTCCCCTTCTGCTTGTAAGGTAAATGTTCTGACACACACTGAAGAAGTGATTCTTCCGTCCTATCAACTTACAAGAATTGAAAAATTGAAGAAAAAGCACCTGGCCCAAGATCAAAAAGAATTTCATTGTTCTAGGCTTATGCAGAATGAGGAGGTTGCAGCCAGATTTGATGTCACACTGGAAAATAACGTTTCAGATATTAGAGTTAAGGTGGAAGAAACCGATGAATTAACTCAGATCAAAGATTTCTCAAGATCAAATTATGTTGAAGTTTTTAGTCGTTTATCCGAAGATCTAGATAAGAAACACAAGGATCCTAGGTTTCTATCAACAGAAGAAGTGAAGGCCAGTGCGATGGATAGTAACATTCTTGATGCTGGAGTTATGACAGAAGACAGCAAAGATGAAATAAATGATGCATCTAGTGGGACCAAAGATTGTCCCAGATCCAAAGTTAATGAAATTTGTAGTGTTTTACATGAAGATCTGGATGAAAAGGAAAAGGATCCTGAGTTTCTATCAATAGAGCAAGTGAAAGCTGCTGCTATGGTAAAACAAGTAATGCAGACAAATGGCGATGAAGGTAAAAAAAGGAACTGGTGGGCTCTTTATTCGGACAACATAGAGATGATCACTCAATCAAAGGAAAATGATGCATTTAGTGGAACCAAAGATCGTCCCAGATCTAAAGTTGATGAAGTTTTTAGTTTTATACATCAAGATCTGGATAGAAAGGACAAGGATCCTGAGTTTCTATCCGTAGAGCAAGGGAAGGCTGCTGCTACGGTAGAACATGTAACGAAGACAAATGGAAATGAAGGTATAAAAAGGGAGACTGGTCTTTATTCTGACAAAATAGAGATGTCTACTCCATCAAAGGGCGGTGCCCTTTGGGACATTTTTCGAAGACAAGATGTTCCTAAGCTTGAGCAGTATCTTAGAGAGCATTCCAGGGAATTTAGACATATCCATTGTTCCCCAGTGGAGCAGGTAGTTACAAACCTGTGATAATTGCTACATTCTTGCATTTTTCGAAATGTCGTTTGCAACTTTGCATGTAAAAACTATAATGCAGCTAGTAAAGAGGTGTATGTACAGGCGTACAGCGTTTAACATGGGCATCATTTATTTGCCTCTACTTTGATACTTATCAATTGTTTAACTTGCACTTGCCATTAATGATATAGGTTGTTCATCCAATTCATGACCAGGCTTTCTACTTAAGCTTAGCACATAAAAGGAAGCTGAAGGACGAACTTGGTTAGTTTATATAATATGCCCCTTGACGTGTTTCCATTTTCTGTATTATATATTTTATCCATCAGCTTTACATTTAATTTTCTTTTTTAACTTTTAGGAATTGAACCATGGACCTTTGTGCAACAAGTTGGAGATGCAGTGTTTGTTCCAGTTGGATGCCCTCACCAAGTTAGAAATCTGAAGGCATGAAAATTTTAGACGGGTTTCCTTTTTCACCATTCTCCTCATAACATGGTTTATATGACTGAAATGATTAGCGTCTTAGATAAACGTACTAAGAGTTCTGCTCTGTGAATTTGCATGGATCAGTTTGACTGCCACCTTGTGGCATTACATTGTCATGAATTTGGATTATGAATTTGGGTATTTTTTAAGCATGCACAAGTAGGAACTCCAGTCAATCCATATAGTACAAATGCCACTATATGTGTTTTTTTGGGACTCTCTCTCTTCAAGCAGGATAAATTCTGATACCCTGAATATGTCAGTTTGTCAGCCAATGTTATGAAAACTATATTTGTTCCAGCCATCAAAGTTTTCATAAAATTGTAACTATGAGTCTATGGCTGGGTCCATCAGGTTCAGAGCTTAGTAGTCAACTTACTATACTGAGGTTGGTTGATTTTCTTGATCTTAGGAACTTAGGAAGTCCTAAAATTTGTGTTACAAGTCTGATTTGGTTGAACTCAGTAGAAACCAATATCAACCTGGGTTCCTTTTTTCCTTTCCTTTTTTGCAATTGTAGTCAAGTGCACGACTGTGAAATTCATGTCTATCGATGTTTTCTATGGATGTATGCCAGCCTTGTGTTGATGCTATGAAGTTGTGAATCCATTGCAGGTTTTTCCTGCAATTTCTGAATGTAATATCTTTTGCAATTTCTGAATGTATTATTTTCCTTTATAAATTTAGGAAGATCCCACAATGTATGCGCTCTCATCTAACAATGTTCCTTTAGTACTACTACTGAGAATATTTTATGATGGTGATGTTTTATATATTGGTTTTGGACTGATCTGCTTTGCAGTCATGTACCAAGGTTGCAGTTGATTTTGTCTCGCCCGAAAATGTCGAAGAGTGCAACCGTCTCGCTAAGGAACTCCGACTCCTTCCTCCAAATCACAGGGAAAACGAAGACAAACTTGAGGTAGGCTATCCATGTCTTGTTCTCACTGAGTCACTGGTTATGGTATGTCATCATGGTGTACGGTTATTTTATGTACCTTTTGGAAATATATTAAGTAAGATTATGAAGAAATTCAATAGTATCTCACGGCGTGCACTGGACATGCACTTTGTTGCTCCTACCTAGGAATGTGGCAAACTATCAATGGGTTTCTCTTGAAAAGGTCTGTGCTTTCCTTTCGTAATTGTGGATGCTAATGATACATGCAAGTAGTACAGTTGTGCTGTAACTTCCCTTTACTTCCAATAATAAGCTAAATAAAGAATTAAACTCATTTGACTGTCTGAAGTTTCTGATTTAAAACACTGCTTGTAAATCAGGTGAAGAAAATGACAATTTATGCAATCAGCCGAGCTGTGGAGGATTTGGAGCGACTGACTAAGCAAGTGACCATGTAGGCAAATTTTGTTGTGTTCAGGCCACTAGCTAGATTTAAGTTGTGTTCTGTATATAAATTAGTAAACATGGCAGCTGATCACCTTTTGTGCCATCCCATAATTTACAGTAGAAACTATGTTGGACGATTATTATGTATGAAAGAGGACGGGTCTATACCATATTGTAAATTTCCTTGATTAAATATTCTACAACCCAGCTCACTTTTGTTATGTTCAGTGCTGATTCCAATATTGCATCTCATGCAAGAATTACAGAGGCGGAAAAAAAAAAAAAAAAAAAAGTCCACTCTGGACTAGAAAAGGAAAGTCAATCTAAAACTGGCAGAAATAACAATCAGTCCAATAACAATCCAATCAAGAAAGTCTTGTATCCTGGACTAGTTAGAGCATTCCCAATGCAGGTGGATATAGTGGGTTTGTGACTTTATTTACTTTTTTTTTATCAAAACATTTGCCCAATGCAAAAGTGAATATGGCGGTGACTATTTTCCCAAGTCAAAACGAAGGTGAAATCTTCAACCACTATGATAGTGGATTGAGTTGTGAATTTTGGAGGGGATGTTGGATTCATATCCGAAATGTTTCATTCCGCCTCGATATTTTGATTTATCGGTTTTTGTAAAAATTTTAAACGTGGGTTTGTTTTTATTTTTTTTTATCAAAACATTTGCCCAATGCAAAAGTGAATTTTTCGATTTTTACGTTTAGACGGTAAATAAAGATGCATTTTCAAAAAACCAGTAAATGTCATTTTGACCGATTTTGAACTTGTGTATATATATATATATTTGCATACAATAAAAAAAAAAAACGGAAGCCTTGTGTACCACGTAATCGGAATCGGAATCGGAATCGGAATCGGAATCGGAATGGCTACAATGGAGAGCTTGATAGGACTTGTGAACAGAATACAGAGAGCTTGCACCGTTTTAGGAGATCATGGTGGGGAAGGCATGTCTCTTTGGGAAGCTCTCCCTTCCGTTGCCGTCGTTGGAGGACAGGTGTCTCTTTTCATTTTCCCATTTCTCTCTTTCTTTGTCTCTGTCTCGTTTTTTTATTAATTCATGCAAATCTTCCGTATTGGAGTTCCAGTAAAGATCATTTTTTTATTAAAGATCGTTTTTTTTTAAATTTCTATTAGAGTTCTGGTAAATCTTCCGTATTGGAAAGCGTTGTTGGAAGAGATTTTCTACCTCGTGGATCGGGTAACCTTTTTTTTTTTAATTTCTTAAATCGATATATACATTTTTCTATGATCTGATCCATTAATGTCTCCTAAAGGTATCGTTACGAGACGGCCTTTAGTTTTGCAATTGCACAAAACTGAAGCTGGACAAGCTGAGTATGGCGAGTTTCTCCATGCCCCTGGGAAGAAGTTCAGTGATTTTGGTACTAAAGATTCTTTTCTGCATTGCATTTACACTTACACCAATTGAATGCTAATACGAGTCATTTTTGCCTGAGCAATGGCCTTTTTTATTTTTTTTTTTCAGCTGACGTTCGTAGGGAGATCTCAGAAGAAACTGATCGCTTGACCGGGAAGTCCAAACACATTTCTAATAAACCAATTCATCTAAGCATATACTCTCCAAATGGTTAGCTTTTCACATATTTACTTGCAACTGCATTATGTCGTGCTTACAATTTTGCTTAACGTGTAAGCAGATTCCTCCATGTTACTTGCATATATAAACAACTGTTTTATTGTCTGCATTTTCAGTTGAATCAACTTTGGTCGATTACCTAGTAGCTATTATGCTAGCTATTTGTATAAGTAATTGGTAGTTTACTATGCTGCATTTTGTTTCTGAAAAATGATTGTTATCTTCCAGTTGATATGATTGGAAGATCAAAGCATTAGATTTCAAGTACGACGCACAGACGTTAGTTACATGAGATTCAAATACCAGGCGGAGTAAATACATAAGTTGAGAATAACTAGAAATTTCATATATGCCTTTTGTTTTGGTAGTGACCGTTTTTTCGTGTTTATTTGGATTTTTTGAGTCAATTAAGAATAAATAAATAAGTACATAAAAGAAACCTCTTCATCTGACCAGTTCTTTGAGCTCATGGGGGACTCTCGGAACGACTGAGTGCTGGGCCCAATTCCGAGCATGTAAGCCATATCCATTGATACTGTATGGTTCAAAATGAGCCTTAGTTACTCATGGTCCTTGAGACCTAGTTTCTGTATCCATAAAAAGTCAAGACATTGAGCAGTAGATATTCATGAATGATTAGCTTGGTTATGGATGGAGCAGAATGTTGATTTAACAGTTGGAGTGACCAGTTACAACAGCAATACACTCAGGGGAGTTTAATAATAATAATAATTGGTTGTCTTTCTTTTTTCAATGAATGGTTGGTTCACTTGGTTGTGTAAGCTTGTTATAGCTCTCTTTATACGGAGGACACAACTTTTATTTTCCTTAAATAGCATCTCCCAAGCTCCTTGAACAATCTAAGATATATTTATTATTATTATTACCAATCAATTATTTTATTCCTATTTTCAGTTGTGAACTTGACACTCATAGATCTACCTGGAATGACAAAGGTTGCCACAGGTAAGTTCCAATCAGCAATCTTTTGGTTTTATCTGAGTGTAAGTGATACATATTTTGTTAGTACTAACTAGCAACAACTATGGCCTTTTCAGAGGGACAACCAGACAGCATTGTTGAAGATATTGATAATATGGTTCGTTCATATGTTGAAAAGGTGAGAATACCATGTTATTCATGGTATCTTTACTCAAATTTTCAATCTGCCTATCATCTTCTTTTCCAGTGTTCATTTTGCATCAAGTTACTCTTCTTCCTAAAGGTATAGGACTGTCTAGCACCCAAAAGGACAATCAAGACACCTAGTACTAACCTTGTAACCTGATTCGGAATTGTGATGGTGTCTAATTATTTGCAATTATTCCGACCCATATATTACATATACTATCTTTTGGAAGATGATGTTGTTAAACATGAGCTTGCTTTCTAATGCGGTAAAATTTACCAAATTAACATTCTCTTTTTGGTAATCTCAAGTACACATTGGAAATGATGGTTTGGTTCTACCTATCATAGCGCATGATGAAGACTTTGAAATGCTTTACTTAGTTGACCGGATATGATTATTTTCTTTAATCTTTATTAGACTCCTGTACTTTACTTGAAGAATGTCCCTTATAGTTCCTAGTTTCCTACTGCAAAATGTTTACTGGGTTATCTGGGTTTCGTCTAAATGTCTACTGATTTCAGCTGTATTCTACTATGCTGATGTACGTGCTTTTGGTTTTCATTGAAAAATTGAAGTCCAAATTGTGGTAGATCTTGTAATTTTCTTCTTTTCTACAAAATTCATAGTTTTAACACATCCGTGTTGGTTGATTCTGAAAATTCTCATATTTGTTTGTTTGCTGAGGAATTAATAGTTTGTTCTGGTTTTGTAGCCTAACTGTATTATATTGGCTATCTCTCCTGCCAATCAAGATATTGCCACTTCAGATGCTATAAGGCTTGCAAAAGAAGTTGATCCTTCTGGTACGTAGAAAGTTCTACGGACCCTTTAGATAAGGGTGGATTGTTTTGCCCCTTCCATTGTGTTGGCTCACTTCGACCACAATTAGTTCACAATTTGTTTTTGTTCCTGGTTTAGGGGAACGAACCTTTGGAGTGTTGACAAAGCTTGATCTGATGGACAAGGGCACCAATGCTGTGGATGTAAGTTGTTGAAAATTGTTTACAATTATGAGATTATCAAACTTATACTTTCTTTTAAATCGTAAGATCTCAATGTACCTTCTTTCTTCTGTACTCTTAATAGTGATCAGTGTGTCTAATTTTATAGAAATTTGCATTAGCATGGATTACTTATGTGACGAATGTTTTTAAGGTTCTTGAAGGAAGATCATACAGACTCCAGCATCCTTGGGTTGGAATTGTTAACCGTTCACAAGCTGATATCAATAAGAATGTCGATATGATTGCTGCCCGACGAAGGGAACGAGAATATTTCCAAAGTAGCCCTGAATATGGACACGTGGCAAATAAAATGGGTTCAGAGTATCTTGCAAAACTGTTATCCAAGGTAGGCTCTAGTTATTTCCTTGTTTCTGCCTCATTGCTGTTCTTTATGCACTTTGTTATAATGTGGAATTCCTTTTTAACGTGTTCAAGTTTTCCGTCAGCACCTTGAGGCCGTCATCAGGCAACGCATACCAAGTATCATTGCTTTAATCAACAAGACAATTGATGAGCTTGAAGCAGAGCTGGACCGTCTTGGAAGGCCTATTGGAGTAGATGCAGGGGTAACAACTGAAAACCTGTAAAATAATTGCACTACCCACTTATTGAGTATTATGTAATCTTGAATGGGGTAATTTCTAAAATGTGCAGGCCCAGCTTTACACAATTTTAGAGATGTGTCGTGCCTTTGACCGCGTGTTTAAGGAGCACCTTGATGGAGGGTAAATACGTCAACATTTATGTTCATTTATCGACATTCTGAGTTGCAGCTTTGCAGGTCTTGCTTTAAGTGCTTGGAAACCCCCCAATAAATAGATTAACACATGAGAAATGAGAGAAGAGAAGAGAAAAAGATGGAAAGAAAATCTTGGGTTTATAGTGTGTTGGTACAATAACCAAGCATTTGGCATTGCAAAAAAAGAAAAAAGAAAAAGAAAAGAAAAATCATTATCAAAGAAACTTATCTCGTCTTCATACTATGAATAGATCTACATTTTTCAAATAATTGGTTAGCAAGTTTCTATTTTGAAATTAGGGATTTATAAGAAAGCTTAATAAATATGTAATAGCAAAACAGTGCTTGATCTCTGGAGGTACTGTTTTAGCGATGGCTCATTGATTTATTGGTCAGTGTTATTGTAAATATCTCTCTTCATAAGAATACATAAAGTGGTACTCAATAAGTTTGATGCTGTTTAGCGAAAACAAATAAATAAAACATACACATTGGAATGTGTCTATGGTCTCGTGTGGTTCAAAAGTCTACTTTTGGTTGGTCCTTGTTCTCCTTCGTTTACCTGTGTTGTTGGAACAAAGTCAACAAACAAGTTAACATGGTTCTTGGTACTCAATACTTGTACAATTATCTCATGCCTTACATCTGTTTCCTAATACCGACACCAAACTTAAGGTAGTGAGAGGAAATAATCACATTATTCAGTTACAGTCATGGCTATAACATCCTTCTGAGCTTCTAAGTTGATGTTTAGATTTCGTGCATGAAGTTAATATGTATTTTATGACAGATTGGTAAAATTCACCCAAAGACAACTTTGGTTGTTTCAGATTTCAAGTTTTCATTTCTCTCTCTTTGTAGAACTAACGATGCTATTTTTCCTCTTTAGGCGACCTGGTGGAGATCGAATATATCTGGTGTTTGACAATCAACTGCCAGCGGCTTTAAAAAAACTCCCTTTCGATCGCCATCTTTCTTTGTCAAATGTGAGAAAGGTTGTTTCAGAAGCAGATGGATATCAGCCCCATTTAATTGCCCCGGAACAAGGATACAGGAGGCTTATTGATAGTTCTCTCAGCTTCTTCAAGGGTCCAGCTGAAGCCTCAGTTGATGCCGTAATGCTCAAACTTTTGTTTTTATGTATTATCTGCTAATCTGTTTTTATTTGGCAAGGAGGGTATCTCCATTGCAAGACCTGCAAAATGGAAGGCCAAAACATATTTTTTAGTCCCAATCGAGTGCAGGTTGCTCAAAGGGGCTTAGGGCTTTTGTCATGGTCAAAATTAAGGGTACCGTAGTACTAGTTATGCATAGTTGGCAGTAATGCTCTAACTTGAAAATGGCAGCTGGTTCAAAAATTCTTTCGCTGAATGCTTTTTCTTTTTCTTTTTCTTTTTATGCATAACCTTTAAAACAATCATTTTGCTTTTTTGGCTTTAGAAATTTGGAACCCAGAGTTTGTGGGGCTTGACTGTGGGACTAACACACAAACGAAACGCCTTTACTGGCTGACCCAAATCACCCAATGCATGATACACTTTTAGAGCAGTCAAGCATAACTACAAGTTACGGCTGCAACAATAATTTACTCTCGAAGTCCTTCATAAATGCCTAAGTTGTTTAGGAATTTTTTTCAGGAGGGTGAAATTAGAGGACCAAATAGAGGCTGGTTTAGAGAGGTTCTTTCTGTGCTTGGAGAGGCCTAGGTTACACTTACCAGTTGATGTGTTGCAATAATAAGGTGGAAGGGAAATTATTGGTCTCCTAACAGTAGTGATGGTGTTTTCCATCATTTTTAGCAAAGTATTATTAGTTTAGAGAATCGAATGATTGTTGATTGAAAAAGAAAATTTAGAGAATCAAAGTCTCATTGGGAATCAAATTTTGGATACCGTCTTTGGGTGTAGGCTAGATGGTTAGTTGATCATATTCCAAAGGCCATTTTATTTACGAAGGAAAACCTATGGGTCTTTTCGAATGAAAGGAATAGGAGGATCTTTGAGAATGAGTAGAGGGACCTAAAATGCATCATCCTTGAGGTGAAAGAAACACTTTGATTGGGCATCAGGATTTCCTACTTTCCAAATATCAAGTTCCACGATTTCGTATTTTGATTATAATGTAATTGGATTTGTATTGGTGTATCGCTCTACCTAGTACCTTGCAACTGGAACAAGATGTGGATGGCACATGATGAGAGGGCTATGGGTTGCCAACGTAGTTGGGGTGTCTTCATACAATGCAAATGCATGTTATTCCCCTCTCATATGGATGTATATTACTTTATTTACACTATTAATTGAATTTCACTTTACCGATTGAGAAAAATTATTTCCTGATTGAGAAGCTATTTGTTTCCAGGTACATTTCGTTCTGAAAGAACTTGTTCGAAAATCTATTGCTGAGACACAGGTGAGTGACCTTTCGTTATAGACTTACGTATACTTTGGTGAAGCTCTTTATGTGATTGTCACAATCTACTTTTGCAGTCATAGACTATAAGTACATGGTTCTGTTGTGGTACCCTTTTTACTTCATTTAGGAAAAAAAAAAGGAATGAGTATTCTCTCTCTCTTATGGAAATCATATGTCACTACTTATTACTTTATTAGACTACCGTACATGGTTCTCTTATGGTACCCTTTTTACTTCATTTAGGAAAAAAAAAAGGAATGAGTATTCTCTCTGTTATGTAAATCATAAGTCACTACTTATTACTTTATTAGCTTGTCATTCCTCTTTAAAAGTTTTTGTATGAACCATGGATCTAGTTTTACCTATGTTACATGGGTACGCCATATTTTAAAAATAATCCGAGTCGGATATGTATCCACTTGTCCGTGTCAGACACGTCACGAGCACATATTGTATGTGATATACCCAATTTTTGATAGTTTGCCGTGTCAGACACTTCGTATCTGTGTCCATGTAACTTAATGTTTTACTAGGTGCGGAAGTTGACCTCAGTTGGTCTCAGTGATGTCAAATTGTATCGATGAACGTATGATCTTGGTCTAGTTATGTATATCTACTCTTGGGTTCAATTTGAGGTCAAGACCATTCAAACTCATAATAGAAGTATAAATAAACAACTCAGTTTAGCATATACCCCTTTCTGCGTTCAACTAGCATCTTGAACATCCTGTTCAGAATTATTGTCTGGACCGACACTTGAGTCAATATGTGACTACTATGAAATCAATTTCTATGCATGACTTCCCTCGCATGACTGTAAGTATCGATCAGAGCAAGTGATTGAATCTCAAAGCATGAGTTTTGGAAATACACTTATAGGTTTTTAAAGTCGTTCCGTACGAGTGTCTTGTACTGGGCAGTTAGCAAACGGGATTAATTTGGTCCCATGGTTGGTCTTGGTAATGTCAAATTGTATCGATGAAAGCAGGATATTGGTCTAGTTATGTATATCTACTCTTGGGTTCAATTTGAGGTCAAGACTATTCGAATACTCATATTTTAAGTAGAAATCAGAACATGCATATGTGTGCACTTAAGCATACAGTAGAAAATAAAGGGTGTGGGCAATCTATATCGGGTACACAAATTTCTGATTCCATTTATCCAGTTTATTAACTGTATTCCATTAAGTGAGCACCTTGTTACTATCTAATGTGATTTATAACTGCTCAACAATTCAATTTAAAATTTTAACTATTTGCCTTTCTTATTACGCTTTTACTGTTGTAGGAATTGAAGCGATTCCCATCTCTTCAAGCTGACATTGCAGCTGCAGCAGGGGAATCCTTGGAAAAATTTCGTGAAGATAGCAGAAAAACAGTTCTACGGCTGGTGGAGATGGAGTCTAGTTATTTGACAGTTGAGTTCTTCCGGAAGCTTCCTCTTGATCCAGAAAAAGGCTCCAATCCTTCTGCCCCAAATATGGATCGGTATGCTGACAGCCACTACCGCAGAATTGGTATGCATGATCTTTTGGCTTTTCCTTATAATGCAATGCTTTGTGACACAAAGCACTTTTGATGTCATATGAGATCAATTGTTCCTACAACTAATGTGGCATCATCTGCTTTTAGGATCTAATGTCTCAGCTTATGTTGGTATGATTTGTGATACACTGAGGAATACCATCCCCAAAGCTGTTGTTTACTGTCAAGTTCGTGAGGCCAAGAGGGCCCTGCTCAATTACTTTTATTCTCAAGTTGGAAGGAGGGAGGTACTCTATCTGATTTTATTTTCATTTTTTCCCCGAACCCCACTGTGCCCAAATTAGCAACAGTTGATGCTTCTGAACTGATTCTCAAGTTGGCTGGGCTTAGAGACATAGTAAACCAATTCAAACTGTTTTTGACATTTGCTGAAAGATGATATCTGATAGAATCTTGTATACTTTTTTCAGAAGAAGCAGCTATCCACAATGTTAGATGAAGACCCAGCACTGATGGAGAAAAGGGAAACCATAGCTAATAGGCTTGCATTGTACAAATCAGCTAGAGATGAAATTGACTCTGTGGCATGGAAATGAGAGCATGCATGCATACAAATTTTTCAATGAGCTAACTAGTCCAGCCACATATATATCTATCTCAGATAGACTGGAGTCCGGAGAGCTACTAGATTTTTCTGTCTTGCCACAGGATAATGTGTTATGATTTGTTCATTCCTTTATTTGATTTGTTCATTTGATTCAACACTTGAAGCATTCTTACAAATTTGAGTTTATGTCTTGAAAAGTTAGTTTCCAAAATGACTCTCTCATTCAAATGGAGTAATAAGTTTCAGCAATAATTGGTAGAATATCGAGAAATTTCAAAAAAATCAGATATCGTTTGTCCTGGAAGGATAGTGAGCTCTTTTTTATTCACAAACAGTAGTAGTTTAACAGCTAAAAAAACAGGCCTTTCCTGTTTCAAACTGGTTTTTTTTTAATTCTCTTTTTGTGTTAATCCTCATTTTCATTTTTAAAGCAGCTTCAAGTTCAAACAAAACAAAGTGAGAGAGAATGTGTGAAGAAGATATTGATAGCTTGTCTTTGAAGCAGCAGCAGCAGCAGAAATAGCACCAGGGAGTAGCTTTACGACTCAGTAACCCCTTAAAGATTCCATCTTTACTTCAAATCCAGATTTGAATGTGAGAGAAAAGCACACACACACACACACAGAGTTACATTGAGATCATGGCAGACCATGATGTTGATACTCAAGACTGGATCTGTGGAACCAATGGTGGCTTACTTCGTTCAAATGAGCCCGGAAACAAGCCCAATCATTTGACTGTTTCCGGTTCTATCAAAGAAGCCAAGCCTTCCAGAAGGCGAGCTTCGGCTCGCCAGAGTATGGATGCTGATAATAATGACTTTATAAATCTATTACACGGCTCGGATCCGGTCAAAGTTGAGCTCAATCGCTTGGAAAATGAAGTCAGAGGTGGGAATGCCATTTGATCTGCTTCTTTAAAATCTAGATTTCTGCACATAAAGATTATATTTTTATATTTTTTTATTTTTTTTAAATTTTTGCAGATAAAGATAGGGAATTGGGAGAAGCACAGGCGGAGATCAAGGCGTTGAGGTTGTCCGAACGCCTCAGAGAAAAGGCCGTCGAAGAGGTAACTTACTTTGATTTACTTTCCCACTTTATTTGTCCATTATTTAGTCATTTTGCTATTAGTATTTGTGAGATTGCGGATCTATATCTTTTCCTAATATGTATTAATCATATCGTTTGGCGCCATTGGATAAAGTAAAACATTGCCTAATAAATTAAAATTAATTATGTTGCATATTAGGCTTTGAGGATGTCTTGGTGTTCATCTCTCTCCCAAGTCATTCAATATAGGACAAAATTGGATCATATATACATTTGTAATAATTTTGGTACTGGACCCATTAATAGCTAGAGTCATAAATAGCCATCATCTCACAGTTGCCCGTAAAGTCTTACTTAGTTTTACTCATGCACATCCTATATAGTGAGTCAGCTAGCAGATATAGTTTCTCTTTTTTAACAGATTCCGGTTTTATCTTTTCATGGAATGAACTGCTTCTTTCAAAAAAATTAGTTGGAATATCTATGACGTTGTTCATAGCGGTTATCTACACTTCAAAATGATTGCAGTTTTCAGCATATGTATAAAATCAATCTCACCATTGTTATGGTGGCCTCTGTTACAGTTTTCTGAAGAATTGGCAAAGGTGGATGAGAAGCTTAAGTTGACTGAATCTTCTTTAGAGAGCAAGGTATTGAATGGAGCTCCTGGAACTTACGTATAATGTCAGAATTTTGCTTCTCCTTTGTGCCTTGTCACCAAGATTGATATATGAAAATGCTTTGTAGAATCTTGAGATTAAGAAAATCAACGATGAGAAAAAGGCCTCAATGGCTGCTCAGTTTGCGGCGGAGGCTACACTACGAAGAGTTCATGCTGCTCAAAAGGACGATGACATGCCACCAATCGAAGCTATTCTTGCACCATTGGAGGCCGAGCTCAAGCTTGCCAGACAAGAGGTAATGTAGTTCTTTTTTTTCATTTCTCTTGTAGTATAAAAACTACTTCAGAAACTCCCAATAGGAAACTTACCCTTATCTTCCATTTCAGATAGCAAAGCTGCAGGATGACAACAAGGCATTAGACCGCCTTACCAAATCTAAAGAAGCAGCATTACTTGAAGCCGAGAGAACTGTTCAAGTTGCTTTGGCAAAAGCCTCAATGGTGGATGATCTTCAAAATAAGAACCAAGAGTTGATGAAACAAATTGAAATCTGCCAGGTATTCCATAAGAAGTAGCTTTGAATTTTTCATGTTGTCTATAAATGGGTTATAACTTTTGTCTCCCCCATTTGGTTGAATCAACTAGGAGGAGAACAAGATTTTAGACAAAATGCACCGGCAAAAGGTTGCAGAGGTGGAAAAACTGAGCCAAACTGTACGGGAACTGGAAGAGGCTGTTCTTGCTGGCGGTGCGGCTGCAAATGCTGTGAGGGATTACCAACGGAAAGTTCAGGAGATGAATGTAATGCTGCTTTGATCTATAGATATTGGCCCAAGGAGTTCCTTTATTCTATTTGTCTTGAAGACATTGTGTACTGCTCTTTTTAATCTTACTATTGCTTATTGTTCCACAGGACGAACGAAAAACCCTTGATAGGGAACTGGCTCGTGCCAAGGTCACTGCAAATAGGGTTGCTGTAGTAGTAGCTAATGAGTGGAAAGACGCGAATGATAAAGTCATGCCTGTAAAACAATGGCTTGAAGATCGAAGATTTTTACAGGTTTATGTTTATGGTTTTGTCATTTGTATTTCATTTGTTTGACTAAATTTTCAAAGTCCAATTTTTCCTTTGCTGTGCTATACTTGAACAAAACCTGTTAACGCTTCAGGGAGAAATGAATCAACTTCGAGACAAACTTGCCATTGCAGAGCGAACAGCAAAATCTGAAGCGCAGTTAAAAGTAATATTTGGTTTTACACTTAATGTTTAAAGCAGCATCAGTAATTAGTTCTGTATTACTAATTAATTGAGTTCTTGTCCTTCTAATTAGGAAAAACATCAACTCAGACTTAAAGTAGTAGAAGAAGGATTGAGAGGCTCCTCAACCAGTCTTAGTCGCACTAATTCAGAGGGGAGAAGTGCAAGCAATGGACCTTCACGTCGACAATCCTTAGGTGGAGCAGATAACATGTCTAAGTTTACTTCTAATGGATTTTTACCCAAGAGAACACCTTCATCTCAGTTGAGACCTTCAATTTCCTCTGGCACTAGTTTAGTATTGAAGCATGCCAAAGGGAGCTCAAAGTCTTTTGATGGAGGTACACGATCATTAGACAGGGGTAAAGTCCTTTCAAATAGGATAGGTTCAAACTATTTATTCAATAAATCCATTGATGCGACCAGAGATGTTGAGGCAAATGATACATGGAAAGGAAGCAATGAAGAGAAACTGAATGAATCTTCCAACACGGAGACAGAGGACTCTGTCTCTGGAGTGTTATATGACATGCTCCAAAAAGAAGTAATTGCTTTGAGGAAAGCAGGTCATGAGAAGGATCAAAGTCTCAAAGACAAGGACGACGCCATTGAGGTCATTACTTTGTTTCATCTATCCTAGTATGTTGTGTTTGTAATATGTAATTCTGACATCATATACGAGTTTAATTTGATTCAGATGTTAGCAAAGAAGGTTGATACGTTGACCAAAGCAATGGAGGTGGAGGCCAAAAAGATGAGAAGGGAAGTGGCTGTAATGGAGAAGGAGGTAGCAGCCATGCGTGTCGAGAAAGATCATGAAAGTAGGGCTAAGCGACTTGGAAGTGGTAGTTCCAAGGTCGTAAGCAGTTCTCAAATGAATCCAGGAAGGTATGTATAGTATGTGTGCAATTCCTTGTATTTTGGACAAATTCTTTTGTTGCTTCTTCATTTAAGTTGTGACATTTCTTTTAACAGCAGAGCTTTTGTGCTTCTGCTTAGAACTATTCTGGTAATGGTCATCGATCATATGCTTTCAACATAAAGATTCTTTTATTGTTTTTGTTTTTGTTTTCAGTATTTATTGTTTTGTATGTGGGCCGAAACATGAATTCCATACTACTAATATTATGACATCTGAAGTGCTTCTTTAAAGTATGATTAGATATTCAGATGTGGATCTGTTTGTTAAATCGCTTCTTGTTCTTCTTGCTCTTATTCCTTCATGGCCTTTCTTGCATGTGGTTTCAAACCAACTTTAATTAATGGGGAATGGTGTGACTGCATGGTCTTGATGAGTTTTCATTGCAAAATGACAGTTAATGAAAGTTTGATTATTTTCTGGCTTTGAACATCATATTCATCTCCAATTCTCCATTACGTGTGTTGCACTTGTTTGGTTGCCTGGACCTGGAATTTCATTGTTTTCTCGTAGTAGTTCTAAAATTGTTCTGTAGTCTTCCTAACTGCCTGAATAAAAATTAGCCTCTCTCAGAGTCTGACCTTGTTAGTTGCATTTCTGCAGAAGTCTCTCCCGGAATGGGTCCCTGCGTAATGTCCAATGACGAACAGCCCCTAGTCTAGAAGCAGTGGCGAGTCATTCACATAGGCCTTTGTTCCCTTCTTTTCTGCTTTTTATTTCATGATGATTGATTTTAAGATCACAAGCCATATGCCGATGACCTGCAGTAGAAAAAGTTAGAAAGCCGAATTCAAATGATGGAGAAGTCTGTCTGTTACGAAATGAATATTTCCCTGTGCTGCTAATCAGCAAGAACTGAAAGGATGTTGGCATGTTGCAGATGGCTAACCTTTTTGGAATGATTTCTTTGAGTTTGCTTGGTTGTTGTATAGGATATTATTGTCATTTTATTCACTCTGTAATTTGCAGTTAGTGTGTTCGTTTGCTTTCTCAAGGTTGTGAATATTTTTTAATCAGATCAAGGTCAGAGCTTTCATGATTGTGTAATTCTGTTTAGGTTTTTTTGGCGTTGATAATCAAAATTTTATGTGATTCAACGGATTCAACCTCCAAAAGGATATGATATGTTATCTTGTTTAATTTGAATGCCACATGTTAACGTCTCTGCTAAATTTAAATAAATACATCCGAAACACTAGGGTTGCTCCTGTATCTTTCTGGATTTAAATTTAACAATCATACTTGCTTCATGGTATTGCGTCATGTTTGACCAGTAGTACGTAAATGCTAGACTTGCATTTCTCTCCTACTTTATTACTAAGTTCACACTATTATGTGCAATTGTTGCTCTTTTAGATTGTAACAAGTTGTGAAAACCATCTTTGAGAGCACACAGAAGCCTTTGAGTCTTTGACTTGCATATCGTTAGATTCTGTCTGAATCTCTTAAAATTCACCTGTATGATTCGATGTTAAACTATAATGAGAGATGCCATTTCTGTTGAAATTGTTCTTCCCTCAGGCTCACCTGCTTAGAGTAACCTAAAGAGATCCCTGTATGCCTCTGTCAATATCCATCAACATATTGTTGAACTGGATAATGGCATGGAATTTTTCCTCCATAATCATGAGGTTCTATCTGCACAGAAAGATGTAAAGAATTATCTGTAGTATCACCTACACAAGATTGAGCTAACCTGTTTGCCTGACTAACAAATTTTAACATGCCTTCAAGGTGTACTCAAGAAATTTATCAAGATATAGCAATAGAACTTAAGTAAATGATTTACACCTTGAGGCGCGCCTGAAGACCATTCTACTATGGGAACATACTTACATACCCCTGAGGCTGAGGGTATGTTCATATTACTCAAAGACTAAAATGTCATTCAACAAGACTTTCAAATGGTTTAACGCCTTAGTGGCTTACGAGAAAATGTAATGTCCTTCTTGTTTCTAAAATTGCAAGTCACACGCACTTTTCTTTTTTATAACTTTGGTCCTACACTGTCAGCCACGAATTCCATCCTACAGTTAAGCTTAAGGTTGGAGGAAGAGAAGTGGTAGTGGGGGTGGAATACCCATGGAAGCCCTCGTTTTGTGTTCATTGCAAAAGATTTGGGCATTCTACAGCCAAGTGCAACAAAAGACCACCTCAAAACAGGGAAGCTACTGGCATAAACACTAGAACTAACAATCAAGGTGAAGTAGCTCGAGGAGCTGCAGGTGGCACAGAAAGGAACTTTTAACCAGAGGATCTTACCTCAGTAGCAGAAGCCATTAGTGGAAATATGGTGAGTGTGCACACTTGAATCCCAGATGGAGAAACTAATGGTACAGGCCTACAGGGTGGGAAATGGTTCCTTTCATCCAGCCTGTGAGTGTCGAATCCATAGACTCCACAATGCCTAACATGGAAGTTCCTCAAGAAAATATTGTGTTACGAGTCAAATCCACCTTTTGTCTCCTGGTAGGGTGTTGTGTACTCATTCAGCCTCAGAAAGTATAGGGGAAACGTCAAGTTTGGAATTTGTAGTTACTGTAACTAATGAGAGTGAGGTAAACTATTCTTTACAACAGAATGTGTATGCTCAGTTGGTAGAAGAAGGAGATGAACTTGAAGATGCATGACTTGTCAGATGTTGAGGAGGAATTATTTGGGGATAAAAACACTTCATCTATGAATGCTCCAGCAGTGGAAACAAGATCACAAGCTCAGCATAAGAGGAATAGAAACGATGGTCATAGGGATGAGGAACAAAGTGGGCATATGCAGGCTCACCAACAACTCAGTAACACTGGTAAGAAGAAAGTGGGCCGGCCAAGAGGAACTGGGAAGAAGAACAAAGGTCACTAATTTCAGTTTTTGATTAAAGGCTAAAGTATGTATATGGAATATAAGGCCATTGAATAACTTAAATAAAGCTAGAGACCTTAATATATAGCTTTATAATAGCAAACAAGTTAACTCGTTTTGGGTTGTTGAAAACTAAGGTTAGAAGAGATAAGTATGAGTTGATTTGGGTTGTTGAAAACTAAGGTTAGAAGAGATAAGTATGAGTTGATTATGAAAACATGCTGCCCAAACTGGGAGCATAATTTTTCCGGATTGTATGACCATCAAGCTACATATTGTTTCTAGTTTCTACACATGCATGCATGGACTAATAATGGAGATGGTCTTACTAGAAAGTGCTCGAAGCTCGATAGGTGTTTGGTTAATATTCACTGGGCAAACAAGTTGAACACCTCCACTCATCCCCACTGTGGTATTCTTAACAAATGGGGATTACTCAGACCACTGCCCTATTATGCTCACCTTGTCGCACATGGTAAGAAGTCGGTTTTGTAATTTCTAGATTATGCACTCTGAGTTTCAGTCAACTGTTGCTGAAAACTAGAATCTACCTACTGAGCTCCCTTTTATGTTGTTTAAGAAACTTAAGAATGTTGTATTTTGTGTTATTATAATCATTTTTTTTTTTTACTTTTATTGTTAGTATTACTATAAATTTTTGTTGCAGAGTTTATATCGAATTTTTGCTGCGTTTATCAGATAATGTCTTTCATTATCTCTCTTCACACACACTTTGAGGACAAAATGTCTATTTGTTTTCACACTTCACACTTTGAGGACAAAACGTCTATTTGTTTTGGGTTGGGGGGGGAGGCTTTTGAAAAAATTAGGTTGTATATTATGTTATTTTCTTTCTAATAATTGTATCTAATGACAAAAGTTTTGTTTCTTTTTTTGTGATGAAAATTGACTATAAATTTCAATGTAGTATATAATTAGAATTTGTTTTTAGAAACTTGAGTTAATACGTATACAATAATTTCTACTTCTTTTCATAAATATTTTTGTAACAATAAATTTTTGAGATCTATGGTTAAACTACTTAAATTTCAAATCCTATAAGAATCTAACTAAAAAACCTTGCTCATTAAACCTTTCATCAACCTTTTTCAGCTCGGTTCTGAAGTAGTTATTAGTCATAAAGTGACTCCATTAGAATCAATTTCATTGGAATGTCCAAAAATCCGCATAAACTTTTTGGAAGCCCAGAAGTTGTTCACTGGTCAAAACTTCAAGGATTTCCAACTCCCGAGTCCTGATCACAGTTCATTGTTTGTTGGTCTGAAAACATTAACATTTAGAAGTTTCTAGGCTTACTATTGAAATAGTAAATGCCCAATTGTGTTTGGAGTTAAACCAGATTAAAAGGCAAACTGTGTCCAACCAAATGAAAAGTAAAATCTTGGCCGAGGCAAGCTGCAGTACACAACAAATACCTTCTTCTAGAGGGCTATTGATTTCCACCGGCGTAAAAACTTTTTGGACCCATCACACCCATTGGAATTGAGCAATTAATAGGAGCAGATCCCAGCTATTGGTTCAGTTCACCTTGCTCTACATCTCTAAGCTATAAGCTTGCATCTGAACTCTTGAAAATGAAGGTCTATTGGTATATAGACAAGACAAAAGTGGCATTCATTCACAAATGTATCGATACCATTACTCTGATTGGATTCATTCCTCAGTATCTCTGCCACGGAAAGTGAGTAGTCAATACTGAAGCTCATTAACTTGTTCCACTGAGGCGTGAGAAATCATCTACTGTCTATACTTTTACAGCAGTTCAACAACAATATGCTTGGATTATGGATTGCCATACGTTTGAAGTAAGAGTGTAAAATAATCAGGGAACAATCTGGGTAAAGCTGTACCAGGCAACAGAATGAAGTAATTTTGCACACTAGTTTCAAAAAGCACACCACATACATAGGTTAACTGAACCAAACATACTTTATTCACACTGCATACACCCCAAACAATCCATTACATACAGCAAAGCCCATTATTTTCATGCTAAATCCAAAAAATTCCCTACAAAAACAGATGATATAAATAGAGATCTTACAGACATGATTACCAATGCAAGGAGCTTGCCCAAAAAAACAAGTGTGTTCCCGAAAGAGAGTGGAATAACCAGTCACAGAGAAGACTTATCCTGAACTCACTGAAACAAAAGAATTCCAAGTGAAGTTGTTTCTTCTTTTATAGCCTGAAGTAGCCCGTTAACCTGTGTCCTCCATCATGATAGCTAAGCGAGGCTTTTAGCTTGAATTGTGCGTCCTAATCCCAAACGCTTCCTCACCAGAGTGTGAACAAATGCTCAGTATAATAAATTAACTTTGTGAATATTGCAGGAATATACTCCACTTTCCAATCCAAGGCATCACAGTTTCTTCTCTCCATCAAATTGCTGAATAGAGTATCTTCCCAGTACATAAACAGAGTACCAAGCCACTATGAATCATAATCAAGCATCCTCATTCCAAAACTAAGGCTGAAATCTGAATATTAACATCACTAAGGAGGATATCCGCTCAAATGCAACAAAACAACATTTAAGAAATTCCATTCTTCATCCGTCATTTCTGTTCATATAAGTGGCAACAGCAGCAGATACACTTTTCGTGGTTTCTCACACTTGGTGTTTCATCTCCAGCAAAACCCCCACACTAAAATCATATTAAAAAAAAAAAAAACTCTAACTTTGACCAATGAGATAAAATGAAGTGAGAGAGACAAGTGGTACTCTAATGAAAACCTAAATAAAATTCATTCCAAATCCACAAACCCTAAACCTTCACCAGGAAATAATAAAATTTAAAAAAAAAAAAAAAAAAAGAGTAAGGGGCTAACTCTAAATTTCGCACACAATGACAAACACAGACATAGAGGGCAATAATCAACGAGGCTCATCGTCTCTTCTGGCCGAAGATGGAGGTGCCCCAGATAAAGAAGCAAGTAGATTAAGATGCCCCTGTGCAATAGGAAAATAATTACCAAGCCTAGCAGCCGACGCTGCCTCACCCATGGACTGCTGCTGACCAAACCTTGCTGAAATAGACTGCTGATGCTGTGCAGGCACTACCATTTCAGGTCCAGCAGCAAAGCTCCAAACCTGTCCAAAATCCGCTCGGGCAGGTAAAGCCCAAAAGCCACCACCCGTCGCCGCAGTAGCACCTTCGTCTGAATCATCATCAGAACGAAGGCGCTTTCCGAGCAGAAACGGTGTAGGCCCTAACATAGAAGCAGCGGCAGCAGAAACTGCAGCAGTAGTATTAGTAGTAGTGGGAGAAATGATTGAATTATTATTATGAGGTGATGGCTTGTGATCGAGTGAAGCAGAAAGAGAAGGAGTAGATGAAGTTCTGACGGAGAGTGAAACAGCTGAGAAGCTAGCCGGTGTAGTCCCAGTACCAGTAGCTGCTATGATTGACGGCTCGGCTTGGCGGAGGAGCCACTCAATTGTCTGACCGTCTGATTTGTGACCCAGTTCTCGAGTCAACTGAAACACTCTCGCTGCGCAAATGATCGGCATACGTATACGCCTTCCGCGTCCGTCTACTTTACTGTGACGGTCTTTTGACGGCGCTTTTTTCACCCCGTTCGTACTTGTCTGTTGCTGTTCCATCCCGTTACTCACACCCTCGGTAGACATGTATGTTTTCGTTTTGGTCGCCGCCGTGTTTTGTGGTGTGTCTACAAAAAAAAAAAAAAAAAAAAAAAAAAAAAAAGAGTAGGTTTTGGGGAGGTAAGATGATGAGCTGGGTGTGGCGTTGGACAGTTAGAGGAGAGAGAGAAAGAGAGAGTGTGAACAAGTGTTTGGGGGGAGAGCTAATCATTGAGGCGCAGGAGCTGGTGGAGACAGAGGGAAGGGCACATGGGTGGTGGGTTCCACTCTTTTCTTTACCCCAGTTGGACTTTGATTACGACCTCCTCTCATTTTCTATTTTCTTTATCAAATTTTTTTTTCTCCCCCCTTGCACACTGTTAACATCATCCCTCCTCCTCCTCACATGTAACACACCTGTGACACTAATTTGGGCCTCTTCTTGGACTCTCTTGTTCCTATAGCCTCCTTTTCGACCTCATACTTTCTCTTCATGTTTTAATCATGTCGACTAACTAGTACTTTCGACTCTATTCCACTGATTATTTAAGAACTAAATTTTGTAATCATTAGTTTGATATTCCGCTCACGACAGTGTGTTACCGTGGTGAGATATCAGAACCCACGATAACTCACTGTCGTGGAATGTGAGAACTCACGGCAATTCGGTCGGTGCCGTATCAAGGTTTCAAAAGATATATAGGAAATAACTATTATTTTTCAACTATTTTGCCAAAGGAGTGTCAATGTAAATACTGCCGCCCTATTTTATTTAGGTATATTTTTATTAGTTTGAAAATTGTGTGCCTAGGTGATTTTGTCCTTTTTTGCATGGTCAACTTTTTTTTTTTTTTTTTTTTGACAATTTTGCCTATGAGGTTTATCACACAAACAATTAAACTATTTTATGAGTTAGTTGGGGCAAAACTATAACTACAAGTATTTTTCATTGATTTGTTGTTTAGTGAGTGGGGAGTGGCCCCATCTAGAAATAACCACGTGCAAAGTACATTTCAAAAGTATCTATCTTAGTGAAATATATGGAGAGTTTTGGCATTGCAAAAATGCAGCCGTTAAGATTGTACATGTTTGAATTGGGCGACCTTACGTGTGTAGAAAATTTGGGGAGAATGATGTTGTGATTGAGTTCGACCGATCGAACTGACTACGTATCCAGTTCCTAACGAACTGGAATCAAGTCGAACGTAATTCATTGTTTGAATTTTGTGATCGAATGATCAATTGCGAATAGAGAAGATGGGAAGTAGAGAAGAAGCATCCAATTCTCCTCCCCTTGGTAAAAGTGGAGAGAAAATATATAGAATTCTCTCTCCCCCTTGGTGGTCCATTGGTTAATTGTATTGATAGCTATTATTGCTCCATGCATATATTGATGTTTATTTTGTAACCATTTGATAACTCATGACTTTTGAGATGAGCAATTGTAATGATTCAATAAATTAATCTTAAGATATGATAAATGAAAATGACACATGTCGCCAATATATTGATGACAATATATGTCCCTCATACAGCCCCCTCTTGTTAGGTCGTGCTTTTTTAAGAACGATCTGACGAAAAAATAATTTGACATGTGTCCAAGTGGAACAGTGAACGTGTTGGAGCTCGTGTAAGTATAGGTCAAGGAACCTCTTAGCGTTTATGTAAGCGATTCTGCTTAGGGCAGGAAATGGAGCGGGTTTGGGTCGGATTCTCACTCAAAACTCTTTACCATATCCGGATCCATCCAAATTCGGGTTGGATTTCGGATATCCATATCTACTAAAAGCACACAAAAAAATACAATATTTTAATGATTTTCATATATAAATGTAAAATATAAATTATTTTTAGACATCAAAATATGAATCTTGTTAAAATAGTTTGGGTTCGGATAATTTAGATTCGGTTATGGTCAATTCGGATAAAAATAAATTGGATATGGGTTGGATTCGGGTTGATCCCGTACCATTTCCCGCCCTGGTTCTTCTACTCGAGTATGTCAATGGACCTTTTAGCGCTTATGTAAGCGTTCTGCTCGAATGAGCGTAGGTCAAGTGACCTCTTAGCGTTGATGAAAGTGTGCTGATAACGTATTAGAATTTAATAGACTTAGAGAAAACACCACACTAAGTTAAGTAGATTGAATCATGGAGGAGAGAATGAGAGAGAGACAAATCTTATTAATTGAAGTGTCTCTGAATAGGAGGATGTTACATTTATGGGTAACCTCCTTTCCAAGATAAAAATTACCAAGATAAACACAAAAGATAAAAGGATTACCAGAATAAACACATATGGACTCAATGGTGAGTATCCATATAGCCCCACGGATTTTATAACAAAAACCCTACGGACCGTAGGGTATGGAATTATTTTTTTAGGGCCAGTTGGGCTTGGTGAGGCCCGCCCAAGAAATCAAACAGTGTTGTAAAACCCTGTCAACACATTTCTGAGCTGAAGTCTAAAACCCTACATTATTTGATTTCAATGACGGCTATGATGATGCTTAGAAATCCTAAAACCCATGTTGCTCTCCTCCGCATGTTCTCCTCATCCTCACAATACCCCAACTCTCTAAAACCCTCATCCGAAACGAAACTGATCCTGACAAAATCGCTCAAGTGTTCCTCAAAACATCAGACAACCCACGTTTCTACCGAGACCGATCCGCATTTCATATCTCAGTCCGTAAACTAGCCAAACTACAACGTTTCGATCTTGTTGAGAAAATTCTAGAACAACAAATCGAAACCCCTCTGTTGAAAACTGAAGGTTTCTGGATTAGAATCATGATGCTTTATTCCCATGCTAAAATGCTTGATCAAGTTATAGCCACCTTTGATCGCATTGCAGAGCTTGATTGTAATCAAACTGATAAATCAATGTGTGCCCTTCTGTCTGCTTGTTTGCAGAACCGTCGCTTCGACCTCGTTCACCAGTATTTTGAATCGGTCCCTGCAAAGACTGCTATTAAACCTGGGGTTGTCGCGTATAATCTTCTTATGAGAGCTTACATTGATGAGAAGAAGATTGACTCTGCTCGTTCGTTGCTTGATAAGATGGAGAGTGAGAAAGGTATAAAACCTGATGTTGCCTCTTATAATGTAGTTTTAACTGCTTATTTAAGAAATGGGGAGGAGGAGAAATTTGACAAGCTATTTGATGAACTCTTGAACAAGGGTTTAGAACCAAATTTAGTTACTTATAATCTTAGGATTAAGTGGTTTTGTAAGAAGAAAGACTGTGATAGGGCTAAGGAAATTCTCCAAGAGATGCTTGCCAAGGGGGTTAAACCGAATGTCAACAGTTATAATGCTGTTATTGATGGGTTTTGTAAGATAGCTGATTTTGAATCAGCTAAGAAGGTTTTCGACGCTATGAATGCTGGTGATGAATCCGTGAAACCAAATTCTGATTCGTACATTACTTTAATACAACAATTGGTTCAAGAGAAAGAGTTTATTCAAGCTTTGGATATGTGCAAGGAGAGTCTTCAAAAGAAATGGGTTCCTCCTTTTACTTCCATGGAAGGGTTGGTTAAGGGTTTAGTGGAGATTTCAAAAGCGGATGAGGCAAAGGAGATTGTTGAGACTATGAAGAAGAGGCTTAGAGGGAGTGCTCCCGAATCATGGTCAAAAGTGGAAGGCCTTCTTCCTTTGCAACATATTACTGCTTGACCAGTTTTGGCTCTTATAGGCAGCAGTATCGTTTTATTGGTATGTCATCACGTTGTCAATTGCTATCTGCTAAATTTTGTGCACATTGTTAATTTTATCATCTGCGTGGGTTTTGTATTATGTTCTGTAATATGCTTTCAAGAATATGACAATTATAATTGTTTGAAATGTATAGTTTCAACTTACAACTTAGAAACTTTAATCTCCAACCCTAAGTAATGAGCTCCTAACCCCAAAATTTATAGCCTTGAGAACAATTTGGGGAGCACTTCAAATTTGTTTATGTATATGTATATGTTTATGTTTATGTTTATTTTTTGTTTTGCGTGAGATAGATGTCCAGGCATTTTCACTTTGTGTCTTTGATAAAAAAGTAGAAACCAAAGTGCTTTCCTTATTGGAGTGTGGATTTGTGTAACTTTTGATTGCCATATAGGACCCTTGTACTATAAATTTGCCTTGATTGGATAGTGAGCATGAATTATAAATGAATCATTGTACTTGTTAGGGTGCTGCTAATACGACTAAAGAAAAAGGATTATAAAAATTTATGATTAAACTGCTCTAAGAAAATATGTAGTACGTGAAAGTAGCACCTTGTTGTCTAATATATTTATAACAGTACAAGATAGATGACAGTGAGTTCGTGAAGCAAAACAACTGATCTTACATCAGTTGCCTTCTATTATATAATAAGAGTGTTATGCCCTTATAAGACAAATGCACCATCACAATAAGAAGAATATGGCTCACTTCCAATCAATTTTTGCTCCCTGCTTGAAGCCTACATAATAGATTGGTGTCTGAAAGTCCCTTGCGTATTAAAATTTTGCCCTAATATGATGAGTCTGGCCCTTTTGGAAAAACTTGTATGGAGTTATCAGCTCGGCCTTTTCTGTGTCAACGGAAGATGAATTTTCCTGTTGACAACAACTTTTTCCACCCTTTGGTATGTCTGGTGGGGAAACATTTAGAGTAGATATTGGAGACCAAAGTAAATTATCTCGAAATGTCTGATGGAGTATATACACACAACTATTCTCACATCCAAACACAGATAGCAAATTCTGGAAATCACTCAACTTGGGCCTTGCGCTGTGTAGATGGTTGAAATTTAATTGTGAGGGTTGAAGGGAGATGGGAAAGCAGATTCAGATAGTTCTTTTATGATGAATTGTGGTTTTCATTACAGCTGCAGGTTCAACTGGCTAGGACTCTTACAAATGCAAAACAAAGATACGAGCGGTTAGAGAGGCCATTAGCTGGGAAAAGGCTCCAGAGGTACAAGTGTACAACCTATCAAATTAAATGCAATGCAACCACATTAACTGACGTTTGAACCTCGGTCAAGTTCATTACACTTCCATGGCCATTGTTAAAGCTGGTTACAGTAGTTATAGATAGGTTTATTGGTCTTAGAGTTATCTCCTGTAAAAACTCTTAATGACATGCTCACACAGTGCATTGTGGTGAATACGATAAGTCTTTTGTTTGGGTTAATAGCTGCTGCTGCTGCTGCTTGGTGAGGTCTTTAGCAGACTCAAGGGTTGTGTTGGCTGTATTTTGAACTATGTAATGATATTATCCTTTTCCTACAACTGAAAAAAGCAGTCTAGATGTATGCTTCACTGCCTTCACGCATTGATTTATTTTGGTTTAATCTGGATCATCATTTTGTTTGTCTAGATGCTTATCAGTACTAATCGATTGTCACAACTAATCATAGCCAAACAAGATCACATTCTTGATCATGATTGTATGCCATAGTTTCTCAACTCAACCTGCCGTAAGACATTCAAGATCACATTCTTAAATCATTATTGTATGTCTTTTGTGTGTGTGTGCGTGAGTGTCCATGTGAAAAGATAGCAAATGAGGTGAAGGGAAGATGATGCCTGGTTGTGTGCATAGTTAGATTGGAAGTTATCTACGTGTGTGTGTGTGTGGCCGTGTGGGTTTGCTTTCTTGAAAAAGACATTTTTAACTAGCTTCATAAATTGTCAGAGCTCTTTATGTCATTGCCAGTGCAAAACACTTCGATCTTATTTGTAAAGTAACAAACTCAACTGCATTTACTAATTAAGGAAGTACTTCAATGGTTAGCTTTTGCCCATTTTTGCAGTGGTCTTCTACTCCACATATGTACCAAAGCTGGCCAACCTCTGCCACTGTTATGGAGTCGTTGCCACTTTGTAGCACCCCCAGGTTTGGTTCCATTATACAGTCTTCATATGAGGTTCCATTCACTTGAACCACATTATGCAGTTCTTGTGCATAGCTGAATACTGTTAACAATAGGTAGTCAGAGTTAGCAATTCAGGTTTTTGGTATCTAGTGCCAAGGCAGATGTTTCATTGGGAAAAATGAAACTAAATTCTACGCTGAAGTAAAGTGAAAAAATAGAGTTGACTGGGTGGAGTGGCTTACCAAGAGTGTCTCCAACGTGGAAGCTTTTCCCTTTGGCCCAGTAAGTGAAGTTGGGAAACTGAGTCCATCCTTCATCGTCTCCAACTAAGTGAGTCTCTCCTCTTGTAGTGGACAGAGAAAGGGAAGCTGTAAAAACAATGAAGAAAAAGTAGTAGTAGTTAACCTTAAGCATGCTGAAGTAAGAATTTGGTCTTAATGATGGTTATCAAATGTCATCAAAGGATGGAAGAAGGGATAAAGACAATGAGCTCCTGATAGCATTGTTGCTATGTGTATGGATAGTTGGTTAGGTGGTAGGAGGATCACGTAAATGGGATTGGGAAAATGGGCACAAAAATAATGCCTGTTGCCTTTGGTGCTAATGCCGTACGCCCGTACTATGGAAATTCAAATCAAATACTCTCCTACTTCCTTCATCATAGTACAAAATATCAGGATATAGGTATTTATCAATATTCAATTTATGGATATGTATCGTGGATATATCCCTCTCTTTGGAGATATTTGACATTGTTTCACATGTAAATATCGTGGATATATTCAAAATATCGACAAATATCATAGATAGTATGGATATTTCTTGATATATCATGATACATTATTTATATTAATTTGAAATATAATGATAAATATTAAATAAAATTGTTATATCTTTCCAAATATTATCGAAATATCGCCAATATTTACAGTTGTATATATCTCTGAACATATCATGATATTTATATATCTTTTTTTGAAATCTGGATAGATATTTCCAAATATCGCGATATTTTGTACTATGACGTATTCATTGCACTGGTGATAGTTTCTCTAATAAATTTATAGCGTGTTGGTCAAATCCTATGTGGCATCTAACTCACAATTTAGTCTTGGTTGGTCAAACCAAGGCCCAAAATATTGAATTTGGTGAATATTTCGATATATCCAAAAACCGATATATATATTGGATATATCGGAAATATCGGAGATATCTCTTTTTTTTGTTGACCAGTCAAAATTTTATTATGTATGTTGATATATCAGAAATATCGTCGATTATATCGGTCAAACTCAACAATTTATATCGGATATATCGGTTGATATATATATCATTATATCAGAAATTCCGATATATATCGGAAAAAAGATTCAATATTCGGTGGATATATATCGAATATATCCATATCGGTATACCAAAAAAATGATATATATCGGATATATCGGCGATATTTTGTGCCTTGGGTGAAACCGTCAAACTATTTAAATAAATAAAATAGAGACCGGCTTGGAAACAGGTTTGGAGATCGGGAAGAGGCTCGGGAGAAACAAAAGCTACAGGTACGGGATTTTTGACCGTTATAAATTTTCTCATTTTCAAAACTAGCGGGAAAACAAAAAACTACTTATTTTCTCACTCTACAGACTACAGGTGATTGGTTGATTGAGTTAGTTAGTTAATTAGAGCTTGATTCATTATTTTGGGAGAAATGGGGAGCAGGCAAGTTCCTGCTGGTCGTCAGCAGTACAATAATCTTATCAGGTCTGTCAATAGTTCAACATATATGAGTACTAGTACTACTAGATCTTAACAACCACACTATCCTCGATGCCGCCGCCCATAGACTGGCCGGAGGAGGAGATATTGATGGCTCGCTTAGTGATGTAGACCGTGATGTCATTCCTCCACAAGATGACATGGATGATGATGAAGACGAACAGCCCCACCGTCACCACCACCACTCAAGTACTACTACTACTGCTGCTGCTGCTGCTGTGAGTTTTGTTCAATCACATTATATATTTGTTTATATCATGTCATTTAAGTTGTATTTAACTATTAAGGCAAAAGAAATGCAAGTTAATTACTTGGTTTAAATCCTCACCCCTATTCTGTTATTTAAGCTTTTGTCGTCTTCAAATGACAGCATGTTTTGATTAGATTTGATAGAGGTTCTCTTGCCTACTTAGTGCCTGAAACTACATCTATTTTCGACTAGCAAACATAGTTACTGTTGTTGATAAGGTCTTCAGTCATGGAGGAAAACGTATGAGTATAAGCAAGTTTGTGGGAAAGAAAGTGAGGGCCGGAAATGAAAAAGGACAGGGATGAGAAAGAAACTCTGCATAAAGAGATGTGTCTAGCTCAAATTCGCTATTTGTAGTTATTAGAGGTATAGGACACGAGACACATAGTATTGATAAGTATTGCGATATATACACGAGCAAGTTTGTTGAATTTAGATTTAACTATTAAGCCTCGTGAACTTATCATGGTAGTGTTTGTTTTACGTCAATTGCATTTACTTTATCAGGATTGCCTGCATGACTCCTATAGGAATTTGTTACCGCTTCATGGTGTCGGAGTGGAAGATGACCGCTCTGGTCTTGAAATTAATTGTACTCCAAGTGCCAACTATGATATTCTCAACGTAGATGGTATTTTCCAATCTTCCTGATCTCTTCTCTTTTCGATTTTTTATGCTTTTAACTGTACTGCTACGCCTGTCAGAGAAAAATGGATGTATTGGAACTTTGATCATCTTGTATGAACTCATGTAACTCAAGTAACCTAACCAAAATTTGAAACAGATATCCTTCCAATTGAGACCGCAAGAGACAGATTCTTGCAAATTGTTGTGGATCATTTCATTGATGAGCGCATGATTGAAGTGGCTGATTACGAGGTAGGCTATAGTGGCGAATCTAGCCAAGAGAAATTACACAAGAGAAATTCAAGAGATGTTCAATATGAAGGTGATCCAAGATTTGTGTTACCCTTGATGTATGTGGCTAATTTGTATGAGACACTAGTGAACGACGTTAATGTTAGACTTGCCCCCTTGGATGGGATACGTGAAAAGACCATTGGAGTTGCTCTTGAAGCAGCTGGTGGTTTGTACAGAAGACTGGCAAAAAAGTTTCCAAAGAAAGGTATTGCTAACTTGTCTACCTATGACCTTGTAAATGTAATTTTTGACACCCACCTATTCTCTTTTTCCCCTTTCCAGTATATCCTAATATATGTGATTGTCAGGACCTTGTTCATTTAGAAGAAGGGAACTAGCAACTTCTCTTGAAACAAGGACACGATTTCCAGAACTTGTTGTACAGGACCAGAAACGTGTTCGTTTTGTAGTTGTCAATGGCTTGGTAATCAATGAAAAACCTAATGGCATGCCTCTTGAGGATGCAGATTGGTAAGATTTTGTTTGGATCATTTGTTACTATGGTTTGGTAACAAATGTCTCTTATGAAGTATATATTAGTTAAATGAGCCATATTAATTGTATAATGTATATTGATAAGTTTACTATGAATAGCCCTAGATTATTATGAAGACATAATATACTTTGAGCATACAAAACTCCATATGCAAAGGAGTTTCACAGATCATTGTTGTTTCGAGTAATCAGTGTCAAATAACAACTTGAGGAATTTCAAAGTAGAACAATCTAGACTTAATGTGACGTGGTGCTTGTGCTATTGTTTTTTGACTTCTTGTGTTCATTTATCATATTATTGCCTTCGATAGGTCACTAGTCCCTACTATGAATATTGGAACATATTTCTTGCATTCTTCTTATAATTTGTTGCAAAACTGAATGGAATATCTTGGATCCCTTTTTGTCTATGATTTGTAACTTTTTATTATATTGGTTGCTTTTGGTTGTCTACTCATATACTCATGAACTCCAGGTTCAAACGGCTGACTGGCCGGCATGAAATGGCAGTTTCACCAAGGGACTACAAGTTCTATTCACCTAGGCATAAATTTAGGCGTGTGCCATCACAGTCCATGCCTAACATCCCTGGCTTGTTGGTAAGTATGTTCCTCCCAACATTATTTTTTTTCTTTCATTCTCTTATTCTGTTTTTTTCAATTCTCTTTCACATATTTAATGAAATATGAAGGTAATCATTTTACTCATGTCACTTCTTGTCGTATGAAACATTTTGGTATTTGCTAATTCTCACCATACATCCCAATAGTTTCTTTATTTAACTGCAGCAACAAAATCAACAACAGTCGGCATCCAAGCATCACATGCAACCTATCCAGCATCAGCCTCAGTTTCACTCCCTTCGTCAATCCCCCCAGCAACACATGCATCAGGGTCTACATGCATCCCACTTTTCTCAGACACATCAGTTTGTGCCTTCTGCACACTTGCCTGAGATTTCTCATGCTCTTCAGTCGCCAACTATGTCCCAGCATGTAACTTGCTTGCAACCCCTCACAGGAGCCCAAGTGGGGGGACGTTTGCATATAATGGTGAGCCTTTTCTTTATCTAGAAATTCTACTTTTTTTCTGATAATTGTTAGTTAGACACATTCTTTAGAGTTTGTGATGAACCCCGTGATAGTATTGAGCTCGGAAAATTATATAATTATCAGTTGACTATTTTGTTTCAATTTTGCCACGAGTTCTATCTAATGCAATTTCTCCCAGACGAGCCACAAACTAAAATTAATCAGCTTGATCTGCTATATGAACGAATTATCTTGGTGGAAAAGTACACACAAGAAGGACTAATCTTGGTGGATCAGTTTTTTTGTTTTTTTGTTTGTTTGTTTATTTGTTTTATTTATTTGTTTGTTTTTTGTTGTTGTTGTTGCTGCTGCTGCCGCTGCTTTTTGTATCTAGGAGAAACTGATCAATTTTGTTACAAGATGGTTGAATAATCAACATATCCCAGAGTCACGTAGTTAGAAAGCTTCTGATAATTGCTCATAGCATTTGACTCGTTGGTTGTCACTGAAAGTCTGGAATGGCTTTACGCTACTGGGAATATACTGCTTCCCCACAATATATAATCACTTAATATCCTTTTTCCTGTCTTACTATTGCAGTAAGATGCCCATCGTGCGGGGAACATTAGAATCTCTATTGTGTTATTTCAATTAGCTTCTTTGACCTCTATCATCTTTTATGTTTCAGCCGACAAGTCCTGCAAAATTTTGCGATGGATGTGGAGCTCCTTATTTGAGAGAGACCTCGAAGTTTTGTTCAGAATGTGGTGTGAAGAGATTAGGGACGTAAGATGTTGATCCCTTCTATGTTCTCTTCATTGTAATTTTGAATCATTCACTGTATTGTAATCTTCAATAATTTATATATGAAATGTGTGCTTCATAGTTCTGTAATTTCCTCAATTCTCAAGTTAAATGTCATCAAAGCATGATATTTCTGCTTAGTGTTCTGCATTAGAGAATGTGTCTGAGAAACTCTGGGGATCAATGAAATCACCGAGACTGGTGATATAAAATTCAAGTCAGTTAGTTTAGATCTATATAAACAGCGGAGAAGCCCTTTTGTACGGCTTCTTGCAGTTTACATGAACTTATACACAATGGCAAAAGAATGTTACAACCAAGAACATTACAATATGTTGAGCTTAAGAAAAAATTGGGTTAAACAGATGAATTTGTGAAGACTGGTGCTAAACACGCAGGCCCTTCTGAAACATGCTACCGATGTTATGGGGTCCTAGTGACTAGTTATACATTTACGCTGAGATGCATATACGGAGATGTCTTTAAACTGGACTGACTTTGGCAATCAATGTATTCGGAGACCGACTGGAGTGCTTTTTCGGTTTTTACTCTTTTTGTGTTTTGACGGACTATGCAAACTGGGTTGTGTGTCTGCTGCACTGGAGGAACTGAGGTTCTTCAGCAGACCAGGCTGCTGAAGGGTACTTGTTTTGATTTTTCTCGAATGGTTAGATTCCGAGTCGTCGTATATGGTCTTAGATGCAACACATAACCGATGGCTTTTGGTTGCAGTCGAGCAACTGCCATGGACATTCAACATCAGCATCACCACCTTGTCTTTAGTGTCTTCACGCCAGCAGTTCTGTGAGATTCCATCTATAAACTCTTCTCGAGTGTGAAAGTCCCCTTGATCCACCAAAACTTCAGCAACATTTCCAGGCTCGATTACACCAGTTGCCGGAGTGACCTGGGACAAAAGATTTCATTATACAGTTGCAGTCTTATATTGGAGTTGGCTCCATTTAAGGAGAATCAGAAAGGCAAAAATCAAGTTAGCTCAAAGAAGTAAGAAACATTTTTTTTTGGTAGATAAAGACAGAAGAAGAAAGAAACATGACAGAATGGGAAATATAGAATACTCATCCATTCTATGATGGATGAGTATGAAGAGGTTGACTGCTCCTGAAACGTTGGCTCAAGTTCTTATCAATTTTCACAAGGCAATAGGAAGATGATATGTTTTGCATAATATTTGCACACCGAAGAAGCTAAACAGATTTTATAGGTACCACATTGTCAACATTTGTTATGTGACTCTTCTTGTTCAAATCTTTTATTGTGATTAGAAACTCAAGTGACATTAACGTAGAACACATCATAAGAAAACTGTGATAATAGGGTTGAGGCCAAAGAGGACAAATACAGACATTCTGGAAAGAGGAACTTGCTTCTATTATTTTCCTAGTTTCATGTTTGAGCTCTCTCGGCTTATGTTGGTCATTCTTGATTGTCAGAAATTAGCAGAAGAGACCAAATTGCAAATTTCAAATTATAATCTCTTCATAGCATAGGGAAGATTGTCTCCACCAAACAGAACAAGACAACATGTAGCAGATGTTAGTAGCTCTGGTCAAAATTTCCTATGCTCAGCAGCCACATATGTTTAGCAGATGTCATGAATTGCAATTAAAATGCATCTGTTTCCGAGTCCATTTCATGGTGCCATGTTTAGTATAGCGAGACACAATGTGATAACAGAGCATCTTTATAGGTTATGTTTGTCACAATTGAACTAGAAGGTATGCAATAGGTATCATAAGTCATGACATAGATTTATAAATAGGAGAAGCATGCTGAAATAACGCTAAGGAGAATAATAACGCCCTACAATGCTGAAATGAAGCAGCATTACCTCAAGCCAGCGGGGAAAACCAAAGGAACCTCTCAAATGCTGCTCACTTGCTTCACCATCCTCCTGGATGGTGGACTGGCCGCCACAAATGATTTCAAAAATAGCTTTATCTTTCTCACCTTCATTGCTGATTTGTAAAAGGGACTGGTCCTTATTTTGAACAATTATGTTGTTTGTACTAACAACAGTTTCTGGAACATCATATAAATTTCCATGCAGCTTGATTTTCTCATTTGACCCAATAATCCGACCAAATTCCTGTCTCTTTATGGATTCATCTATACTAGCAATATCTACACTGAATACGCACCGTACAGGCTTGTGGTCACTGTCTGTCACATCCATGCAAGCCTCGTACCTGCAAAAAGGAGACCCATGTTTCACAAAAGAAAAGCAAATAATTCAGTAGAAACAACCCCATGAAGAAGCTTACATCAAAATTGAAGAAACCACAGGGCACTCTAAATTGCACTCAGTCGCTGAAGAAGAACGATTATCACGATATAGTATTCTATCACACCATGCAGGAATCCGCTTTTTCTCGCTGGAATCATATCCTGGAAAAGAAAATCACAGATGTTAAAATTCAAATGGCATTTGGAAATATATCCCAGCGACCACATTTGCTCTTGCATAGCATACCTCCTAAACCTGCTTGGTTCCTTTGAAATTTGTATGTAGGAGGAAATGCAATAAGTCCTTCCCGCATCCCCTGGAAGACTTTGGTGGCTCTCATTTCTGCTCTAAGCTGATCCCTTTCTCTTAACCAATCAAAGCATCTTTGGGAAATCAAGTCCTTTGCTTCTTCATAGGAAGTACTGTGAAGCCGATAATTCAGATCGCCAAGAAATATGACCAAGTCTGCTTCTGATAGCTCAGGCTTCCGACCTTCTGAGGGGATACCAACAGCCTGAATATATAAGAAATTTGTTTCTTAGTTGCAGCACTACTCAGAAAACAAAACACTACCCAAATGTAATGAACATGAAAATATATACTCTCTTTATTAAACGACTAATGAAGCACATACATTTGTAGGTTGAAGCATTTGAGTGGAAGACGAGTTGGCAGCTGCAGGGAAAAGGATGGAAAGCCAGTAATTAAGCACAACCATCCCAGATGAATGTAGACTAGACAAGGAACCGAGATTAACAAAAACAAAAAAAGAAAAGAAAACAACCATACCAGCTGAAGCATTGAGTAGGTTAGGGCGGTTGAAGGTCATAGTTCGATAAATATGATCAAAGTCAGCATTCCGGCGGTTGACTGCTTCTAAATGTGCAGCAAAGTGACAGTTCACAAAGCACATTATACGGTCATAGACTCTTAATCTTAAACCTACAGCTCCCTGCTTGGACAGTAATTACCCATGTTTTCATATGCATCAAAAGAATTAATACCAATAGAGCAAATTATAGTGTAAAGCACAAGGAAAAAGTCTTGTGCTATGTAAAGCTTATGAAGCAAAAAAAGGTGACCAGTACGTGGATTATGAACAATGCAGCCAAACAAATTCAAGTCATCATCTGTACTAAATGTCAATTCCCAAGTTGGTTAGTATAGTGCTTATGTGCATCACGATTACATTAAGTGATGCAAACATAAATTTCCAGACCTTTTACTCACTAACAATTGAAAAACAAGAAGAAGCACAGAATGCTGAAGGCAGTCATGTTATACAGTCATGCTGAATGCATCCAAGTATGAACAAGGAAAGATACTAAATTCATGAATGCCCACAAACATTAATTTGTTTAAGAGACACACCTTATTACCAATTGCATGCCCAAGACCACATGGTACTGCTGCAGCATCAACATCCCCAATATGTGGTATGAGATTCTTCCTTACCCTGGAAGATAACAATATATTCACTAACATCAGATCTAGGGTATTTAGTGGTATAGAAATTTTAAACGGGAACAATGAAACTAACAAGTACACGAGTTTTGAAAGATATATGGAGTTAAAATACTTCAGATATTTAACAAAATAATAAGGGTTCATAACAAGGATTACTGTTTACTCCGACCAGACTATTTTAAGCAGTACACAATTTTTCTCTAGACACATTGCCTGATAAGTCAGTCCCATAGCGATTATGCACATCACCACTACAGTATCTCCCCTATAACAACTTCAGTCAGCATTCACCAGACGATGAAAGGTGTTATCTACTCAAGATGGATTACTACGATTTATTATGTCATCTACTATAGTAGTACAGCACAAAGCTCCAAAGTGTTTAGCCCAAGAAAAGAGAAAATTATCACATACCATAAAGCTATTAGCAGACCAGCAAGCTGCCTAGAGCCCATACGTTCGAAGGTTGCTCCTTCATCCAAATGTTTGCCAATTGTTTCCAGCCACCACTGGCCTGAAGAAGTCCCCTCTATTCCTACCTGCAAACAGGAAAGAAACCGGCCACAAATTAAAGAAAAGACAAGAACTTATGAACAACCAGCATGCGCATCAACAATATCATTTTAGTATGTAAGAGGTTCAATACACCTAGAATATTAATCCCTTTTTTTTTATCGATTGTTCCCATGATACTCCTATATATCTTCCAAAATAAGAATGCAAGTGATAATTTTGTGACTGCTGCTGCACGGTTTGCTCTCTAGTAGCAGGCCACTCTATACAGGCAATTTAAGTACAGTTATTCTTGATTAGCTATATAGAATCTTAGATACTCAATTTATAGTATATCAAGTTTTGACTCTTGATAGAGTGATATGTTGTTCTAGTGATGTGGAGGCGATGCGTGGATTTGACAACCCAAGTTTCGCTTGAGCCACTAATCACACCTTGTTTGTTACCCAAGTGCTAACAGCCTCTATACATAAAGAGGTCTAACAAAAAAAAGAATCCTTGACATTTTTCTTAATTTCTTAACTTTGCTAACACCACACTGCCTGAATCTCATCCTTGAAATCGCCATTTAGTTTCTTTTGTAATCAGTTCCTTCCCGAAAATAGATTTTCATCACACGAGACCAATATTAATTATGTTTGAGCTTAATAAAACAGAGATATCTTACAGTTTCTCTTGCTGCTGACATAGCGAGAAAACCCGCACCCATTTCCACTTCTTGTAACCCAACAACGACAATGCCAGCATCTGACACAGCAGAACCCAGCCACAAGATAAGTGATTCATGAGAGGCTCTTCCTTGTCCAACATTCCAAGTGCCCGTAAATAACTTAATTTTTTCTAGCTTTGTGTAGATTGCTTCTTTGCAGGACACTTCAGACCGCAGTATGTTATCAAGGGGGCTTGGCGATGTAATCATCCATCCACGAATACCACCATGATTTGCAAGTGTAAAAACGTAGCCAGAGCCAACAGCCATTTTTATGACCTGACTATTATGAGCAACCCATTCCCCAAGCAAATTGCCATCAAGGTTCAGCACCTGAATGACGCCAGTCACATACCCAACCCATATCCTCTCCCCAAAAGTGCATAAACATTGAACAACGAATGGATGATAGTTGAAGTCACGTAACCTGTTCCCATTGCCATCCCACTGCACAAGTAAGCCATTTGTACATCCAGTCCAAATCATTCCATCTCCTGCTAACCCCACTGCTTCTGTTCGGAGATTATCATCTCCAAAAGCTCCTTTTACAGCAACTCGTCTAACGGCATCTGCAGCCCCCATCAAAGCATTCCGTGAGCGTTGCAGGAAGCTTAAGGAGCTCCTAGATTTATCCTTCTTCGATGCAAGAAGAGATTTAGTCTTCACCTCATCTTCTACACATGGATCAGGCACAGGTGGTGGAGTGTCAACACGGGTCTCAATCTGTCCATCGATGTTAAATACTTTTAGGAGTTCCCTAGTACGAGCATCCCTGTGGAATAATAGTTAGAGCAAATTACCTTGGCATGATTCAGAAGTAAGTAGTCAAGAAAACAAAAAGGGAGACCAAATGGATGAGTCCACAGAGAATAATGATATCAAGTATTGGAATAGTAGTTCTTTATCAAAAGCTCAGACATGTTTTACTGTTTCCAACAGTTGTACAAAAACAATAGAAGCTCTGATATAATTCTATTATCTCACATTAGAAATTAGATATATTTTAAACAAAGTTGTCATTTACTTGCATATACAACATGGAAATTATAACTTGACGCAGACATTCCTTGGGAAAAGGCCGGTTGCCAAAACGAAGAGTTGTCTCTGTGCTATACTAAGCTAGCAAAACATTGGGGAAAGAGAGGATAGTTGTGTAGTTAGAACAGTACCATAGTGCGAACGATAGGTACCCAGCACTCCAGACCTTTGCTCTAGAATTATCTGATAGCAGATACTTTATATCTGAATGAGGTAAGGGGCAGGCACCATTAATGGTGACTTGAGTCCGAAGATCAATATACGACCTCTCCACTAAAAAAGAAGCCATGTGTTTTTCATCATGCTTTAGAGAAAAAGCTTTTTCTATGGTTTCCCAAGGCCATACTTTAATCATTCCGCCCTCACAACCTGACCATAAGTCGCCTGAAAAATAGGAACACAAAATCAGAAACAGAGGTGATAAGAATCAAATTATAAACATATTATCATTTCCTTTCAGATAATACAGTATACTATATGATTTGGAGTTCTAAACAGATCAAGTAAGTGCAACGTAGCCCATATCCAGTTCCAGCATAATTTGGCATTTTCAATCTCTATACAGTCTTGCCAAAGAGCTTAGATACACTTTTAAAACTTCACCAAAATTGTTTACAACCACAAAACTATTGAATTAATAAGCAAATAAACATTTATGATAGAAGTCCATAATATTGGAATTTGATAGAAAAGAGTGAGTGAATACCATAAGAAGTCATGGTAATGGAAAGAACAGGGCCGCGGTGTGCTCGCCACATCAGACCTTCCTTAAAAGGAGTCCCATCCAAAGACTGGTCCATCTTCCACAACCTGATTTTCCCATCTTTATGTCCACTCCAAACAATCCTACTACTTATATCCATTACCATACACATGACTGACGACGTAGTAACAGACTCGTGAAAAGGTGCTGCATTTTCATCTCCACTAGGCCTCACGGTCTTTCCTGATCCCATGTTGAGATACATATCAGAGAAATTCCAAAAGCGCAGTCCCGACTCGGAACCAGCCCATATTTGAGTATCAGAACAGGTAATGAGTCTGAAGAAGGTTCCTAACTGTGTGTCTCTAAGAGGTCGAGGGCGTAACTCAAGGCTTGGCGGACGGCCAGGAGGAATTGCAGCCCGAATAGGGGGGCTAAAAATGCTCCCATCTTCGTCCCCTCCATCAGAAGCAACAAACTCTGGAAGGGGTCGTTGCGATTGGGAACGTTGAATTGCATTGCTTTTGGTTGGTGAATTATCTGATTCAAGGAATCGAGTGGTAACCTCGTGTCGGTGATTGGAAGAGCTACCTGCACGGGTGAGGATGATGTTATTGTTAGTGATCATGAAATCGTGGTTGTGGTCTAAACTGTTGTGTTTCTTGATGTTGTTGTTGGTGGTGGTGCTGTTGCTGTTGGCGCTGCATGAATGAAGATTTGTACGTGAAGAAGGGGCACTGATGCTGCGCATAGCTGCTATTGCCGCGTTGTTTCTATCAGCGTCTCTATCCCGATCATCCACCATCTCTGTCTCAGTGATTTTGTGGCGTTGCATGGAGGAGGACAAGTACGTTAGTTGAGGAAAGAGAGAAAGTGGAGGTGTGTGTGGGTTCGGGAGAGTAATAAGGCGAAGCTTGTGGACAAACTAATGGACAGAAATAAGGTCTCTTTCTCTCCCAGTCTCCCCTTCAAATTTGGAGGGAAAAATATATATATCTCCTATCAAGGGTTGAAAATTTCTAAAATCTAGTGGATGTTGGGATAAGATCCCATGACATGGCGAGACAAAATTTCAAAACCTCAAGCCATGCAGTGTCATAGGCTACAAGATTCTGACTACTAACTAACCTCAAACCTCATGCATCTTCTAAGTGCTATGATCACCTCTGGTAGTAACATTAAGATCCATCCATCTTCCATACTTGTTTTCCCGAATTCATTTGTCAAGTTTATATTTATTCTTTCAAGTTTGCAGCTAGCCAGCTACACAGGAGGCACTCGAAAATGCATGACGAGGTGCCATCCCATGTTGTGCAAGTGTTAGACGCCACTTTGACACTTGGCTTTGGACTCAACAGACCACATTCCTGGTGTAACTATTTGGAGTTTGTTTATTTATACGCTATCTCATCCAGGTACCAGTTTGGTCTATCCAATTTTCACAAACGAAAGCACACCTGCAATCACTGTTCTAAAAATTGGTATAGGCGGTCTCTTATATTAGAAATTTCGATATATATCGGCGGATGCCAACCGACTCAATGATATAGGCCCGTCGTTTAAAAATTTTTTCAAACGTGAACCAACTAAAATCGGTCTAGGCGGACCGATTAACCGGTCTATAGGCGCCTTTAGGTCCAAAGTTTTTTTTTTTGAATGATTAAATGTCGAAAAATAAAGGCCCGTGTAGGCTTAAGATTTAAATGAGTTTAAAATACTTAAGTCTAATGTAAATTATGTCACTGTAACAAAGAGTATGTTTTTATATAAAGTCAATATTCTTCAACTATTACACATTTTTGTAATAAGTATTTTTGTTTGTGTTTATTTTTTGAATTATGGTAAATGATTTTCTTTATTTCTTGTAGTATATGTGTATATTACTATATATATTAGGAAAAAAAACAAATTTTAAATTGCCTAGATCCGTCTTTTAGAAAAGCTTTAGGCACTGGCAATCTCCCACCGCCCGACTACCGCCTAGTGTTTTTTAGAACACTGCCTACAATCATGAACACCAACAAATGACATGCAATGGGCTTTATGGCCAACACCAATAGCCCAATAAATACCCACGGTCCACAAAGAACTAACTAACGGCCTCAACTAATTCTGTTACAAAATTCCCAATTCCCAACGAAATAAAAAAATAAACGGTTCAGATGCAATTGAAAAGAAACACACACCGTCAGATCTCTCTGTTCGAAAACAAGCGCGCGAAAACCCTTTCGTCAGTTAAACCGTTTCAACTAACTCACTTTCTTCTTCTTCTTCTTCACTTGTTCACTTTGAAGATCGAAAAAGAAGATGGCAGCACAATTGAAGAAGAGAAAGCGAAACCCTAATAGTAAAATGTATGGATTCAAAACATTTGCTGATCCGGGGTGTCCAGTTTTTCTATCTGGGGGAACTTTTAAAGAAAATGTACAAACTTTACTTCGAGAATGCGGCACAATTGAAGAGTTTACTGTGCATGGAATGCCTACTTGGTCTACTTCATTGGTTCATCACAATAATTCCCATAATGTGCTTGTTCCTCTTTACACCATTGAAGAATCTGTTGATCAACACTCTTCAAATCCCTTCTGCGATCACTGTCGTTGCATTGGTAATTTCTTTAAAAGTTGTTTTTTTTTTTTTTTTTTTGAGTGAATTTGATTGATTGATTGATTGATTAATTGATTGTTGTGTTATTTTTAGGTTGGAGTCATCATTTGGTGTCGAAGAGGAGATATCATTTTATTATTCCGGCAGACGATGAGTGGAATAAGACTTTGGATGAGAGTGTTTTGGATGATAATGAAGAGAATCAGGCCACGCATCTTTTGCATGGATTGATTCATTGTAATGGGTATGGCCATCTTCTCTCTATTAATGGTCTTGAAGGAGGGTCCAAGATTTTGTTTGGCAGAGAGATTATGGATCTTTGGGACCGTATTTGCACCGCTCTTCGAGCCTGGTAATTTAACAGAATGAATTTTCTTCATTTTTTTTTTTTTGCCTTTGTGTCATTGCGGTGATGGAATTGGAATTATTATGTCTAGATTGGTATTTCAGTTTTTGAGTGACATTCAGAGAGAATTATTATGTCTAGATTGGTATTTCAGTTGTAGAGTTGATGTTTTTTCCCCCTTTCTGGTGTCAGTTATTGTATCATTTTGATGGCAGATTAGCATCCTTTAGTTGACATTAAAATGCCTGTTTTTAATGTGTTTGCTAAGAATTCTGTCAATTGGAATCCAAGTCTGTTCTAGATATATAGGTTTCTATACAATTTAGTTGTGGAACAAGATTCATTCTGAGGAGGGGACTTGTCTTCTTAACACCATTTTTCTTGCTCTAATTTCTATGTATATACTATTATGAGTGTGAACATACAGATTTTACTTGTTATTATTCATCTTCCAAACAATATAATAGAGCCCATGGATATATTTTGAGGTTAATTACCTGTTGCTGCATACCCTGCTTGGGGATTATGTTATTTGTCCAGCTTGCATGATTTCTTGTGTTATAAACTTATAATTAATCTGCTTTGAAACGTTGCAGGAAAATTACAGTGGAGGATACCTCGATGAAGAGATCTATGAACCTTCGGCTACTACACGGCGTTGCATATGGCCACTCATGGTTTGGGAGATGGGGTTATAAGTTCTGCCATGGGAGCTTTGGAGTGAATGTGCAGAACTACGGAGCAGCGATTGGGGTCCTTAGCTCGCTCAATATTGATGAGGTTATCAATGATTTCGTTCAAGCTAGGAAAAGCGATAGACATATGAAACAGATTGTAGAAGTTTATAGACAAGCAAGCGATACACACTTGATTACACTCAGAGATCTCATCCGATTCATGCTCTCACTCAAAACCAATGCTCCTGCTCAGATCAAAACAATCATGCCAGCTGCTGTGTCGCCTCCTAAACCACCAATTACTAAGCCCAAGAAACGCAAATCCCCTGCAATGGAGGAGGAACCAAAGTATAAGAAATTTTCAACTTTTGCGACTGAAATGGCAAGCAGGTGGCCTGCTAGGAGGCTAGAGTATGCTGCAGAAGTAATTGTTGATGCACTGAAGGAAAAGGGAGGTGGGATGTCTAGACAAGAAGTTCGCGACGCAGGAAGGCTTCACATTGGTGACACTGGTTTGCTAGACTTTGTGATAAAGTCCATCAACAACTATGTTGTCGGAGATTATGTTGTTCTACGCGCGGCTAACCAGTCAACCAAAATTTTACAGTTCACAGTACGTCAGGTTAGTGGGAATACAGCTACTGTGCATGATAGAGAAGCATTTACTGAGCCTGCCGTAGACATCTCTCCAGCAGCAGTAGTAGGTGATCCACCTGGGTTGGATATCTACCGCGACATCAAGTATCTGTATAAGCATGTACTGGAACACTATCCTATGTCAGGGTTGCCCGAGCTTGCAACAAGGGTGATATTGGACAGTAAACACTATGTGAAAGAGTGGCCTTTTAAAGATGAAGATGACGAGCTCTTGAGGTTTATTTGTCGAATTCTGGAAACTTCAGAAGAGTTAGAAACTAGGTTTACACGGATGTCGGAGCCTGGGGAGCTTGTGGCGCTACCACCATATGCGACAATTGGCGAGCTCAAAAGTGCAATAGAGGATGTTTATAGGGATACTTATTGTATGATGGAAAGGTTCGTAGTGGGGGAGGTGGAAGGGCTGAACTTCATGGACGATGATGAGGTCGTATTTGGAAACATGGAGTCAGGTGCACATGTTTTGGTGCGAGGTAGTGGCATTGACTTGGAGAACGAGTTGAAGCACGAAGGCGGGGCTGATAATTGGACAGTTGATTGCAGTTGTGGTGCCAAGGATGACGATGGGGAGAGGATGGTGGCATGTGATATCTGCGAGGTGTGGCAACACACAAGGTGTATTGGCATTGGAGAGAAGGAAACGGTGCCCCAATTGTTCATATGCTCCAGGTGCAGCGCTTCCCTTATGGCTCCTTCAACTGAGTATGCCATGGACATGCAGTATATGTGAATACGAGTGAGCTTTATGAGGTACATTGTGTCAGAGTATCCATTTTCCTTTTTGAGTTTTCTGTCCCTCCTGTGGCGTTGTATATTCAAGAGTAGCAATTTTCGGAGGTACATGATTGTTGTATACACCATACGGTAACAAGGTGAAACCAAAGAATCACGATTTTTCTTTTGTTCTGTTTTCCTTTTTGGATTTTTCTCTGGGAAAGATATTCATTATATTTGTTCATTCATGTTTGACATTCTATAATAAGGTCAAAAGGAAATACAGATCATTTCAGCCTTCCCTCTTTGGACAGAAACGATGTTTTGAGTTGTTGATGCTTAGCATGCTTCGTTGGAGGATATAATAGCATTTATAATTTTACTGTTGAGAAGAAATTATGTAGAGACTTCATTGTTGCAACTGTACAATGCATTTTCTAAAACGTATGAAGCGCCAGAGAAATTGATTGAACATATTCAACTAATACTATATAAATCAGGCGAGTCTGTGAAATCTCTCAAATGGTTGAGAACAATCATTCCAAGTGCAATGACCTGGTAGTTCCAACTTCCAACTGCAAAGATATCCTATCAATCCATCAGATGAGATATGCAGAATGTCCTTCCTGGATAACTAATGATTGTGTGTGATCAGACAGTTCAAAACAATATGAAGAATGTAAAGTTCAGTTACAAAACGTTGAAAGCCCTTGTTGAAGTTGTAGAACGACAGTAGATATGTGCTTCAGACTTTCAGAGATAGCTATAATTAGAACAATAGATGCGCATACATGACCCTCTGAGAGTCTGCTGGGCTGGCTAATTCCATGGGTAATAATGGTCTTTTGGCAGATGTAGGAGTAGAACTGATCCCACAGAATCACACTTGGCATCCCCACCCCGGAATATTCCAATACAAACAATGGATTATACCAGCAGGACTTCAAAGTATCCCATGGAATAAGAGAATATCCATTCACTCATTGATTAATTCATCCCCAGTGTGAGCTAAGTAGTTCACCCATGAGCCTCATTGGCTGGGTTTGCATTTTGTTTGTTGGTGTTTTTTGTCTGCCTGTCCCTATAATTCCTCAACATTATATGCAAGGTGTAAAATCATATTGCTGTAATTAACACAACACTAATCTCAAAGCTCATCGACGCTTATAATCTTAGATTTAACGTACTCCTCTGAAGTAAATATAGTAACTGTTTATCTCATTTCTCAACGAACTTTGATCACATATAATAAGGACCTTGGGTCTCTTTTTAGTGCGACTAATTTTAAAACGTCAAACTATCTATAAAACCTGGGATTACGTTGAAGCACCTCACTCATTGCTTGTAACATATCCATTTTCTTTTTGTTGTTGTTTGCTATCTCTCTCTCTCTCTCTCCTTTGGCTGCCTCACCTGGGTGAGAGAGAGACTGAATTGCTTTTCCTCCTTGCAGAGTTCATTGTGATTGGTTTCTACAACAGAAAATCCAAATCATCCATGGCTTTGTCTCATTGTCTCTTCAGCATTTGCTTCTTTGTCTCATGTTTCGCGTCTTTTACCGTTGCTGAGTTCCAAAAGCTTCACCACCCATCCTCAAAGAACGATAGATCAATTAGTTTTTTGGTTGTCGGCGACTGGGGGAGGCAAGGCAGTCACAACCAATCTGAAGTTGCGTTTCAGGTACAATTCTTGTGTGTGGCAGTATCAAAATCATCATTGCACAATGTACGCTAATTATATCACGTCGGTTTTGCCGATGAAAGAATGTTCATATTAATGTTTATTTGTGTCAGATGGGAAGGATTGGAGATAAGCTTGACATAGATTTTGTAGTTTCAACCGGTGATAATTTCTACGATAATGGATTGACGGGCATAAATGATCCTGCATTTGAGGAGTCATTCACCAAAATCTACACTTCTAACAGCTTACAGAAACAGTGGTACAGTGGTAAGTTACAATCTCTAAAGACAGGAATAACCTAAGAATTCTATCCAGAGCCAAATCTTATATCTGTACAAAAATGGACTTGTTGCAGTTTTAGGCAACCATGACTATAGAGGTGATGTGGAAGCACAATTGGATCCTATGCTCAGGAAGGCTGATAGAAGATGGCTTTGCATGAGATCCTTTATAGTTAATGCTGGTTCGTTTTCCTAATTTCAAAGATTTTGCTTTTGGTTTATCTTGCACAATTGGAACCAAAAACAGTTTTAATGAAGATGATCAATGGGTGTGGTTTGTTTTCAGAAATGGTGGAGTTTTTCTTTGTCGACACAACTCCATTTGTTGATCAGTACTTTGCTAGCCCGAACATACATACTTACGATTGGAGAGGTGTAGTTCCTCGAAAAAGATACATTGCCAATGTATTAAAGGTGAGCCAATTGTCATCCTGCTTTTCATATTTTGTCAAGGTTGAAGACTTGACTTAACATTGTAGACAGTAATTTTTTTGATCCGATGAACGCAGGACTTGGAATCAGCATTAAAGGAATCGAAAGCAAAGTGGAAGATTGTAGTTGGTCACCATGCTATCAGAAGCGTCGGGCATCATGGTGACACTAACGAGCTCAAACAGAAGCTTCTACCAATTCTTGAGGTAATTGAGTTATGCAATTGAAGAGTAGAACTTACTCAAAAACTAAACCTGAAATCCTGCTCCCCAGGTGAATGTGGGATTTGATCCCAAGACCTTGAGGCCCAATTAAATCAGTCAAAAGGATATATATTTGAAGAGAGAAAGTTAAGCTATGCTCAACTTGAAATAGAAAGTTATAGTTCTCATGATTTATTCAACTGACCGCACTATATGCAGGCCAATGACGTCGATTTTTACATCAATGGGCATGATCACTGTCTCGAACACATTAGTAGCAATGACAGGTAAAGTTCATCTCAATTGAACTTAAAAAGTTAGAGAAAATTTGATCAATGTTACTAAAGGAATTAGGTTCTACTGCAGTCCACTGCAATTTCTAACAAGTGGAGGAGGGTCTAAGGCCTGGAGGGGTGATGCTCAAGGAGGGAATGGAGATGGAGTGCACCTGTTCTATGATGGACCAGGCTTCATGTCAGTGCAATTAAATCAAAATCAAGTCAACCTCAAATTCTACAATGTGTTTGGTAGAGTTTTGCACAAATGGCATGTATCGAAGCCACTTCACTCAGCCATGTAAAAACTAGAAAATATAGGAAAAATACACGATTGCATGGTGGAAATAAAATTCCACGACTAGATTGCCTGCTGTAGAAGAAGCAGAAGCAGATAGAGTAATTCTTGTATCTTAAGCCGTGAGAAGGTTTTCACATGTATAAAGAGCCACTTTAAAATTTCTAGTTTCTACAGGCTTCTATTTTTTGTTTAACTTATATTCTGTCAGTGTTAGCTAAAGGGATATCTGAGTCCAGGACTACACCTTGTGTGGTCATTTTCACAGTACACATCCAGAGACAAGTGTGGGATATCCTACAAGGGAACCTGATACTTGGTGATGCTGCGTGTTGTGAACGCAAGTAGAACGTTTGGTTTGGGAATCTGATGACCCTGCCTGTGTGACGAAGAACTACAAGATTGTGGGTTTTGAATCAGAACAGGGAGATTCCAGAGGGGAAGTCGCGTAGATGTACGAATGGAGGCCAGTGGGTAATGCCCATTGGTACTGCTTAGAGAGATAACTGAAAAACACAAAAATAAACATCTAATAGAACACAAGTTTTTATTTGCTTGGAACTCAAGTTAGTGAACAAAGTTGCTATAGTTTGGCCTGATATGCATTCCCTCAAGTAAAACATACACTAAGTTGGAAACAGACCTCAAAATGATCTGGAGAAGGTTGATCTGATCAAACCACTGATTCATTTGGTACTTTCTGGTCTCTATAAATATGCCACTTCTCGTATCTCTGATGCCTGGAAAGAATAGGTCTAAGCCGAGGAGCACATGTGCAGTCTAAACAGCAACATCCACATACCTCCATCAAGCAGGTTGAACAACATCTGAAAGATATAGGCAAAAAGTCAAATACTTGAGTAATTCCTAAAACTCTTGCATTATCGCTTATTACTTCTTGAAATTCCAAATTTGTCAAAGGAAAAATAAAGACAAGAAAGAAAGAAGAATAAGAAGGGTTGAATCAATTGCATCCAGGAGTACACCATGTGCCTAATAACATGTCGATGAGATAAAAATATTATTTACAAATTTAACGACTATAGAGCTTACTGACAGGTTATGTATAGTTTGACCAGTGTGATGGTGTGTGGGCACATACGAAAACAACTTCTCGCTGAGAAGGAAAAAAGAAGTCACAGATGCAACGGATGAACAACCCTATAAGGCTTAATGCTCATCACTTGCACTAATTGAGATGAAGTTTTACGACAGGTTTTTCCAGTCACCATTTGCATGAGCAAGAAATGCACTAGTTATTTGATCATCCAGATGGACATGGTATGAATAATCACTAAGGAGATACCCCATTTCAGAGTAGAAAGATTACTCATCCTTGCACTTCTAGAGCTTCATAAGTATGTGTCCTTAAAGCTAAGAGTAAGTGGCAACTGGAAGTGACTTACAGGAAAAGCCGATTGCAATCAATATTTGCACAATTTCGGTGTCTCAACTCGCTAAGGTGTGACTGACATATATAGCATCTTGCAAAGTTGCTATCATCACACACTAAATGAGGCTTGTCTCTATTGCTCACAGCCTCTGGCTTGTAAGTAGAAGGTGGAAGAGAAAGACGTGAGTCAAAAACAAACAAATTCCCAATCCACTTAACAGGGCCTTCCTTCTCAAGATAATGAGATACACCTCCCTTCAATGTGAACAAGTTCTGAAAGCCCCTCTCTCTGCCATAAAACTAAGATGAAATTAGGAGAATCAAGAAAGACGTTAGCTGAGAAATAATGGACATTTTGTAGGAGTTCCTTATCCCTTGTGAGCAGCAAATCCATATTGCAGATGTAAATATGTAATGTGATCCAAGCTCAATGGTTCACGTGGACCACCTATAAGATGGTCCCTCATGACAAACCTAATACTTCAACCATAAACCACCTTTTTCGAGCAATTCTATTTTCTTAACATATGGTTGCGATCATCAAATCCGTATAACTGGTCTTTGTGAGTCACAGACTCAGTCTGAACTCAGAACTGAATAAATCAAAGCCATATCAAAGAAACCTATTTCTATATCAGCAAAATTGGTACTGGTTCATAGATTAACCAGATTGATTATAATAAAATTAAAATTTTAAAAATAAATAATAACGATTAACCAGGTTAGTCCACCCAGCTGAATCTTGCAGCTTAACCTGCTAACTTCTCCCTATTGTGGGCATGTACCTGAGAATAGAAGAATATATGTCACAGCGGATGCCTCCCGTACAGTACATTAGTATATCTGTTTTCTCTTTATCGACATTAGCTAGTGGATCCGAATCGATAAGCTGTAAAATAACATATGTGTAGTGAGTTTAAAACAACTGTAAAAAGAGATGTCAGGCTTGAGTCCATATAATAAGCTGTAAAAGTTGGTATAGATTAGCAAGCCTCCAGCATGCTTCTTCGAGGGTATAAGTCACTCATGATTTTGGAGGTTAGATCCCAAAATACAACTATTTTGAGGTAGATTGGGATTCCAAAAAAGACTAAATATCTTGACAAATATAAATATTACTCGAAAACTGGAATGCACTAATGCATATTCAGTAATTAACGCAATTATTATTGCACTAGTACACAGGTGCAGTTTTTCATTTTATTTGTTGAATTATAAAGTTTATACAACAGTGGATGACAGGCACGTTACAAATTGCACTGCTAGTCCATTTTTAATATTTACTGGGCATCTGGGCGCTGCTAGTCTTCTTCTTCTTCTTCCTTTTTGTTTATTATTAAGTTCCTACAAACTAGTGCTACGAGGATTAAGCATTTAAGTTATGGGTTAAGGTAGACCCCGACCTGTAACATCTAACATCAAAACATTAAGCATACGGAGGTGCAGTTGTTTCAATTAACAACAAAAAGTAAAAACAGAAAATTGTCCATATCATGATTAACAGACTACGCCACTCCAACCTCTAGATCCTAAATAGATTCCACCATGTTTTTTTCATTATTTATTCATAATTATAGTGATTTGATTGCAAACTAGAAATTTCATCGAATCAACGTTATGGTTCCTAGACCTACAAGATATTTTGGCTATTGAACGGTTCTTAGATCCCTAAAAACTTTAATACTGTTTTAATGTGGCAAAGTTTAGGTATGGAAAAAACAATGTCGGGTAGCTGGAGTGGATTCAGCAATGCCTAGATTCTTTTGCTGGACTACATTTCAGCAATGCCTATATTGTTTTGTTTAATTAAAAGTAACAGTTATATGAAGATATGATATTAAACAAAACCCATTTTGCACATATAAGTAAATTCTAGGTACAGATGATAAATTACATACCTCTGACTCAGATAGGCCAAAGGAGGTGCTCCTAAAGCAGTCCACATCTGGTCGTTGAGCTCCATGGAAATGACCAATATCCCATTCATAACCTGCTAATAGCAAAAATGGAAGATGTTAACAACCACAGTTTGAGCACATAAGTCATTTCCCATGCATCAATCAACTGTATAAACATAGTAATCGACACTACTACTTTGTACCCTCTATAATGAAAGCCGTGGATTCAACAGAGTGAGAATTACATAACATTAACCAAATAAAAACGATATAATTGCAAAGAAAATGTAAGAACTTCGAAAAACAAAATGTGTCAGAAAAAAAAAAAACTCTTTTGGTAAAGCAATCCTATTAAGAAAGCCTTTCCTAACAAAAGGTCAAAGTAGAACTCTTCATTACCATTTCTAACATCTAATACAATGGCTTTATTATTAAGATTCAGACTTGATGCTGCCTGCAATCTGTTCCTCCACTCGGATGGTGCTAATGGGGTAGCTCGCATAGAAGGATCAAGCAAAGGAAGATGTGATATACCTCCTTCCAACTGGAAAAGACAAAAACATAAATAAATAATAATAATAATTAATTAATTAATTAATTATCTTTGTTAAGAATCCATCCAGTGAAAAATGAAAAGTCAAGAAATAATTACTACTAAGTAAAAGACAACACTGGAGAGTGTTTGCAGGTAGAATTGGTGATAGAATTGAAAGCTACACAAGTGATATTAACAACCTCTGTATCTGACATCAAAGAAGCTGATGCAGATGTAAAACCACTAACCACCATTAGTTTCTCAGAAACGTTCAGCACTTAACGGCATCCTATAGCAGCACTTAAATACTTAATTATACTGCAATTGTTTCCATCTATTTTGTAACTAATTTGGTTTTCAATTTCCTAGTTTTCTTTTGCCAAACTCAACGGTACCACACCTACTTATCAGAATCGATGTGTTTGCTCTTTTACTTAATCAAAATTGATGTCTCTGGCAGCCGAGTCAACATGGTAATCCTAGCCACGGTAGATGTGCTTAATGGAAAACTATTCTAAGTTAAAAGGTGAAAGCATACTATGCAGTATGCACAGTAAAAGCCAGCCAGTTCCCACCCATGGGACTTTTAGCTGTAGAGAATGCAAATTTTCAAGGACTAACCAGTTGGGTCCAAGCTCCAACTGTGTTGGGTGTCATGTGAACCCAAAAGAAATCCTAGTCAGAGAGCCACATGTACAAAATATTATATAGTTCTTGAACTTTAGTTTTGTTATTAAGAAATGATGTGGCTAACAGCTGTACAAATTAACAGTTACCAAGTAACTCAGAGTTCCCAAGGACTGGGAACAGTCAGGTCGTCACACCTGTGGTAGCCATCCTAGTTTTGTAGGGATTACTCAATTACAGGGTAGAAACTGTAAACAGATGCAAATCAGAAACATATAGGAAAGGAAATAATTTAGCAGATGTATAGCTTGCCTGTACTAGAGAAGGTTTATACCGCAGTTTTAATCGTGGAAAAGAATGCCCATTTACAGACGGAGAAATCTGTACCAAAATGTCAGAAAATCTGCTGTCTTCTTTTATCCACTCAAGGTACATTAAAGCATCCACAGATGGACCACTGAACTGCAAATGTAGCATATTATTAGATCAGGAAATGGACATGGAGATTAATGCAAGGATCGTAGTGTCCAGGTAAGATAGTTAAAATTTTATTTGGATAACTACTAAACTTATTTGTAAGGTATTTTGTGTAGGAGTCCACTAAAACTTCTTACGAAATTTGGTGATAATTAAAATTTTATTTGATAACTACTAAAATTATTTGTATCTGATGGTATTTTTGTTTTGTAGGAGTCCACTAAAACTTGTTTAGTTGTGTTTGTGTTAATCTAAATCTATTATTGCACATAGTTTTGATTAAGAGAAAAGTTTCAATAAGATCATTTAAATTGTATAAGAAAAGCTAGTAAACAGTTAAATGGTCCATTGTAAGTGTATAAGCAATGTTATAAATTTGAACAAAGTGAATCCTATAGAGGAGAAATCTCCAATAGGTGTCCATGAGAAGAAATGTTGAATTGGCCATAACCATAAAAGTTTATTGCAACAACTAACAACTGAAACAATGATGAAGGTATAAGTAAGTAATGGGATACAACCTGTGCATTAATGCCTTGCTCATTGAGGTAAATTCGACCGCGAATGTCAAGACCCTGCACAAACAATGGTTAGTTCATATACAGTATTAAAAGTAAAGAGAATAAAATGGAAATGGAGTACCTTTAAGAAGGAGAGATGGGTGGAGACTAGGTCGTGTGGGTCTTGAATGAATACGAAACGATAAAAGTTGACGACAATGAATGATGATGATGATGATGTGTCATCAGAGTAAGCTCTTTTGGTGCTGGAAGGAGGAAATGAGTAGCAGACACTAGTTTTGAACAAGCAGGTGGGAAAGATTTTGCTTCCCCTTGTATGGATTCTAAAGATTGGCCGCCATTTTTCAATAACATTATTACTTGGAGTATTAAGGACAGAGAATAAACTGCTGCTGCTGCTGCTGCTGCTCAGTAGCATACTCATTCTTCACTGTTCAATCACTTTCTCGTCTCAGTAGAAGATAACGCCCGGTTTTCAGGTTCACTCTATCCAGCCCAAGCCCTTTTCTTAAAACCGGCCCAGTTCGCCAGTTGTGGATTTCTGCCTTTTTAACACATTTTTGTAACCATTTTCCCGGAGTAAAAAATATATATTTACTAGTATATTGGTAAGCAGTGGGGGGGAGAGAGATGAATAGGAGAAGATGAGGAGGGAAATAGTTTTGGAGTAAAAAAATCGTTATATTTACTAATATATATTTACTAGTATATTGCATTGCAGTGGGGGCATGAGCAGAGCATAGCATTTCGATGATACATATTGGGCAAGTACGTGCCCCGTGCCGTCTTTTGCATTTGGATGATACCTATTGGGCAACTGGCAAGAGCCAATTCAATGGACATTACTAACGTTCTACTGTAACACAACCTCAATCATAAAGATTCATGGAAAGGAAAAATTCAAACAAGAAATAAAGTTATAGTTTGACGAAGAGAACTTTGGGAATGCCCACGCAATTGGTTTTGGAAAAGTGTAACTTGAAGTTTTTGAGATTCGCAGTTCATGTAGCTGAAGAGATATGAAGATGATACAAGGACAAAGTAGGCATTTAGAACAATTATTAGTCTTGTTGATTGCGTTTTTGGAGCTATAGTTCAAATGGGCAATGCCACATTTTTACTGCTCTTTGGTGATTATGTTAGTTAGATCTTTAAACACAAACTTATTTATGTTAAAATCAACCTCATATAAGTTAACGATTGTATTCTTTAAACATGACAAACATTTCTTTTATTTGTTCTACTAATAGTTGCAAAATCAACCTCATATAAGTTCGGTTAACGACTTGTATTCCAGTGTTCTCTAAAGATGACTTTCAACATTTCTTTTTCTTTGTTCTACAAATAGTACGTAGGCTTCTAAGATTCTTTCAAACAAAGAAACTACCATTGAAATTTGATTTCGAGCAATTTGGATCACGTAGACAGCCATTGAAGGAACCCTGAATGCAATTATCAAAGATAGGTTTTTGCAATGGGGTCCGAATGCCCGATGAATCCATGACATTAAATTTATATCACTCTTGTAGACTTTTGTATGTGTGATATAGATTTGCTGAATGTGAGCTCTCTGGAGTCATAGTCCTCAGTCCACAGTATCAATAAAACCATGATCTGTGTAACTACAATAGCTCGCCTGTGGAGAATAGAGACAAGATAATGTCGATCACTCTCTAACCAGATTGGACGAATGTAATTTTCGTAAAACCATATAAGTTTTGGCTATGTTCCAAAACCCAGTTCGGATTGAAGGTTTTGACTTCCCAAAAAAATATTTTACGTCGGTGTTTTTGGGATAAGTGCTACATTCAGTGAGATGTGGTGGTGAGTGAAATCGGGTACCTAGTGAAGTATTCAAGGATCAACAGGTCAAGTGTGCAACTAAACAACAAAACAATAGAAAAGAAATCTTTGTAATCACTCCTGGTGAAGACCTCAAAGGGAGTGCCTTAAAAGTCTTATCCTACATTCCTTACCAACCATTTGAACCGGTGAATTGACTTTCTTCACAGATAAAAGTCGTGGCTCTTGCTATTGCCAAGGAGTCATGCCATAGTCTTTGAGCTAACTTTAGCAGGACAATGAATCATCAGTAATTATTCCAGCAATTTTGTATAAAAAGAGAGAAATCAGAAAAAGAATTTATATATATCTAGTAGAAAAATAGACCGGGTTTAAATATAAGGTATCAATGTGTTTCCAATTCAGCCACAAAATGTAATTCAGCGCATTTTATCAGCAACTAGTAGGATAATGTCAGCAATTTTTTGCACTGAACTGCTATCAATGGCCGGATTAAGAAGAAAATGACATTATCACGGCCGAATCAAAAATCTACTCTTAAATATACATGTGAAGGAAATTTGACACATATGAACACTTCTAGAAGTCTACAAAGTTGGCAGAGTCAATACTCAACAATAGCATGCGGCACAGTATGTCAAGAACAAAAATCAGTTCTCCACAAATTTTTTCCAAGATCACTACTTTTCTGAAAAGTCTCTCGGTAGAAAAGAGTCATCACTCATTTGTCAACACAGTGGTAGTAGTGGTACCGTAGCTCTTGGACTGAAAAAATATATGCTTAATTATTCATTCAGCTAATTAACCTTTTTTTGTTCAAAACATGGACCAAAATATCATCGGTATTTTGGTACACCGATATTAATATTTTTGACATATATCTACCGAATATAAAATCTTTTTTTTTCCCCGATATATATCGGAATTTTTTATATAAAATTTTATATCACCGATATAATCGATATATCCAATATTTACGATATATATCGGTTGATTTTTTGACTATTTTTTAATATAAATCCGATATTGTCAATATATTTTCGATATTTTAAATAGTTTGGACTTATCACTAAAAAAATAGATATATCCGATATATTCGATATATATCAGTTTTTGAATACACAGATATATTTATCGATATCGATATTTTGGGCCTTGGTTCAAAATACCCTTATTTGGCAATGAAAGAACATGAGATCGGATTACTTCCTTATTTCTAGTGATTTGATTTGATTTTTCTAATTTTGTTTTATCCAACTCTATTATTACTTGCATTAATTTGGGGGTGGGTTAAATGAGTAGACAGGTGTCAAAATATTTGTGTAAGGCGTAAAAACTTAACTTTTCCACCCGGGTGGAGAAGATCTCTATCTCGGAATTGTCAGGTACTTTTTGATAAAAAAAAAGAAAAATAACATGTGACTTGGATAAACTATAATACTCGTATTGATTAGCTTCCATAGTTTAAGTCACTTGGGAATCCCGCTATAAAAGGGCCATTAGTCTCCTTGGCGTCTCTGCAACTTATTATTATTATCATCATTTTGATTGAAAGAAGAGAGTTTTTTGATTCAGAAAACATGTCTTTACTCACTGATCTCATCAACTTGAACCTCTCCGAAGTCACTGAAAAGATCATTGCTGAGTACATATGGTGTGCTGCTACTCTTCTTCTTCTTCTTGTTACTGTGTGTTTAGCTTGCCTTCTATGATTGCTTTGATATTCTTCAGTGTATGCTTGTTTTTCTGATTGAATGCTATTTCCTTGTGAACAGGATCGGTGGATCTGGCATGGACATTCGAAGTAAAGCAAGGGTAACTTTCCTCTTGCACCCTCACTTATTCAGATTTTTTTAAGAAACAAAAAAAAGACATCTTTTTTTTTTTTACCCATGCTACTTTTATATGTACACTCTGCTTTTTGTGGCATGAAATGATATTTGACATAGTGTCTGATTGGTTTGGTGTTTAGACTCTCCCGGGGCCGGTCACCGATCCCCATAAACTTCCCAAGTGGAACTTTGATGGTTCTAGCACTGGTCAAGCTCCAGGGGACGACAGTGAAGTTATTTTATAGTAAGATTCCGATCTTTCTCTTAATTTGTCTGTCCATAGTTGAATAGTTTCTGGTTTCCGATCTTGCCTACTATGCATGCTTTGTTCTAATTTTTTCGTTGCACCCAAACAGCCCTCAGGCAATTTTCAAGGATCCATTTAGGAGAGGCAACAACATCCTTGTAAGCACTGGCTTATTTTCCCTTGCCTAATAATATGTTGTTAGATTTTGTTGGGTTTTCCAATTGACTAACTCTATTCTTTTTCTTCTTCTTCTTTTCTAGGTCATGTGTGATGCTTACACTCCTGCAGGAGTGCCGATTCCAACAAACAAGAGATTTGCTGCTGAAAAGGTTTTCAGCCATCCTGATGTTGTTGCTGAAGTACCATGGTATCTGAACTTATTTTTAACTGCAGTCTGCTCTGGTTTTTTCATCTAACATGAGTTTTATACTATTTATTTACTACTTGATTTTGAATTAAAACAGGTATGGCATAGAGCAGGAGTATACTCTATTGAAAAAGGATGTCAAGTGGCCTCTTGGGTGGCCTGTTGGAGGTTATCCTGGTCCACAGGTAATTGCTATATTTTTCTTTCCACTGGCCATTTAATGTCTTGTACAGTTGTACTTGTATGATAAGGCTATTCATTTGATGACATTGCTGAGTTTATCAAAGTGGTTTCTAATACAACAATCTGTTTTTCAGCTCCCACAGTTTTGAGTCGTTGTCATTTTTCTAGTTTTAACTAAGCCTTCATGTTTTACCACATAACAGGGGCCGTATTATTGTGGTGCTGGTGCTGACAAAGCCTTTGGGCGTGATATCGTTGATTCGCATTACAAAGCCTGCCTCTATGCAGGTATCAACATCAGTGGAATCAATGGAGAAGTGATGCCAGGACAGGTATTATTATTGATATTTTGTCCTCTATTTCCTTGGCTACTTTCTCCGTACCTTGTATATATATATATATGGCTCAACCGTGATTTTTTTTTTTCAGTGGGAATTCCAAGTTGGTCCTGCTGTTGGTATTTCTGCTGGCGATGAATTATGGGTTGCTCGCTACATTCTGGAGGTATTTCCAAAACAGCCATTTGGATCTTAGGTTTTCACTATTGGGATGAATCAAAACATTTTAGTAGTACATGAAAACAATGTAAAGGTGTTTGCTTAGATTTGTTCTTATTTCTTAACTATATGTTATCAATTCTATTTGGACAGAGGATTACAGAAATTGCTGGTGTTGTTCTTACCTTTGACCCAAAGCCTATTGAGGTAACCGTTGGTTCTTGACTTACTTTTTCTCATGCACATTGACCTATGTAAATATCTTCGTCGTTCCCGCACTTTTTTCTTCTTGCTGTGTATGTTTCATATGTATTAGCATTTAGTGATTTTTGTTGTATACAGGGAGACTGGAATGGAGCTGGTGCACACGCAAACTACAGGTATAACTATTATGGAGATCTAGGTAGTTGTAAATTTTAAAATTATTGCTCATCCTTATCATACAGCTTGTGTGATGTGTTTCCATGGTATTAGTTAACTTTTAGCTACTGATGTGCAAAGGATTTGGTATTTCTTCTGTAAACCTGTCATCTGATGAAGTCTTCTGTTTTTGCTGCAGCACCAAGTCCATGAGAAATGATGGAGGGTATGAAGTCATCAAGAAAGCAATTGAGAAACTTGGTCTACGCCACAAGGAACACATTGCTGCTTATGGGGAAGGCAATGAACGGCGTCTCACTGGGAAACATGAAACAGCTGACATCAACACTTTCTTATGGGTATATTTCATTTTCAACTTTCTGAATTGAATGTATTATGTATTATCTCGAGGGCAGTCGTCTGAATATTTTCCTTCACATCGTGTACAGGGAGTTGCAAACCGTGGAGCTTCCGTTCGAGTTGGCAGAGACACAGAGAAAGAGGGCAAGGGTTATTTTGAAGACAGGAGACCTGCTTCTAACATGGACCCTTACGTTGTCACTGCCATGATTGCTGAGACCACCATTCTTTGGAAGCCAACTTAAGTGCACGCTATGAGCTGTTGGCCTAGTTGTTTTCTTTCCATGGGATTGAAGTGTCATTGCTAGTCTTCTGTCTTTCATTCAGTAGTACCCAGTCCGTCTGTATTAGTGCCATTTAAATGTTAAAGCTAGTTTAGTTTAGTATAATTTGCCCTTCCAGATTGGGGTGGATGCATGACATAATTTAATGTTTCCTGCTTTTATCGACCCTCTTTTGTTCAATAACTCAACAAGGATGTAACATTAAATAACGTGTGTGCTGATTCCTCTTGTTTGTAACTGAATTATATAATGGTTCGGAAGTTACATCTTCAGTATCTTTAAATTTATATTTTTGTGTCGGTGGAATGGAATGATTTGATAATTTTTCCTCCGGGTTCGATAAACATAGATATACAAATGCCTGAGCACGTCTCTTCTTCCTTTGGAAGCTGTTGTCCATATTAATCTCCCACAAATGCAGCAACCGGGTCTAGCATGTAGCTATTAGCTTTTCAACTCCATTTTCCCGAAATATGGATTGTCGAATGTGAAGCGTTGAGCCTTTTCTTACAAATCAGTTTCTTATGGTTTGGATTTGGAGGCATTTACTAGTACATTGATCAAAGGTGCCCAAGATAATACACAAGGGTTGTGTGAAATACTGCATGTATATATTAAAATGAAAAATGGCGAGAGCAGTCGACTAGATCAAACAGTGCGTTATCCGTCTTCTGTCTAGTGGAGCAGAGTGCAATAAATAGAGCAAACTAGAATGGCATTCCATAAGTATGATGTCATGCTATGTGGTCTCAAGTCTGTCTCAAGTCTCAACATGTGCTAACAGTTGTTGAAGTCGATGATTAGATTATAACACTTGCCTTTTCGAGATTAAAAACAACGTTGGAAGTTGGAACAACCTCGGTAACATGTATCTATCGTGAGCTCACAATTGGCAAATATCACACGCAAAAAGGACAGAAAAAATATCCAATTCCTCGTGCTTTACACTCAGTGGTGATTGTGTAAAGCAAAAGAAAAGCAGATCTCTACACTATATTTCTATATATGATAGCCGGGTTTGATAGCCGGGTTTGTAGGAAACACATTTCTCAATTAAACCGTGTATTTTTAAAACGACTAAAAAAAGTATCAAACTTTATATTTTTTTGACAGTTTTGGAACCAAATTTATTTTCCTCACCAAACTATTTGATTTTTGCAATATAGAAACTTCTCTCAAATTTCTCTAATACCGTTTATAATTTGTATTAATTTTCATTTATAAATTAATAATATAAATAAAAATTAATTTGTAATATTGAAAAAAAAATTAATATAAATTAATATGTAATGCAGAAAAAAATTAATATAATTTTTTTAATTTGCAATGTTGAAAATAATAAAAAATAAATAAAAATAAAAATTAGAAACGGTGTTAGAGAAATTTGACGGAAGTTTCTACGTTGCAAAAATCAAACAGTTGGAGGAGAAAAACAAGTTTGATCTTCATATTGTCAAAAGGTGTAAAGTTTGATACCCTTTTTAGTCGTTTTTTCTTTTTAATATCTCTATTTTAATATTTTATAACTACTTCTCTTAATTATTCTAATTAGCTCTCTTTTTTTTTTGAAATAATTTATAAAAAAAAACTCTTTCATTTTATTGAAATTAGAATTAGCTTTATATTATATAAAATAATTTAAAAACCTCTTTCACGCCAATTGAAATTATATTAAATTTCTTCTAATGTTTTTATATTATTTTTTTTTTAGATTATAACTATAATTCAAAAAATCATACTATCCGAGGCGAAAGAGTTTAAACTTTAAAGACTTGAAAAACACTAATGTGTAGCATTTTTCGCATATTTGTAATAGACTACCAAAATGGATCCATTAATAATAAGAAGTTGGGTTGGGTCTAATGTCATTGAATATTTTGATAGGTTTGTTTCCACTGTAAATCCAGATCCTAGTATGGATAGAAATATACAAGAGCATCTTTGTGCACGTACTTTGACATTTGAGTTGAATCTTGATACAGATCTAAAACGACTGTGTTTTATTGGTTAATTGGGTCATACGACACAGCATATGTGGAAGTCATTGCTTACATTTACATAAAACAATGAAACAGATGGGATGCCGTTTTAGATATCCATTTGATGTACTTGATAAGTCGAAGATTGTTAAAGAACCGCCTAACAATAATATGTTCCAGGTTTATAGAAGGGTCCGAAATGATGAGTTAGTCTCGCTCCCATAATACAAAAAAATTCTACGCATGACGGCGTGCAAACATTGATTGGTCGCCCGTCCTTTCGGTATAGTCTGTAGTAAATTACATTGCTAAGTATGCTTCAAAATCTGAGCTTGCATCAAAGAGTTTCACATAAACTTTACAAGAAATTGTTGAAGATCTTCGTCGTCCATGTCAGAATGCAAAATCTGCTTTTGAAGCGATTACTTATGAAAAGTGTATCTGAAAGAGATATTTCTGCCCAAGAAGTATGTCATTTGTTAATGTGGAACCCATTAGTACGATCATCAAGGAAGTTTGTCCTTTTAAATGTAAGTGAACAGAGCATGTTAGCATCAACTTTATGTCGTAGAAGAGGGGACGAAGATGAAGAGATTGTTGGAACAGACCCAAGCTTTATAAGAAGATATATACAGCGACCTCCTTGCTATGAAAATACATCCCTCCTCGATATGGCGAAAAGACACTACTTTAATCGAAAAAGTTGGCACACTTCTCGAGTTAGTGCAATTGTGCAGTGTGAAGAGGCCTTGAAAGTATTTACACTAATGAACCAGAGGAAGAGATATCTTCTACATTCTCTACCACCATGGAAACTTCTACAAGTTAAATCTCTATATAACTACATTTGACTTGATTCTAGATCGTTCGATGAAAGAAATAGATATGTAGACAGCTGCACATAAGAAGTACAGTCAATACTATAAATCAAACCATTTTGGTAAGGTAAAGGATAAACGAATTTTACACATTTACACATGGTGCTTTGATTCACATGATAATAAATAATTCCCATAAGAAACCACCATATAATTACTAAAATGTTCTTTAAACATGAGCAAGCAAGAGACTCCAATATCTTTTACTATAATCATCTATTTTTGTACAGGCCGATTTCACCATGTTGTGGCAAGTTTTGCATTTGAAGATTGAAATCTAGAACACTGGGACTAGCGCACAACAAACCCTTGCTGCCTAAAAATGCAAAGAATGCAGCAATACAAATATCATGGTTCCAAAAATCTTCTCTTGAATGGAGAACACGTGGGATTTTATTATTTCATCACAGAAAGATAATATTAGTGTAATAGTAGACAATTCAAAAACTAAACAAACATGACTATTGAACCAAAGACAATCCCCACTTTGAGCAGTAACAATAAATATAATGTAGCAAGTACTTCAAATAGTTTCAGACTTCTTCACAAAGCAATTGTCCAACAGTTATCATGTGGAACGACTCCACAAGAGATAGCTTCAAACTTTCTAGTTTACGAGAAACACAGTCCATTGTGGGTCGAGATTGAGGACTAACATTTATGCATAAAAACGCCAGTTTTGCGCTTACCAATACTTCCTTGACGAGCTCCGTAGTGGGAGGTTGAAGACGTTTGTCCAATATATCCATCAACAAAGCATTTGGTCCACTTGTAGAAAATGATGTAGCAAGAGATGATAAAAATTCACCAGGATGATTTCCCATTACCACTTCAAGTGCTAACACTCCAAAGCTATACACATCACATTTTGCAGTCAACCTCATTGTGAAAGCCAACTCTACATGAAAAACAATTATTTAAACGTGGTCAGATATTTTAAAAGAAACTAAATCGCATGTTAGAAAACCATAAATTCACCTACGAATCGAATGTAAATAGTGAACAAGAGAGAAAGAAAGATTTACCTGGGGCCAAATAACCATACGTTCCGGCTGGTGCCGTCCAATTGGAAGAATTGGGAATTAAATCTCGAGCAATACCAAAATCAGCAACACAAGCATCATATTCTGAATTCAACAAAATATTTTTGCTCGAAATGTCTCGATGAATCAATGGTGGTGTGCAACCATGCATGTAAGACAAGGCATTAGCTACACTTTTGATGATGTCTATCCTCTTCTTCCAATCCAAACCAATTGCTTCCTCTGCATTGCTCAAAAGTTGGGCTAAGTTCCCCCTTTCCAGATACTCATATACCAAAAAAGAGTGTCGAACGTGTGAACAAAATCCATAAAGTTTCACAATGCTTCGATGTCTCGGTTACTGTTAATGCATGTACCTCATTTTGAAATGATCTTAAATTGACCACTTCATCATCCCGTGTCGGGTGAATTTTCTTTACAGCCACTACTTGTCCAGTTGACAAAACCGCTTTGTAGACGCTTCCATATCCTCCCACCCCAATGCAGTACTTCTCGTTAAACCCCTCTGTTGCTTCAATAACGTCTTCATATACTATTCTCCCATTGTAATTCCAAATACTAAATAAATTGTTACATGTTGCTCTTGTCACTTCCTCTTCAACACTTTTTTTCTTATAAAACATGGAACAAGTTCCAACAATTACAGTAAAAAGAGAGAACGATCCCACAAGACAAAGAATGATGATCTTGATAAGTTTAACTCTTCCTTTTGCACCTTTGCTTATTTCAGAAGATCTACAAGGTGACAAAGCTTTTGCGTGACCGCACAAGCCTTTGTTGTTAACAAATTCTTTGGCTGAAGCCTCGCGGAAAGCTTTGCAATCAGGAACCGGACCTTCTAATGCATTGTAAGATATATCAACAGAAGTCAAGCTTAGCATTTCTGCCAATGAACTTGGAATTGAACCAGAGAACATATTGTGTGACAAATTCAAGTTCTCCAAGTTACGCATTTGAGCAAAGGAAGGTGGAATAGAACCAGAAAACGTATTATGGCTCAGGTCGAGCAACTCTTGAATGTGAACCAGATTGCCTAATTCAAATGGTATGCTTCCATTAAATTTATTTTTATGCAAGTTCAAATGATGCAATCTGGAGCAATCACCAATTTGTTTTGGTATTGGCCCACTCAAATTGTTGGTGGACAAATCTAGTGTCTCTAGATGACTTAAGCTTCCAATCTTGGTAGGCAAATTGCCATAAAGATGGTTATCACTCAAGTTAAGATTCACTAACGAAGCCAAGTTCCCCATTTCTTTTGGAATCTCTCCTGTGAATTGGTTTGATGAGAGATCAAACATTCCTAGATGAGTCAAGCTTCCAAACTCACGAGGTATGGTACCAATGAGTTTGTTGTTAGTGATTTTAAAACTCGTTAGATTTTTGCATTCACTCCAATTACTTGAAAGATTGCCGTACAAGTTGTTGTTACTCAAATCAATGAAATCAAGACTTGGATGTATGCCAAATGAATTTGATATGTCTCCCATGAGTTGGTTTCCATCTAGTCGAAGTCGAAACAGTCTCAGACAATTTTTCAAGTTGGGGATGGGACCAATTAGATTATTGGAATATGCACTGAAATTTTGAAGTTGTCCACCTTCACATAGTTGTTGTGGCAAATAACCAGAAAGTTCATTCTTATAGAGATACAATACAGTTAAGTTTTGTAAACTACCGAATGAAGAAGGGATTGAACCGCTGAGATGATTTGTATTAAGTGTTAGTTTCACAAGAGATTTCAAGTTTCCAATTTCTGAAGGAATGGAACCAAAAAGTTCATTCTCAGAGAGGTACAATATGGTTAAGTTTTGTAAACTACCGAATGAAGAAGGGATTAAACCGCTGAGATGATTTGTAAAAAGACTTAGTTTCGTAAGAGATTTCAAGTTTCCAATTTCTGAAGGAATGGAACCAGAAAGTTCATTCTTATAGAGATACAATTCGGTTAAGTTTTGTAAACTACCGAATGAAGAAGGGATTGAACCGCTGAGATGATTTGTATAAAGACTTAGTTCCGTAAGAGATTTCAAGTTTCCAATTTCTGAAGGAATGGAACCAGAAAGTTCATTGTCAAAGAGGGACAATATGGTTAAGTTTTGTAAACTACCGAATGAAGAAGGGATTGAACCGCTGAGATGATTTGTACTAAGTTCTAGTTTCACAAGAGATTTCAAGTTTCCAATTTCTGAAGGAATGGAACCAGAAAGTTCATTGTCAAAGAGGAACAATATGGTTAAGTTTTGTAAACTACCGAATGAAGAAGGGATTGAACCCCTGAGATGATTTGTACTAAGTTCTAGTTTCACAAGAGATTTCAAGTTTCCAATTTCTGAAGGAATGGAACCAGAAAGTTCATTCTCATAGAGGTACAGTAGGTTTAAGTTTTGTAAACTACCGAATGAAGAAGGGATTGAACCCATTTGAGATGATTTGTATAAAGACTTAGTTCAAGTAAGAGATTTCAAGTTTCCAATTTCTGAAGGAATGGAACCAGAAAGTTCATTCTCATAGAGGTACAGTATGGTTAAGTTTTGTAAACTACCGAATGAATAAGGGATTGAACCGCTGAGATGATTTGTATAAAGACTTAGTTCCGTAAGAGATTTCAAGTTTCCAATTTCTGAAGGAATGGAACCAGAAAGTTCATTCTCATAGAGGTACAGTAGGGTTAAGTTTTGTAAACTACCGAATGAAGAAGGGATTGAACCGCTGAGATGATTTGTATATAGACTTAGCTCCGTAAGAGATTTCAAGTTTCCAATTTCTGAAGGAATAGAACCAGAAAGTTTATTGTCATAGAGGGACAATAGGGTTAAGTTTTGTAAAGTACCGAATGAAGAAGGGATTAAACCGCTGAGATGATTTGTACAAAGACTTAGTTCCACAAGAGATTTCAAGTTTCCAATTTCTGAAGGAATGGAACCAGAAAGTTGATTTTGATAAAAGTACAAATATTTTAGATTGGTCAAATTACCTAAAGAACGTGGAATTGGACCAGTGAGATTGTTTTGATAAAGATATAGTTCCGCAAGAGACCTCAACTTTCCTATTTCTTGTGGAATTGAACCTGAGAAATTATTGGCGTAAAAGTCGATGTAATTGAGTTTGGAAAGTTCAGTAATTTGGACTGGAATAGCTCCATACAGTGAATTGAAACTGAGGTTCAAACCATTAAGATTTGGAAGGTTTGAGAAGGGGAAGCTTTGAAGCGTACCTGCCAAACTTGTGTTTGATAGGTTAATGTCCACAACCTTTCCCGCCTTGCAAGAAATGCCGAACCAGTCGCGGCAGTGATGAGAAGAATTGACATGACTAGGAGGGAGTACCCATGAAGATAGTGCAGAAGTGGCCTGACCATGAAGGCTATCTTTCCAATTGAGAAGTGCATGGGCTTCTTCACTGGGACTAGTAGAAGAAGAGTTAACATTGAAAGAAGAAAACAACAGTAAAACTAATAAGACAAGAAAAGAGACCAGCAGTTTCATGTGATGCGAAGCCATGAACTTGTGATGATGGGGTTGTGATAGACGTGAAGTTCATGCTTTATATATAGTGCTCATATCAGTGTGTGGGTCAGGTACATCAAAGAACTTTGTTGCTGATCGTAAGACTTGTAGCTCAGTTTGTGTGGAAGAAATAAACCACCACTAGCTAGACTATGCTTTTTGTGCGGTAGTAGCGAAAGTCCATTTCTGTTGAAAACTAACCAATTCAAGACTTGCAATTATCGCAACTTGCACTCTTGTAGGTCTGTGGAAGAAATAAACCGCCACTAGCTAGACCATTTATTTTGATTGGGGCAGGTGACTAACCAAGTCTGGTCCTTCGCAGCGTCCGTCAAAACACTTCAAGACTTGCAATTAACGCAAGATGATATCCAAAACACTTCAAGAAATATGAGTTATAGAGCTACAGAATCAGCTAAACCATATCCATAAGTTTTAATAAAAGTATATGAGAAAATACGTACATTTACAGATGACAACAACAACAGAGGAACCTAAGAAATCTAAGAAAAACCAACGAGTGAATAGAAACGATAAGAAATGAAGGAGATGTCAGATCCCTTACACTACTGATCGCTATAAGAACATTACTCACGCAGTGTCCAATCTCAGTGCGTGGAACCACAAAAGCGGACACAGACTGTAGGGGGGACATGATTTATATAGAGATAATTGTACTCATTACCCATTTTGCTTCACAAGTCTAAGGATGTCAGACTCTCTGCGTAAACCATGACTTCACAACCAGCATGGCAGTTTTATTCATCAATAACGCATCTCTCAAGTCTCAAGTCCGGGAGCAGAGATACTAACAGTTTTGATATTCCACCATTTACAAATTTTTAAAACTAACTCTTCAGGGCTTAGGAAACAATGGAAACGTTGGGAAACATTTTGAACCTTTACGAGCCGTAGATGGATAATTCTGAAGCAGCACTTGCTTTTCTCGGGCTTCTGCGAATATTTTTGATGAATGAGTAGTCATCCTCTCCAATGCCATAGCGTTCTTCAGCATACAATTTATAAGAAATAACTCAATCTTGTTGGCACCAAATTTTCCAAATGTAACTGATTCAAGGGCGTGGCATGTCCCTGCCTCCGTAGATGTGGATTTTCAGAAATATGTCCTACAAGAGAATCGAGGAAATGACGTAAGTACTGTTTTATGAACAAAATAACAATCATTTCAACCACTTCTGAAATTTACACCGCCAAATGTTCCTCCGAATCCATAGCTCGTTTGCTCTCGGGTAGCTTTTTTTTCCTGCCACCACAAAAACAAAAAGTGTAAGTTAGATGCATGACCTAGTGACCTTCAGGTATGGGGTAAGTGACCAGTACCTTGAAAGAGTATTTTTTATCTAAAAGTTTTGCTTAATCTTTTATCTAAAAATTTTGAATTTTTTTTCAAAGTCTTTATAAAATAATTTATAATTAACAAAAGGCTAAATCTATGGTGCGCAGGTCGTATCGTATGTTGTGAAATCTGGGCCACTCATACCAGGGGGTGCGTGTGTATTGCATGGCAGAAGTACTGATCCAAAGGCCCACATTACCTGCGCACCATACATCTCGCGCACTAAAGACATGTTCTTAACAAAATACTATGCTCCGCTAACACCCCACTGCAACACAGTATACTAGTAATAAGATGGGTTGGGTCTAAAAATGAGGTGATCCAAAATATAAACATCAATCTGTGTTGGGCCTTAAATTCAACACTCGATCTCCCTCTTAAATGGCACGAACATGAACCTCAAAATATCATCATCATGTCTTCATTTTCCCTTCTTCTCGCTGCCTCTTTCTCAAACTCACTATACTTTCATTTCCCGCAAAAAATAAAAATCTCAACTTGTCATCAATCTCTCAAAAAGGTACGTACTCAATTCACATTTCTGCTTTTCTTGTTTCGTGTTTGTTTGTTTATTCATGTCTTTGTTTTATTGTTTCTCTCTTCGCAGTTATTAGCTCGAAACTGCACTAGTTGTGCAGTTTTTTCTTGTGATTATAATGAGTTATCTGATGATGGTAGAAATGTGATGGTGGACGACGTTTCTGATGTTCGAGCTGATAGTAACACTTATATTTGGTTATTGAAAGCTTGTTTCGAACATGGGTCAGTTAGAGATGCTAAGACTCTTCAAGCCAAGGTTTTGAGGTCTGGGTTACATGTAGATTCTACTTATTTATCTGCTCAGCTTATTGATGTTTATTTGAGGCATGGGGATATAAATTATGCGGTCAACATTTTTGATAACCTGTCTGAGGCAAGTGTTTATTCTTGGAATGCTATATTATCTGTGTTTCTAGCAAAGAAATTGTATACTCGGGTCTTGGGTTTGTTTTCCAGTGTTTTAGCACAAGGTGGTACATGTCCTAATAATGCTACTTTTGCTACTGTCCTTCGGGCATGTAGTGGCGGGAATTTGAGTCTTCACTATGTTGATCAAATTCATTCTAAGATTATACAATATCATTTTGACACTGATCCGATAGTATGCAACCCTTTGATTGATTTGTATTCCAAAAGTGGATGCATAAGTTGGTGAGATCAATCTTTGACAAGTTGTCTTCACGCAACAGCATTTCTTGTAGCTATTGTTGTAAACGAATAAATAAAACAATAAGGGACAAGGACATAATAACAGGTAATAACCAAGGCGGATTAAAAAGTCATCCTTAAGGAAAGATTTAGCCCTTTCCAATGAATGCGAAAAAGCGGCGATGGCGTCTTTCTCACAGGATTCAATGGCTAACAGTAGTTTGACTTTGCACTAGAACAAACTACTCTCTAGAACGGCAGTATAACTTTCTCTGGCGGCTGACAAGAAGAAGAGAACAAAAATAGGATGGGGTCGAGTTCTGTTTCTCTGAAGGTGTGAGTTGCTGTTTTTCAGGGGATCCTCTATCTGGACGCAAGGTCCTGTATTTATAGAGGTAAGGTGGTCGGTTCCAGATAGGATAAGGACTCACACTTCCACTCTAAGTTGATTTCAAACTCTAAGAGATAAAGACTCATCCTCAAACTCTAAAGAGATAAAGACTCATCCTCATCCTTAAACTCTAAGTCGGTTTTACCAACAGATAAGAAGAAACCAACTAGACACTGAAACTAGTATTTAGAAATACTCCTAGAGATTCCAACAATCTACCACTATTTCAAAATACTAATAGTCTCTCACTATTTTGGAATAGGATATTACAAAATAAATGGGTTAACGAAGTGCCAGAGAAAATCGAAAAAACAATGCATAAGATATTGGTGTTTTATGGGCTTGAACCAGTCATATGATAACATGTCTTATAATACGTGAAAGTGGTGGATTAAAAAAAAAATCTTTGAACCAACATTCCCTTGTAGTAAAATAGATCACATACACCCACACTGCTCTTTCATTATATGCCAGTTCTACGGTGTTGCGCTTTTTGGCCCTGCGCTGTTTGTGTTCCATGAATGCTCTAGAGTACTTGCCCGAATACTCATAAGAACCGACCCAGTTCTACATTCACGTAGGTGGATATCCATCAAGTGTACATTGCGGTTAAAATACACTATCTCATTATAAAATGGACTATGGATTCCAATAAGAGTAAAATAACTCATCCTTTCTCATTTGCAATTCAAGTTATACAAAGTATACAAAAAATGCTATCTCACATAGGGTGGGGCGTCTCAAAGAAAGACAATAGCATACTAGGTTACGAGGTGACTTGTTTTTCCCTTTGAACCTACTTCATGGGATCTCCAATCACATAGGTGGGGTTCCGTCGATTGTCGCCCTCTATCTAAGGCAAAGTCTCATCCCCTCGACATATCGAACCACTTGCCTCTTGCTAAGTGGTTTTGTCGAAGGATCGACCAAATTTAACTCGACCTCACATAATCTAGAGCCACCACAACTCCAAATTCCAGCCGGTTGCTTTATAGATTGTAGTCTCTGGGCGAAATATGCCTTTTTCCCATTATACAATTTGCTCTTTTGCCTTTGCTATCGGCGACGGCAAATCCGCATGCATAAAATACAATTTGGAGGCGGTTTTATACCAATAGGAAGATCTCGCCAAGAGGTTTCTAAGTCACTCCGGCCCTCGGCGACTTGCTTTATCTAAAACAATAAGCTCGGACTCCATGGTTGAGCGAGCTATCAAGGTCTGCTTAGAAGATTTCCAAGCGATCGCACCTCCACTTTAGGGTGAAAATATAACCACTAGTGGACTTGATATCATGAGAATCGGATATCCGGTTTGCATCACAATAACCCTCTATCACGCGGTGGAGTTTGTCTAAACCGTATGCCATAATTCATTGTTCCTCTCAAGTACTTGGCTAGTCTCTCTAACGCACTCCAATGTTCCCGGCTGGGACATAATGAGTGTATCCGCTTTAACACGCTAACTAATAAACAATGTCGGTCTAGTGCAATTCATAAAGTACATGAGACTACCAATAATTTGGGCATATTTAGACTGAAGGACACTATGTTGAGCATTTTTCTGAAGTTCACTAGTTGCCTCATAAGGTGTCTACACATGCTTACTATCATAAAAGTTAAACTTCTTCAAAAATTTCTCAACATAATGCTCTTGTGAGAGCGTATAGCCATCACTGTTTCTGATGATTTTGATTCCAAGAATCACATCACCTTCTCCCAAATCCTTCATTTCAAATTGGGAGGATAAGAACATCTTGGTGTTTCTCACAACATCAAGGCTAGGACTCATGATTAACATATCATCCACATATAGACAGATAATCACATATGTATTCACTTCAAAAGTTTTAAAGTAAATACATTTATCAGCATCATTTATTTGATATCCATTGGACATCATGACACTGTCAAACTTTTCATGCCATTGTTTTGGTGCTTGTTTTAACCCATATAAAGACTTAACTAACTTGCATACCTTTTGCTCATTCCCTGGTACTATAGTACCCTCCGGCTGCATCATATATATTTCTTCATCAAGATCACCATTCAAAAATGCGGTTTTACATCCATTTGATGAATAAATAAATTATGAATAGCAAATTAGAGCCATTAGAACTCTTATAGATGAAATCCTAGTTCACGGGGAGCATAAGTATCAAAATATTCAATGCCTTTTTTCTGGGAGAATCCCTTGACTACTAATCTAGCCTTGTATTTCTCAATGGAACCATCTAGCTTCAGTTTCTTTTTGAAGATCCACTTGTAACGTATAGGTTTCACCCCAGGAGGTAGATCAACTATCTCCCATGTGTGATTAGCTATAATCGAATCTAGTTCTGAGTTTATAGCATCCTTCCATAAAGGTGCATCTCGAACCTGATTGCCTCATTATCGTCCACACAGATCATCATCAAGAAGAAACGTGTAAAAGTCATCACCAAAATTGGTGGATTTTCTGTCTCTTTTACTCTTCCGAATTTCTTGTTCAGAAATTTCAGGATCTGTTGATTGTTGTTCACTAGGAGCAACCAACCTCTCAATACCAATTTTCAAAGGAAACAAATTCTCAAAGAAATCAGCATTTTTACTCTCTATAATAATGTTAGCATCGACAAGGTTATTATCAGATTTTACTACTAAAAATCTATATGCAGCACTATTATAAGCATAACTAATGAACATACAATCAACAGTTCTAGGTCCCAATTTTCTCTTTTTAGGTTCGTTCACTAGAACCTTTGCAAGACACCCCCACATTTTAAAGTATTTCAGGTTTGGTACATGACCTTTCCATAATTCATATGGTGTCTTATTCCCTGTTTTCTTGTTGGGTATCCTATTCTGTATATGGCAAGCAGATAGGATTGCTTTCCCCCACAAGTTCGAGGAAGCCTTAACTTACAAGCATAGCATTCATCATCTCTTTTAGTGTTACGTTTTTTCCGTTTGGCTACTCCATTAGACTCGGGAGAGTATCTTTGAAGTAGTCTCATGAATAATGCCATTCTTGTCACAAAAGTCCCGGAAGGGGTTAGACTCATATTCTCCACCCTATCGGACCGAAGTCTTTTAATCTTACAATTAAGTTGGTTTTCAACTTCAAATTTTGTACTTGAAAACATCTCACCTGCTTCATGCTTGTTTCTAAGTAAATACATCATGGTGTACCTAGAGAAGTCATCTATGAATGTAATATAATAAAACTTCCCCTAGACATGGTATTTCTAAATTCACCTAAATCCAGGTATGAATAAGAGTTAGCAATCCAGTTTATATCTCTAAAAAGCAAATAAAGGTTTCTTTGTGGCTTTAGTCTCGGCATATCTCACATTTATCATTAGAAAAATCGAAATATTAGACAATAAACCACATGCTTTCATTCTTTTCATATCTTGAACATTCACATGTCCTAGTCTACCATGCCATATATTAAAAGAGTCAAGCAAGTAAAGCGAAAGATTCATTCTTATTAATAATAATGTTTTCAAGTACATTCAACATGAAAAGACCAATCATTATTACAATAACCTTTCCCAACAAAACCCTCATTTTTCGTCCAAAACGAACTTGTCACTCTCAAAAGTCACCTTGGCCTTGACTTTCCCCGAAGGACCGCGAAATCAGATTCGGCGAATCTCGGGAACATGAATAACATTACTAAGTGAAAGGGTTTTCCGAAGTTAACTTCGAAGAATCTTACTGTTCCCTCAGCAGAAATGGACTTGAGTCACCCATATAGACCTTTTCATCTTTCACTAGTATGTAGTCTGAGAAGGCTTCAACATCACCACAAACGTGGTTGGTGGCACCAGAATCTAGTACCCAGTTCTTCTTCCCAGTGGCCATGAACACTTGTGACACCACAAAGACAATAATATCATCTCCTCAACTATATTAGCATTGGGAGGATCATCGGTGTCTTTCTTGTTCCGCGACCGAAAAGCCCTATGTCGAGGTTTACCACAAACATAACAATTTCCATTGCCAGTACCACTCCTTTTAAAAGAAGTGCCTTTGACCTTGAAATACTTATTTTTGTTGTACTTCTGCTTTTTAGAGTTTTTGTTGGATTTAATGGGATTACCTTCAATGATATTGGCTTTGGAATGGAATTCCTTAGACAACACGTCATCCCGAGTCTTGTTCTTTTCCTCTATGTGAATGTGAATGATCACATCCTCAAGAGTCATCAGTTTACGCTTATGCTTCATACTGTTTTTATAGTGTTTCCAAGACTCGGGGAGTTTCTCAATCAAACATCCAGCAACAAAAGTTTCGGGTAAATCAATACCTCAGTTTTCAAATCATTAATCAGCACATGAAAATCATGGATTTGAGACGTTACATCTCTATCCTCTCTCATCTGGAACTTTAGAAAGTCCCAATAGCATATTTCTGAGTACCAGCATCCTCTATTACGTATTTTTTGTTCAAACTCTCCCATATGTTATGTGCATTTTTATTTGAACAATAAATATCAAATATTTCATTGGACAAGGTACTCAAAATAGCATGATGACATACCTTATTCCCATTGAGCCAAGCAGCGTGATTTCTTTCGAAATCATTAGAACCCTCCACGAGTGCTGTATCAGTAAGATACTTTGCATAGTTGAGTACATCTAGAGCTGTGAACACCCTTTCTCTCTATCGCTTGAAGTGTGAACCGTTGAAGGATTCAATCTTTGACACATTGGGTAAGTTGCGAGCATTCAGTAGAGGTGCAACATCTCTCATAGTCGAAGTAACTTCCATGACTCCAGAATTGGTTTCTTTGATCGGCGTGGTGTCAACTGGTGTAGACATCTTGATCTTTCCTTAATATTGTTGTAAACGAATAAAGAAAACAATAAGAGACAAGGACAGAATAACATGTAATAACTAAGGCGCGGATTAGGCTGTCCTTAAGGAAAGATTTCGCCCCTTCCAATGGTGCAGAAAGGCAGCAGTGGCGTCTTCCTCACAGGATTCAATGGCTAACAGTAGTTTGACTTTGCACTAGAACAAACTACTCTCTAGAACGGTAGTATAACTTTCTCTGGCGGCTGACAGGAAGAAGAGAACAAGAATAGGATGGGGTCGAGTTCTGTTTCTCTGAAGGTGTGAGTTGCTGTTTTTCAGGGGATCCTCTATCTGGATGCAAGGTCCTGTATTTATAGAGGTAAGGTGGTCGGTTCCAGAAAGGATAAGGACTCACACTTTCACTCTAAGTCGGTTTCAAACTCTAAGAGATAAAGACTCATCCTCAAACTCTAAAGAGATAAAGACTCATCCTCATCTTCAAACTCTAAAGAGATAAAGACTCATCCTCATCCTCATCCTCAAACTCTAAAGAGATAAGGACTCATCCTCAAGCTCTAAGTCGGTTTCACCAACATATAAGAAGAAACCAACTAGACACCGAAACTAGTATTTAGAAATACTCCTAGAGATTCCAACAGCTATGATCTCTGCTCTTTCTCAAAATGGTCGGGAAAAAGAAGCTCTCAATCTCTTTTGTAGAATGCGAAAATCAGGTACTATCCCTACCCCTTACGTATTTTCTAGTGCAATAAGTGCTTCTACGAAAATTGGAATGTACAAGCATGGCGAGCAGCTGCATGGACAAGCCCTTAAGTGGGGGTTTTCTTCTGAAACCTTTGTGTGCAATGCTCTCGTTAGCCTTTATTCTCACAAAGGTAATTTGATATCTGCGCAACACATTTTCAGTGAAATGACCAGTCGTGATAAAGTCACATATAATTCACTAATCTCTGCACTTGCTCAGCGTGGATTTAGCAACAAAGCTCTTGAACTGTATGAAGATATGCAACTTTCTGGATTGAAATCTGATTGTGTAACTGTTGCGAGCTTCTTGAGCGCATGTGCGTCTATCGAGGCGTTGCACAAGGGAAGGCAGCTCCACTGTTATGCAATTAAAGCAGGAATTTCTTCTGATGCCATCATTGAAGGTTCTTTGTTGGACCTGTATGTTAAATGTTCGGATGTTGCAACTGCCCGTGAATTGTTCAATACTACAAACAAAGAAAATGTGGTTCTGTGGAATGTGATGCTTGTGGCTTATGGGCAATTGGGTAATCTGATAGATTCCTTTGACGTGTTTTCTCAAATGCAAATAGCAGGGGTCGAAGCTAACGAATACACATACCCAGGTATACTGAGAACTTGTACGTTTTTGGGAGCTCTGGATCTTGGAGAGCAGATCCATACCCTAGTCGTAAAGACTGGCTTTGATCAAAATGTCTATGTTTGTAGTGTGCTTATAGATATGTATGCTAAACATGGAAGACTGGAACTTGCTCGAAAAATTCTTGGGAAACTCACAGAGGAAGATGTAGTCTCATGGACCGCCATGATTTCTGGGTATGTGCAGCATGAGATGTCTTTAGAAGCTCTTGAACTTTTTGTAGAGATGCTGATCCGAGGAATTCAATCAGACAATATAGGGTTATCTAGCGCACTGAGTGCATGTGCCGACATACAAGCCCTCAACCAAGGGCGGCAAATCCATGCTCAAGCATGTGTTTTTGGTTATTCATTGGATCTTTCAATAGGGAATGCACTCATCAACCTTTATGCTAGATGTGGCAGGGTGGATGAAGCTTATTTAGCATTTGGGATAATTCACACGAAAGATCAGATATCATGGAATGGTTTGATATCTGGATTCGCACAAAGTGGGCAGTGTGAAGAGGCCTTGAAAGTATTTACACTAATGAACCAGAGGAAGAGAAATCTTCTACATTCTCTACCACCATGGAAACTTCTACAAGTTAAATCTCTATATAACTACATTTGACTTGATTCTAGGTCGTTCGATGAAAGAAATAGATATGTAGACAGCTGCACATAAGAAGTACAGTCAATACTATAAATCAAACCATTTTGGTAAGGTAAAGGATAAACGAATTTTACACATTTACACATGGTGTTTTGATTCACATGATAATAAATAATTCCCATAGGAAACCACCATATAATTACTAAAATGTTCTTTAAACATGAGCAAGCAAGAGACTCTAATATCTTTTACTATAATCATCTATTTTCGTAGAGACCGATTTCACCATGTTGTGGCAAGTTTTGCATTTTAAGATTGAAATCTAGAACACTGGGACTAGCGCACAACAAACCCTTGTTGCCTAAAAATACAAAGAATGCAGCAATACGAATATCATGGTTCCAAAAATCTTCTCTTGAACGGAGAACACGTGGGATTTTATTATTTCCATCACAGAAAGATAATATTAGTGTAATAGTAGACAATTCAAAAACTAAACAAACATGACTATTGAACCAAAGACAATCCCCACTTTGAGCAGTAACAAGAGATATAATTGTAGCAAGTACTTCAAATAGTTTCAGACTTCTTCACAAAACAATTGTCCAACAGTTATCATGTGGAACGACTCCACAAGAGATAGCTTCAAACTTTTTAGTCTCTTACGAAAACACATCATTGTGGGTCGAGATTCAGGGACTAATATTTACGCATAAAAACGCCAGTTTTGCGCTTACCAATACTTCCTTGACGAGCTCCGTAGTGGGAGGTTGAAGACGTTTGTCCAATATATCCATCAACAAAGCATTTGATCCACTTGTAGAAAATGATGTAGCAAGAGATGATAAAATTCACGGGATGATTTCCCATTACCACTTCAAGTGCTAACACTCCAAAGCTATACACATCACATTTTGCAGTCAACCTCATTGTGAAAGCCAACTCTACATGAAAAAAAATTATTTAAACGTGGTCAGATATTTTAAAAGAAACTAAATCGCATGTTAGAAAACCATAAATTCACCTACGAATCTAATGTAAATAGTGAACAAGAGAGAAAGAAAGATTTACCTGGGGCCAAATAACCATAATGTTAAAACCGGGTGCCGTCAATTGGAAGAATTGGGAATTAAATCTCGAGCAATACCAAAATCAGCAACACAAGCATCATATTCTGAATTCAACAAAATATTTTTGCTCGAAATGTCTCGATGAATCAATGGTGGTGTGCAACCATGTATGTAAGACAAGGCATTAGCTACACTTTTGATGATGTCTATCCTCTTCTTCCAATCCAAACCAATTGCTTCCTCTGCATTGCTCAAAAGTTGGGCTAAGTTCCCCTTTCCGGATACTCATATACCAAAAAGAGTGTCGAACGTGTGAACAAAATCCGTAAAGTTTCACAATGCTTCGATGTCTCGGTTACGTTAATGCATGTACCTCATTTTGAAATGATCTTAAATTGACCACTTCATCATCCCGTGGGGTGAATTTTCTTTACGACCACTACTTGTCCAAATGACAAAACCGCTTTGTAGGCGCTTCCATATCCTCCCACCCCAATGCAAGACTTCTCGTTAAAACCCTCTCATTTCAAATAACGTCTTCATATACTATTCTCCCATTGTAATTCCAAATGGTAAATAAATTGTTACATGCTGCTCTTGTCACTTCCTCTTCAACACTTTTTTTCTTATAAAACATGGAACAAGTTCCAACAATTACAGTAAAAAGAGATAATGATCCCACAAGACAAAAAAGAATGATGATCTTGATAGGTTTAACTCTTCCTTTTGCACCTTTGCTTATTTCAGAAGATCTACAAGGTGACAAAGCTTTTGCGTGACCGCACAAGCCTTTGTTGTTAACAAATGTTTTGGCTGAAGCCTCGTGGAAAGCTTTGCAATCAGGAACCGGACCTTCTAATGCATTGTAAGATATATCAACAGAAGTCAAGCTTAGCATTTCTGCCAATGAATTTGGAAATGAACCAGAGAACATATTGTGTGACAAATTCAAGTTCTCCAAGTTACGCATTTGAGCAAAGGAAGGTGGAATAGAACCAGAAAAAGTATTCTGGCTCAGGTCGAGCAACTCTTGAATGTGAACCAGATTGCCTAATTCAAATGGTATGCTTCCATTAAATTTATTTTTATGCAAGTTCAGATGATGCAATCTGGAGCAATCACCAATTTGTTTTGGTATTGGCCCACTCAAATTGTTGGTGGACAAATCTAGTGTCTCTAGATGACTTAAGCTTCCAATCTCGGTAGGCAAATTGCCATAAAGATAGTTATCACTCAAGTTAAGATTCACTAACGAAGCCAAGTTCCCCATTTCTTTTGGAATCTCTCCTGTGAATTGGTTTGATGAGAGATCAAACATTCCTAGATGAGTCAAGCTTCCAAACTCACGAGGTATGGTACCAATGAGTTTGTTGTTAGTGATTTTAAAACTCGTTAGATTTTTGCATTCACTCCAATTACTTGAAAGATTGCCGTACAAGTTGTTGTTACTCAAATCAATGAAATTAAGACTTGGATGTATGCCAAATGAATTTGATATGTCTCCCATGAGTTGGTTTCCATCTAGTCGAAGTCGAAACAGTCTCAGACAATTTTTCAAGTTGGGGATGGGACCAATTAGATTATTGGAATCTGCACTGAAATTTTGAAGTTGTCCACCTTCACATAGTTGTTGTGGCAAATAACCAGAAAGTTCATTCTTATAGAGATACAATTCGGTTAAGTTTTGTAAACTACCGAATGAAGAAGGGATTGAACCGCTGAGATGATTTGTATTAAGTGCTAGTTGCACAAGAGATTTCAAGTTTCCAATTTCTGAAGGAATGGAACCAGAAAGTTCATTCTCAGAGAGGTACAATAGGGTTAAGTTTTGTAAACTACCAAATGAAGAAGGTATTGAACCGCTGAGATGATTTGTACTAAGAGCTAACTTCACAAGAGATTTCAAGTTTCCAATTTCTGAAGGAATGGAACCAGAAAGTTCATTCTCATAGAGGTACAATAGGGTTAAGTTTTGTAAACTACCGAATGAAGAAGGGATTGAACCGCTTAGATGATTTGTACTAAGGTCTAGTTTCACAAGAGATTTCAAGTTTCCAATTTCTGAAGGAATGGAACCAGAAAGTTCATTCTCATAGAGGTCCAATATGGTTAAGTTTTGTAAACTACCGAATGAAGAAGGGATTGAACCGCTGAGATGATTTGTACAAAATTCTAAGTCCACAAGAGATTTCAAGTTTCCAATTTCTGAAGGAATGGAACCAGAAAGTTCATTCTCATAGAGGTACAATAGGGTTAAGTTTTGTAAACTACCGAATGAAGAAGGGATTGAACCGCTGAGATGATTTGTATTAAGTGCTAGTTTCACAAGAGATTTCAAGTTTCCAATTTCTGAAGGAATGGAACCAGAAAGTTCATTCTCATAGAGGTACAGTAGGGTTAAGTTTTGTAAACTACCGAATGAAGAAGGGATTGAACCGTTGAGATGATTTGTACTAAGTGCTAGTTTCACAAGAGATTTCAAGTTTCCAATTTCTGAAGGAATGGAACCAGAAAGTTCATTCTCATAGAGATACAATAGGATTAAGTTTTGTAAACTACCGAATGAAGAAGGGATTGAACCGCTGAGATGATTTGTCCAAAATTCTAAGTCCACAAGAGATTTCAAGTTTCCAATTTCTGAAGGAATGGAACCAGAAAGTTGATTTTGATAAAAGTACAAATATTTTAGATTGGTCAAATTACCTAAAGAACGTGGAATTGGACCAGTGAGATTGTTTTGATAAAGAGCTAGTGACACAAGAGACCTCAAGTTTCCTATTTCTAGCGGAATTGATCCTGAAAATTGATTTGAAAAGAGGGATAGACGGTTTAGATTTCTCAAATCACACAAACTAGAAGGAATGGAACCAGAAAGATGGTTTTGCCCGAATCCAAGCACTTGGAGACTTGTTAATTGGCCCATTTCCGATGGTATTTCTCCAGAGAAATTATTGGCGTAAAAGTCGATGTAATTGAGTTTGGAAAGTTCAGTAATTTGGACTGGAATAGCTCCATACAGTGAATTGAAACTGAGGTTCAAACCATTAAGATTTGGAAGGTTTGAGAAGGGGAAGCTTTGAAGCGTACCTGCCAAACTTGTGTTTGATAGGTTAATGTCCACAACCTTTCCTGCCTTGCAAGAAATGCCGAACCAGTCGCGGCAGTGATGAGAAGAATTGACATGACTAGGAGGGAGTACCCATGAAGATAGTGCAGAAGTGGCCTGACCATGAAGGCTATCTTTCCAATTGAGAAGTGCATGGGCTTCTTCACTGGGACTAGTAGAAGAAGAGTTAACATTGAAAGAAGAAAACAACAGTAAAACTAATAAGACAAGAAAAGAGACCAGCAGTTTCATGTGATGCGAAGCCATGGACTTGTGATGATGGGGTTGTGATAGACGTGAAGTTCATGCTTTATATATATAGTGCTGGAATATCAGTGTGTGGGTCAGGTACATCAAAGAACTTTGTCGCTGATCGTAAGACTTGTAGCTCAGTTTTGTGCGGTAGTAGCGAAAGTCCATTTCTGTTGAAAACTAACCAATTCAAGTAGACACTTCAAGACTTGCAATTATCGCAACTTGCACTCTTGTAGGTCAGTCTGTGTGGAAGAAATAAACCGCCACTAGCTAGACCATTTATTTTGATTGGGGCAGGTGACTAACCAAGTCTGGTCCTTCGCAGCGTCCGTCAAAACACTTCAAGACTTGCAATTAACGCAAGATGATATCCAAAACACTTCAAGAAATATGAGTTATAGAGCTACAGAATCAGCTAAACCATATCCATAAGTTTTAATAAAAGTATATGAGAAAATACGTACATTTACAGATGACAACAACAACAGAGGAACCTAAAAAATCTAAGAAAAACCAACGAGTGAATAGAAACGATAAGAAATGAAGGAGATGTCAGATCCCTTACACTACTGATCGCTATAAGAACATTACTCACGCAGTGTCCAATCTCAGTGCGTGGAACCACAAAAGCGGACACAGACTGTAGGGGGGACATGATTTATATAGAGATAATTGTACTCATTACCCATTGGACCCGGGCATACGCCCGGAATCTATTAAATATTTTGTGTACTGAAAAAGCTTTACAAAATGTCTCACACAAATTTTCGAATCAAAATATATTTTTATTAAAAATAAATCAAAATACGTTAATGAAACAAATTATGGTGCGTAAGTCTTTAAACCGGAGGGATCAAATTGAGATAAAGATATTCACTTTGTGGTTTAGGATATTAATCCGTAATTTTTAAATAAATTATCTTAAACTCGATCTAAATGTATAATAGTTTTCTTAGATTTATAGTGATTTAGCGGCAAAATTTTCGAATCGAGAATATATTTTTATTGAAAATAAACCCTAAATATGTTAATGGCGTGATTATGGTGTATAAGTACTTAAACTACGGGATTAAATTGAGATAACCTTTTTCACTTTATGGTTTAGAATATTAATCTATAATTTTCAAATAGAACTATCTTAAACTTAATCTAGCTTGTATAATAGTTTTATTAGATTTATGGTGATTTAGCTGTAAATCATCACCATTCAGCTTATGTAGTACAAATCACTAAAACAAATTGATTATTTCCATATCATCAAAAAATACACTACTCTCATTTGAAAAGATTTATCACATGAACGTGTCCTATGAACGGGTGTCATTATATTAAATTATTCTAAAAAATATTAGCAACTATGCATAACTATGAAAAAATGAAAATTATATTAATTACTCATTTAAATTTCTTGCACCATTCTCTATAAAAATGAAGCACCAAACCTTGATAAAACTCATCGATTTATTTTTATTGTTAGGTTTAATAATATAAGTTTGATTAAAGTTTTGTGAGAATGTCTAATGTGGCCAAAATAATATTGAAGCTGCTTGAATAGCAAGACATTCCCAATCACAATAAAAAAAATTATAATAAATACTATTTAAAATACAAAACTATATTTGTCAAGACATTTATTCTCTCTACATATAATACAAATATGTTTTAGGGTTATTAGTTCAATGCATTTGCATCAAGTTTTTGATTTTCCATTAATTATATATTCTTTGAGATTAGTTTAATGTAGTACGTTGCATCCAATTTCTAATTTTTCATTAATTATTCTTTAAAGGCTAGTTCAATGCAAATTCGCATCAAGTTTCCAATTTTATGTTAATTATTATTTGAGGTTAGTTCAATTACAATTGTATCCACTTTATGATTTCAGGTTAGTTATTCATTAAAAGGTTAATTCAAGATGCAGTTGCATCCACTTTTCGATGTTTAGTTAATTAGTCTTTGAGATTAGTTCATTGTATTTTGCATCCATGTTCCAATCTCCCAATTAATTACTCTTTGAGGTTAGTTTAATACATCCAGATCCAGTTTCTCGATTTCCTATTAATTGTTTTTCTAGGTTAGTTCGATAGTTTACAATTTCTATACAGTTTACATATATGTAAGGGTCTGTTTTTATAAATTCACTTTCGTTTTGGGTTTCTAATTACTCGTAATTATTCATGTGAGAAGACTAAAAAAGTGGACATTTATGCTTTGAGGTCAGTGCGATGCAGTTACATCCGACTTCCGATTTCTAGTTAACTATTTTTTTAGGTTATTTCAATGCATTTGCATCCAATTTTTGATTTTCCGTTAGTTAATTTCTGATTTTAGTTTAATGCAATTGCATCCAGTTTTTGGTTTTCCGTTAATTATTCTTTGAGGTTAGTTCAATGCAGTTGCATCCGATTTCCAATTTTATGTTAATTGTTTTTTTAGATTAGTTCAATGCATTTGCATCAAGTTTCCGATTTTCCGTTAATTATTTTTTTAGGTTAGTTCAATCCAGTTACATCAAATTTATAATTTCCCGTTAATTATTCATTTAGGTTAGTTCAGTGCGGTTTCATCCATTTTTCAATGTTTCGTTAATTAGTCTTTGAGATTATTTCATTGCATTTTGATCCAGTTTCCAATTTCCCGTTAATAACTCTTTAAGGTTAGTTCAATGATCTCAAATCTAGTTTCTGATTATTTATGCTTTGAGGTTAGTTCGATACAATTATATCCAGTTTCTGATTTCCCGTTAAATATTCTTTGAGGTTATTTCAATGCATTTGCATTTAGTTTCCAATTTCTCACCAATTATTCTATGAGGTTAGTTCAATGCAGTTGCATTCAGTTTTTTATTTTTTGTTTATTATTTTTTGAGTTGAGTTCAATGCATTTGCATCAAGTTTTTGGTTTCCCATTAATTATTATTTGAGGTTTGTTTGATGTATTTGCATACCATTTCGATTTTTTTCGTTAAATATTTTTCAAAGATTTGCATCCAATTTCTAATTTCACCATTAATTATTCTCCTGTCGTTAGTTTAATGCAATTTGTATAAAGTTTCTAATTTCCCACTAATTACTCTTTGAGCTCGCCATGTATTTGAATCCAGTTTTCGATTTCCTTATAATTATCTAATGTGGTGTGTAATACCAAGTTCTACTGATCCATCTGTAGTGTCATTGCAAACATAACATTAAAAAAAAAAAAAATTATGCTTAATTTACTATGTGGGATCATTGAAGATTATTCAGTTTTCGATTTCCAGTTAATTATTTTTTAAATTATGCATGACTCACTATGTAGAATCGATCTTCAAAGATTATCTACGAACGGGTGTTGTTATATTAATTATTTTGAAAAATATTTGCAAATATGTAGAACTATTATATATTAATATTATATTGATCACTAAACCAAATTTCTTATAACGTAAAAACCTCACTCTCCATTAAAAAAAAAACTTACATTTGATAAAATCCTTCAACTTCATTTTGTTGTTTAATAATAGAAGTTTGATTGATGTTTTGTGAGATTGACTAATAAGGCGAAGTTCATATATATTGAAGCTACTTGAATACGAAAAGAGATAAGATAAACATCATTTTAATTAAATACAAAACTATATTTATCGAAACATTCCCACAACATATAACCCAACTATGTTTTGAGGTTAGTTCAATGCATTTGCATCCAGTTTCTGATTTTCCGTTATTTATATTTTGAGGTTAGTTTAATGCAATTGCATCCAATTTCAATTCTCGTTATTTATTTTTTTGAGATCAATTCAATCTTTGTTGCATCCAAATTTATGATTTATCGTTAATTATTTTTTTTGGTTAGTTTAATACATTTGCATCCAATTTCTAATTTCCTGTTAATTGTTCTTCAAGGTCAGTTCGATACATTTGCATCCACTTTTTGATTTTCCGTTAATTATTCTGTGAGATTAATTTAATGTATTTGCATCCAGTTTCTGATTTCTCGTTTATTATTTGATAAAGTTGTATTTGCATATAGTTTCTAATTTCCCGTTAATTATTTTTTAAGATTAGTTCCACGCATTTGCATTGTGTTTCTAATTTATAATTAATTTTTCTTTGAGGTTAGTTCAATGCAGTTGTATTCAGTTTCGATTTTCTGTTAATTTAATCTTTGAGGGTTAGCTCAATGTATTTGCATCCAGTTTCCGATTTTATGACAATTATTTTTTAATGTTAGTTTGATGTATTTGCATCCAAGTTTTGATTTTATGTTAATTATTCATTGAGGTTAGTTTAATGTAGTTGTATCCATATTCCGATTTTATATTAATTACTTTTTAAGATTAGTTTAATGCTTGTATTTGCATCCAGTTTCCGATTTTTCGTTAAATATTATTTGAGGTTAGTTCAATACATTTGCATCTAGTTTTTGGTTCCCCATTAATTGTTTTTTTTTACGTTAGTTTCATTCAATATTATACATATTTTAAAATATTTGTCATTATTGCTTTGTCGTTATTATTATTTTTTCATTTTCTATTATATATTTTGTGATGTTATTTTTAGTATAATTGTTACGTGTTAAAGATATATTCGAAATAAGTCGGTGTTTTATCATAGTCTTATAGACACTAAAATTGTATGATTTGTAATATGGAATTAGTTTCTACAAATCACTTATTTTTTAGCAATTTTTTTATTTGATCAATATATACAAATTAGAACAATAAAAGTGTTTGATTCGTAATATGAAATTACATTCTACAAATCACCTATTTTTTAGCATTTTTTTTTTATTTGATCAAATATATAAGAATTAAAAATACACTCAAACTCTCCAAATATAAGAATTAGAAATACAGTCAAACTCTCCAAAGAGCTCCAAATATAAGAATTAGAAATACACTCAAACTCTCTAAAGAGGTTCCATTATGCGTCGAGTTCATGTATCAGTATTATTAGAAAATACTATCTTTCATATTATAGTGCATGGGGATAGAAAAAAAGCTAACTCTCATTATTAGAGAATAATACAAGAGAGAGAAAATCCTCCTTTAAAGGTCTCTGTTTTAGTATATAGATAGTAGATAACAATCATTTCAACCACTTCTGAAATTGACAACGCCAAATGTTCCTCCGAATCCATAGCTCGTTCGCTCTCGGGTAGCTTTTTTTTCCTGCCACCACAAAAACAAAAAGTGTAAGTTAGATGCATGACCTAGTGACCTTCAGGTATGGGGTAAGTGACCAGTACCTTGAAAGAGTATTTTTTATCTAAAAATTTTGAATTTTTATCAAAGTCTTTATAAACACAATTTATAATTAACAAAATACTATGCTCCGCTCACGCCCCACTGCAACGCAGTATACTAATAATAAGTTGGGTTGGGTCTAAAAATGAGGTGATCCAAAATATAAACATCAATCTGTGTTGGGCCTTAAATTCAACACTCGATCTCCCTCTTAAATGGCAGTATGGCACGAACATGAACCTCAAAATATCATCATCATGTCTTCATTTTCCCTTCTTCTCGCTGCCTCTTTCTCAAACTCACTATACTTTCATTTCCCGCAAAAAATTAAAATTTCAACTTGTCATCAATCTCTCAAAAAGGTACGTACTCAATTCCCATTTCTGCTTTTCTTGTTTCGTGTTTGTTTATTTATTCATGTCTTTGTTTTATTGTTTCTCTCTTCGCAGTTATTAGCTCGAAACTGTACTAGTTGTGCAGTTTTTTCTTGTGATTATAATGAGTTATCTGATGATGGTAGAAATGTGATGGTGGACGACGTTTCTGATGTTCGAGCTGATAGTAACACTTATATTTGGTTATTGAAAGCTTGTTTCGAACATGGGTCAGTTAGAGATGCTAAGACTCTTCAAGCCAAGGTTTTGAGGTCTGGGCTACATGGAGATTCTACTTATTTATCTGCTCAGCTTATTGATGTTTATTTGAGGCATGGGGATATAAATTACGCTGTCAACATTTTTGATAACCTGTCTGAGACAAGTGTTTATTCTTGGAATGCTATATTATCTGTGTTTCTAGCAAAGAAATTGTATACTCGGGTCTTGGGTTTGTTTTCCAGAGTTTTAGCACAAGGTGGTACATGTCCTAATAATGCTACTTTTGCTACTGTCCTTCGGGCATGTAGTGGCGGGAAATTGAGTCTTCACTATGTTGATCAAATTCATTCTAAGATTATACAATATCATTTAGACACTGATCCGATAGTATGTAACCCTTTGATTGATTTGTATTCCAAAAGTGGATGCATAAGTTTGGTGATGTAGAGAAAAAGGGGTTTTTTTTCTCTTTCATGTCTAGAGCGCGCGCTGCCTCGGATGACGCGACTGTGACCATGTTTTGAAGCGCTCGCCTCCGATGGGCTGCGACCCTCCAGTGTTTTAAGCGACTGCGCCTCGATGAAGCGACAAGCATCCACCAATTCGGCTGAAATTCAATCAAGTTTGAAAGCTTTTCCGAAATAGTATAAAAATAGGTTTTTTCAGAGAAACCTAACTTTTCCAAAACCAAGAAAGAGAGAGAGATTATAAAGAGAGCAATTCTTTGTGAGTTGAGTATTCACTATTTGTGAGTGAATTGAGAGACTTATGTCTGTTACTCCGGACATCTAGTAAAACTTGGAACTCGCGGTGTGAACGTAAATTAAATTGCCGAACCACCATATATCTCGCCTTGTGGTTTGTTCTTCTTTACATTAATTGTTTTACTTTATATGCTTGTTATTTGATATTGGTAGTGTTGGGATATTGCTTGGAGGGTGTTGAAGTCTTGTCTATCGGAATGATCAATCCTTGTGTTGGATTGATTAAGTTTGTTAATGGGTAACGTTGTTTCCGCAAATCGTATATTCACAACAATTGTATCGAGCGTAGGTATCGACACAGGATTTTTGAGTTTAGTGCTTTTCCGAAATTTGTGTAGACAAGGTGTTCGATTAAATTCGAGGTGAATTTTTTTTTTTTTGGTTATTGTGTGTAACTTGAAAGATGGCTCCCCGAGATGTCAAACGCAAGGTTTGAAGTAGAAAGTTTAATGGGAAGAATAACTTTGGGATTTGGCAAGTCCAAGTAAAAGGACATCCTCATCCAACAAGGTTTGCACGAGGCTTTAAAGGGGATTAAATCTAAAGGCGACGAATATGAGTAATGATGATTGGGAAGAGTTCGATCTTCGGGCTTGTTCATCAATCCGGTTATGTCTTGCTAATGAGGTCATGTATAGTGTTATGGGAGAAAATACATTTGCCGGTATTTGGCTCAAAACTAGAGTCTATGTATATGACCAAGAGCATGATCGAACAAGATGTACCTTAAAAAGCGTCTTTATCGGTTATTATGATGGTCGATGGTCCAACGATAAAAGAGCACGTTAGTGAGTTCCGTCGGCGTCTAGCGGATTATTTGAATGTTGGTATGAAGATGGATGATGAGGATCAAGCGGCATGTTTAATATTCTCCTTGCGAGAAAGCTATGAGCATCTAATGACTACATTCATGAACGAGAGAAGTCATCGATCTTGACGAAGTTCGTGAGTGCACTTCTTTCTTATGAGTTGATGAAGAAGACGTGTAGAGAATAACATTGATGCGCGGGGGCTAGTGGCAAGAGGAAAATCGTATGAACGTAATTATTCAAGTAATGAAAATTCTAGGTCCAAGTCAAAGAAGCCTTTAAAACATGTACGATCTTCTACAATTGCAATGAAAATGGACATTACGCAAGTAATTGTCCTCACCCGAAGAAAGAGAACAAGAGAGATGGTCAGAAGAAAGGTAAGGCAAAAATTTAGGCAAATTATGCTTCAAGCTCTGAAGAGGATGAGTTCAGTCTCTGTGTGTCCACACAAGACTATATGACCGAAAGGTAGATTCTTGATTCCGGATGTTCCTATTATATGTGCCCGAATAGAAAGTGGTTTACTTCTTATGAGAGCATTGATGGTGGTTCCGTTTTAATGGGTAATGACGTTGCTTGTAAGACGGTAGGAATTGGAACTATACGGGTCAAGATGTATGATGGTGTAGTGAGGACTTTAACCGGTGTGAGACATGTTCCTGAGCTAAAGAAAAGTCTTATTTCTCTTGGTACCTTGGACTCCAAAGGCCACAAGTTTGTAGGCGAAGGTGGAGTCCTAAATATTGTTAATGGCTCTTTAGTTGTTATGAAGGGTCAAAAATATGAAACCTTGTATACTCTGATAGGTAGTTCGGTGATAGGCGATGTAGCGATGGGTGCATGTAGTAATGATTCCGAGTGCACTAAGATATGGCATATCGCGTTTAGGCATATGAGTGAAAAGGGTTTGTCCGAGTTGTTGCGTTTGAGGTTCTTGAAGAACTTGAAGAAGCCAAGTATGGGGTTCTGTGAGCATTGCGTCTATGGGAAGCAAAGCAGAGTCAAGTTCAAATCAAGCAAGCACACGACAACGGAGCATCCTTGACTATGTGCATCACGGATGTTTGGGGACCCTCGGTGGCTTCAAGGGAGGTAACCACTATTATGTCTCATTCATTGATGATCATACTCACTATGTGTGGGTGTATATGATGAAATCGAAAGATGAAGTGTTTGAGACATTTAAAAGTGGAAGACAAGGGTTGAGAATCGCGACGATAGGAATGTAAAGACATTACGGTTAAATGAATGGTAATTGAGTATACCTATGGACCTTTCCAAAAGTTCCGTCTTGTGACGAGGAATTGCCGACATTTTGGACAAATCGAGGGCACGCCACGCAGAGAATGGAATGGCGAGAGAGGATGAATAGAACTTTGCTTGAAAGAGCAAGATGTTTATTGTCTAATGCCGGTCCCCAGGCAAAAGAGTATTGGGTAGATCGGTCCATGGCGTGTTACCCGTCTGATAACAGTCACCGATTACCCGGCTATAGATTGCGGGGACACCTTATGAGGTGTGGTCGTAACCCGGTGATTATAGTATTTTATGAAAGTGTTTGGATCGACGACTTACTACCATGTGAGGGACGCCAAAGCTAGATCCTAGAGCTAAGAAGGCCATATTCTTAGGCTCCATAAATGGGGTAAAAGGATATAGATTGTGGTGTCTAGAAGACCACAAGTTCCCGGGTCGCCAGAGATGTTACCTTTGATGAGACTTCCATGTTATCTTCGAAGAAGTTTCGAAGTAGGGTAGAATGGGCGAAGTCCCATAGAAGTTCAAGCTTCACCGAGCTTGAGTTGTCGATGCGCGCAGATGACCGGTTAGATCATGATGAGGTACCAAATCATGGAACCACCACAAAGAACGGGGAAGAAGAAGCAAGAGAGCATCCGCGAACTTGTAGTGGCGACCCTACAGCCACGAGACAAGTTAAAGAAGTGCACAAGTATGGGCACGAAGCCGGTGAAACACTATGGTCGTGGATTTAGTGGCATATGCACCGGATATCAAAGATGATGAGTCGGATAGCTTCAAGGAAGCCGTTAGAGATGCTCATTACTGAGATTGGTTGGTAGCTATGCAAGCGAGATGGAATCTCTTGATAAAAATCACACATGGGACCTAGTTTTATCACAAAGGGCAAAAGGACTATCGGCAAAGAAATGGGTGTTCGAAAAGAAATAGGTCCTTCCCCGAACCGACAAGATCGGGTACAAGGCAAAGAGTGGTAGCAAAGGGTTTTTCACAAAAGGAAGGAGTCGACTACAATGAGGTATTTTCCCGGTGGTCAAACATACGTCCATTCGGGTGTTATTGAGTTTAGTTGCTCACTTGACTTGGAGTTAGAGCAACTTGATGTGAAAACCGCTTTTTGCATGGGGACTTGGAAGAAAGAGATCTATATGAGACAACCCGAAGGGTTTGTCGTCGTTCTTGAAAGAAGATTATGTATACAAATTGAATCGGTCAATCGCATGCGGGTTAAAGCAATCACCCGTGCAATGGTACAAGTGCTTTGACACATTCATGATGCAACATGAGTACACTCGGCGTAAAGTATATGATCACTGTGTCTACTTTAGAGCGCTTCGTGGTAATGACTTCATCTATCTCCCCGCTTTATGTGAATGACATGCTTATTGCTTCCAAAAGCATGGTGGAGATAGACAAGTTAAAATCTCAACTTAGCTCGAGTTTGAGATGAAAGACTTAGGTGGAGCCAAGAAGATACTGGGCATGTAGATTGACAGAGATAGGAAGAAGCGACGGATAGTTGTATCTCAGAAGAAATACCTTCATAAAGTAATTTCTCGATTTGGTATGGAGAATGCAAAGTCGGTTTCTACACCTTTAGCTGGGCATTTTAGGCTTTCAACTAAGTTCTCTCCTAGTCCGGTGGAAGAATAAAAGCATATGGCTAATGTTTCTTATGCAAGTCACGATGGGGCGCTTTAATGTATGCTATGGTGTGCGCACACCGGATATTTCCGCAGCTTAGTGTTGTAAGCGGTATATGACAAATCACGGGAAGCGATATTGGGAGGCAGTGAAATGGGTACTAAGGTACTTGAAGGGTACCTTGGATGTGGGATTAACTTATGGTGGAGGCACTTGTTATGTCAACGGGGTTTGTGAATTCGATTATGCGGTGATCTAGATAGACGACGTTATCGACTCATCGTTATGTGTTTATGATGCATAGTGCACCGGTTAGTTGGAGGTCTATGCTACAGCTACGATTGCTCTATCTACTACCGGTGAGGCGAGTATATGGCGTTGGGCGAGGCGCGAAAGAGGCACTATGGCTTCGGAGGTCTTCTAGATGATATGAGTATTGAAGCGTAATGTGTTGCTTTGTATTGTGGATAGTCGAGTGCTATTCATTTTGGCGAAGAACCAAGTTCATCATGCTCGGACCAAGCATATTGATGTCCGCTTATCACTTTATACGGGATGTCGTTGAGGATGGTGATGTAGCACTTGAGAAGGTGGACACCCATGACAATCCTGCTGATATGCTAACGAAAGTTGTCACCGGAGTTAAGTTCCAACACTGTTTGGACTTGCTCCAAATCCTACATGTTTAAAAGAGACCTTTGTGGGCATGACCGCCGGGCGGGTTGACTGAAGTCTTCCCTTATCGGATGTGTTCCTACCGGGATGTGTTATTCTTTTGATGTGTTCGGCTTGGTTTTATGTGTTAAAACCTCACCGAGGTGGAGAATGTAGAGAAAAAGGGATTTTTCTCTTTTCATGTCTAGAGCGCCCTGCTTCGGATGATGCGCGACTGCCGCTACCGTGACCGATGTTTTGAGCGCACTGCCTCCGATGGGAAACCTCCAGTGTTTTGGGCGCCGACCAAGCTCCACCAATTTCAGCCGAAATTCACTGTTTTGAAGCTTTTCCGAAATAGTATAAAATAGGTTTTTCCAGAGAAACCTAACTTTTCCAAAACCAAGAAAGAGAGAGATTATAAGAGAGCAATTCTTTGTGAGTTGAGTATTCATTATTTGTGAGTGAATTGAGAGACTTGTAATCTGTTACTCCGGACATCTAGTAAAGCTTGGAACTCGCAGTGTGGACGTAGGCAAATTGCGAACCACGATATATATCCGCCTTGTGGTTTGTTCTTCTTTTACATTAATTGTTTTACTTTATATGCTTGTTATTTGATATTGAGAAGTGTTGGGATATTGCTTGGAGGGTGTTGAAGTCTTGTCTATTGAGAAAGATCGATCCTTGTGTTAGATTGATCCGTTTGTTGTAGGTAACGTTGTTTCCGCAGTCATATATTCACAACAGGTGAGATCAATCTTTGACAAGTTGTCTTCACGCAACAGCATTTCTTGGGTAGCTATGATCTCTGCTCTTTCTCAAAATGGTCGAGAAAAAGAAGCTCTCAATCTCTTTTGCAGAATGCGAAAATCAGGTACTATCCCTACCCCTTATGTGTTTTCCAGTGCAATAAGTGCTTCTACAAAAATTGGAATGTACAAGCATGGCGAGCAGCTGCATGGACAAGCCCTTAAGTGGGGGGTTTTCTTCTGAAACCTTTGTGTGCAATGCTCTCGTTAGCCTTTATTCTCACAAAGGTAATTTGATATCTGCGCAACACATTTTCAGTGAAATGACCAGTCGTGATAAAGTCACATATAATTCACTAATCTCTGCACTTGCTCAGCGTGGATTTAGCAACAAAGCTCTTGAACTGTATGAAGATATGCAACTTTCTGGATTCAAATCTGATTGTGTAACTGTTGCGAGCCTCTTGAGCGCATGTGCGTCTATCGAGGCATTGCACAAGGGAAGGCAGCTCCACTGTTATGCAATTAAAGCAGGAATTTCTTCTGATGCCATCATTGAAGGTTCTTTGTTGGACCTGTATGTTAAATGTTCTGATGTTGCAACTGCCCGTGAATTGTTCAATACTACAAACAAAGAAAATGTGGTTCTGTGGAATGTGATGCTTGTGGCTTATGGGCAATTGGGTAATCTGATAGATTCCTTTGACGTGTTTTCTCAAATGCTAATAGCAGGGGTCGAACCTAACGAATACACATACCCAAGTATACTGAGAACTTGTACGTTTTTGGGAGCTATGGATCTTGGAGAGCAGATCCATACCCTAGTCGTAAAGACTGGCTTTGATCAAAATGTCTATGTTTGTAGTGTGCTTATAGATATGTATGCTAAACATGGAAGACTGGAACTTGCTCGAGAAATTCTTGGGAAACTCACAGAGGAAGATGTAGTCTCATGGACCGCCATGATTTCTAGGTATGTGCAGCATGAGATGTCTTTAGAAGCTCTTGAACTTTTTGTAGAGATGCTGATCCGAGGAATTCAATCAGACAATATAGGGTTATCTAGCGCACTGAGTGCATGTGCCGACATACAAGCCCTCAACCAAGGGCGGCAAATCCATGCTCAAGCATGTGTTTTTGGTTATTCATTGGATCTTTCAATAGGGAATGCACTCATCAACCTTTATGCTAGATGTGGCAGGGTGGATGAAGCTTATTTAGCATTTGGGATAATTCACACGAAAGATCAGATATCATGGAATGGTTTGATATCGGGATTCGCACAAAGTGGGCAGTGTTAAGAGGCCTTGAAAGTATTTACACTAATGAACCAGAGGAAGAGACATCTTCTACATTCTCTACCACCATGGAAACTTCTACAAGTTAAATCTCTATATAACTACATTTGACTTGATTCTAGGTCGCTTCGATGAAAAGAAATAGATATGTAGACAATGCACATAAGAAGTACAGTCAATACTATCAATCAAACCATTTTGGTAAGGTAAAGGATAAACGAATTTTACACATTTACACATGGTGCTTTGATTCACATGATAATAAATAATTCCCATAGGAAACCACCATATAATTACTAAAATGTTCTTTAAACATGAGCAAGCAAGAGACTCCAATATCTTTTACTATAATCATCTATTTTCGTACAGGCCGATTTCACCATGTTGTGGCAAGTTTTGCATTTGAAGATTGAAATCTAGAACACTGGGACTAGCGCACAACAAACCCTTGTTGCCTAAAAATACAAAGAATGCAGCAATATGAATATCATGGTTCCAAAAAAATTCTCTTGAACGGAGAACACGTGGGATTTTATTATTTCATCACAGAAAGATAATATTAGTGTAATAGTAGACAATTCAAAAACTAAACAAACATGACTATTGAACCAAAGACAATCCCCACTTTAATTTGAGCAGTAACAAGAAATATAATTGTAACAAGTACTTCAAATAGTTTCAGACTTCTTCACAAAGCAATTGTCCAACAGTTATCATGTGGAACGACTCCACAAGAGATAGCTTCAAACTTTCTAGTTTACGAGAAACACAGTCCATTGTGGGTCTAGATTCAGGACTAACATTTACACATAAAAACGCCAGTTTTGCGCTTACCAATACTTCCTTGACGAGCTCCGTAGTAGGAGGTTGAAGACGTTTGTCCAATATATCCATCAACAAAGCATTTGATCCACTTGTAGAAAATGATGTAGCAAGAGATGATAAAAATTCACCAGGATGATTTCCCATTACCACTTCAAGTGCTAACACTCCAAAGCTATACACATCACATTTTGCGATCCAACCTCATTGTGAAAGCCAACTCTACATGAAAAAAAATTATTTAAACGTGTCGATATTTTAAAAAGAAACTAAATCGCATGTTAGAAAACCATAAATTCACCTACTTAATCGAATGTAAATAGTGAACAAGAGAGAAAGAAAGATTTTACACGGGGCCAAATAACCATAATGTTCGGTGCGGTGCCCAAATTGGAAGAATTGGGAATTAAATCTCGAGCAATACCAAAATCAAGAACGCAAAGCATCATATTCTGAATTCAACAAAATATTTTTGCTCGAAATGTCTCGATGAATCAATGGTGGTGTGCAACCATGCATGTAAGACAAGGCATTAGCTACACTTTTGATGATGTCTATCCTCTTCTTCCAATCCAAACCAATTGCTTCCTCTGCATTGCTTTCAAAAGTTGGGCTAAGTTCCCCTTTCCGGATACTCATATACCAAAAAAAGTGTCGAACATGTGAACAAAATCCGTAAAGTTTCACAATGCTTCGATGTCTCAGCCTGTTAATGCATGTACCTCAGTTTGAAATGATCTTAAATTGACCACTTCATCATCTTGTCTTGGGGTGAATTTTCTTTCTGACCACTACTTGTCCAGTTGACAAAACCGCTTTGTAGACGCCCATATCCTCCCACCCCAATGCAACTTCTCGTTAAACCCCCTCATTTGCTTCAATAACGTCTTCATATACTATTCTCCCATTGTAATTCCAAATACTAAATAAATTGTTACATCTTTGCTCTTGTCACTTCCTCTTCAACACTTTTTTCTTATAAAACATGGAACAAGTTCCAACAATTACAAAAAAAGAGAGAACGATCCCACAAGACAAAGAATGATGATCTTGATAAGTTTAACTCTTCCTTTTGCACCTTTGCTTATTTCGTAAGATCTACAAGGTGACAAAGCTTTTTATGACCGCACAAGCCTTTGTTGTTAACAAATGCTTTGGCTGGGCGCATCGTGGAAAGCTTTGCAATCGGGAACCGGACCTTCTAATGCATTGTAAGATATATCAACAGCCAAGTCAAGCTTAGTAGCATTTCGCCAATGAACTTGAATTGAACCGAGAGAACATATTGTGTGACAAATTCAAGTTCTCCAAGTTACGATTTGAGCAAAGGAAGGTGGAATAGAACCGAAAACGTATTCGCTCAGTCGAAAGGACTCTTGAATGTGAACCAGTTGCCTAATTCAAATGGTATGCTTCCATTAAATTTATTTTTATGCAAGTTCGGATGATGCAATCTGGAGCAATCACCAATTTGTTTTGGTATTGGCCCACTCAAATTGTTGGTGGACAAATCTAGTGTCTCTAGATGACTTAAGCTTCCAATCTCGGTAGGCAAATTGCCATAAAGATGGTTATCACTCAAGTTAAGATTCACTAAAGGCAAGTTCCCCATTTCTTTTGGAATCTCTCCGTGAATTGGTTTGATGAGAGATCAAACATTCCTAGATGAGTCAAGCTTCCAAACTCACGAGGTATGGTACCAATGAGTTTGTTGTTAGTGATTTTAAAACTTCGTTAGATTTTTGCATTCACTCCAATTACTTGAAAGATTGCCGCACAAGTTGTTGTTACTCAAATCAATGAAATCAAGACTTGGATGTATGCCAAATGAATTTGATATGTCTCCCATGAGTTGGTTTCCATCTAGTCGAAGTCGAAAACAGATCTCGGACAATTTTTCAAGTTGGGGATGGGACCAATTAGATTATTGAATATGCATTGCGAATTTTTGAAGTTGTCCACCTTCACATAGTTGTTGTGGCAAATAACTTGTAAAGTTCATTCTTATAGAGATACAATACACAGGTTAAGTTTTGTAAACTACCAAATGAAGAAAGGATTGAACCGCTGAGATGATTTGTATTAAGTGTTAGTTCCACAAGAGATTTCAAGTTTCCAATTTCTGAAGGAATGGAACCAAAAAGTTCATTCTCAGAGAGGTACAATATGGTTAAGTTTTGTAAACTACCGAATGAAGAAGGGATTAAACCACTGAGATGATTTGTAAAAAGACTTAGTTTCGTAAGAGATTTCAAGTTTCCAATTACTGAAGGAATGGAACCAGAAAGTTCATTCTTATAGAGATACAATTCGGTTAAGTTTTGTAAACTACCGAATGAAGAAGGGATTGAACCGCTGAGATGATTTGTACTAAGTGCTAGTTTCACAAGTGATTTCAAGTTTCCAATTTCTGAAGGAATGGAACCAGAAAATTCATTCTCATAGAGGTACAATAGGGTTAAGTTTTGTAAACTACCGAATGAAGAAGGGATTGAACCGCTGAGATGATTTGTATAAAGACTTAGTTCCGTAAGAGATTTCATGTTTCCAATTTCTAAAGGAATGGAACCAGAAAGTTCATTGTCAAAGAGGGACAATATAGTTAAGTTTTGTAAACTACCGAATGAAGAAGGGATTGAACCGCTGAGATGATTTGTACTAAGACTTAGTTCCACAAGAGATTTCAAGTTTCCAACTTCTGAAGGAATGGAACCAGAAAGTTCATTCGCAAATAGGTACAATAGGGTTAAGTTTTGTAAACTACCGAATGAAGAAGGGATTGAACCGCTGAGATGATTTGTACTAAGTGCTAGTTTCACAAGAGATTTCAAGTTTCCAATTTCTGAAGGAATGGAACCAGAAAATTCATTCTCATAGAGGTACAATAGGGTTAAGTTTTGTAAACTACCGAATGAAGAAGGGATTGAACCGCTGAGATGATTTGTACGAAGACTTAGTTCCACAAGAGATTTCAAGTTTCCAATTTCTGAAGGAATGGAACCAGAAAGTTGATTTTGATAAAAGTACAAATATTTTAGATTGGTCAAATTACCTAAAGAACGTGGAATTGGACCAGTGAAATTGTTTTGATAAAGAGCTAGTGACACAAGAGACTTCAAGTTTCCTATTTCTAGCGGAATTGAACCTGAAAATTGATTTGAAGAGAGGGATAGATAGTTTAGGTTTCTCAAATCACACAAACTAGAAGGAATGGAGCCAGAAAGATGGTTTTGCTCGAAATCAAGCCTTTGGAGACTTGTTAATTGGCCCATTTCCCATGGTATTTCTCCAGAGAAATTATTGTTGTAAAAGTCGATGTAATTGAGTTTGGAAAGTTCAGTAATTTGGACTGGAATAGCTCCATACAGTGAATTGAAACTGAGGTTCAAACCATTAAGATTTGGAAGGTTTGAGAAGGGGAAGCTTTGAAGCGTACCTGCCAAACTTGTGTTTGATAGGTTAATGTCCACAACCTTTCCCGCCTTGCAAGAAATGCCGAACCAGTCGCGGCAGTGATGAGAAGAATTGACATGACTAGGAGGGAGTACCCATGAAGATAGTGCAGAAGTGGCCTGACCATGAAGGCTATCTTTCCAATTGAGAAGTGCATGGGCTTCTTCCCTGGGACTAGTAGAAGAAGAGTTAACATTGAAAGAAGAAAATAACAGTAAAACTAATAAGACAAGAAAAGAGACCAGCAGTTTCATGTGATGCGAAGCCATGAACTTGTGATGATGGGGTTGTGAGTTTCACTGGCTTGGCTACGTGATAGACGTGAAGTTTATGCTCTATATATAGTGCTGGAAGATCACTGATTGTACATTATTCAGTCTGTGGGTCAGGTACATCAAAGTACTTTATTGCTGATCGTAAGACTTGCACTCTTGTAGGTCAGTCTGTGTGGAAGAAATAAACTGCCACTAGCTAGACCATTTATTTTGATTGGGGCAGGTGACTAACCAAGTGTGGTCCTTCGCAGCGTCCGTCAAAACACTTCAAGACTTGCAATTATCGCAAGATGATATCCAAAACACTTCAAGAAATATGAGTTATAGAGCTACAGAATCAGCTAAACCATATCCATAAGTTTTTATAAAAGTATATGAGAAAATACGTACATTTACAGATGACAACAGCAGCAGAGGAACCTAAAAAATCTAAGAAAAACCAACGAGTGAATAGAAACGATAAGAAATGAAGGAGATGTCAGATCCCTTACACTACTGATCGCTATAAGAACATTTACTCACGCAGTGTCCAATCTCAGTGCGTGGAACGACAAAAGC